>NC_138349.1:67255304-68462804 GCF_046562875.1 Panthera onca
GAGGAGGAGGAGGAGGAGGGGAAGGAGGAGGAGGAGGAGGAGGGGAAGGAGGAGGGAAGGAGGAGGAGGAGGAGAAGGAGGAGAAGAAGGAAGAAGAAGAAGGAATCAAACCAAAGTTCATAAGGCTAAAATAAGGGTGTCTATTTACTCCCTGCATTTGTACTTGGTTTAAATAAAACAGTCACCAAACCCAGAACAACACCTCCACGGAAAAAAAAAAAAAAAAAAAAAAAAAAAAGAAAGAAAGAAAGAAAGGAAGGAAGGAAAAATCTTGTGATCTGGACACAGTTGCTTTTCAAAATTTTCAGAGTCAGGCTTCAATTCACTAACAGTGTTGGTTTACCAAGAAACTTTAAGAGAAAGCAGATGTAACCTATAATACAATGACTGCAATACAAACTGTAATTCATCTGGTATTGCAAGCAATAAACCTCAGGTCTGTAGGGGACCCATTTGCAATTTTGGTCTGCTAAAAGAGAAACATTTTCATGTTCGGAGTCCGTTTCCTGGCTTCCTCTTTTCTGTCCAAGTATTTGGAAGGTAAACAATTTTAGCTTGGAAATCAGAGCTCAAGGAGAGTGTTGCACACTCACACACACTCAGAGGTCAGTCCCTAAAGCCGGTACGGTAAGACAGCTATAGAAATAAAATTTCCCAGTCACACCTGAGGTGCCCCTGGGGAGACCACCTGCTCCAGACACAGATGAGACATTCCTTCTGTTCCCTGCAGTGTGGGACATCAACTGAGCAGAGGTTGCCAACCTCTGGCAAGTTGTGAAGAAATCAGATAGAAATGCAAGAGACTTTGGACTTCTCTCCAAGAGGAAATGCCCACTTTTAAACGGCTGCAGGGTTTTTGTTTTTTGTTCCTTCAACAACTTGTAACCAAAGGGGCTTTAATCCTCTGTGACCAATTTTTGCAGACCCCATGTTTTCGGCTTCAGAATTATCCAGTTTATTGATAGAGTTTACTAAGTTTATTCAGTCTCTCAAGTACTATTCACCTAAACAAAAAAGTTACTTTCTACTTGGAATAATAGAAAATAAGCTCTTCAGCTCAAAGTTCTTCACTCTAAATTCCCAACACACCACTTTTCAGTCAGATAAGGCGTGTAAGGAGACAAGAGCAGAAAACAGCAACATTGTACGGAGCTACATTATGGCAGTATGGTGAGGGCTCAAATTCATCTGGCAGTAAAACACAAAGCAAACCAACCCAAACCAGAAACTTCCATCATGGCCAGTACATTGTGAGTTTCACACTGCTGTGTTTAGGGGATTATTGTTGAATCTAGGCTTCTAATACACCTAACACCTCAACATTGGGTTTTAAACTGGTGATCGATGAAAGAGAAACTGAACAGTTAAGACCTGTCACATAGGGTGCAGTGATACCACCTACTACCACCCTGTCAGTGTAAAGATGGGAAAGAAAGAAAAAAAGGAAAGGACAAGGAAAAGAAAAAATTAGGATAGAACAGAATAGAAAATGGAATGGAAAGAAAGGAGCAGACAAGGACAGAAAAAGAAGAAAAAGTCTTTCCTACAATATATTAAGGTATGTTTTACACACACACACACACACACACACACACACACACACAATATTTATAAAGTCTAAGGCAAAAAAGAACAGAAATTCCAAGAAAATATGAGGGAGAGTGGAAGAGCAAGTGAGAGAGTGTGTATATACCAACTTTGTTAACAAGAGAAATGGTATCACAAATTACTGGGATAAGATTATCTAGAAAGTGGTGCTGAGAAAACTGCCTCCTTTTAAGGAAATAAAATTGGATCCTGAACTAACATCATAATACAAAACTACACTGCAGGTAGAACAAAGATCAACGCATGAAAAGTAAAAAAACAAACAGAAAAAAACCCCAATAAACTGAGCCACTGCGGGGATAGACCACAAGAGGTGTCTAAATTTCCATCAACAGAGGAAGGAGTGATGGGAGCACCATGCAGCCCTTCCCCCTCCCATTCTTCCTGACTGCTTAAAGTGGCAGCTACCATCCTGTGACCACATATTACAAAGCACAAAGAAAACAGTACATTACAGAGAGAATGAAAGTACCTAGGTCCCTGGCCTTGGACATCTCACATCAGTGGAACCAGCTCTGGGCTGCTGACCTCCAGATCTCTTGTGATGAGGAAAAAGTAACCTCTGCCTTTGGAAACTACTGCTAACTGGGATTTCTGTTCTTTGCAGCTAAATGAGTGGAAGTCCATGATAAAGTAAATGCTGTCTACTCCTGGGAATAAGACAATGCCTACTGCTGTTTTTGAAAATGTCTCCTAATGTACAGAACAGGTGTGCTCTTGAAAATGATCAAAACTTATTCTACAATCAACAGTGCCCATAAAATATTTAAGGGAGGATCTGTCAGAGGGAGAGACATGAGAGACAGAGGTCTAGCAGCCAAACAGGATACGGATGTTAGAGACAACCTGTTCCCTTATCACCCCTTGTTGAGGTCTGGTTCAACTACTGCCAGTCCTGGGTCTGGGGGCATTCCACATGGGATTGGCCTTGGATGGACAGGAAGACAGTCAAGGAAGGTCTGAATCCTGCACTGTTATAGAGTCAGGCCCATCCTATCTATTGAGATCTTCTGCAAGTAGATATTCAAACTCTGTCCCTGAGAACTTCCGATATCAGAAAATTGCATACCAATACACTGTAAATGCCAAGAATATAATGCTGATGACAAAAACTTAGGTTTATATGTTTTACTCAACAACTCCATAATAGTCCAGATGCCTCACACAGCGGGCCCACAATGCCTCAGGTAAGTTCTTTCAGACTTTTTTGTGCAATTGAGAAATGCCTTAGATTCAGAAATATATACCAAATTGCTTTTTGTTTTTACCATTTTCCCTTCTTACTTGAAGAGGTATAAAATAAAAAATGCACACAAATTCAATTCTATGTCTAAAAATAAGAAAAATTGAAAAAGTTCAATTGTTCATGCTAAATCATCATGAAGTATACTGCAGAGAAAGTTAAAATAGCAAATGTGGCTTGTTTCCATTTTAACACTTTCTTTTTACTTGGTTTTCTCAAAAAAATAAATGCACCCTGTAGGCATTTTACATGTATAGTCTTAATTCCAAATGAATTAGATCACCTAAAATCATACAGCCTGTGGATTTTTAGTTCCAAACCTGCATGTGAATGAATAAATGCTGCAGGCACTTTAAAAAGTGAATCTCAGTTGCCTCCTAGAAACAAAATTTGAAATATTCATAATTCAATAAAGGAAAATTAAAATACAAGAATATGCATTCTGACTAGGGGTAAATCCCGGTTATATTTTGGGCTATATTATTTCCTGGGCCTTGAATTATTCTTCTCTAGCAGTACTGATCTGCTTGCTTTAATAATCAAATATTTTGTATCTTAACTGATAAGTATTGCATCTCAGACACACAGAGAGAAAAAGATGAAATTATTCCTACTAGACATGTTACTTCATAAATATAAAACATAGCCCAGGTATTATGAATGAAAGAGTTAAATTTTAAGGAAATCTATGGTTGACATAGTTTTTATAGCTATATTTTCATTACAAATATTACCAATAACATCACAAAACTGACAGCACATTAGGCTGACACCAGTCAAAAATCACCACAGTGGAGACATTAAGAAATGGTTGTGATCAATGTTTTAGCAAGTGTACCATATATGTCAGAATCACTTTACTAATACAGAAATAAGAAAGGAGACTTCAGGTAAGTTATAGCAATGAGTGATAAAAAAAAAAATAACAGAGAACAAAAACCAATCTTAATCATTTGGAGTCTGTGGCTCTTCCTGGTTTTCCTGAATTAAGAATGGTTTCTGGAAACTCACAGCCTGTACATTTCATTGCTACTAATTTTGGGTATGTGCATCTTCCATTTCAAACCTCTTCAATGGGCCCTATGATTAATAGTCTATTCTCTAGGGTTGTGTTTCATTTTCATAAAGTCTTAACATTTCTTTGGGTGGGGGAGAGAGAAAGAAAAAGGAAAAAAAAAAACTGGGGAAGCAAAAGACTTTTCCAAAGGAAGAACATAAACATGAAATAGGAATCACAGGTTTTTTGTGTTCAATGAGAATCCTTCATGTAAGAAAATATCTGTGGCTTCAAAACAGGAAAGACTGATTCCAACTAAAAGGGATGTGCCTTTTGGATTTCTAGCACTTAGGTTTTAACAAAACTTTTCACTTGCAAGTGATAATAGGTGGATGGTAATGGTAGTTATGATCTAGCTGTTTAGCTTCAAATATCTTTTACTCAATCCAGTTTATCGGCAGAAGCATAATATCCAGCATGTAGAATTTTTCACCTATTGTATTTCATTGGTTGCAAGATGCACATTTCAACACCAATGAAAGAGTGATGGATCTTAAAATTGACAGCTACCATAGCTCTTAGTCCACTGGCAGTCCTGACAGTTCCACTGTCTGTGCATAAACAAGGACACAAATATTTTCACATTTCTTGTGTCAAAACATATCTAAAAGAGCTCTTATAAAATAATTCCAAATGATGATAAAGCATTGTGTCATAGTTTAAATGGCAGCATTTTTTTCTTTCTTGGTGCTATATGTTTCTAACATTCAATGGCATTATAGATTAAATGAAATAGGGCATAAACATAATCCAGATACCTAATACTTGTCCATGACTGGTGTTTCAAGTTGCCTAACAAGTATTAAAGCTTTCCCACTAGCCATCATGGCCCCACACCACAGAATCCCAAATAAACTTAACTAGGCTTTTCTCTCACTAGCTACTATTCTTGCTGTCCTGCTGCTAGAAAGTGTTCGTGATGGCCTCAATATTTGTTCCATCTACTTGCATTCAGTATTTTTTCATGCTCTCTCTTGCTAGGACCCACTACCCTAACGCTGTTCTAGATTTTGAACTCTTAATTATCTTCAAAGTCCAAACCAAGTACCAACTTATCTAAACAACCATTTCTGATCTCTGCATCTGAATTTGTTCTCATCCCCCACCCTGTGAAACACTCCAAATACCATCTGGATGATCCATATTTGAGAATTACAAACTGAAGATATGATGTTGGAATTCAGCTGGTGAATACAGGTTTTGTTGGTTGATATTATGTTTTTGTTTTATTTTTAACTTGAGCAACATGTTTTAAAAGCTCACAAAAATCCAAAATCTTAGTACTGGGTGCCTGGCTCCCTAGACATTTGATTTTACAATCCCTGCCTTATCCAACAAAAGGTATGGAAGTCTCTTAGTGGAAGAAATTCTATCTTACATATTATCCTAGACCCATAGAAGGTAATTATGAGCAGAAGAGGAAATGCATATTTACTTTAAATATTCTAATAATGTTAGAGCTTTGGAGGATGCTCTGTAAGAGTCCAATTTAAACGTTAATTTCTTGAGGTACACTGAAGTAACTGCATAGGTTATTTTTTGCAATGGAAAACACAATGAGCTTTTGTCTACCTTATTATGCTGGCTGTTTTGTATTTGCTTATTTGTTTTGCTGTATGTTTAGACTCAAGAGAGGAGACAAACTGAGTATCAATGAGCGTTTTTTTTGGTTTGTTTTTGTTTTGTTTTTAGTTTCTACAAAAACAACACTACTACAGTTTTCAGGAACAGAGTACATGTTGTAAACAGTTTTAGAGTTTTGACCAACAGTGGAATTAATGCTTAATTCAGAATGGAATTTAATGTAAAACCAAAAGCACCTCAGGAAGATGACCATAAGAAGCATCCTGTCCCTCTTTAAGTTCATATCAGATAAACAGATCAGTTTTAAGCACCTACTGCATACCTGCATACTTGGGATACAAAAAGGAAGAAATCATGATCAATTATGACCTCCACCCTTGGAATTTAGCATACTTCTTCCAAAGAAACCATAAAACCCACTTAAAGGGTTTTATATGTAATCAAAGCAAATGTTTAAAAATTCTCATTCTTTGGAAGCTCTTCTTCACTAAACATCCCTGAATATTAAGCAGTCATTTGGGCCAAACTATTACTTAGTGGGATCTTCCTAGTCTAGTTCAAAGAGCAATAAGGTTTTTTCAGGGCGTTTAAAAATAATGGAGGAACTGGTAGGAACTAGAATCACCTAGGGAAGTGGTTCTTTAAGTGTGGGTCCCAGGCCAGCAGCACAGCTGACCTCAACTAGGAACTTAGACGTGGAAATTCTTAGGCCCCACCCAGACTCACTGAATCAGAAACTCAGGGGGTGGGATAGCAATTTGTATTTTTAAAAAACCCTCCAGGTGATACTAATGCACACTCTAGTTCAAGAAGCACTGATGGAGTGCTTCTGCGACCCTTGACATGTTGCAGAAAAAATTTTTGAAGGCCATTCAGCCAAAAAAGAGACACAGGTTTCCTGCTGCCCAATTAAATATTCTTCTACCATGGCAGAACACAACATATATTATTTGCCACTCTGTATCAAAGTGTAATTTTGAGCCACATGTAAAAGCTCAGAGAAAGAATTGCTGGCTTGAGCTATTTTCATTCTCCATTTGCTCCCTTTTAAAAAAATATGAAACTCATTGGAGATGAAGATACTTAGGAAAATTAATTTATTGCTAAAGACAATACCATTAGTGTGGTCTGGGCTTGAATCTCTATGTCATATAGCACATACCCGGCATTATACTATACATGTTCATCTCTTTATTATCTACCTGCTCCTCTAGGCTGTAAGTCCATAAGGAGAGAAATCTTTCTTCTTTGTTTACCTCTACATCCTCAAATGCTTAGAACACTGCCTGGCACACAGGAGGCACTCAAAACCCACTTAATTTGAGTCAATGAATAAATTAACCTAAAAATTAACTTGTGTTAGCACTTAAACTTTGGAATACCTTTTCTCCAACTATACTGTAAGCTATTAGAGACTCAGTCTTAAATAGTTATTGAACCCACATCAGCCAGATAGTGATATATGTAAATGATGGATGGGCTGTATTCCAATAAAATTTTATTTACAAAAACAGTCAATGGGCCAGAATTGACCTGCAGAATGTAGTTTTGCTGACCCCTGATCAAAGCCACAAAAGTAACAACTATTATCACTTTTATTAGTTTCAAAATCGAATTAAGTTGACAGATACAAACAAGAGGCTATAAGCACCTTTCAAATACCTATTTTTAGAGAGAGCACATTAATGTTTATGTTACTTAAAATCTATACCATATCTCCTAAGAAAATGAAAAAAGTTGTGGAGACTTACTTATTAATATCAATTACTTATTTACTTATTTTCTTTAAATTGGTCAATATAAAGTTCATTCCCATATCTTTTTAATAAACAGATATAATCAAAGGGGATATTAACGAAAGGCTGCCTCCTTCATTCACTGACCTATACAATTCAGGGGCAATGAAGATAGTAGTAAAATGGCCATAGTTTATTAAATCCAAGTTTACTCTGGCATCCCAAGGCTAAAGTTAATCTTCTCCATAGCATAGAAAAGTGCTTTAATAACAAACAGATATATCACTTTATATTTCTCTTTTTAAAAAAGAATACTTCCTTTGTGATTATAGCCACAGGAAGAAAGACCAGGCCCTACAACCACACTGTGTGGTCCCATGAACCTCAGCAGCTGACATAAGCAAGGATAAATCACGTGCTTCTGTTGATGGGGAGACTGTCCTTTGGAAATGGAGGGAAAGGAGAGAGCCAAGAGTTGAAAGTCATCCTCTCAAGCACTATTCTGTTGCCAGAATCATGGCTATTGTTATTGACATTCATTTTTCCAAGAGAGAATGAATTTATGAACTCTGAACATGCATCTCCCTCTACCACCTTTTTATTAAATGCAATCATTGAGTGTGCTGGTAAATGTGCACTGTACTAGAAAACAATGGCTTAATATATTCATGGCCCATTTTAGGACAGGAAAAGAATGCCTCTCTCCCCCATCATGCTCCTGCAAACTGATTCACAGAAAGGAACAAACAGAACCAGACTGAGATAGAAACATAGCCACAACCAATGGGCAGCCATCACGTTTCTCCTTTAGTTTCTTTGACTGCAAAACTGGGAACTCATTTACTCATTCATTCCCCCCCCCTCCTTCTTAGTAATCATACTTCTGCCAAATTCTTTTTTTTTTTTAATGTTTATTTTTGAGAGACAGAGAGAGAGAGAGCTTGAGAGAGAGAGAGAGAGAGAGAGAGAGAGAGGCAGAGAAAGAGGCAGACACAGAATCCGAAGCAGGCTCCAGGCTCTGAGCTGTCAGCACAGAGCCAGATGCAGGGCTCGAACCCACAAACCACAAGATCATGACCTAAGCCGAAGTCAGACACTTAAACCAACTGAGCCACCCAGGTGCCCCACTTCTGCCAAATTCTAATTAAGGGAAAGGTAGGTGTTTTCATCTCCCTGTCCTCTTTAGCAGAAGAAATGAGCAAGCAAATCTCTGGAAAGACTTTGCTGTCCAAAGGATTTGAACTGTTTTACTTCTCAAAATGCTGATAGGCTCCATAAAATAATTTTTATAAAAACATTTGTAAACTGTGAGGTATGTCACAACTGCTAATATATTTTATTTCATTGTTTGAGTCTTTGCCCACTCTAAATCATAGTATTTGATATAGTTAGTTCATATTTTATAGATATGAAAGCAAGAAAAGTAAGTTTCAGTAGGAAAATGACCTCTCATGGATAAATAGATTAAATGTTGTCCATATCTTAACTGTTAGCAAACCTTCAGAGGCACTAGCCAAAGGGAAAGACCAATTTGGATGGCTATAAAAATATGACAAAGGAATTATCTCCACAATTATGTGTGGCTGCAAAAAATAGCATCAGCACATTATTCTTCCCACTCCTCCCTCTCTTAGGCCCCTCTCATCTGTTGTGGTAACACATCTCCTCTAAAATAGAAGTATGGAAAAATACAAATATCTACCCTAGAACACTAGGGGTAGAATGAGGTAAAAAGGGAAAGGGGACAAAATAATGGCCCTTCCAAAGACTTCCACGTCCTTTCTTCCTAGACCTGCTGAGTATGTTAGGTTACAAGGCAGAGGATATTTAAGGTTGCAGATGGAATTAAGGTTGCTAATTAGCTGATCTTAAAATGGGGAGATTATCCTGGATTATCTAAGTGGGCTCACTACAACCACAGGGGTCCTTAAAAGTAGAAGAGGGAGGAGAAGAGTAAATTCAGAGAGAGATGTGACTACAGAAAAGGCTTTGAGAATGAAGAAATGGGGCCATAAGCCAAGGAATGTGGGTGGCCTGTTGGAGCTAGAAAAGGCAAGAATATGAATTCTCCCTTAGAGTTCCCTGAAGAGAACATAGTCCTGTCAATACCTTGATTTTAGCCCAGTCAGACCTTTGTTGTTCTGACCTACAAAGCTGTAAGACAGTAAATCTGTATTGTTTCAAGCCAATAAATTTATAGTAATTTGTTATAGCAACAATAGAAAACAGTCGGTATTTCTGGTATATGTTTTTTTTTTTTTTTTTTTTTGAAAGAGAGAGAGCAATTGGAGGGGCAGAGGGAGAGGGAGAGAGAATGTTAAGCAGGCTCCACACCCAGCACCCAACTTGGGGCTTGATCTCACGACCATGAGATCATGATGTGAGCTGAAATCAAGAGTCGGATGCTTAACCCACTGAGCCACCCAAGCACCCCTCTGATACATTCTTATATAATCCTATTAAGCAGGTACTACTAGTCTTCCCATTTCACAGATGAAGACACTGTAACAAGCGAAGTTAGTAATTTGTCCAAGGTAACAAAGCTAGTAGGTGGTAGAGCCAGCATTCAAGCCCAGGTAGTCAGGCCCCAGTGCCCACACTCTTAGCCAGTACTTGGCACCATGAAAGATACAATGCTGCAGGGAACTCCTTAAGTACAACCATATCCTGTGGTTAAAATGTGAAGTTTTGTCATGGAGAGTCATGGAAAGATTAGAGACATCATGTGGTCAAAGGAAATGAAGTGGTTTGTTATAACATTTACTCAGGAATATGGAGGTAGCAGAATAGTGTTATAATAGAGGACAAGAGAAAATCTAATTTAAGGCCTGAATGAAACTGTAAAAATAGACCAAAAAAAAAAAAAAAAAGACCCACAAAAAACAAAAAAAAAAAAGAAAAACCTTGTAAGATCTCTCAAGACGAGTCAATCTTTCTAATTTCTTCCACACCATCAATCCTATCCACTTGCTATAATTCACTTCCGTTCCATGGTTCAGTTCCTACAAAATTAGCCCTGTTCACCTTCAAGTGCCTTCTACCCACCAATATCTTTTCCACAACTTCCTACATCTATTCTTCTTGAGCCACAGTCCAGAGGTGGTTACTGTACTGAATACAGACAGACACATCTGAATTTAACAAGGGGGATATATCAGCAAATGATTTCTTGCCCAAGGTAAGGATAAAGATGTCAAATCAGAAAAAGTTTATCACAGAATTGAAGACTTTATGCTTTTGTCTCAATAGTTAATTAAATAATATATAAAATTTAACAATACAAGAAAAATAATTTTCAGTTTTAGAAAATAAGATCTTATTAATATTCAAGTGATGCTGGCTAATGAATAATAGCTATTCCCTTAGATGGCACCATATACCTTGGTGCCAGTTTAGTCCTCTACAAAGCTTTAAAAAGTATGTATTACAATGGCCATTAAACTAAAACACTGAAACTTTTCAAAATTACATCTTTAACAAATATATGGCTTCATCAGGTGTTAGCTTAAAAATGAAATTTTTCTTTGGCAGAAAAACTGGGGGGGAGAAGGTGTATGCCAAAACTGAGTTTATTTATTACACTACAAAACAAGTGATATTAAAACAGCAATCTTCAGCTGTGCTTAAGAAATTTAAATTTTTCTATCATAAAACAGTATTATTTTTTCTATTTGGCAACTGAAATAATACTTCCTTGTTTTTGGTGAACAAAACATCAATTTAAGAATACGATATATCATCACTCAATTTTTTAACTGTTCACTTATAATTGCATTTTATTAACCTCTTAAAAATGATTTTGAAATATTCATCCATGTAACACCTTGAATAAGCTAAATTCTTCTGCCTGAGTTTATTAGAGTAGCTTTAAGGATGAAACGCATTTTTGTGGCATGACTGTTTCACAGCAAAGATGATACTCGATACCTGCACTGAGTTTTGTTGTCATGGGGACCATCTTGGAGAAACCATTTAAATGCCAGAATTTCAAACTCCTTAAAACACTGCCTTCAAGTCTGGCTTCACTTATAACTTGGAAATCAAAACTGTAGTAACCATTTTTGTTTTTTAAAAATGCATAACCCATCTGCTTAAAAAAAAAAAAAGGTATTGACTTCACTCTTCAAAGTCTTGAATTTCCTTTCCATGAAAAATTCTGAGACTAGAGCATACCAGCCTGGGGGATTCTGCTGCCTAGCAGGTATCCATGGAAACAGAAGTATACATCATGAGCCTGCACCAAAGCTAGAATGATAAGACCATAACTGAGAAGTGTGGCATATGTTTTTCACAGCTGCTGTCTCCTTGTTTTATTACTGTTGGTATTTTAAAAGAAATTCAGCGAACTTCATCTTTTCCTTGAAGTTTATCAGAAAATCACCATCAAAATAGATGGTGATGCCCAAATGATGAAATTAAATGGTATCAGAGAAATAAAAATTCAAGTGGAAAGAAGGGAAGACCTGGTTCCCAATTAGTTGAAAGCATATGTACACATTTTATCAGCTCCAGTTTCACTGGCCTAGTAACCTCCCACTTGTCCATGGAAGGGTGATACCCAGAAGCACAAAGACACCTGGAGATTGTATTTTCTTAAGAAATCACAAATCACAAAGTCCTTCTCAACATGGTTCCAAGGTACCTTATTTTAAGCCTGTCTCCCAACTCCACTATTCCATGAACTCTGCATCCCAGCCACCTGAGCCTGTTTGTAGTCCCATACATATGTTGTGTGCCTTTCGGACTTTCCCTCACCATACCCACCACCTGAATGCCCTTTGAGCCCTCATCCTGCAAGAAATAAAGGATCTAAAAAACCATGACCAACCCCCACCTAGCAAAAGTGCCTTCTAAATTGCCATAATTATTTTATTTACATTGCTTACATTTACTTTATACTTTCTAGAGAATGCAGGTATCTCCCTCACTTTTCCATAATGTTGACCATTTGAGGGGAGAGAGGATTAAAGCTCTTAATCTAATAGCTAGTTCTCCAGTAACTTGATGACAATAATAATAGAAGGGATGGCAAAAAATTAAGGAATATTAACTTCAACCAACGAATATCTAATAATATTGAAGTATAAACCTTTAAGCAGATCAAACCAAAGTTGTAGGAGACACACTAATAGCAAAAAAGTTTTTTGTTTAAATATAGCTAACCTCATGGCAGAGGTGAACAGCTCTTGAGAATACTACTGAGATACAACAATTCATTCACATGGACACTTACTGGTGTCAAGAAATCTTTAAAATACTCTATAAGGGCTACTGAGTATAATTCTAAAGAAAATGATTGAAGATTTTTCTCCTAAAGTTTCTTCCAGACAGCTTTTTAATAAAACATACACACACATAATCAAATACAATAGTTGGGCATGAAGTAAAAATTGTGTCTAGAAAAAACCACAAAGTCTTTACAGTGACTACTTTGGCATTTTTGGACACCAACTTAGAAACATTTATTTAAAGCCATAATAAAACTGAATATCCAAATTTCAATGGCCCATTTTATAACAAAAAAGTTACAGTTCTGTCAAGTCCAAAAATATACTTTTCATTTTTTGCTATCCCAACTGCTCACTAGACATCTCCACCAAGTACCTCCATTGCAACAAGTTCAAAGCTTAAATGATTACCCATTCCATTCCCACATATACAAAACAAAAACAAAATTGCTCCTTCATTCATATTTTCTATTTTAGTTGAAAATGCCAACAACTGTGGTCATCAAAGCAAAAGCCTCTAAGTTAGTCTTGATTTGTTTCCTAACCTCAAGCCCTAAACCCAACAATTTCAGTAGAGAAACTATATCTTGTAATATAAACAGCATGGATTTAAATATAAAGGGCTTCTTATGAACTATAAAATCCTTGGACAAGATACCTCAGTTTCCCAGTTTCTAAAGTGAGGTTATAAAAGTTCTCTCAATATGAGTCTTTTAAGAAAATTCTTTAAAAATCAAATGGGTTTTTTTAATATGAAATTTATTGTCAAATTGGTTTCCATACAACACCCAGTGCTCATCCCAACAGGTGCCCTCCTCAATGCCCACCACCCACTTTCCCCTCCCTCCTACCCCCATCAACCCTCAGTTTATTCTCAGTTTTTAAGAGTCTCTTATGGTTTGGTTCCCTTCTTAACTTTTTTTTTCTCTTCCCCTACCCCATGGTCTTCTGTTAAGTTTCTCAGGATCCACATAAGAGTGAAAACATATGGTATCTGTCTTTCTCCGTATGACTTATTTCCCTTAGCATAACACTCTCCAGTTCTATTCACGTTGCTACAAAAGGCCATATTTCATTCTTTCTCATTGCCAAGTAGTATTCCAATGTGTATATAAACCACAATGTCTTTATCCATTCATCAGTTGATGGACATCTAGACATCTAGGCTCTTTCCATAATTTGGCTATTGTTGAAAGTGCTGCTATAAACATTGGGGTACAAGTGACCCTATGCATCAGCACTCCTGTATCCAGAAGTGGACCCACAAAAGTATGGCCAACTAATCTTTGACAAAGCAGGAAAGAATATCCAATGGAAAAAAGACAGTCTCTTTAACAAATGGTGCTGGGAGAACTGGACAGCAACCTGCAGAAGAATGAAACTAGACCACTTTCTTTCACCATTCACAAAAATAAACTCAAAATGGATAAAGGATCTGAATGTGAGACAGGAAACCATCAAAGCCTTAGAGGAGAAAGCAGGAAAAAACCTCTCTGACCTCAGCCGCAGCAATTTCTTACTTGACACATCTCCAAAGGCAAGGGAATTAAAAGCAAAAATGAACTATTGGGACCTCATCAAGACAAAAAGCTTCTGCACTGCAAAGGAAATAAATGGATTTTGAGATATACTTCCATTATTCTACATTGTTCTCTTGGAATTCACAAAATATATCAGATTAATGGTTATGAGAAAAAATATAATTATAGCAAAAACTATTTCATTTTCTTCAATCTACTCTTTTCCAATTGTATTCATTTTTTAAAATTTAAAAATTTTAATTCTAGTGTAGTTAACATACAGTACTGTATTAGTTTCAAGGATACAATACAGTGATTCACCAATTCCATATATTACTCGGTGCTCATCATTACAGGATACTCTTAATCCCTATCACCTATTTCCCCCATTGGCCTACTAACCGCTCCTCTGGTAACAATCAGTTTGCTAGCTATAGTTAAGAGTCTGTTTTTTGGTCTTTTTTTTCTTTTTTTTTCCTTTGTTCATTTGTTTTGTTTCTTAAGTTCCACATATGAGTGAAATCATGGTATTCGTCTTTCACTGACTGGCTTATTTTGCTTAGCACAATACTCTCTAGATCCATACATGTTGTTGCAAATAGCAAGATTTCATTCATTTTTATGGCTGACTAATATTTCTATGTTTGTGTGTGTGTGTGTGTGTGTGTGTGTGTGTGTGTGTACACACACATCTTCTTTATCCATCTGTCAAAACCACAGTGAGATATCACCTCACATCTGTCAGAATGGCTAAAATCAAAAGCTCAAGAAACAACAAGTGTTGGTATGGATATGGAGAAAGGGGAACCCTTCTATACTGTTAATGGGAATTAAACTGGTGCAGCCACTGTGGAAACCAGTATGAAGGTTCCCCCCAAAATAAAAGTAGAACTACCCTATGATCCAATGATTGCATTACTGGATATTTACCCAAAGAATACAAGAACACGAATTTGAAATGACATATGTACCGTGTGTTTATGGTTGCAGCATTGCATGGTTGCAGTAATGTTGCAGCGATATTTATAATAGCCAAAATTATGGAAGCAGCCCCAGTGTCCATCAATACAGTATTCCTGTTTAAGGAATGTATTAACATTTCTTCTTAAAAAAAATCAGTCACAGAATACTAACCTATTTCATGGGGTTGTCATGAGGTTAAAGCTCATGTTCTACCACATATATCCCATTCATATTAATAAAAATCCTTTCTCCTGAAAATCCATTTTATTGCCTCAGTGTCACACTCCTGACCTCTTCTGTTCCCATTCCTATCACCACAGTTCATGTCTCATCTGGTTTGTGAGCAACACCTTGCAACATCTGATCTATTCTCTCACCTCTTCAGCTCATCCTCCACTCAGAAACCCTTCTAAAGTACAAACGTGAGCACTGTCTTCCCGGTAAAGAACAAATTCCTTAGAATACACACCCTTCTCAATGTGGCTCCAAGTCCTTTCCCAGTGTATTGATGTACCCTCTCCCATTTGAGGCCATTCCAGCACAGTTCTGGGGGCAGCATTCACAGTGTGATCTCTTAGGGTCCCAGCAACTAGTTTCTCTGTTAATGAAATGTGTGTGCTTTCAAGGCTCTGCCTTTCCACATGTTACTTTCTTGGTCTATAAAAGCCACCCCACACCCATCCCCTTCTCCGTCTGGCAAACAATTCATCCTTCAAAGCCAACCCAAATGTCACTTCTTCTATGAGGTCTTCCAAAATGAGTTAGTCACTCCTGTGGACTCCCATGGCATTTTGTTCTCAACTCTATGCTGGGGAGCTATTAAAACTCAGGAATAAAAGTGAAAAAGACATAAACAGTGATTTAGAAATTATTAACTCCTAAAGAGATTTTTTTACCCAAATCCAAGCCACTGCATACTGTTCTCTACACATATACACACACGCGCACACACACACACACACACACACACACACACACACACACACACACGATCCAGAGAAATACTGGGAACAAAATCCTCAACATAATCAAATAAATTCAGAAACCATCAGATTTGTCCAAATGAATCAGACTTGATCTCATTTTGAAATACCTGATGGTGTCTCGACAACTTCTAAATGTCAAAGGAGTTTCAGGGAACAGCCAAAAAATTTTAAGACTCTCATAAGTTTCCAAAATATAATTTCTAAATTGTAATAATTTTTTCTTTATACATGTGCAAAACTTTTAGAATTCAATGGGGACATAAACCTTCATTTCAAAAATTAACTTTGAAATTGGGAAATAAAAACATATGCTATTTCCAGGCACTGGTCATAATAATAATAGCTACCATTCGCTAGGGGGCTTAGTGCCAGAACTCCTCAGGGCATTTCCTGCAGATTCCTGCATTTAAATCCTACAGCTACCCAATGAAATAGGAGCCATTATTCCTATTTTACAGACAAGGAATTTGGTCAAAAAGGTTAACTGAACTCAGCTAGACACTGTCTGGTCAGGACCCAAATCCAGACCTTCGGACTCCCTGGCCCACGTGCATATTCTATAAGCTACAACAGAGTATGAAAAAGCTAGGCTGATTGGATAACTTCTCTTCAAAGCAAATAACCAAAGACTTGCTCAGATTGTGAACTTCACAGAGGCAGCCTTCTTTAGCTAGAGGGATTTAACAGGAGCTATTCACCTCAGACTAATATACTAATCTCCTACAGTACTAAAAGAAATTATCAGAATTATTTTTATTTCCTTATAAAGTATAAAACTTCCTTAAAGGGGATATATGTCTATTTTCTATTTATTTTGATAGACCTATAAACTCAATATAAGGAAGATTAGTTCTAAGAACACAGGAGTCTGTTAAGCTAAAATTTATCTATGATATCTCAAAAACAAACAGTAGGGGAAAAATCTTGCAGTTCATGTAAGAATTGTTGGACAGCAACTGAATTTGGAAATAAAGTATAGAAAATATTAAGCCAAGGTTTTGTAAATCCAGTTGTATTTTCTTCACTTCAACCAAATCAGTGTTTCTCATCCTGGCTGAACATGACAATTTTGATTTATATTTCCCTTGAACTACTCAACTCACTTCTCTTTGACAAGTACTGGATAACTGTAAACAAAGAGTACTGTGCTTTAATAAGTGCAAGAATGCTGACAGTACTGGCTCCATCTTCGGCCTTCCATCTTGTCCATGTTCACCTGATGACCTCTCTTGAGGCTATGTGTTCTGCACCCCTTAGAGATTAATATACATACCTTAGAAATGCCAACCAAGGCCAGGATGGGGAGTGGCCTGTTTTGGCCTCCCATGAATTTGGCAGAGATAACATAGTCTTTCCTCCCTCCCGATGCACAGGTGGCACCATGAGATCTAATTAAAGATTCGCTATCAATTAGGCCCATGCAAACTCTTTCAGGTGCATGTGAACCCTGTGATCTCACTACAATGAGATCTTCTATGTGTCCCATTGCTCTATAGAGTCTGTGGACTAAGGTTTGGACATTGCAGAGAATAGTTATTCTATTCTCAGCTATATCATCATCTGTCCAATCCCCACTGTAATAAAACTCTATTTTTACCCTGGATAAAATTCTAAGCAAACTGTACAGAGTGGCCTGCTCCCCGTTTCAAAGTGCCTTCTCAGTTTGGGTGATACTTTACTGTCCACCCCCACTTTCTAACATTAAGTCCTCTGATAACACAAGAATTCCACACCATAACAAGGACCTTGAATTTAACTATTTTGTACGTATATATTTATTTTCATACAGTCTTTAATAAGAATGGAGATAATTTGAAGACAATGTCTGCTTGTTTATACTTTCTAAAAATGCATCAATAAATCACAGAGATTCTAATGGAAAGATAGCATTGCAGTGCTTCTCATATCTTATGGAAATTTAGTCAGTCATAAATACTCCAAACTGACCAGTATTTTCACTTCTGTGATGACTCACCTGAGTTATATGGTACTTGATCTTTCACAAGAATAAGGAGTGCAAGAAAAAAATAGCATGCTACACTTGATGGAGTGCTGAATAAAGTATGAAAAGTAATCACAGATTTCTGCATATTGTTTAAATTGTTTTCTATGATAGGATATTTGGTAAGCAGAAAATAATTTAAAATTTTTTAATACTCTTACCATTTTAGTGAGTCAACATGTATTTGTTGAGTGCCTGTTATATAGACCACGTACTACTACCCCTTAGGGATGCAGTGGGATGGATATGTTACCACCATCCCTCTCCTAAGGTACTCACATAGGGAATAAAGACAGTAAACAAATAATTGAAAATATGATGGACACTAAAATGGAAAAGAAATATAGGGTGTTTGGGGCTTGCATAACAAAGAGTTTAGATTGTAAGAGCTTCCCTGTGGAGAGACCTATAAGATAGGATCTCAACAATGAACAGGAGTTAAGTAAACAAAGTAAGGGGAAATAGTAAACAAGAAGTTTAAGTGAAAGAAATAACAGACAAGAAGGCCCAGAGGCTTCAGGGAGAAGTCAAGTGTGCCTGGAGAAAAGCACATATGGTGAGCCAAAGAGATCCTGTAGGATTAAAGGGCTCATCTTGGGTTGAAGGGCTCATCCCCCCAAGATTTCTGGGAGTACTGCCAGCCAACATCCCTCAACTGTAACCCTCTTTTGTGGATTTCCTCTGCTAAAGAAATCTACCCTGCCTGGTCATGCCTCCTTCCAAGGGCATTTACGGACTATCCAATGCAGAGGTATAATACCTGGCCCCTCGACTCAACCTGGAGCAGCTCTCAAGGGCCTCCCAACTCCAAAGCTTCCACTGGCATAAGGGAAAGCTGGACTTCTCCTTCTAGCCAGTTAGGCTTTCTTCTCCACCCTTCTTTCCCAAAAGTATTGATCTCAAGGGCACTCCCCAAACAAATTCTTACACAAGAAACTCCCTCACAGAGTGTTCTCCAACTCCGGGATCTAGTGTGAGTTGGAATGAAAGGCTGAAAGGCAGATAGAGGACAACTCATTCAGGGCCCCATCCGAAATTCAGCCCAAGGGTTTAAAATAAAGGTGTGACAAGATCACACAAGTACATCATTGTCCTCCAAAAAGAGGACAAGAAAAAAAGAAATAATCACCCACTATGGAATTTCTCCCTGAGCCATGAGGCCTGGTGGACACACCTAAAATGGGAAGGAAATTACCTTGAAATTCTGATATAATAGGACTATACCTCAGTTTGTGTCCTGGTAGTCATCCAACCCTGGCTGTCATACAGGTATTATGATGCTCCAGGCTTTAGGTTGGAAATACTAGAAGCATAAGATAGTATTCATTAAAAAATTCTTATACGGACTTACATGAGGATAAAACAGATCCCATTCAAAGCAGGTATTTTCTAGGGAAAACACTATAACAGAAAAGAAAAATAAAAAAGAGAAAAGAAGAACAAAGAAATCCTTTCATGTTGAATAAGGCTTTGGGATTTTAATATCTTATGCAATGTAAAACTCACAGCAGAAAAAATTTATTGAAAATTTCTCCCCGTTGCTACTACCATTTGGTACGCTGTAATTAATTACTTTGGGGGCTTTACTTCTCAGTGTACAAGTCACCTAAAATGTGTTAGCAAATAAGCCATAATTCTGGCAAAGATAGTTTCTTCAATATGACCTGTACAAATTCAAGATATACCCTACAAGAAGCAACTTTTTGATTTATTTGCATTTGTTTAATAAAGCCACCTTCTTAAAAATCAAAGGAAAACAAAGGTCTGAGCATAGTGGATGGATTACAATGGAATGCCAACAGGGACCCACTGGTCAGATTACTGGCTGTGGGTGAAGAGACTAAGAGCCGCGATGGTGGCTGCTGAGGGGTGCTGTTCGGATCTCCCTTTAAGAAAGAACTTGTAGAACATCTGCAAGAGGGTAGCTAGTGGACTGTCTCCAGCTGCAGCGTCTTCAGGATTCACCTCAACTTTTAAGCCCAGGCCACACTCTTCCCTAACAGCCCCCAGAACAGCAGCATATTAGGATCTCATCATTTCTGCTCAAAACGGGAATTCTGTAAAGGCAACTTTTGCTCCAGTGCTCTTGCTGGACCAGCTGAGATGCTGTCAAATCTGCATCATAATCTGGGGGTCTTGGCCCAGTCCTGTCCTACCTCTGTCCCTCCCCCACCATGTTTCCTTTCACAGGAGTCAGATCTGAACTGTGGGCATTCCTGCCACTGACACACAGTGATGTTTACCATGGAGAACCATTAGTCCTGATGAAATGTGGGGGATGAGAGAAAGAGGGGTCAAGGATAACTCCTGAGATTCTGGCTTAGGCACCTGAAATGGGAACACTGAAAGAAGAACAAATCTCTTAGGGGGATTCCAAGTCTACCCTGGGTCAGGCTAAGAGTAGGGTATTTTTGAAAAATCCACCTTCATCCACTGACCTAAGGGTACAAAGGGTATAGTTTGGGAAGCAGACTGGAATTTTGTGAATTTCTTTCCAGCCTGACAATATTTACTAATGACTTTGAATATTTCACTTCAGTGTGAATTCCAGTCAGGTGGCTGATGTGGTATGTGGACTTTAGATTCTAAAAGACACAGCTTTGAAAACCAGCACCTATTAGTTGGAGAGTTTCCCAATCATAATTGAGGGTGGTAATTCCTACTTGACAGGGTGACTGTGATCCAGTATGTTGACAGAGATATAGCTGGCACTTTTTTTTTTCTTAAAGGCTTATTTTGTATTCTTTTTCCTATCTCAATAAACATGCTTGTTAAGCACAAGTAATACTAACCCCTTCATCAGATGGTCCTAAATGCACATGTAAGAACTGCTCTGTAAAACTTGGCTAGCATCAAAATGCCTTAACAGTGTGTAGCATGTCGCAATTGAAGGCGTCTCCACATAGGCCGCAGCTAAGGCAGAGAGGGTATTTCTAGTAACAAAAGCAAAAAGAAGAAAACACATCCTAACTATGGCATCCAAACAGGAGCCTACGTGTTCCAAGTAGTACCTACTGCAGTCAGAAATAAAAACAGCCACGAGAAGAACATAGTCCATCACATTATAGATAACACATATTTAGAAGAAACTTTTATTAAATTGTTTTTATAGCATAAAGGAAACAAAAAAGCAATTTACTTCTGCTTAAGAGTGAGGGTACTGTATCCTTATACTATTTTTCACTGTCTACCTTTGTCAGAAAGGCCACTGTGATTTATTTACTGGAGAACTAGAATTTGTATCAACCAATGAGGGAATGAAAATTCATTCCATAAGATCTGCTTGACTGACAGTTACAGAAACCAAATCTGCTGGCAGATGTGGAAATACACATGGCTGATTGTTTTTGTGCCCTTGCACTACATACCATATACTACCCAGCCTTCCTAAAATATTTATTTAATATTTAGACAAAGAAAACAATCTCTTGATGTGCCAGAAGGTCAAATAATGCCTGAAGCCGCTGCAGACAACTTGGCAGCAAATTCCCTTGAAAAAGTTTTTCCTATGAAAAATGGATCATTTGCCTCTTCACTGAAAATTTTAAGTCACTTTTCTCAGTTAGTATAAAGTTACCACCAATTTCCTGAAAATCCAAACAGTTTTGAAACCCCAAAATTATGATGACAAAGAAATATTTCCAATTCACTTCAGCATCAAGCTAAATGAAGAAAAATGTTCAGGATTCCCCAAATCATAATCATTCCTCTTCATCCAGTTCACATATACAGTAAGCAGAAGCAAAGTATTTATCGAGTCCACATGGACACTTGGAAATGTTAGCAATCTCGTTTAAACAAAATAAATTCAACTATGTCAGCATTTCAAGAATTTATAGCCAAAGACCACAATCAAAGCATGCCAAAAATCTCATTCTAACCAGAAAGCATTTTCAAACTTTTCCAGAATGGACATTTTTATCATAATGATCACAGACTCTGATGAGTTTAATTAAAAACTGGCACTTGGATGGAAACAGTGACTTAAAGTCCTTGCCAAGCTGGCAACTCACAAAGAAAGGGTGTTTGCTCCCTAATAGTTGTAGATGATGAAAGGCAATGACAGACAAATAGTTAAATATGGCTCTGGCTATGTGTTAAAATCTTCCTCATTTTTGTCTAGACCCCTGTGCAGATTAGTGACAACACTCAACAACTTTTCCCATGGATGGAAGAATAGTTTCTACTAAGGCAGACATCAATATAAATCCCCTAAGAAGTAACCATTATTTGTGTTCGTATTTTACAGACGAGGAATCTAGAGGTTTACAGTAAGCCCACTGTTTCATGGCTAGTCAGTAATAAGCCAGAAGTCCAATATATGCAGTTCTGGATCAAGACATCAGGCTCCTAACCATTACCTGTATTACAGTGAAAGATCTTTATGGCAGGAAAAAAGTCTTTCCAGGACAGTCAAGGCCAGCCAGATGTGTATTCACAAAGCCAGAATGACTGACCCCGCAACACTCAGTGGCCAATTAGCCATTTTGACTTATTTAGCTTTAACTGAATCTTAAAAGGTGGGTAAAGCAGGTCATCAAGAGAATAAGCACTAATATCTGCATCAGCAGCAAGCCACAGAAACCAGCCAAACCTTATGGCATCAGACTGTCTAGGGGGCTGAGGCGATTCTGGGCGAATTTCAGGCTATTCCACCAACACCACTCCCCCATAACATAAATCTCCACCAAAGTGTATCTGGATTTTAGGCCTGGGATTATCATTCTAGTTTTAAGCCAACATGTTCTATCAGCATGAATCTAAATATACCAGAATAAAGAGACAAGGAAGAGAAGAAGGATAGTTTGTTGCATATTAGAATCACAAGAAATTGTAATCGTAGCAAAAGGTGGTGTTAAGCTCATGGATTCATACGTCAACTCAATGATCCAGGCATCAATCACACACGTTCTCATTCATTTACACACAAAAAACATTCTGAACAACTATTCTGCACAAGGCACTACTTCAAGGACTGGTGGTTGTTTCACAAAGTCTTATTTTCAGTGATTCATAAAAATGAGAATTATAGGTTATCCTTATTTTAGCTACATCATGATTATCTAATCTCCTTATACATTAATAGTTTGTTGATTAAGAACTTATTAAATGGTATGACTCAGGTGTGCTAAATGAATATAAATCTGTTTTTTTAAAGATTCTCAGGATGAAATTAACAGAACTTTGCTATGAATCCTCTTGCAATTCTAAAGTATGAAAACCACTATCTATCTGGCTAAACTTTGGACACTTAGGCATTAAGCTTTTTAAGGAGAAGTAAATGCATATAATATAGCCAGAATATAGCATTTTAATCATGTTTATAATATTTTGTTACTATCCCATAGAAAATTCCATTTTCTGTCTGTAAAATTCAGTGGGGTTTTATAACAAAAGAACACCAAATTCTATCATCTTTTAAAGGCCAACATTAACATTAGTGAGATACAGTTGTAAAGCTTTTTAAGATTAGCATTTAGACTTGCTTTTTTAATCAATTGCTTACATTTCTCAGTCAGCTTCTTCAGATTTCCTCCATATCCCACCCACACACATACTTTTTTCCTCCTAGATTCAATTCTGCCAAATTCTAGGAGGAAAAAGTATCATTTTACATAACAATAGCCTGAAGATCTGATTTTCTCTGCCGGGGAAATTTGTTCCTTTGTTCACAGACAAAAAGATATTTACCATCAACTGAGTTATTCAACCTTAAAAAGTAACTGCAGAACATTCCCTGATAATAGATGTGTATTTTTAAGAGGACAACCTAAATACATACATACATACATACATACATACATACATACATACATAAAGTGGGAGAGAGGACAATTCCAGTTGTTCCAAAAGAAAATGCAATCAGTTAATTCCAGTGTGTAAATATTAGACACAGGACGGATGGGGGCTGCACATCTGCATATGACATGTGATAAAAACATTATCTGCTAAATCAGAAAGATTTAAACTATTAAAGTGCTCAACATATGCAAGTGTTATCTGAGTACACATCAGGTCCAGGGTTCTAGTCCACAAGCCCTAAGCACTGTAGAAGAGGATGAACTACCCAGCCAAACGAAGAGTAACTGCAAATCCCTGTCAGGGAACCTGAAGTTGTATAACCATACAAAGTTCTCTGAGCCTCTGTTTCTGCAGCTGAGATGCTCACTCCAGAGAATTATTATTTGTAAGAGTCAGATAAATTATAAAACTCACATAATCCAATGCTTGATTTGGTAGGTGTCCAATCAGTGATAGCGGTTATTTTTTTGACTTTATTATTAATATTAGTATTATTGAAACAGGTTAAAAGATTCAACACATTAACATAGTCCTATCTAGATGAAAATAGACATGCTTGTCAACTGATCTCATTTTATTTCTAATGCTTCCCAACTAAGTCTGCAAAGACTTAATTTTAATGGGAAGGGAAGAGTGGTCAAACTAGTAAATTTTCAGTCTAATTAAAATTATATTACACAAGGAACAGATTCTAATCCTTTGTGGATATGAAAAAATAGTAGAAATTTTTAAGTAATTAAATTTTAGAAGTAAAAATAACACTAACATTGACATTACAGTTGGTCTTGGCATCCCCAAATATAAAGAGCATTTTTAATGCAGAGTGTGCAACCATTCCCCACAGTTGTTAAGAAACATCAGTTGAAACACGGCAAGTCCTCAATAACTTACAGTATAAATTTTTTTTTACTAACTTTTCCCTAAAAACATGTTTCTGAAAAGCCAAGAGCCTATATAGAATGTCTCCTCAAACAGTGCCACATTTATTGTATTAAGAGTAGCAATCCAGGCTAACAAACCTGAGGTAGCCAGGAAGGCACCTTGGATTAGACAGAGGACCACAGGTCCACAATGTAAAAGATTCAAGAATCATGTGGATTTGTAAAGGCAAAACAAGCAAATATACAAACACAAACACATGTTACTTAATTCCAAAAATAGCTTTATCCTGCCTTTCTTATATGATGTGCTCATACCAGTGACAGAATACATTTCCACCTTGCTCCTTTTAAAGACTGGCAAATGAGAGAGAAGATCATTTCACAAGCTAGGACCTAGAACAGATGATCTATACTTCAAAGAAGCCCAAATAGGGACCTGAGACAAAATGAAGGTAGAGAGATAATTTGATGTTTTTAAATGTCTGCTGAATTACACAGGGGCATAGCCTGGAGTCGGGGGACTACAGTAGGGTGGGGCTGCCAGAAAAAGTCTCAGACAGAAAGAGCAGGCTAAGCAAAATCGCTTGCTGCTGCACACATTTATGTCAGCCACAAATGCACGTCTTGTATGGTTGATGTTTGCAAGAAGAAAACCCAAAAGAAAAGGCTGTGTCCTTGTCTTTAATACACAGTAACAGGTACAGGACAGGAAATTAAGCCACACTTTACATAAGAAGTGACTACTTGAAAGTGTCCCAAAACCTATCCTCACCAAATTGCTATAAAAGACTCCAATTCTCAGTGCAAATGGGGAGAGATTTGAGCAAAGTATATTTGTATTTCAAAGGGAGTTTCAGTGTACTGCAGCTTACACCTGCATCAGACAGAATTCTGAGTTCAAATGAGACTCTAGGCAGTAAAGGAAGAGAGACAGACAGTCCAGACAGACAACAAGATCCTCAGAGACTCTGTACTGCCCTCATCTCTTGAAAATCCTTCTCAAGGGAGGCTGGATCCGATGATGAGTAACTGGAGGTATAAAAGAATAAAAAACCTGAAGGTACACCATCTGCCTCACCAGAACAGAGGCAGCCATGGCTTTGGGCAGATCTGTTCTAGGGACTACCAGTCTGAAAGCCAAACCCTACACATCTTGGAAGCCACCAACAGACCCTGCCTCTTCAACCAATTCAGAGGATGAGCAAAAATGGCTACTCAGGCAGAGTCAAAGTCCAGGAAAAGAAGGAAAGGCTGAGAGGGTGGAGAACACTCCCTGTAACCCCAAGGAATCCTGTGCATAGCTTTGGGCTGACACAGGTCACAGCTTTTGATGTTGTGGAAATGAAAGGAGACCTACATGTTCACTGGGAAGCAGCCAAAGAGATGTCAGATCAACCCTAACTAGTACTTAAGTATTTGTGTATTTTCAAAATTACACACACACACACACACACACACACACACACACACTTCTTTATCCAATCATTTCATTGAACTTCTATATGTATAACTTTTTTCCCTCTTGTAAGGAGCCGTGAGATTATACAATGACTTCAGATTATGTAACTAGGAAGTCATGAAATTCCTAGATTATGTAACATTCAAGAACCACGGATGCATTTATTTTCTTTCGACCTATGATGTAATTCTCACTGGAAAACATGCATAAGTTATGAGGTGGTTGCACATGTAACATTTTAAAACTGACTAGCAAAAGCACTGCTTGCTATTACATAAGTTTTTCTTCCATACGTGAAAGTCAATTACTACAGGAATACTAGCTTGGCTACTCAGCTTTAAAATCACATTTTAGTAAACTGGAGTCATATCAATTTTAACTGTTTCCATCTTACTTGGTTTTAACTCATTAACAAGTTTCTTATTGCTTGTTTAAAGAATCCAATTTATTTTTGCTAAATCGTCCTAAAGGTGCTGAGAATTGCCAAATTGTAAAACTGGTCATACATTTGTAACCCACAAACCCAGCCTTGAAGCAGACCTTATTACAATCCCAACCATTCCGCTTTTAAGACTTCTAACTTGACACTTACTTCTGTGGCCACAACCTCCTACCAATGCAACTCTTGAATACCTTCAACCCTGTAAGTTCTTTAGGTTGGTATGACTCCCAGTTCCCTGCCTCTCTCCACCTTCCCTGCTGGCTTCAAAGTTCCCTGTGCCAGCACACTCCAAGATCAACCATTGTGCCCTCTCACCACATGCCCTAAAATTCCTGCTCTCTGGTTTTCTGACATACCCATCTTATCACCCTCCACCATAGGTTCCCCCTGTGTTTTCCATTGCTGATAAGTCAAAGAACTGGAAAAATCATATAACTGTTCTAAAAAATCTGACTACAAAGTCATATTATGCAGACTCAGCTGGATACTAATTTGGCTTGACAAGTTTTTTTTAATCATTTCTATTGCATTTTACATAAGCAGCTGTTCTGAATCTCTCCTAGTTTCTTCAAGTCTCCAAACCAACCCCCTATACTCCTAGGAGATAACTTTATTTCCAAATAGACTAATCAAAGTAAGGAAAGTTACACTCAGTTTTCTCCCCTTTACCTTAAATCTATCATAATTACTACTCTTCTTTCTTCTCACCAAATCAGGAATATATGTTCAAACCAGTTTAATAAACATTTTATGTAGTACATGCTATATAAGCCAAGCATTCTACTGAATGTGTACCTGGCAGAATCAGTGACCTCAGTCTTTAAATCCATGAGCATACCTGGCAGAGTCCAATGGGGACTATAGAAATCAGAAATTGAAATCGGAGTTATTTCACTAAAATGAGCACAGTGCCAGTAGAAGGACCCACAAAGTGAGGTCAACAGCCCAGGGCTAATTGACCCAGCCCCAACACCTGTTAAAGCCTGTATCCACCCTCCAAGAGGTAACTCGATACTAAGCTCTGCCCTATTTTCTCATTCTCTATACTTTCTCCACTTAATTCACTCAAGTAACTTTTATTCTTATAAAAGAATATGAATAAGAAACAGGAAAATAAAAGTAAACTTACTTCACAACGGTTTCAAGCAACCACTCCATCTGTTAACATTTTCTTTCATAGACAGGCACCCTTAAATATCAGTTGCTGCCTATTCCTTTCTAGATTCTGTTGTTCCCTCAATGGTCATTAACGTGACCATGAGTTTAATTTGATTTCCTGCATATGATGTTTTCTACAATGGAGGTGTACTTTTTCTGATTTTTTAAAGAATGTGCTCCTAAAAAGAATTCAAGTAAGTTTATTTTATTCCTTTTAATTCAAATGATGGATGAGACTATAAATAATACCTAAGAACTCTCCAAAATTAAATGATGAACAAAAAATACATGTTTTAAACTTGTTTCAACAGAATTAAGAATCTCTAATAGATTTTAGAAGGAAAAATAAACAAGAAACACTATTCTTTCCCTTCTAGAATAAAGTTTCACATACAACACAAGGCTCCAGAAAGCCATGGCTTCATTTCCTCAGAGAATGTAATGGACAGGACCACCCCTGTGTGGGCATATTTATAGTCAGGCATCAGTTCCAAATGCTGAAGAACACAGGTATGATTATTCATGGAAACCAGATGGATACACGGCTTCCTTTAGTTATAAGCAATTTTTGTGCCATTTATCTATAAAACTCCATCAAGTGCTGACTTTTAAAATATTTTGATGCTAATGTGATCATGAGGAAAAATAGGAAAAGAATGAAATTCTAATGCTTATTACTGTCAAGTAAATATTTCAGAATCCCCACAGAGCACACTTAACAACTATATTGTTAGTAACGGAAATATTTTTCCTAACTTGGCGCAAATCACCATGAGTTTCAGGAGAGTACAAGTGGACAGAAATAGGCCTATGGCTGGGTTCTTTCCCCTGTGATCAATAATCAATGCTCCCCTAACCAGGCAAGAATCACAGTATAGCTGCCAATGGCCTGGGATCCTTAAACCACCTGGATCATACCCAGGTGAGGGAGCCAGGGCTCCTGCCCTGCTTACCCACTGACATTCTTCTCCCTGACCTGCCAGAATCATGAGTTCTCAGACCTTTTCTCTCTTCTTGCTTCTCCCTTTGGTATACATTTTTCCTTTCGTCGACAACAATCTAATGTGCCTGGAAACTGCTTCAAGTGCCTATGTTACACTTGGGATCATTTTAATACTTTTGCAGATGGTTTGGAGCATTATTTTTTCTCAGAATGAGCCGTGAACTCTAAATCATTTTTGCCATATTTCTGCACTGACATATAAAGTACACTTGGGATGACTGCAGTCATTTTTTCACTAAACAGTGTCATTAATTAACAATGGAAAGGATACCGACTCCATTTGTCACAGCATAATGATTATCCCAATCATCCAGGAGACATATCTTAGTGTGGGTTTCCCCGCAAAAGACACTGAGACAAGGACTTGGGTTAGCGTGTATTACTTGAGATAGTTTACTTGGGAGGTGATCCCAGGGAGCACCAGTTAGGAAGAAAGGAAAATATGACTGAAGAGACAGGAAAGCCAGTGAAGGGAGTGGTATGGAGCAGTCACTACTGGGACTCAATCCCCCTGGGGGATTCTGAGGAGACATGAGTAATGTACTTCACAACTGTCCCACAGACAAAAGGGGGAAGTGAACATTCGTTTTCTGACTCCAGTCCTTCACTGGCTGAAGGCTGTCCCTGGGAGAGTTCACTTGCCAGCAGCAGCACCCGCACTTCTAGGCTGCTCTGAACTAGAAGAGGAAGCTCCCACAGTGGTGCACGAAGTGCTCTGGTGGAGAGGCTTAGGGACCCAGCACTTAGAGTGGGAAGCTGTCAATGTGAATGGAAATGCCCACCCCCAGCAAACTCAGGGATGGGCAAAAAGCGTATCAACAGCATCTGCTACAGCAGCCAACTCCTTGTTTTTGTCCAGCCACCACGTCCTGCTGTGCACTTTTTAATAAATCTCCTTGATTGCACCATCACCAAATATGATCTAAATACAATCTACTATACTCATCTTCCAGTCTTTACCCCATTCCCATGACAGCTATCAATTACCTTCTGTGACCACCCCTACCCCAGGCTCCCCACTGTCTACACAATGGATGAGGTTCTCATGAGGTCATGGCCCTCACTGACCTGCCCCCACCAGTCCAACCTTACAGGTCACCAACTTTCCAACTTTCTCCCTTTCACCAAACAGCCTGTTCCCTTCCTCCATCAAACAATGATCCCTCTAAGCTTTGAGCCTTTCCTATACAGAATGCCCCACCCCTACCCATCCTTTTGAGACCCATACTAGGAACTATCAACTCCTGAAGAGTTTCTTTGGCTGTGGCTTGCACTCTCTTCCTCCTGTGAACTACTCTAGTCCTGATGTCAAACAATACTATTTAAAAAAAATGTTTAAAGTGAGTAGGGCAGGAAGCCCTGGCCAAACTCTAAGTATCCAACAGGCAGAAACTGAGATCAATACTTCTTTCTTAAGTTCCACCAACACTCACTAGAGTGCCCACTAGCCAAATACCACCAGGAACACATTTGTAGTAAATAAAACAAGCTTTCTTTAGCTTGCTGCAGCAAGAGGAAGAGTTCACCAAAGGAACTGGGGCATCTTAAGAGGAAACTGCAAGAAGCTTATTGCAGAATTTAGATTCGTTCTGGGTGATTCCACAGATAGCCTAGGAAAGTAGAGGCCAGGTTTGGAATGGAAGCTATCAGGAAGTAGGGGCAATTCATTATCTTGGCAAATTTAATCTAGAAGACAGAGGATTGAAGTTGAGGTGGAGTCATCATTGGTAAAGCAGCAGCAATCACTTATAAGAGAAGGATGTTTAATTACTTCTTTGGGTTCAGTGTCCTTGTCTCCACCTTGCTTCATGTATACTCAAGGAAGTAGCCTTGTGTGATTATTTATACTCTGTGAGAGGCATTTATGTTCAATTGGGAACACTGTGGCCTAGCTGCCAGGGTCATTTTTCACTTTCTCACAGGTTATTCAAAAGATACCAGAATGACTTAAATCATTGTTGAATTAATTTCAAATTTATTCTAAACTTAAATGATAATGCTAGCTTTAACTTATAATGTTTAACTCCACCTTCCTGGCAGGCACCATGCACACGGAAGGGAATAAGACATCTTGGCCTTGGACACGGGTCTATGAGCTCACAGTCCAGAAGGAAAGACAAATATCTAGGCTGACACAACACAAGCACAAAAAGTGCCAAAATCTAAATATGTAGAAGGTATTGAGTTAGTGCAGGGAACAGAGTATTAAACTCCATCTGGAGGGTGAGTGAAGCTTTCCAGGAAGACATGTCATCTGAGAAGGATGTAGAAAAGTGACTAGGAGTTGATCACCTGGAAAAAGATGGGTGGAGGATGCCCTTCTGCAGCAGACACACCATATATAAAGGTGTGAGATGGCATAATGGATTGGGAAACAGAATGTAAAGTCAGTGTTGCCGAAACAAACTTTACTCAAAACTAAAAAATATTTTGCAACGGAATTTAATGAATTTTCAAGCCTCGACTATGTAGATATTACATTTTGTAGGTGTGGAAAGAGAGACTGTTACATAATTTATAATGTAAAAACTCAATTAGTCACTGACCTAAGGAGAAAACAGAAGAGGGTTAGAGTAGTATATATGCATTTGATGGTGAAAACAAAGGAAACAGGGACATACTGCTTGATTTCAAATATTTATATTTGGACTGAAAGTCCTCTTTCCTTTCTTCTCCCTCACTTTCCTAAATTCACATATACCTCCAAGGTAAATGAAATAAATCAGGCCTTCGGTGCTGGGTCAGATTTGAGAAAGAGCTTGGGTCAGACTAAGAAAGGAAAAGGGTACTTCTGGAATACACAAAAGTGGTTTTTATTTTCTTAAGTAAGCTGAGTGTTGAAGAGGAAGTAAATTATTCCAAAACCTAAATACTCTTATTTACGGACACACTATAGAAATGTGTAGAAACAGAACACAACCTTCCCTTGACTATGAGAGGTAAGAAAAATTTTCAGAAACTTCTAATATACAAAACCAAAGCCCAATACACAGAAATAAAGTCAAACAATTTATAACATTATATAAGAATCACTGAATTAAGTATTTCTCATCTGCCACATAAACATACACAGATACATATATATGTATATGTGCATATTAAATTTCCATACTGCTAATACTGAAGATATAATCTTTCAATAGTTTACTTTGTGGGTGCCTGGGTGGCTCAGTTGGTTAGGCATCTGACTTTGGCTCAGGTCATGATCTCATGGTTCCTGGGTTCGGGCCTGCACTGCGCAAAGCCTGCTTGGGATGCGCTCGCTCTCTCTCTCTCTCTCTCTCTCTCTCTCTCCCCCCTCTCTCCCCCTCTCTCCCCCTCTCTCTCTCTGCCCCTCCACCACTTGAGCACGCACTTGTGCTCTCTCTCTCTCAAAATAAATAAACTTTAGTTTACTTTGTAAATCCAATGTCCTAAAAGTTAATGCATACTTTTCTACAATCCTTCAAAAATTAATACATTATTACTATTTAAGGTCAATTCATTTCTTTCTAGTTTGAAATAGAAATGATCCACAAATTACTCATAAATAAATATTAATGGTAAGAAATGAGGTGTCTATACTAAAATTAGAAGCATTAACAATCTTAAACTTCTGAATACAAAAAATTAAGAAAAAAAATTCATTTTAAAAAATTATTTCATTAGCCAAAAAGATGAAAAACTAACTAGAATAGGGAAAGGATATTAATAAACCAAGGTTAAGAAAAATGATCCACATAGTAGTACAAATAAGTGTCCCATGAACACATGAAAAAATGCACAGCTTTTCTATTAATTAAGGAAGCACAGAAGACACCATATTTTACACTATCAAGGCTGGCCAAGGATGGTCACAAAGATGGGAGGTAAGAATCTTCCCTTTCCAGAATCCCGACCTTGCCTGTCAGGAGTTCAACAATCATTTGGAGGAAAAGGTGGCAACTGTAAAAAAATATTAAAGTTGTTCATTACCTGTGACTTAAAAATTCTACTTGTAAGAATGTTTGCAATGGAAAACCTTGTACAAGTAGACCAATACATTTGACATTCACTGTAGAAAAAGAAAAAACCCAATGTCCATCAAAACAGATTTGTCAAAATATACTATTGATATATCTTTACCCACACACACCCAATGGTATTTCTTTACTTGTGCTTTATGGAAGATGTTCTATTACTTTTTAAGAGGAAAAATCCAATTGCAGAAATGTATACCTGTATAAAGTGAACCCATTTTCATAAAGTAATAAAATCACTATTTGCATAGACCAAACAGCCCAAAACATACATATGCTGTGTTCTCATTTTATTTTTATTTCAGGCAGGACTTATTTTGCTTTAAGAGTAATTTTTGGCAACAAGATATAAAGAGAATGTAACTCTTCATTCCTGAAATCTCTCTAATATCTTTTGATAAAAATGTCTGTTAGTATAGTTGTATAAAACATGTTTATAAAAAGAGTTATAGTAAACCTCAAACCATGCCATAATGGCATAAAAAGGCCATTTGAAGAAATGAGGATGCCATCATGATTTCAGGTATTTCCTTTAGTCAATGAAAAATGCCACATGGTTAGGTCATGATGTCTGCAAGTGCACCATCAGGGTGTTCAAATACAGTCACAAGTCTCAGACACCATCACAACATCATAGCTACACATTCCAGAAAAGAGCAAGCAAGAACAGGCAAGCAAGAACTAGATCCATCCCCACAGCAGTGGAGCCAGAAGGCACAACTGGGGATGCTGTTTAAAACATTCATGGAGAATAAACAAGCAGTTAAAGATGTACAAACTATATAATTAAAAACTGACTGCCAAGTGACTTTCCAAATGTGTACACCTGCCAGCCTAACCATGACCATGCTTTATCTTTCACTGGAATTCTGTCAGTTCACCTATGTTACATATGTGCACTGAACCTTTAGGGGTGACTATCCTATCTCTAGTGCTGTAAAAGGAAACCAGTTACACATGCACTGAGCTTCCTGAAGTGTTCTAAGAATCCAGTGTTATGCACACAGCAGTCCCCTGATGTCAAGCCTGCTCTTCCAGCTCAGTGTTTCTCAACCTCACACATTGACATTTTGTACCAGATTACTCTTGTGAGAACTGTCTGGTGCATTGTAGATGTTTAGCATAATCCCTGGCTCTGCCTATCAGAAGCCAATAACACCACCTCCAAATTGTGACACCAGAAATATCTCTAGATATTCCCAAATGTATCTTGGGGGATAAAATTATGCTAGGTTGATAACCAATACTCCAGAAAAAAAAAAAGTATAAATTTGGGTAAAACCATTAATGGATTTAAAAAGAGGAGAAAAGGAAAGAAAGATGATGCAAAACAGCACAAAAAATGATTAAAATAAATCTAGATTGAAAGTTTTAAAAAGATGGACATCCAGTAAGCTTCTAAAATGAGGATAAGGAGTTAGGATTGCTTTCTTCTTGAAGCTAATTAAGAAACATTCTGAGTAAGGCTAACATTAACAACTCAGGCAGCAACACATGTTGGTGAGGATGTGGAGAAAAAGGATCTCTTTTGCACTGCTTGTGGGAATACAAACTGGTGCAGCCACTCTAGAAAACAGTATGGAGGTTCTCAAAAAATTAAAAATAGACTACCCTATGACCCAGCAATTGCACTATTAGTTATTTATGCAAGGGATACAGGTGTACTGTTTCAAAGGGGCACATGCACCTCAATGTTTATAGCAGCACTATCAACAATAGCCAAAGTACAGAAAGAGCCCAAATGTCTATTGATGGATGGATGGATAAAGAAGATGTGGTATATATATACAATGGAGTATTACTCGGCAATCAAAAGGAATGAAATCTTGCCATTTGCAACTATGTGGATGGAACTAGAGGGTATTATGCTAAGTGAAATTAGTCAGAGAAAGACAAATATCATATGACTTCACTCATATGAGGAATTTAACATACAAAACAGATGAACATGAGGGAAGGAGAGCAAAAATAAGATAAAAACAGGGAGAGGGACAAAACATAAGAGACTCTTAAATATGGAGAGCAAACAGAAGGTTGCTGGAGGCGTTGTGGGAGGAGGGATGGGCTAAATGGGTAAGGGGCATTAAGGAATCTACCCCTGAAATCATTGTTGCGCCATATGCTAACTTGGATGTAAATTAAAAACATAAATAAATAAATAGTAAGTTTAAAAAAAATTCTGAGTTTTCTTAAATGAATGTGTTGGTGAATATCCCTTCCTTTAGTGACCAAACACTCCTCCTTTAGCAACCTATGTGCATGCTATGGACTGACAGAAAACACCTTGATCTTTAAATCAAAGGTTATATGCTACTTCCATCACTTCAAACTCTATGACCTTCAAGAAGTTATATCATCTCTCCACATCACTCACTAATGTGTATACTGAGGATAACAGTTGTTCATGTGGGTTATTATAAGGATTAAGAGATACAGATAACACACCTAGCACAATGCCTATTATAAGGTAGGCAAAGTATTTTCATCCTTCTTCCTCACAGGATTTAACAGAAGAAAGAACTGCAGATGGAATCCTGGGATGGTACTTTCTTCACTAAAGGAAAGGGACTTAAAAACATCTGTTCAAGAAAAAAAGGAAGACAGGGAGAGGACGATATCCCAAAAAGACAGCGGTCACAGAGGCAGGTGAGAGATGGAAGATCAAGATTTGGCTCCAGTCACCTTTCGAGGAATAACAGAGTGGGATTCACTCTTTAACCATCTTTCTTTCTTGAGAGAGAGAATCCCAAGCACAGTGCATAGCCCAATATGGGGCTCAAACTGTCAAACCATGAGATCACAACCTGAGTCAAAATCAAGAGTCAGACACTTAACCAACTGAGCCACATAGACACCCCTAACCATCTTTCTTTCATTCTTAATTTCATAAAACTTTTCATTGGTTCTTCAGAGATTTTATGGTCCTTTTAAGCTCACACTTAAGGAGTTACCAGGGATTCCTGTAACATTATCTTTTCATGTAATATACTTTAAAATGCTGATTAAAGTGTTGTGCCCAGGATCTAGGACTATTTTTTTTTTGTAAAATACACTTTAATTTTTAGAGAAATCTCAGGTTCAGAGAAAAACTGAGTGGAAAGTACAGAGAGTTTCCATATGTTCCTCCCCACACACGGGCACCACCTTCCCCACCACCAATATCATATTGACATCGAAACATATTCTAGGCATTAAGGGGGCACTTGTGTTGAGTACTGGGTGTTGTATGTAAGTGATGAATCACTAAATTCTACTGCTAAAACCAATATGACATTATATGTTAATTAGAATTTAAATAAAATTAAAAAAAAACTATTCACTATTCTAAGGGTTTCAAAAAATACATACATACACATATAGAGAGACACACATGCAAACACACACACACACACACACACATATACACACATACCATTTTAGATCACAAAGAATAGTTTCACTGCCCTACAAAATCCTCTGTGCTCTGCCCATTCACCCTTCCTTTCCCTCAAGCCCCTAGTGATCACTAATCTTTTCACTATCTCCATAGTTTTGCTTTTTCCAGAATGTCATATAGTTGGAATCACACAGTATGAGCACTGGCTTCTTTCACTTAGTAATATGCATTTAAGGTTTCTCTATGTCTTTTCATGGCTTGATAGTTCATCTTTTTAGTGCTGAGTAATATTCCTTTGTCTGGATGTACCACAGTTTACTTATCCATTCACCTACTGAAGGACATCTTAATTGTTTTCAAGTTTGCTGATTATGAATAAAGCTGCTATAAACATCTGTGTGTAATTTTGTGTGAACATAAGTTTTCAACTCATTTAGTGAAATATCAAGGACTGCAATTGCTACGTAAAGAATATGTTTAGTTTTGTTAAGAAACTGCCAACCCTTCTTCCGAAGTGGCTGTACCATTTTATATTTCTACCAGAAAGAAATGAGAGTTTCTGTTGCTCCACATTCTGGCCAGCATGTGGTGTTATTAGTGCTTTGAATTTAGGCCATTCTAATAATGTGCATAGTAGTATCACATTATTTTAATTTGCAATTCCCTAAAAACATGATGTGGAACATTTTTTCATAACCTTATTTGCTATCTGTACATCTTCTTTGGTGAGGTGTCTGTTCAGGTCTTTTGCTTATTTTTTAATTGGTTGTTCATTTCCTTATTGTTGAGTTTTAGAAGCTCTTTGTATATTTTGGGTAATAGTTCTTTTGTCATATAGGGCCTGTGCAAGTATTTTCTCCCTGTCTCTGGCATGTGTTCTCATTCTCTTGATGCTTTCACTTTTCCTACTTACTTTCTCACCTCTCCATTCCACTCCAAATTTGTTTCCTAATTAATTAGAAATCTTTTTAAAAATTTTTCCAGATATGTTTGCTTATTTCAGGCTTAGAGAACAACTGAAAAGCTAAAACCACCTTCCTCTGTGGCCCTGGTATAGGAGAGAGAGGAGAGACTGGAAGCAGCAGCTAGCCTGTAGCATTTATGAGATGAATGAGTAAGCCAACTCTTGGGGGCTGCAGAAGGGAAGAAAGAGGAGCCAGTGAGAGGTCAAGATATGAACCCAAACTTGGGCCTTCAGTTATGATAATGTATCACACTGCATAAATCATTTCACTTGCAGGACTGTGTGTGTGTGTGTGTGTGTGCACGCACACATAAGTGTTTGTGTTGTGTGTCTGTGTGTGTGAGCACATGTCATATTCAGAAAGGATTTCAAAGTTGCATGCTTGGCACTGTCTACAAATAGGGTCATTCATGTAGAAAGAGATGTACTTCTCTCTAACCAGAGTGACTATTAGTACACCGCATACAACTTATCTAGTTCTTTGGATGAATTCCTACTCTTGGTTCCCAGTTATCATTGACCAACTGACGATCAGTTGCATTAACAATATATACAAATATGTTAAATACAAAATCTTTCTCCCCGGCAGAAATACAATGGCTACTGAGCAGGTCAAAGAAACTGCTATTGAAGACTGAAAAGCAAAAAAGCAAGCAAAAATCCTCCAAGGAATTTATAACATGTTCTGAGATTATTTTCCTTTTAAGTTCATCTTAGAAGTTGTTTTAGTTTATTGACAAATCAAAAAGTCTCTTCCTAATGAAACAGCACATGAAGATATGAAATATAAAGATAAAATTCAGAAGCAGGCATTTTTAAAATATGTATACAGTTATGAATGGTTTCATGTTTTTCTTAACTGTTAAATCTAACTCCTCCTGAAAAACAGGAGATGTTATCTACAAGAGTAAGGATATGCCTAATTTAGCCTACTTTCAAATTACTGTAATTCCCAAGGATTGAGGCATTATGAAACTGATTATTATCAGTACTAATTATAATCAGTTGTACATGGCAATGGTCACCGAAGGAATACTATATCTAAGAAAACCCTGGAATAAGGAAAGGTATTAAGAAAGGTACACTCTCACCGAGGTGGATTTGGGCTCTGAAAATAGACCTGAGTTCAAGTTTGGGGTCTGCTACCTACTAAACATAAAACCTTGGGCAAGTTATTCTATTTCATGTGCTTTAGTTTGTTTACCTATAAACTGAAAATATCACCATCGAAGTCATAGATTGCTCTGATCATTAAATAAGATTATATATATAGAATATTCAGCACAGTATGTGGCCCCAGCCAGTCTCAACAAACAGTAGTATTCAATATTATTGGTGATATGTCAATTATGTAACCAAACACTAACTAAAACAGCCACAACAGAGGCGCCTGGGTGGCTCAGTCAGTTAAGCATCTGACTTCGGCTCAGGTCATGATCTCGCCGTCAATGCATTCGAGCCTGACTTCTGGCTCTGTGCTGACACTGTGGAGCCTGCAGCCTGCAGCCTGCTTTAGATTCTGTGTCTCCCTCTCTCTCTGCCCCTACCCTACTTGCGCTCTGTCTCTCAAAAATAAGTAAATGTTAAAAAAATTTTTTTATAAATAAAGCAGCCACAACAAAAACAACTCTGGCTGGAAGACAACCAGGAGGCTGCATCTTGTTGTTTCATTTACAAGCTTACTAGGAAAGGCAGAGAGTTTCATTCAGGTGCCCCATGAATGACAAAGATGAGGTCATTTCATCGTTTCCCTGAAGTTTCCTTTTACTACTCAAAACCACTGAAAGGAGCTTTAGACACACTGGTGTCAGCCAAAAATTATGTCACATTCATTCACTTAAAAGATCTATAGGAAAGACATTATTAGCATTTTTCATAATAGTAAATGCCACTCCTGTGTAAAGGCCATGATTTTAAACCTTTCTACTACACACCACAGCTTAGTGGCTTACAACTCCATCTCTACCAGTGGTTTCACTTTAACCATGACTGAGCTGAACGAGGTATCAGAAAATCTGCAAATACTTACTGAGTGCCAACTATGTACTGGTTACAGTGCTAAGGATACTCTTTACCCTTTGGGTAACTGATCACTTAGAACAGCATTCTCCAACCTGTCTTTGTCACTCACTTTACACCATGAGCTAGTAATATTTATATGTTTATATATACATGTAAATAGTGACATATATGACATAAAACAATACTCTTACACTCTGTTCTTTTCTAATCTAGTTGTATTTTTTTATATGCTGGTTGTGATGACTAAAATAATTTTTGAGACACTAACTCACCACTGGAAACACTGTAGCATGGCACACCATGCCATGCCTCTTCTCTGTTCTCTGCCCCATTTGAGCAGTACAGTGTTAAAAGCCTCAACTAGTTCAATGTGAATACTCAACAAAAGTGTACATACATTCAACATTTTCCTCTGGAAAAAATAAAATGAACAGTCTTCAATTTTTCTCAACCTAAGATTTCCTATTACATATCACTTGTTCTGATGGAATGCAACCAAAAATAATAAAACCTAATTTTGATGATCCTCTTGTTTATTCCAGGAGGAAGAGAACAGCCAAACTTGGTGCCAAATCGCCTCGAAACCAGGAAACATCAAGCAATTTAGCCACACCTCTCATTCCTGATCATTCTGGGGCATCCTGAATAGTCATAAAAGAAACAGTTTCTATCACTTCAACTCTGTAAGATGACAACTTCCCAGAACAAAAGACAATAAAGCTTCACTAATGCTGGCCACATTTATTTGGAATTTGGCATAAAAACTTTAAACAATTTTCACCCACATTTACAACTTTGCCAGTCTAGGAAGAAAGAGACTAATGAGCAAATTACGGACAAAAAGACCATAAGAAAAATGTTTACCTTAATTAAGAGAGAACAAACTCATCTAGCATTGCATGCCACACAATCATAACAGTGTGATAAATTCTCATTATAAATCACTTTTATCTATTAAGGCAGGTCTGGAAGGACTTCTAGCTGGCAAAACAGTCAAACTTGTTCAAAATGCTATCTATACTTTAATGAAGCTGCATTTACTTTAAAATAGGCTGTGATTCAGAATAGCATATTAAAAATTTTAATGTGTGCCTGAAGTTATTCTGTTAGTAAGGTTTTACAGTATTAAACACCTTAATCCTTAAGTGCTGTCCTCAGAGACATAAACCACTGATTTTTCTATTCAAAGCAGAATATTCTAGTACTCTGAACCTAAGAGTTGGAAAGATTTTATTTTCTTCCACTCAAAATAAATGTATGCTATATAGAAGAAATACTATATATTGCTTTATTTTTCTTCTTCATGACACCCCCATTAGGACAACCCTAGAATTGCCTACTTCAATGTTAATTATATTGAATCTTAAATTCTTAGTTCTTTCTAGCTGTAATGAGAATCAACCTTCCAATAATTTCAAATGCTTATAAATTTTTAAAAGTTCCATAGTCCTTACTTAGTTTCGTATGACAAAACATGCCCTTTCCCAAAATGCCATGCTTACTAAGTGGAAATATTTCTAATACATTTTTTTCACTGTATTCTATATGGTTAAAGAGAATGGAGGAGTAAAAGGGAATGAGAGAAGGACGAATGAGGGGTAGAGAGAGGGACAAATTTTACTCAAAATTATTCTTTACACAGGCACTGAACAATGGTTCATCACTCTAAACTTATTCATGCTAACTACAAAGATGACAGAAACATAAAATTAATGAATCCATAAAAGTGCAGTTTTTGGAAACCAAGATGGACATTATCAAGAAAAAAAGGACTGACTGTTGAAGGACTTTTGCCTGTTTTTCAATAGCAATCATCACCCACTACCTTTCAACATGGTCTTCTCAGTAACTAAGTCATAGTATTTCCAAGTCAGATGGTGAGATTTTGGCTTACAAAGTCAGCTTAACCATAAAAACCACCAAAGGAACTTGTTAAGTATATGTTTCCTAATCTCACCATAGACGTACTGAACCAGAATCTCCAGAGAAGAATCTGAATTTCTGAAGTGATGGCAAATTCAGGTAGTTGGCTTTTTGCCTTTCTGCCAGGCAGCTCCCTACCAGCAATTCAACCAAAGTAGCCATACAGCCACTCATTTGGCCACTCTACTAAAGGATTGATGGCTTAAAACATAAAGCATAGGACTAAATTCCAATGGGGTAAAGAAAGGGGCAGACTGGTAGCAGTAGCCATGAAAAATGTATCTCTAGGCTTATATGTGCAACCAATAAGATCAAAAGTCTAGAGAGTGAAATACAACACAATCCATGGCTATATTCTCTCTAGCATCATCTGGGGATCGTCTGTATATTCCAAGTCATCACACCACCATGGGATTTAGAATTTAATAACCATCTAAAACATGGCATGAATCCCTAGATACATTTATGTTATTGGATATCTTGAGTAGTAATACTTTAGACTAAAGAAGGTTTAAAATAAAGACTAACAACTGTTTTCTATACAACATTCAGAGGCAGATACCCACATCAAATGGGAGAATTGCCTTCAAAAGTGCCTCCTGTCATTTTCATTTTATTTTTACTTATTAAAAATCATAATTAAACAAATTTCATCTCTGAATTTAAAAAACTTTAACTTAATATAGGTATACACATATCAGGGATGTTAGCCAAAACTGATTCAGCAGCTGTGTGTTTAAGTAACAAGAGCAACTCAAATAAATTCTGAATAGTAAATTCCTCTGAGGAAAACTTTTGATTTTTTCTCTCTTCCTTGAGCTCAATCTCTCTCTTTTGGCACATTCTACTCATAATACAGTACTGTGTACATTCATAGCACTTCATAAATAATAGAAAAATAAAATGATGTCTGTAGACATAGGCCTGGAGGGATCAATTCTTAGGCACAATTCCAATGGTTAACTTTAACCATGGGGAAATTATGCTAAATGCCCTCAAAACATACTGCCGAAATATTTTTATTTTCAAAGAAAAATTTATAATCAAAATGTGGAATATAGTTGGCTATTCTGAATGGGTTAAGTGTGTCAATGACTGGAAACTAAGCTAAAACATTAACCTCATCTATTTTTCTCCATATTATCTAAAATCTCTAAAATTGTAACCACATTTTGAATAAAAAAATCAATTCTAAGTTTCTCATGATAATTGGGGGAAAACACAGCATGGGTAATGCAAGAGAATAAGCCATCTAAAATTATCTTAAATCATTTTAATATTCATGTTTCCTTGGGGATTTTTAGAGACTGATCAAATTACATTTTGATTAGGATAGTAATGAAGTCCATCACATTTTTTAAGTAAAAATATCTGACAATAGGGAAAAAGAATCCAATTTATGCTCAAGTTCCAATTTATTCAAGTAGTAGGCTAGGAATTTTTAAATGGCCACAAACAACCAAACAGGTAGGTAATCCACTAATGAGTAATTTCTTCTTCAGCATGATGAGTATAAAACATCTCAACACACTGAAGATTGAGCATATATCCTACAGCACTTGGCAAATGCAAGGTGTATACTAGCTATGTAATTATACTTGGAAATTCACCATGCTTTCTTATGACTGGTGAGAACCCAGGCTTCCCAGCTCTTGCCACCACAATCAGTCCACTGAAGTCCCGCTAACAGTACTCACAACAACAACCGTAGAATAATTTACATTCCATGTGATGAGTAACTAATAAAATGAGATTAAAGGAAGGCATTCTAAACTAAAATAAGAAAAGAAATTGAGAAATCCCGCAATGTTTATTATTATTTAGCAATAAAAGTCATAGGGAGAAGGGGAAGCAAATATGAAACCAAACAGCAACAACAAAAAAACTAGACCACAACAGATAATGTTCAGCTTGCATAATCATTGTTTTTGAATTGTTTGATGGTATCTCTCATTATCTCCTAATGACTGTATACACAACAAAGTTTGTTCAGACTAAGGTTATACTTTGGAAAACGATTCATAAAAACATATACTGGCAGGTCACTTGAAACTACTATGTAACCTTGGAAGAAAACTCAAGGTGCCTGTACTTCCATTCCTGACCATCCATGCATTGGATAGTGTGTTCTAGAATAAAGCAGAAGAAAGGCCACCCAAGGGAAATTCTCAGCCTAAAAGAGAAATGTAGCACATTCGTCACTCTTTGACAGATGAAAAGAAGAAGCGTGCAAGAAAGGAAATCTAAGGTTTGTACTACATTGGAAAGAAAAAAAAATTAGCTATTAAATCTGTGTGGTACAAAAAAAGATGCCTACTGTATAAACACTGGAAGTTTATGTATTGAAAACACTTTATTACACGTGGAGAGTTACCATTACTTATGGCCACTGAATGAAAGGGCATCACTGAAATCATAATTTGCTATGGTATCTCCTATAAAAACATTTCCATTATAATAAAATACTTAATTTTTTTGGTTGTTGGATAAAAGGCATAATTTTCAATTATGATAGGCCTTCCAAAATATTGCTATTACACAAATATTCTGGGACATATGTGGTAAGAATAAAGGTTGATTTTCTCCCGGCAAACTTCCAGGGTTTTTTTTCCCAGTAATTCCAGTCTCCATTATCAAAGCCACCAATTGCACCATCTCTCATGATTTACCTTTCTTGGATTTGGCTCCAATCTTCAGTTTTGATGGCCAAGCAATCTGCGTATTTGTTTCCTCCATGATCTGTAACAAAAATTAAGAGAGAAAAATATTGATTCAATTAAGAGCTTGTATTTACAGTTAAGATTCTTCTAAAAAAATTATTTTCAAGTCTTTAGTCTCATGCTGATAAAGTGATCTCATCTTAAAATAATGCAAAAGAAAAACTTGGTGAAAAGAGATACTCATTTTTATAAGCCTTTAATCTATTAAAAATATTCAAGTATATTTTGTTACTCCCAGTGTTCCTCTCCGTGATGCTCCAGAATTTTAGCATAGAGACAACAAAACCAAAAGTACATGAACAAGTAATTGACCCCACTTGACGCCAGAACTCAGAGATGCTTGCGCTGAATAAAATTCCCCAAGACCATCGCCAACAGATTGCAACACACCAAACATAATCCTTGTAATACAAAACTACGTGGGCTAGGCCATACTAAATGAAGATTTTTTTTTTCTGGGAAAAAAAATAACAACTTGCTCTGGTCACATTTGTATTTCATTAAAACTGATGAAAAACCTCTAAATACGACATCATGTCCTAAGGCTGCATTCCCATCATCCTTCGCCTAGTGCAAAATGGCATCTCTGCCCCAGTTCTTTTCTGCTTCCATGTAGCTAACACAGGCCAGGGGGCCTTGGACCCAAATGTGCCAAGGTGCAAGAACAAGTGAGGGAAACAACAACCACAGAGCAAAGGCAGTAGATGGCAATTAAAAAAGAATAACCAAAAAATGTTCATCCTTGTTCCTCTCTTATCACATGAATAAGACTAGATTAAGGTTTACTTTTGTACCATGAATATAAAATTCACCAAAGAAATTGATAGAGCAAACAACTAAACAAGTTAATAGGCAAATAACAGCAACTAGCATACATTAACCACTTCAAATAGTAGAGTAATATATACTTTTTAATATGGACTTAGTGTTAGTTAACTAAACAAACTAAAGGTGAAGACAACTAAACACAGCGAGATTAATAAAAAATACCTTTATCCCTTCAGCACAGTCTATGTCTTATGTAGACATAAGGCTACATGCTTAACATGTTAACGTGCACTGTACTTCACTTAATCCCCCTTTTCACAGCATAAAAGAACTTTCAGCAGATGTTTCAAACAGGCAGCTCACAGATGCACTTTGTCTACCCATCATAAGGTTTTTAAAATGTGAGCCAACATTTTTAACCCTGGGAATTTCACATAGAAATTAAGATTTCTGGTTCTCTGGAAAACTTGACAGATTAGCACCTGGAGCTCACATTCCCACATGGCAACACTTGGCTGGCACTGAGGACCAGATGCCCTCTTCTGTCAGGTCCAGGAAGGTTCTGGGCTGTACCCCACAGCCCCCACTGGGTCTCTCACACTGAGGTCAAGAGCCACTTGCCATTATCATCACATTTGTGTTACTCACTTGCCATTTATCATGGTGTTTATACTGCTATTTTTCTCAGAGAAATATTTCTCTATACCTGTGTATCTCTATTAAAGACTGAAAAACAAAAATGAGGTCACACAGTCCTCACTAAGTCAATGTACTGGCCTGGCCCTGAAAGTAGGTGAACTTGTTACCCCGACCCTATAAGACCTGGACCTGCTTCTTCTCCTCCCATCTCATGTTGTCCTTGTTAATGTGCTCTAATCCATATTTCAAAATTAAGTAAATAAATATTATCCTCTTCAGTTTCTTCTGCTTCCCAGGAACATGCCAGCAGGCTTCCCCCATAGGGCTTCTGTGTCCACGCTCACTCGCCCTTTCCACTCCTGCATGACCCCAACTGGAATTCTTCTTCCCATCTCTCTGTGCTGACTTCTCTCCTATCCCTTACTGTATTCTGAAATTCTCCTATTTTCTGTATTTACTTGTTTATAATCTGTCTCTGCAAAATAAAAGCTCTCTATCCTACGCACAGCAAGCACAGGATATATTTGGGTAAATGAATCTTCATAGCATGCTTACAAAGCAGACTTCTTTATTCCTCACACAGGCAGGAAGCAGTAGAGTGGAGATAAAAATGCCAGGCTATTTGTAAAGACCATATTTTAATGACCAAACCATACAGAACATAGGGTCTCTTTTTAAAACATGTATATATGCTTTAATATTTGTGCATAACAAGTGGCTTTAACATCTTACAAATATTTATCAAGAGCCTACCTAGGTTCCACAAGTTCCAGGACCCACAGCTATGAATAAGATACAACTCCTGGCATCCACAAGCTTACAGTCCAGTCAAGGACACAGATAAAAAAGCCAACTGCTTAACAGTAAACCAGCTGCTAGCACAGGATCTGCTCACAAGGGCAGCTCACAGCCACTATCTTGAAAGGGCCAGTTAAGGGAGGTGGTTAATAAAGGTTCCCTAAAATATAATCTATAAAATCACTTAAGTCCTGAAGCCAAGTAAAAGTAAATTTCTGGGTAAGTTCAACAGTCACTGAATGAGGGGAGGAAGCTCCAATTAGGAGGGACTTCTCCTATAGTCCAGCTATAGTTCCAGCTACTATACGTACATATATCTTCAAAGTGACTAAAAATTTATTCAGAATTTTCCTCTAAGTTGCTTTATGCCAAAGACATAAAATGGAAAAATGAGACCATACTATATATAATGCTGTTGGTGGGGAAGCATTATAATTTGCATACTTTTCTTTTTCTGAATTAAATAACTTGTCCATTTAATCCAGTAAGTTATGTTGGGTGCCACAATTATAATACTATTATAGAGAAGTCTCCTTGTCAACATATGGTGGCAAGACATAACTTTCTAAAATCTTAATCATTTGCAGAAGTTCCTAGAAATCACCCTGCATAAGTATTATCTTTTTATTAAATACCAATAGATGCTCCATGATAGAAAATAATATGCCAGAGATAATACCCTAGTAGTAAATAACAGCCATCAAGTCAAAATGCTACTTTACACACACTCCCTCTAAGCTTCCCACCAGTCTGGAGTCTCCACAACCTACCCGCCTCGACACTCTCTGTGAGGGGAAAAGAGACTATCCCAAGCTTAGTATCCCTACCTCTAAAACCGGAGTTTCATCTTCCACACCACATGCTCTCCAAAGTTCTATGACTGGCAGTCAATGTCAAACCTTACAGAGAAAACAAATTGCTAGTTGTTGGAATCTAGCACCTGTAGCTGACCTTCTCTCTCTCTATGTTTAGGGGGAAAAAAAACAAACAAACAAAAAAACCGACTCCATTGAATATCATGTGTAGCCAGTCAATGCCACTCACACAGGTCATTCACCAGGCTGCAGTCCCCATACAGAGCTCCAAATGGATGCCTTCTCAGACATCCCTTTATTTGTTCATCACTGTGTATAATCTGGTCATTCAGAGAGGGAGTCAAATACCAGCTCTGCCACTTTCTAGCTATCATTTTGGGCAAATTACTTTTATCAGCCTTTTATTCTCTGTATAATTATAATTATAGTACCTACTCATAGAATCGTTGGTTTTGATAAGAAAACATGTGGAAAACCTCAAACACAGAACATGGCCCACAGTGGTTGTTAGATAATATTAACCCCTGTGTTAATTACACATACATTACTTTTGGTCAGGCACCGTCCTGGAAACTAGGGATATGACAGCAAACAAGATGGTGCTTCCCTCCAGGATCTCATGGTCTAACAAGGGAGAGGACAGGTTAACCCATTATTATGTACTGTGTGTCAAGTTTCAGAATGAGACAGGGCAATATGAGAATATATAGAGGGAGTCCTAGCCCAGTCATGGGCAGTCAAGGAAAGTTACCCCAAAGAAATGCCTATTAATGCTGTCACCTGAAGGAAGAGAAACAGCTAGCTGGATAAAAGGTAGGAGAAAGCATCCCACATAGAAGAGTACATGTAGAAAGGTCAAGGGGTGCCTGGGTGGCTCAGTCGGTTAAGTGTTCGACTTTGCCTCAGGTCATGATCTCACATCTCGTGGGTTTGAGCCCCGCATCAGGCTCTGTGCTGACAGCTCAGAGCCTGGAGCCTGCTTCAGATTCTGTGTCTCCCTCTCTCTTTGCCTCTCCCCTGCTCTCACTCTTGTCTCTCTCTCAAAAATAAATAAACATAAAAAAAAAGAAAGGTCTAGAAGGAAGGAGGGTAGGTACTCCAGAGGATTTGAGGGTGATTCAGTGTGGCTGAGGTGCTTCAAGGCTCACTTCATAAATCCAGGACAGCAAATGTGTCTCACGTCTTCTCCTCCCTCCTATGGATGTGCACATGGACATGCTCACAAAGACTTGAAGACATGACATAAATCAAAGACATACAGGACCTGTGCTTGGCTACTGCTCATTACTCTAAGAACCAGGAAAGTAACTGCAAATAGGAAGAGGCAATACTTACTTCACTTTTAGGAAGTCAAAATTCCCCTTAGGAAGTTATCAATGAAGCTTTTTAAACTATCACCTCCAATGACTCCAAGTCAGTTCCTACAGCACAGTCACTGCATACTAATAGTTGGTTTTAGCCTCAGCCAGTTATGGAATAGTAGAGTGTGAAAGGGCCTCTAATCAGGGGGAGGAGGAAGACCAGTTCTCTGGTGGGAGTGTTGGGGGAGGATGGTCCAGGAAGGCCAGGACTGAAGCTGGATTACCAGAGCAGGGGCTGAAGCATGAGCCCTGGTAGAAGAGGACGTAGACTGCAGGGTGCAGAGGCAGAAATCAGGGCACTAAGCAAGTGAAAGAAAGGCTCTGTGTACAGCAAGCTACTTTTTAAAAAGATGTCCTAAATGGACATCAAGACAAATAGGAAGGTAAATCAAGGTAAATAAGGGAGCTGGAAAAGGTGAGGTCCAGAAGCTGAGGCCTGAAATCAAAGAAGCCACAAAACCTCTGGGAAGAAAATGACTCTCTTATGTCTCAAAAAAGGAAAAAAAAAGAAATTCTAAAGTGACTTCCAGCTAGCTTTTTAAAAACAATCTTATTATGGCCTTGTTTCTACCTTCACAAAATCAAAGCCCAAAGAACACACTACTAATTTTGAATCATTTTCTACACACATTAAATCACACTTTAAATATTTTAAAGACTTATATTAACTCATTATTCTGGATGATGTACATTAATAAAGCAGCTAAAGGAGATCAGTGGAAAAACTGGGATTTCTCCTAGAGGAAAAAAGTGGCGGCGGTGGCAGGGGCGGGGAGCAGCTAGAAAGCTTACAGATGAGTTACATATATTTTTTAAGATGTCCCTGGGCTTCCAGACAACCCTGACGTAAGTGCTTACTTTCCATTTCAAAGAGGCCATGTCTGCCTTAAGAGCTCTGGTGTAGATACAAGCGATATAAATGTCACTGAGTAGACTGGGTTGTTGACCAGTGATGTTTAAAGTGTTAAAGTGATGTTTTTTAAAAATCACAGAAATGGGACCACTAAAGCAGTTAATCTTAAGGATCTCATAATGGATGAAAACACTGACACCTTTTCAAAAAAACATTATATACTTTCCACAATCCAATTAATTTCTACAAGGAAATCACTTTACAGAAAACCATGTTATGCCCTAATTCTTAAACAAGTCAGGATATTGTCCAAAATGTTCAATTTGCATTCAAGGAATAATTCAATTAAGTGGCTAACAGTGACCAACCCCTCTCCAAAAAAAATAAGATGTGTGAAATTTGAACTGAAAGTTGGGAAACACACTTAAAATGGCTAATGCTTCCTTGTAGAGCAAGGTCGCCATGCATTATCATGGCAGTTAAGCAAATGCTTTGGTGTGCAAACCACAAAATCTCCAAGAAGAAAATGATTATCTTCTGTCTCAGGGAGAAAAATCCTGGAGTGAGTTCCAGCTAGTTTTCTTGGTTTTGTTTTTAATATCATTGCCCTGGTTTCTACCTTCAAAAAAAAATCGAAGCTCAAATGTTTACTGAATCATTTTCAGTAAACACTAAATGACACCTTAAATGTTTATTCTAACTCATAATTCCGGGTGCTATATGTTTAAGCCATTTCAAATATGTCAATTTCAACTTCAGGACACCTCCATTGTCAAGACAGTATCTTCTCAATTCTGTCAATTTCAGCTAGGTTTCTTTATTTCATTATAAGCAGCAATTCTATATGTCATGAGGAGAGATGAGATTTTAGAGGAGCTTATCTAAAGATGAAATATTTTGAAAAATAACTATTTTAAGTTTATGTTGTCAAACTTGCTATACTCATTACTAACAGAGGATTAATAATGGAAATGTAATTTAATTCTTATGCTAATTTCAGATCTGATGAACAGAAATATTTACAGTAACAAAAGTATTTAACCCAAGAATATCAATTTTGAAACATATAAAGCAATTAAGATTGTTGACATCAGAAAGAATATATACTTTTTAGTTCATCTTTAATAGTTACTCTTTCATGGGGCACCTGCTCAGTCAGTTTCAGTCAATTAAGCATCTGTTCCTTGATTTCAACTCAGGTCATGACCACACAGTTCATGAGGTTGAGCCCTGCATCAGGCTCCTCACTGACGGCACGAAGCCTGCTTGGGATTCTCTGTTTCCCTCTCTCTCTGCCCCTCCTTTGCTCATGTGTGCATTCTCTCTCTCTCTCAAATAAACTTAAAATGTTTTTTTTAAAAATAAAAACCAAATAAAAGTTACTTTTTCATGATGAAAAATGTGATGAAGATAGTATCCTGTGGATATGTAACAGCTCTGTTAACATCTTTTTAATTCATATTTGTATTTTGTAAATAGGGCATAATGTACCCTGATCAAAGAGTAATAACACTGCTTTTTTTTATATTAAAAAGGTACCTAATAAACAAGGAATCATATATTCCTGTTTTGGTTTTAGTTTCTATGGGGAGTATGAGAAGGAAAGTTGGCAAGGGAGCATAATGTTTACATGGCCTGGAATTTTAAATTTTTTTAATTGGAAGAAAGTTCTATCAGCTATTGAAAAAAATTTCATCACAGATTTATTTACAAGGGAAAATTTAAGTAATTTCACTTAGCCAAAATATTTTGCCAAAATTAGAATAAAATAAATAAGTTAAAATCCAATCAAAATCTACATGGAGTTTCATCCATGATAAAAAAAATAATTTATATTTTTCAATGCTCAAGTCATAATAAATGTTTTTTCCATCTCCAACAAATTCCATATTAATATACCATGTGGAAAGAGAACATATCTACCAATATTCACTATACTACAGATTCTGCAAGTTTGCAGCAATTACAGGATAATATCTTACAGATGATGGAAACCTTTGCCAAACCAACAATTCTACTAACATGCTTATTTCACCAAATTCTTCAACCCAGACATAAAGTTAAAAATCCACAGGTAAGTAAACACAGCATCTCAGATCAACCAACGACAAGTCTATTTACGCTGTCTTTACTCGAAATATTTATTCTTGGACCAGGAAAAGAACACTGAACACTCTAACGTGACATTTATACTCTAAACTATTGAAAATTCATCATTCAAAATGGCTGCCAGCTGGGAGCCATCTGCAGCCTGCTTCCCAAAAAACTAGCTCATCTGTGATTCTAGTTTCCTTATATCAATAGAGAAATAGGTCTATCCTCATGGAGAAGGCTGTTTCAAGTTACTTCAGGTACTAATGGGTTGTGAGTCAATTTGCTGCATTTCACAATGAAGGGAGCTACGTGAGAAAAGAGCCAACTAGAAAGCCCTGAAAAGTGGAGATGGGAAAGTAGTGAACTTCTCACACGAGGGGGTGTCTAAAAGCTGGGGATGTTTATTTTGCTGAGACATTAGCAGGCTCTGTTGTATTTCATTTTAAATCCACGAAATGCATCTCACCGACTCAGTTATTTGTCATCTTCAGAACAATTCCTCACATTTGTCTAATATTCTTATACATTTCCCATGTATTCCTCACAATAATCTTAGAAATCAGATAAGTGTAACCTATTTTGCAGATAGGCATGTGGCAAAGTCCAGTGAGAATCTAAATCACATGACTCCCTGGCAAGGGAAATTTCTGCCCCACTTGGCTTACAAAGTAAGTGAAAAATACCACATATTTATGGAGGCGGGGGGGGACATCTGAAAGCCCAACCTCCCAGAATTCCACCATGAAGTGCTCACTAGCAGCAGAGTGGCTGCCCCTCAACACTCTGATTAACTAATGACAGAATAATCCAGAGATAGCCCCAGAATGGTTCAATCCAGGAAAGGATCACCACCTCCATGAACATATGCAGCATATAGGATGCATTTTGGCTGTCACAATGACACAACAGAGGGCCACACTGGCACTCACTGGCCAGGGCTACAGAAGCTGAACTTCCAACAAAGAGCAGGACAAACCCACTCAAGATGTCCATATACGCATCCTGGCTTGGCACAGTTCCAAGAGCCATAAAGTTGCCATAGCTTAAGTAAATGGTGCCAATCCCCCAACAAGACAAGATTACATACCAGTTAACAAAGTACATTAATTGTGAGTAGTTGCATCAAATACACATTCTGCTGCCCTCTCTTTCAGGATACAAATCACTACATCTTTATCACTGACCAGTCATGCCACTTCTTTCAAAGTCTGTGGGGGATTACTCACTGCACATCTGTAATCAGTTCATGCACAGATGGCAGACCAAGGAGTTGTACTGACTCCTTGTCTCCCAAGGTAAGAAACAATGACATTTTACAAAAAATGGATAATCAAAAGTGGAAACTGGCCAACCACGATGAAAGTACAGCAAACAAACAGTGAGATTGGAAGTGAAATCTGAGTCAAATGTCAGGGGTACAGAATCTGGGATGCTGGGAATGAAGACGCCATCGCTATTAGAGAGGCTGTGATATGCAGCCAGAGGAAACTCAGTGCATACAAGCCTAGTGACGTAAATAATGAAAGTGGTTGTGACAAAGAGGAGCTGATGTCGGCAAAATACTACACATTAAAGAAACTCTGGGAGATATTTCACAACTTTCAAAGTACAAAGGATGACATGTTGGAGTCGGATCTAGACTTACGGTTACCAAGGCACAGAAAAGATGCTCCCTCAGTATCATACGCTATACAATAAAAAAAGCACTGTTTCAACTATTCTTTTTCTTTAATTATTTTAATGTGTATTTATTTTTGAGAGAGAGAAAGAGAGAGAGAGACAGAGACAGAGACAGAGTATGAGCAGCAGAGGGGCAGAAAGGGAAGAAGGCACAGAACCGGAAGCAGGCTCCAGACTCCCAGCTGTCAGCACAGAGTCTGACACAGGGCTCGAACTCATGAACTGTGAGGTCATGATCTGAGCCAAAGTTGGACGCTTAACCAACTAGGCCATCCAGGCGCCCCAAGTTCCAACTATTTTTGACAAGTTTTTTTACCAAAAAAAAAAATGAAATACATTCATTCTCAATATTTCTAACATTTAAATACAGTGCATTAAATAATTGGCTTTAATATCTTCATTTTCCTATACATTTATCACTAACAGAAACTTTTAATATTTTCACAAAAATGTTTAGAAGTTTGAACATGTTTAGAACATGTTTAAAAATGTTTAGAACAATGAACATCATTCAAGTTTCCCAGTGATTACTGAAAACACTCTGCAGTTTCAGCCTGCACAGTCATTTTTATGGTCCCACGTTGCTGTGCAAGTTGAGGACTACCTTTTATGTCCTATTGAGAATAACTGACAAGGGGCTTCACACTGTTCCACACCATAGGCAAGCTTAAATAATTCATTTCTAGAAGTTCAGAGAACTCCCCCTTATCAACCAAAATCTAGCTCAAATATACCCTCCACTCTGAACACTCTCCCAACCCTCCTGGCCAGAAGTCATCTTTCTCTCTCCCCTCCACACTCTAACTTTGTTGTGGCAACATTATAGTACTTATTTCTTTGCTTGTTTTTCCAATCCCACCAATAAAGTGGCCTCCCAATGGCCAACAAACTGTATCTTGTTCACTTCTAAACATTTGAATCTAGCACTTAGGATCTAAGAAGCATTGTTAAAATACAGTGATGGAGATAAGAAAGGTCAAAAGGAGAGGCAACAATTATCTAAGACTTTCCAATTACTTGGCACTTGGTAAATCAGACAGAGTAGAGCAGCTCCATCTACACAGTCTCCTTTAACTCATACAAAAAATGGTATCTGTTAGGAATCTGCTTATCAAAATAAATGAACTGAGTCAATATTCCTTAAATGAAGGTAAATTCTGTATCACTGACAGAATTCATTCTCCCAGGGTATGTCTGCATACTAATGGATAAAGAAACTCTCCAACTAAAATGTCTGAGGTGGAGAAGTACAGTGAGTGGCAAGCTGGGCCAAGTACGGGTTGTGGACAGTGGGAAGCCTAAGTTCTGTCATTTCCACTCTAGCCAATGGCTGGCACAGGCTCAGGGGCCCGCATCTGCCCATTGTAAAAGATGAGCCAGATTTCTGTATTAAGTCTCCTGATTTTCTAAAAATTTTTTTTAATATTAATTTTTGAGAGACAGAGACAGAGCACGAGCGGGTGAGGGGCAGAGAGAGAGAAGGAGACACAGAATCTGAAGCAGGCTCCAGGATCTGAGGTGTCAGCACAGAGCCTGAAGCAGGGCTTGAACCCATGAACTGCAAGATCATGACCTGAGCTGAAGTCACACACTCAACTGACTGAACCACCCAGGTGCCCTAAATCTCCTGATTTCTAAATGTGACCTATTTCAATTATTTAAAAAACACTGTGGGCCAGAGAAAGCATGGACCCTACTACTTTCTGACCTGTGCTCCAAACCAACAAGAATTTTCATGGGGTATGAGTGGGTTATTTGTAATGATCTATGTTAATGAAGAACAGGTTTCTTGGTTCCCCTGGGACATAAGGATCTGTGATTCTTAATGTTATTTCATTCCCCAACTATCACTTTATTATAATTCCCCAGAAAGTTTAAATATATCTTTATCATATCTATTATCACAAGTGTATAATAAAAAGGTTAAACCTGAACTATCTAAGTTGTATATAACTTGAATATAATGGTTTAATAGTACATATCTTGGGTAAAAAATGTAATAGTATTGATATCTCTAACAAAATCAAGTTACCAAACTTTGTTAACTTTCTAGCCTCTAATTTTTCATAAGCCCATTATTCTAGTTACATGATTTCACATTATATGCTTTTTTAGGCAACACATTTTACCATCCACATCACCTTAATCTTCTTCAAGCAAACAATCCTACTTAGCTCAGTAAACCCCAGTAGGATTAATGCTGACTGATAATGACAGATTAGCACAAAAGCAGATCTATAATGGCATCCCTAAGACATTAATAAGATAAAATTCTATGCAGGCTGTACTGGGTAAATAGGAAACGAAGTACTAGGTTTGAGAAAAGTTTGCTTTAAAAAAGGAATAATGAAGAGGTACATATTGGTTATGCTACTATTGTAACAACTCCAAATGTCAGTTGATGAACACAAAAGTTCCTCTCTCCTGTTAAATGGACTGCATAGGTCAGCAAAGGGCTTGGTTCTCCACAGTCATTCAGCGAGCCAAGCTTATGGAGGCCTTTCCATTTTATGGCTGCCCATCTAGAATCCATGGCCTCCTATCTCCCTTTGGAAGAAAAATAGGAAGAATCCTGTGCTGAACTTTTACTACCTTGGCCTCAAAGAAAAACACATTACCTCCCTCACATTCCATTGACCATAACTACACACATAGCTCTACCAATTCAAAAGGAGCTGGGTCATGCAGGGGGCAATTAGAGTATTTGCTGGGCATTACTGTCTCTGCCAGATGGTTCTTTATTTTTTAAGTTTATTTATTTTGAGAGAGAGAGAGAGAGAGAGAGAGAGAGAGAGAGAGACAGAGACAGGCAGGCAAGGAGAGGCAGAGAAAGAAGGAGAGAGAGAATCTCAAGCAGGCTCCGCACTATCCGTACAGAGCCCAATGTGGGGCTCAAACTCACAAACTGCAAGACCATGACCTGAGCCAAAATTAAGGGCTGGAAGCTTAACTGACTGAGCTACCCAGTCGCCTCTGCCAGATGGTTCTTTTAAAAGCTTCAACATCATATAGTAAAACCTACTCTTGCTCCTTTCAGAATCCAGACTTGTACACATAACCTCCTAAACATATCTCTGCCTTGATATCCCACCAGCTCCTTAGACATGTTTAAACTGTGCACAATCTTCTCCACACAACAGGACATTATAAGTTGTCTATCCAGGATCCAGGAATCAACCTGGTTATCTAATAGAGTGATGCCACTCCCAATGCCAGGGACTGATTTAAGAATAGGCATGAATAGGCATGAACCTAAAGCTCAACAACAACAAAATAAACTAAGCAACTTGACCCCAAAATGGGCAGACCTGAATAGACTGTTCTCCAACAAAGATATACAAATGGCTGATAAGCACATGAAAAGATGCTTGACACCACTGATCATTACAGAAGTGGAAATCAAAGTATAATGAAACAGCATCTCACACCCATTAAGATGGCTACTATCACACACAAAAAAAGCAGAAAGTGCATGCTGACAAGGATGTGGATAAATTAGAACTCTTGTGCACAGTTGGTAGGAATGTAAAATGGTACAGCTGCTGTTGAAAACAGCAATGTGGAACACCAAGAGCAATTCATCAAAAAATTAAAAATATAATTAGCACATTATCTAGCAATTTCACTTCTGGTTATACACCCAAAAACTGAAATCATAGTCGCACAGAGATATTTATACATCCACATTCATAGTAGTGCTATTCATGATAGTTAAAATGTGGAAATGTAATACAAGTGTCCATCGATGGATGAATGGAAAAGCAAAATGTGGTACATGCATACAATGGAACAGTATGCGGCCTTATAAAGGAAGGAAATTCTAACATATCTACAACATGGATGAACCTTGAGGCATTATGCTAAGTAAAACAAGCCAGTCACAAAAATACAAATACTGTATGATTCCATTTCATGAGAAAATTTACCTCAAGTTGTCAAAATCATAGAGACAAAAAGTAGAATTGTGGCTTGTTTTCAGGGGCTACAGGGAGGGGGCAATGAGGATTTATTAATGGGTACAGAGTTTCAGTTTTACAAGATGCCAAAAGCTATAGGGATGGCTGCTGGTGATGGTTGAACAACAATATGAATGTTTTTATTACCACTGGACACTTAAAAATGGTTAAGATGGTAAATTTTATGTTATGTGGATTTTACCACAATTAAAAGAAGAGGAGTGGCTGGGTGGTTCAGCCAATTGAGCATCCAACTCTTGATTTAAGCTCAAGTAATGATCCCAGAGTCATGGAATCGAACCCTGTGTCAGGCTCTGTGCTGAGCATGGGGCCTTAAGATTCTCTCTCTCTCAGGGCCCCTGGGTGGTTCAGTTGGTTAAGCGTCCAACTCTTGATTTTGGTTCAGGTCATGATCTCATGGTATGTCGGACAGAGCCCCTCATCGGACTCTGCACTGAGAGATGGAGCCTGCTTGGGATTCTCTCTTGCCTTCTCTCTCTGTGCCCCTCCCCTGCTCACTTGTGCTCTCTCTCAAAATAAATAAACATTAAAAAAAATTCTCTTTCTCCCCCTCTCATGTGTGTTCTCTCCCTCAAATAAAAAAAAAATTAAAATTAAAAAAAGAAAGAAAGAAAGAACAGCCAGGCATGTGATGCAATTTGGGTGAAAGATAAATAAGAAAAGGTTTGATGGGCACTTTTGAGAATGAAGCTTTCTGGCTTTTTAAAGAGAATTTCTGAAAAGGTTCTCTCTCTCCCACTAGATGGGAAACAAAGACACATGGAGCCCTGATGCTACAAGAAGAGAATCAGCTCTGGGATAAAACTGACAGGGTGGAAGACAGAGCTGAGTCAGAGAACATCTGAGTCCTGGATAACATCACAAAGCTTCTTGATCAACTATCCCTGAAGCCATTACCTGTGCACACTTCAGTAATGAGAGCAGGTACACGTTCATGTTGGTGAAGCCAGCCTGTTACTGGAAATGGAAAGCATCCCACTGGATGCACATTCCAAACCTGGTCCTCCTTCTGACTTCCACACTTTTCTCTGATATGTGTTCAAAGCTGTCCTCTCACCTCCCATAGCTTCTCCCTCGCTGCCCACACTACTGTACCCAATCAGTTGCACAGACCTAGTGATTCTCTCCCCCAAACTGTGCCCAGAACCTAAAACAACCTTCCATCCAGGTAATTACCACTCCTGAGCATTTCCACAAAGGGCTTCACACGTGGTAGCAGCACTTCCAGCTCTCTCCCCTTCAAGTCGTTAAGTGCGGATATTTCCCTCCTCTAAATCCACCAGTGCTTATTCATTATCTCTTAAGTCGGGCACAAACTTCTTGGCCTAACATTAAGGCTGTCCATACCAGGCCACGACCCACCTCTTTGGTTTTACTTTTCCTCAGTCTCCTCTATTTTCATCACCACCACTATCCACTGTCCTGCCCACACCCAATCCCTATGGTTTTCTTGCATTATATAAGCAGTTCTATTGTTTCACGGTCTCCTGCACTCAATTTCTATCTGTTGTTCATCACAAAGCATAAAAGCAACTTCAAGATCCCCTCAATTTAATACAATCTTTCCCTCCTCTGAGCTGCTATATTGTCTTTCTTATGCCACTTATATTTCTATTTTTAAACTGGATCAACCCCCTTCTAGAATAAACTATCTTTGAGGGAAAAGTCTATTTTACTTATACTGAACTTGCCAGGTCTTGCAAGGCCTAATTATTGGTAAGCCAATGAAAGTTACACTTTTGACAATCACAAAGAAGATGTCTGGGCATTTCATTTGCAAGACAGTTTTAAGCTTCTAGAAGAACAATCCATTGCCCTTTGAGGAAACCAAAGGTAGAATCACATTATTTTAATAGGATCATATATCTAAATCAAGAGTCCCTGGCTCAGATGTCAACTGGAGTCAGGCAAGGAACAGTTAGGAATGGATGGGCAGAGTGCATGCTTTTAATTCAAATATACATTCCACACACACACACACACACACACACACACACACACACACACAAATAGACAAACAAAGATTATTCATTGCCCCAAACAAATACATTTTCTCTCATTTTCCTGAAATTCACCACCCCCTTATTCATATTTCCCCTTGATCTATAAATATGAGTACAAGAATTACTCCACCATGAGAAAACCAACAGTGCACTGACACCAACCGTCACAGAATAAGAGGGAGTGGAAGAGCATGTGGCAAACAGGGACACATCACTAGCTCCAACCAGCATGTGTAGACACTGGCCCAAAGTAGCCAGACTTTCCAACTTTCCAAGAAAAGCTATCAAACCAGACTGGCATGTAAAATCTCCTTAATTTTAAAACGCAGCTAAATAATTTACTTAAAAATCACTATTTAGATAAATATGATATGGCCTAAACTAAATGTTGATATACCAAATACAACCAGCAAGCCATTCTCTTGTTTTCTGTTTACCTGAGATGGGTTAAAAGAGAAATAACAGAATGTGGTAATACTCAAAAAGTGAATAGATGGTGCTTCTATCAGAATCAGAAAATTCTGTGCCCCAGGCATTTTATAAAGAGCTGGGCTTTGATCTTAGGAAGAAGGAACAGGCAGCTTTACAAGCCAGCACCTGACTGCGGGTCTAGGGCATTTGGTGGGGAGGCCCAGGGCTAAAGGCTGCTGGGAAGCTGAGATCAATTAAGCCTCATACAAGGTTATATGTGAATTCCCTTGCACTTGGTAGAAATTTTTAAACCACTAAATTTTCCTGAATTAATGTTAAATTAACACTTCCAAGAGGATGCCAGAAAAATAAAGTATTACCCTGTTGAATTTGGTACAGCATGACAGAAAACATCTACTGTACTATAAATGTATTTTTCTGCAAAAGTAATTTTAAATATTTCTGATATAGGAAAAAGTATAGAGCTCATAAAAAGTTATGAGTAATATTCAAAGGATTTATACATTTCAAAAATTATTTTAATTGATTATGAAAATTTCCAAAGAAGCTACTCCGGAGACTTAAGTGCACTAACGATGTCACAAGGGAGACTTGGAAAGACAAACATACAGATATACTAAGGTTTCATTCATTTGCAAAAGTGTAGAATTAGATTTGGCAATATTTCAGATGTCTTCATGTAATTCTTAGAATAAAAGTTTCAAACAGTTTTTCCCTTGTGAATTTTCAGGTTCTTAAACATCTAAAAAGAATCCAATTAAAAACCACCAAACTTTCCAAATGCTGGTTTCAAGAAATTAAGATTCTTTCGATACAACTCAAATTCCAAAACCTATTCACACCTGATAAAATGGCATAATTATCCTATATTATGAAATATGAACCAGTTGGTGAGGTATATTTTTACCATTATGCATTCATTCATTTATCAAACAAGGTAAGTATGAGACATTATGCTCAACCTACGAGCAACAACGATGGACAGCTATGGCCACTGCTCTCACAAGGCTGATATTATACTCAGGGAAACCAACAACCAACCCTTACACCCTTAACTACAAAGTGTAAGAAGTTTCATGAAAGAAACTTACATGTTGCAATGATCTCACCTAACATAGAGATGCCATGTAGTCTATTAATCAAGGGAAGGCTATGCCTTGATGAAATGAGCCACAATATAAAGCATAGTTACATCAAAGTGGGTAATGAAAATCATGCCTGGGAGAGGGAGCAACATTCATTCATTTTTAAACATATTTACTGCATGCCAGATATGTGTCAGTCATTGCAGTAAACATTAGGCATAAATAGTGAATAGAATTTAAATAGTCCCTGATTACACTTATAATCTACTGGGGGAAATGAACAGGTATAATAAAATAAATCTACTGGGAGAAATGAAGAAAAGGCAGCAGGAAGAAATCATTTTTTAAGTGTGGTAGGGGTTAAAAAAGAACAGGATGCTCTGAGTCAGAACAGTAAGAGGGGCAGTACTTTATACTACATGAGACGACCTCTCTGAGAGCGTCACTGAAAGATGCAAGGAAAACATAAAGAACATTGCAAGCTGAGAGTACAATACAGCACAAAGGCCCTGAAGCAGAAGGGAACTCAGTGTTAAAGGCCTGAAAGGCAACCAGAAAGCAGGAGGAAACAGCAATAGGTTAGGCGGAGAGGGAAGTAAGGGCCAAGTCCAAAGATCCACGATAAGGGGGTTGGATCTCAATATAAAGAGCTAGGAAGGCAATGAAGGGCTTTAAGCCTTGGAGGAACATGACCATATTTGTCTTTTACAGATCACAGTGAAGAAGGCAGGACTGGGAGTAGAGAGAAGAGCTAGGAGGGCATTGCAACTGTCCAGCAAGAGATGATGGGAGCGTGAAGAAGGGTCAGGATGGCAGAGACAAAGAAAAATGAAGCAAATCAACATATACTGAGGGTGGAACTGACAAGATTACTGATTGATTTGATTGGAGAGGAGTGATGAAAGAGGAGTTATCAAGTTGTCAATCAGGTTTCTGGTTCAAATAACTAGATGGCTCATGCAATCACGGAGACTAGAAGAAAGAAAGAGACCAAATGAGACTAAGAAAATAAAAGTTTTAGTTAAGTTACATTTTTGAAGTCTATGAGCCACTCTAGTAGATTTATAGCCAAGTGGAAATATCAGGCTAAGGTGATAAGAATCTAGTGATCAGAAGGAAAAAAATTTAATTGGAACTATAAATTTGGAATTAGATATTTTAGATCATGGAATCTGAGACTCTCACCTACTAAAGACAGAAAAAACAAAGGTCCTCCTAATTTGGGTGTGAAACTAACCTTGAGACAAAGTAGAATGGTAAGTAGAATGGAGGTCAGGGGAATAGGGAATAGGTATTGTTTCATGGTCACGAAGTTTCGCTTTGGGAAGGTGAAAAAGTTCTGAACATGGATGGTGGTGACGGTTGCTTGGGTGAATATACTTAATGCCACTTAAAAATGGTTAAAATAATCTTACGTAGTGTGACTTTAATAAAAAAATAAACTAAACCTCAAGAATTCCAACATTTAGACATTGGGTAGAACATGAGATGCTGAAAACACCAGGGAGGGAATGAGCTTCCAGAATGGTAGCAGACAATGAGGAAGTCATAGAGAACAAAGGGAAAACTCCAGACTAATCCCCACACAGGAGAGTTCCTTAAAGAAAGAAGAACTGAAAGCTCCTGAGAAATTAAGTCAAATGAAAGACTTCAAAGTATCCCTTGGAATTTTAAAACATCAGTGGAAGGGTAAGTGCAGGAGTTGGAGTGAGTTAAGAAGTAGAATATGATTAGATGACTTTTTTAAGAAGTTTTGACTCTGACAAAAAGCAGAAAAACAGGAGGGTGGCTGGAGAAGAATGTGATGCCAAGGGAGATATGACAGTTCTAAGGAGCCTACTCCAATGTCCACTTTCTCCCAATTAGAACCCTCAATTTTCAGCTGGGCACATGGACACCTAAATTAAGTACTCTGACTTCCTCGAAGACAGGGATGGCCAGAAAACTAAGTTCTGCCTAGGGATGCTAGGAGATTCTAGGGAATCCCATGATTCAATATGTTCTGTCCCTTCTTCCATCCAGCTCACTAGACTGCGGTTCCAACTTGGATTATGAAGATAAGGGCCATAAACTAGGAGTAGGAAAATGTGTAGGCAGAAGCACCTTGATTTGCTAAGTCTTTGGGAAGCACTGTCACCACACCAGGCCTGTACTATGAGACGTAATCTTCCAACTTATTAAATAGCAATCATTTGGGTTTGCTTTGATTTTCTGTTTCCATAGACAACTCTAACCTCAACTAACATAGGCAGTTTTTATCTTTAGTATGTGAGCCAACAGAACACAATTGTGTGAAATGGGGATGGTCCAACTAGAAAGCCTGACTCATGACAGAGGGGGGCAGGATCTAAAGAGAAAAGCATGAGAGAGATGCAAACCCAGCACAGCTAGAAAGATGAGACTAGGTAAGATGTAGGAGGAGTTCAATCATGCAGAGACTTGCAAAGTAGGATAAGGATTTTACTTTTTTATCTTAAGAGCACTGGGAAACTAGATATTTTTAATAGGTAAGTAATATAACCCAATGTGTATTTTTTTTCAAAGATCATTGACAGTAATTTGAAGAAAGGAATGAAGTGAGGGCCAAGACAGGTGGCAAGGAGACTAGGTAGAAAGTTGTTTTGACAATCCACCTGAAATACGGGGTTGGGCAAGATAATGATTATGGCCTATGGCAGAGTGAGTAAATGTGAAGACAGCACTGGCAGCACTTTGTATGTGTTATGCATGACAGATCAGGGACAGTAAGCAGTCAAGGATGACACCCAAGGTTACGACCTGGACAACACTGTGAATAGTGGTATAGCTCACTGAATTGGGGACTTGTGGAAAAGCTAAACACTTGGGTAAGTTCAATTTTTAACATTCTAATTTTTAAGTTCCTGAGACAACCAAGTGTAAATAAATACCCAGCAAGTAAAAGACTTGTTCTCACTAGCTTATTCATAATAGTGAAAAACAGGAAATAGCCAGGTGTCCATAAACAGGGAAACAGATTACCTGTGATATGCAATGTAATCCAACTCACTATTAAAAAGGAACAAACTACTGATATATGAACGATAGGAGGAACCCCACAAACATAATGCTCAGTGAAAGAAGCCTTATACCATAAAGTACATACCACGTGTTTCCATTTGTATAATATTCTAGAACAATCATTGGTGAAAAAACTCAGAAAAGTGGTTGATACAGTAAATTGGGGGTGGATCTGGGAGAGGGGATAGGAGGAAACTGTTTCAAGTAATGGTAATGGCTTATATCTGCATAAGAGTTTGGGTTACACAGATGTACACATTTGTCAAAAAACAATGAATAGTACATTTACTTTAACAACGACAAAACACTCCAAATATTGAATGCTGATTACTGGTATGCATGGTGAAGGGGTGAAGTGTGCTGATGTCTGCTTGCTAGTCTGAAATGCAACAAAAAAATAAGATAGATTGATAAATAAATAGAAGGATAGATACATCCATATGAGATAAAGCAAATATAAAGAAGTAATTGTAAAATTTAATTAGTGGGTATGTGGTATTCCCTGAGTCTTACAACTTTTTTGTATTTTTATAATAAAATGTTAGAAAAGCTTTAAGTAACTAATCTGCACTTCTTTGAAAGCACTAACTAAAACTTAACAATAATAGATTCAAGCACACATCCTCCTCCTCCTTTTCCTTCACGTCTTCACTATTATTGTGAATCTATAAATGTTCACTACTATAGAATTCATAACCAATTCAATCACAAAGAAATATTATCATTTTAATACCATTTGAAATCATTACCAAGTATCTAAAATATGTACTTTGCAGAAAAATACTTAAATAGAAATATTTTACCACATTTTAAGCAATGAAACCATGATAATTCAGAATAAAGAAACGGGAAAATTTCAGCTAATACAGGGAAAATAATGGTCATTCTGAATCATGTAACATTTTAAGGTATACTGTTTTCTTACTTCCATACTTTGGTAGCTCTTTAGGACCCATTTAATAAGGAAATAACTATCACTGGCATACCAAATGTCACATTGTTATTCATTAATGTATTTTTAAATGTCTCCCTAGGAATACTGTTTATATCCTTAATTTCCACTATCAAACCCAAATTCTTTCCCTTAAAGAAAACCCCTAGGTCTTTCTTAGCAAAAATTAGCAACTAAAATTACTTAAAATTATTAGAGACTTAGTTGCATTTTACTAAAAATTTATCCTCAAAGAATAAAGACAAATTGTCTTTTTTTTCCCCTTGAAATGAGGCCTACTGAGGGTGATTCAACCAAGGAAGTATTTTAGGAACTGGAATCCTGAGGAGTGAGGCAGAACTCATGGGAGAGCTGAGGGGAGTTGATGACATTCAGTAACTTCTAGAGCGAAGTTCTGGGAACTACCTGGGTCTGGTCTGAAACCACATGGAAGGACTGGGTTAAAAACAACAAGGTGGTTGCTGAGGCTAGGGGCTGGGATTGAATGGGCATGAGAGCCTGGATGGTTTCTAGAGGCAAGAGAAGCTCAAGACTGGGGTTTGTAGGTGGGCGTCTGAAGAAGTGCTCCAGAGGACAGTGACCATGATGATAAGAGGCCATAAAGAGCAGGCAGAGGTGGAAGAGCACAATGTCCATCCTGTGGCTGAACTGCACTCCCAGGTGCTGCTTCTGAGCCTTGTGTTCCTACTGGCCCTTGCTGATGCAGAGCATCCATTTAACTCTGCCTCCTTGTTACCAGGAACCCTCCCCACCAACTCCACTGGCTCCTTAGGGCCAGGCAGGCAGATAGGAATGAGACACAGGCCCTTACTTCCCCTCTGGGTTGCAGTGGGGCAGCATTTCTTTGGGCTGGTACAATGCAGAAACAAGCATTAGAGCCACCAACTCATGGGTGGTAGCTGGGTGGTAGCCAGGTGTGTAGCAGGGAGGTGATAAAAATGGTCTCCAGTTGGCTGACCTGCACCATCAGAGAAGAACACAGGGCAAAGGAGATACTGATGAGGGGGATGCCAATGTCTGGGAATAAGTCATTTGTCATAAGCAGAAAGACAGTGTAGTCCGGTAGCAGTGCTGTCTTGAATGGGGCATGATTCTCTTTCTGCTGGTAGGTAGAAGCTGAAGGCATGGATGACAGCCAGAAAGCCACTGGATACCAGAAGGATACCAGAAGCCTCATCATATATAGGCTGGGATGTGCCTTGATGGCTACCTGTTGAGATGAAAGAGCTGAAGGTGAGTGTGCAGGTCTGTTCATCAAAGGGTAAATGGAAAATAGTCCATATTACATTTGCTGATGACTCACACTGGTTTATCTAATCTGCTGCAACCTTCACAGGTGACATAAGCCATGTGACCTGTAGGTACCTAATCCACATCTATGAACTCAATGAAGATAACCGGAAGTCATAGCTCCTTAGTTGCCATGCTGAGCTTCCTGATGCCCCCATATTCCTCTGGATTCCACCTGATGAATGGATTGTACCAGACCATAATTAGCCACAGGAATTGTGTCATCAGTTAAAGCTATGCATCACCCACTTCCAGGATGTCAGACAGGGTGATGGAGATGTAGACATGAGTGGGGATCCTGTAGTTGATGGCTGGATGGAAACTTTTCTGTTAAACACTGCTTAGAAAATAATAGGGACTCCCCCCACTGCTGGTCAAAGCCTGAGTGATTGGTAGTAAAATGGTCTCCTCTTCCTTGAAGCAGCCAGTGGAGAATAAGGCAGAGGAGGAATCCTTTCCCATGCAGCCAATCTCTTTCCATCTTCCTTTCCTTGGCTCTTTTCTGGAGACATAGCAACAATATTGTTCTTAACAGACCACAGGCCACATCTTGAGCGCTGGCTCAAATTATCCCTTTAATTAAAGCTTATGAAATGATTTTTCAAAACCAACTACCAATTAAAAAGCTCAAAATCAACTCTCATTCATTTATTATTTTCAGGTGATACAGAGAGTTTCTAACATGGCAAGCACAACTATAGATACTACTATAAGAAAAGAGTTTTCACTTAGTAGCACAAGTGTTTGAATTACATATTCATATACACTATGCTTGGGATATTATGTTGCTCATTTTCAGTACACGAAGTCTTTAACATACAGTCTGGTGAATATTCTAAGACAAGTAGCTTTCCTTACTGTACATGCCATCAACTTAGACTTTAACTGTACAAAACATTTTTTAATGTTTATTTATTTTGAGAGAGAGAGAAAGCATGAACCAGGGAGAGGTACAGAGAGAAAGAGAGAAAGAGAGACAGAGAGAGAGAGAGAGAGGGAGGGAAGGAAAGAGAGAGAATCCCAGGCAGGCTCCTTGCTGCCAGTGTGGAGCCTAACATGTGGCTCCATCTCACAAACCGTGAAATACCCAGGCAACCCTATACTAAACTTTTAAAATACCTTTTAGGGGCGCCTGGGTGGCTCAGTCGGTTAATTGTCCAACTTCGGCTCAGGTCATGATCTCACAGCCCTGTGTTGGGCTCTGTGCTGACAGCTCGGAGCCTGGAGCCTGCTTCGGATTCTGTATCTCCCTCTCTCTCTGCCCCTCTCCCACTCACATTCTGTCTCTGTATCTCTCAAAAATAAATAAACATTAAATATTTTTCAAAAATAAATAAAATACCTTTAAACGTCAAAAGAAAGGTATATTAATCTCTCAAGTAAACATATAGATACTATGTCTTTTTCAGAGCCCCACTGTTAAAGGAAAAAAAGAAATAGCTAAATGAGCCTAACGTTGGTTCTAAGTCCTCAGTTTTTTTTTTAATTTAATTTTAATTCCAGTACAGGTAACATACAGTGTTATATTAGTTTCAGATGTACAATATAATGATTCAACAATTTCATACATACAACACCAAATGCTCATCACAAGTGCACTCCTTAATCCCCATCACCTATTTCTCTCAACACTCTACCCACCTCCCCTCTGGTGACCATCAGTTTGTTCTCTATAGTTAAAAGTCTGATTCTTGGTTTGTCTCTCTTTTTTTTTTTTTCTTTTGCTTGTTTGGTTTCTTAACTTCCACATATGAGTGAAATCATATGGTATTTGCCTTTGACTTATTTCACTTGGCATTATACTCTCTAGCTCCAACCACGTCCTTGAAAATGGCAAGTTTTCTTTTTTTGTTATGGCTGAATAATATTACATTTATCCATTCATCTATCAATGGACACTTTGGGCTGCTTCCATAATTTGGATATTGTAAATAATGCTGCTATAAATACAGTGGTGCATGTATCCCTCTGAATTCCAAGTTCTCAGTTTTTAAATTCTTCCCTGGCCTGATCAGAAAAAATATTGAACTAGGTACAGCCACAAGTTTTAGAGAGGGAAGAGAAATCTTGTTTTATAAGTTGCTGGGTTTTGCTTTGCACACTGTAACCAGCCTAAAGCAAAATGCTTTCCATAAATGTGGTAAACAAACATCAAACTCCATTTCATCAATAAAACCAAGTTTTCCCAAATAAGAGAATGTCAACTCACTCCATCCATTTTAAACTGATGCAATCCTTGGAATGTGTGTTTGTTAAAAGGAAAAATGAAATGGTGTAAAGCTCAAATGTGACCAGTGGAATACAGGCTGTTGTGCTAAAGGAAAATTTTGAGTTTTTCAACCAGGGTCAAACAGAAAGGTGAGATGCAGAACACTGTAAATTTATCTGGAAAAAAATTGAGTGGAAAGTGTAAGTTTTAAACATCACTGATATTTTCCTTTTCTTTTATAAGGTCATTCAAGTGAGCATCAAAGCTCACATAAGAAAAATTCACAGAGGAAAAGGCAAGGAAATGTCTTTGAGAATGCTCTTTGTATAAATTGGTATATCTGACCCAAGGCAATAATGCACTGATCAAAATCAGAGCATCTAAAGATAATGTAAAACTTCCACTTTTTCAAGCTAAAATGATTCAGGGAATCTTTTAAACCAAGTTTTACTCCCAGTCTGTACCCTGTACATTCTGTTAAAAAGTGAAAGACCATAAAATTTTCAATTCTGTGTTTACTGGCAAACTTATTATTTATTATGTTCACAAAAAAATTAATTTACAGCAAACCAAGATGATACAATGGGGAAAAAAGCCATTTATTGAGTACCTGGTATGCACCAGCACTTCATAAACACAAATATACATGAGCTCCACTTTCTCCATACAACCTTATAAAGCAGGCATGATCCCCATTTGACACTTGAAAAGCACATTTGGAGAGATTAAAGAACTTGCTTAGGATCACACAGCTGAGTCTGGAGAGGCTTTTATTCCTGGCTCTACAATTAACTAGCTATATGTTCTTATCAGTATAAGTCACCTGACACTCATATGCAAAATAAAAGACTTAACTGAATATTTTAACTACATTAAAAGGTGATTTTGATCTTTTAGAGACTGGTAACAGATGGTCAGACTTCCTAATTTCCCTCTACCTCTACCCTTCCTTGTCTTTATCCAATTTTACTATTCCTCACTCATTCCACAAGAAGGTAGGGAAGGGAGTTGCCCTCCCTCTGCCCCCCCCCCAAAAAAAAGAGTACTTAAAAGTTTTGTTTTACTTAAATTTTTTTTTAGAGAAAGAGCACATGTGCGAGTGGGGAAGGGGCAGGGGAGAGGGAGAGAAAGAGAGAAGGAAAGGGAGAGAGAGAAAGAGAGAGAATCTCAAGCAGGCTCCACATTCAGTGTGGAGCCCAATGAGGGGCTCAGTCTCATGGCTGTGAGATCATGACCTGAGCTGAAATCAGGAGTTGGACACTTAACTGACCGAGCCACCCAAGCACCCCAAAAGTTTTGTTTTAGATACCTGATAACACATCTAACTTTTAAAGGAGAAAAATCTCATACAGAGAAGTTAAAACTAATTCCTAAAACTAGAGCATTAATGACTTTACCCTGTACTTTTTCATAATTACAGTGAACAAATGAGAACTGACTTCATAAAATTCCCTCAAATGCCTGACATCTTTGCTTAAAAATAAAAAAAAAAAATATTACTGTGCTCCCATAACAAGTGGTAAAGAACCATCATAGTAGCTAGTAAGAAACTGTGTGTCTAAATTTAAGTCATTCTTAACAAATTACCTTTTTTTTTACTTAAGTACAGTTGACACACAATGTTGCATTAGTTTCAGGTGTATGACACAGTGATTCCACAAATCTGTACATTTATGCTCTGCTCAGCACAAGTGTTAGCTACCATCTGTCACCATACAATGCTATTACGATACTACTTTACAAATTAGCTTTTAAAGGACTAGAAGGCCAAAGAGAGTTAAGTAATTCCTTCTATATCTTGTTTATAATCTACAGAGGTACAAACTCACAGCAATTAATTAGAAAGTAAAATTCTAGTTTGGTAAGTAATAATCTGTGCCTTCCTTGAAACTGACAAGCTGAACTGAACTGAGAATTTTCCATTGGCCCTAATCACAAACCTCTTGTTTATTATTGAAAAGTCAGAAAAAGCCATCACTTCCAATATATTTGTCAAAGGGGGTTATTTATTAAATACAGAAGAGAGATTAAACATGAGCAAATGCCTGAGATATTTTTACTATTTTATTAATTCCTTGCAAGGGGGTGCCTGGGTAGCTCAATGGGTTAACGATCTGACTCTTGATTTTGGGGCCCACATGATCTCACAGTTCATGAGATGGAGCCCCTCATTGGGCTCTGTGTTGACAGCATGGAGTCTGCTTGGAATTCTCTCTATCCCTCTCTCTCTGCCCTTCCCCAGCTCGTGCTCCCTTGTACATGCACTCCCTCTCTCTCTCAAAATAAATAAGCATTAAATTAATTAATTAATTAATTACAATAAAATTCCTTGCAGGGAATAAATCAAGGGAAAAATATAGGGAATAATTCGCCAGGTATTTAAGAGAGGAAGATGACAACATTAACATTTGAATGCCTACTATGTGACATGACAGGGAGGTTTTATGTAGGTTGCCTTGCTTAATCAGTCTATTTTTGTAATCCAGTACAGTTAACATACAGTGTTATACTAGATTCAGGTGTACAATAATCACACTCTAATTTAGTCCTAAAAAAGGTAGGAATTATATTGCATTCAACAGGTGAAGAAAGAGACTCAAAAACTAGGTAATTCGTTCAAGGTCACACAGCTAATAAATGCTGGTGTATTTCCAGCTCAAATATATTTGAATATATACTTAAATGAAAAGTCTAAGCTCTTTATACTACCCCCCCCCCACCTTCTCTGTGCTTGGTCAGGGGTTTCAAAAACTAAAAAGTCACATTCAGCAACCTATTAAAATTTTAGTTTTGGCTGAAGAAAAAAGAACCATGTGATTATGATATATCAACTGCTACACCAAAGGTATGAGAAGATAGCATATACAAGTTGTGCTTGTAGAAAAGGGTAAGCTGGACATTCAGATAAAGCTATTTAAGTAGAAAACATCTTAAATAAAAATATATTTTGCTAAATAAGAATATTCCTTAGATCAGAAGTGATAAGAAATAAATAAGTGAAGGCTAGAGTCAGCATTTGCCATAGAAATGTCTCTTACCTCATGGCCTATAGTGTGGATTTTAACAAACCAAGTTCAGAGAACAGAAAATAAATTTCACAACAGAAACACATAAAGCCCCACCCAGAGACTGAAATATAAATTCCCCCTTAGTGATCAACAGTAGAAATGAGTGTCTGGCTTTGCCTCAGTGGAATGAGAAAAAAGAAAAACGTCTCCTGAGAATTCCTAAATACAAGTCTATATTCATGCACTCTTGGTGACAGAATTAAAAAAATTTTAAAGCAATTTAAAAGTAGTGTTCAAAGAAGTCTCATGGATAAAATTCTAATGTACATGAGCTTACAATAAAAAAAAAAATCCCTACAGGTACAAGGGGAAAAGCCATGAGTAGTGATTTATTACAAGTATGTTGAAGGAACAAGATACTATCAAAACTAATCATGCAGATTTTAAAAATAATTAGTTATAAGGACAGGAACACTGAGTAAGTCCCTTTCCTAAAGCTCAGGTACATAAGACCTACCTAAACTGGTAGGTTCAGGTACATAAGACCTACCTAAACTGGTAGGCTGGGGGAGAAGGGGGCATACCAATCCACCCTCCACCCACCAAGAACCTTGCACCAAGTAACAAGCAGCAGCAGCAGCAGCAGCAGCAGCAGCAGCAGCAGCCCACTGCTGGTGAAGAAGCAAGAACATGGAGAGAGCTGGGGGCCCAGGTATGCAGTGTGGACTGAAAACCGAGGGTAGATTAGGAATGCTGAGAAACCCCTAATGCACTGAGACCTCCTACTAAGCTCAAGGTACTAGTAGTTTAATACTGGAGAAATCTGAAGTCTGTGTTGGCCTCAAAGTAACTATAGCAGCAACAAAATTCAAATCTAGCTCAACTACTGATAATACTGACACAAATGCCTATATCAACAGCCTTGAAGGAAAGACAGAATTGGCCATTTATGGGTATTATTTACCCCGTCTCTATTGTTCTTTAGGACACAAAACCTTATATTCAGTTAAAAAATTACTAAACACAAAAAGGGAAAATTAAACCATTGCTAACAGATGACCTGGTCAACAGAACCAGACTCCAATATGGCCCAGGTATTGTAAATAAAATAAGGGACATTTAAAATCATTATAAATATGATAAAAATCTAATTGAAAAAAAAAAAAAAAGATTAACATGTGCTTATGGTGGTGAGGGATTTACCAGAGAGATGAAAACTATGTAAAGGATCAAATAAAAATGCTTGAAATGCAGAACAAAGTCATAGACTGGGAAAAAAAAATACTTACAAATCATATATCCAATAAAAGACTTGTATCCAAAACTCTTAATACTCAGTAAACAACCCAACAACATAGTAGCAAAATTTTGAACACTTAACAGAAGTCATAAGAATGGCCAATAGTCACATAAACAACTGTTCAACATCAATCTTCAAAAAAACATAAATCCATGATGAAAAACTGCTACATATCCACTAGAATGGCTAATCTTAAAAAGAAAGACATTACCGAGTGCTGGAAAAGCTGTAAACAATGGTAATTCTCATACATTGCTGGTGGGAATCCAAAATTGTAGAGCCACTTTCTGATTGAAATGAAACATATACTTCCCAAAGGAGCCAGCAATTCCATTCCAAGGCATTTACCCAAAGAAATGAAAATATTTGTCCACAGACCTGTATGTGGATTTCACAGCACATTCATTTATAATAGCTATAAAATGTAAACAATTCAAATGTTCATCCACTGGTGAATGACCAACAAGAAATACTCTAGTATATCTACACAACAGACTACTACTCAGAACCAAAGCAATAAACTATTGGTACACTCAACAACCTAGATGAATCCCAAAGATTTAGTCTAAGTTAAGACACAAAGGACTAAACACTGTGTGATTCTACTTATATGACATTCTGAAAAAAGCAAAACTGCAGCGAGAGAAACAGATCAGCGGCTGTCAGGTACTGGAAGTTTATGGGAAGGAAACTGTTCTTTTAATAAAAACTTATAAATTGCATTTTCAAGACGTGTAAATACAAATAAAAATATCTTTCATTTGTTTATTCAAAAAATATTTACTGAGCGCCCACAATGTAGCAGGCACTATTACAGACACTGTACCAAAAAAAGTTTCTTTCAGTTTCACAAGTATGAATTTTCAGAAGTGATGGGAACAAATGCAACAAAAACTCATTTAATACAAGTTTTCTACATGCTGATTGAATGTTGTCAGAACTCAATACTCCAGATTCTCACAAAATATCCTATATATTCGCATGCTAGTTTGTTACAAATTTATTAGGGTGAACCATATGAAACTGCAATGTAATCAACAAAACATTTCTTTCCTGTATTCCCATAGACAAGACCTAAGAAGCCAGGGGAGTCATCAGTGGTAATGTCACACCTTCTCCTCATTGTAATGCAAAGTACTAGCTTAGTTTCTGGTCAAAACACCTGATATTTTTGGTGAGTGTTTTTTGTTTTGTTTTGTTTTTTCACTTGTTAAGAACTTTCCCGACATCTGGACTGAAATGTGTTATTCATCTTGTAAACAGAGATGATTGCTATGGAGACTTAACTGACCTCTGGTTTCATGTTTCTGACATAAGAACTAAAGGACAACAAAATTACTCCCATTTTTAGTTAAAAGTCTTATACTTAGCTTCCTTATCATTAGTGGAAAACATGAAGTTTAATTCATTCTTAATTCAGGCATTTTAAAATAGACTATTCCTATGAAAAATAAATACACTTTCCAGAATCAAAAAATGACATGAAATACCATTTTGTTAAAGAATCTATTTTAGATAGTATAATTCATGCAGATAATTTCAGGAAAAAAATACAATTTTTGCACTTTAACACTATCTTCACTTTTTTTTATAACCCACTGGGACATTTATATCCTTTTGGTAGGATATTTTCATGACCTGCGTTGATAGTATTCTGGCCTGTAGAGGGGCTAATAATTAATTCCAGAGTCACTGAAGTTTGCTTCAGACCCACTATATGACAGCTGCCACTCAGCATAAATGTACACACTATGGATGATGAGAGCTGCATGACCATCTGTGTCTCACAAAGGACCTCATTACAGAGAAAACAATGAACAGAAATTTAGAATGTAAGAGGTGGAACTTTTTATCCCTCATATTTCATAACAATTATTTATAATTCCAAAATATGAACTTTCTCAATGTTAAAAAGTATATTTCTCTACTTTTCCAATTTTTTTCAAACTCCACTCTAATTTTTATGTTTTTGCTTTCTTGATTTCAATCTTTCAAAACTCTAACAAATCAAAGTTACAGAATTTAATCTTTGGTCAAACGAATCATACTACAAAGCCTCATATTTAAAAATCCAAATCCTATCAGATTTTAAATCTGTATAAATTCAATAATACTTAATCCAATTTTTTAAGTAAGTGAATTTTTACTTGAAGTACTCAGTTACCCTCCAGCTGACTTCAGGTATTTTCCACTACGTAAGAGATAATTATCTAAGGTAAACCTGTGCCATATAACCTTTGCATAAATGAACTTGTACCAACAAATGAGCAAAATCTGAGCATGGCATACAAAGGTAAATCTATACCTTAATTTTAATTGTTTAAACCTAAACATTGTCGATAATAGCAACCAACTTAACAATCTTTAGAAAATGAAAAACAGATGAAAAGTCTTAGATCATCATGAATCACACAGCAATGGAATTTAGCTTTAGATCACTCCTAGGATTCTTCTAACTATAATGGGGTTTAGGCTTTGGTATTTACAGTCTAAGCCAGTGGCTCCAGACTACTTCTCCCTTCAGATTTCCTGAAGGCAATGAGGTTAGGATAGGGGGTGCAATTAGGGTAGGGGTGCCTGACCTCTTTAAATGCCATATCTAAGCTCCAGGGAGAAGGAACAGGGAACCTCTTGATGACAATGCCCCTGAATTCGGTGAAGAAGCAGGAAGAAGCATGAGAGATTTCAGAAGCGAAAAAAAAAGTCCAAGATCAGTATGTGAGCCTTTTTAATGTCACACATTTGAAGAAAAGAATCTCCTCCTTAAAAAACCTGACAGTGCCAGGTTGCTACCAATATACCAGGTCATGTCATTTTAGAAACCACATCCTATTACCACTAAGGAAATTTAAAACATTAAAATAAAAATCCAGCTATCAATACCCCACTATAGTCTCACGATTAGTAAAAATTTACCTCTACTCCATGTATGGGAGAAATGGACAAATTATAAAAAGAGAAGCTGACAATAAATATATATTTGTTAAATCTCAAATACTTCATGAGGAAAGAATACATGGCTTGAAATTTAAAAAGACAATGCATGTAACATGTTAAATACAGTGATCTTCAACTTACAGCACATTAAGTCACTTAGAAGGACCTTTTCTTTTTCCCTTCCCTTCTCCTCCTCCCTGGCGTGAAGATGAGAAAGACTTAGGAAATAGCACCATGATGGGAGGGGGTGCCATGAAGAGGCTTCTTGGGCAGCATGCCTGGCAGCTAAGGAAAGGGGTTAGGTGAGGGGAACACAAAGGTGGCAGAGGAAGGAGGATTCCTGAGTGATTGGAATATTGATTACATGAAGCAGAATTAATTAACTGGACAAAAAAGTAATATACTGAGGATAATGGGAGCCAGCTTTCTCAATTTCTGAAGAAGAGGGAAGGCTAGAAAAAGCACTGGAGGTACTGGGTTACAATTTGAATTATCAGAATAAACATATCTTTCTAAAGTTATACAGATACAGGTATAGAAATAGCACAGATATACATGTGTGTATTATGTATACACATATACATCTCCTAGTTCTGTTTGCTGAGAGGGTGTAGGAGCAATGACAGCACTGAGACCCAGATTGTAATTTTAGTTACCATAATCTACTCAAAAGAAGGAGGGTCAGGACAGGGAAGTAAAAGACAAGCCTGGAACATCTTGTCCCAATGCTCAAAGAATGATAGGAATGAGTCAAAAGCAAACAAACAAACAAAAACAGGAATCAATTAGGAAAGGCTCAAATCTAGGACAATTTTCAGTATCAAAATAATGAGATTATCAAATTATAATCCACTGAATAAAAGGGTAATTCATAAATCCATATTGATATGAATAAGCAAATGAATAAATAAATAGGGAAGAAAGTTCTTTCTTATAGAATATCAACTAATAGATGTAGATGAAACATTGAAAATAATTATCATTCAGTAACTATCATGGTAGTCTCAAAAAAAAAAAAAAAAAAAAAGCCAGGTGGAGATTTGATGAAGAACAGGATATTGGCATAATATGGGAACATCTCACAAAATACTAGTTCAATAGAAAGGGGATAATGGTGATAATGGAGAAAGCACTGTTTACCAACTTGAGAAAGTGATCATATTTAATATTACTTACCAGTGGTGAAACAGATTGACACTATATGTTTCCTGATGTGATACACTGAAAAGAGCATGGTGCCATTCCTGCCAGGAAAGCATGGCCTGAATCTGGTCATGAGAAAACACTGGATGGTTCCAATTGAGGGTTGTACAGAATGAAAGGCCTTTCAAAGACATGAGAAACAGGGAAAAGACAGAGGAATAGATTCTAAACTGAAGAAGACTGACACACATGATATCTAAATTCAACACATATTCTTGCATATGGTCCTGGCCCAGGCAGGGAAAAAGAGACACTACTGGGGGCATTTGATGAAATTGGAATGGGATGTGTGGATTGCATGGTGGTTTTGTGTAACACTGATTTCCTGACAATAACAGACAATTGTCCACGCCTTCCCATCTTCTCTCACTGTGCTGTCTCTGGTAACAGTACCAACCTCCTCATTTAGGGGTGATGGAACATGTCATAAAAAGCCTACACAGATTAACAGAAAAGGGGGAGAGTTAAATAAAATATTAATAATTGCGAATCTGAGTCACACGAATGCCAGAGCTCTGTGCAACATTTTTGGAAGTCCAACACTATTTTAAAATAAAAACAACGGAGAGGAGAGGGAAGATGGCGGCGTAGGAGGACGCTGGGCTCACCGCACATCCTGCTGATCACTTAGATTCCACCTACACCTGCCTAAATAACCCAGAAAACCGCCAGAGGATTAGCAGAACGGAGTCTCCAGAGCCAAGGGCAGACGAGAGGCCCACGGAAGAGGGTAGGAAGGGCGGCGAGGCGGTGTGCGCTCTACGGACTGGCGGGAGGGAGCCGGGGCGGAGGGGCGGCTCGCCGGCCAAGCAGAGCCTCCGAGTCTGGCTGGCAAAAGCGGAGGGGCCTGACGGACTGTGTTCCGACAGCAAGCGCGACTTAGTGTCTGGGAGGTCATAAGTTAACAGCTCTACTCGGAGAGCGGGAAGGCTGGAGGACAAAGGGAGGGAGAGCTGCTGAGCCCCCGGACGACAGAGCTCAGTATGGTGGGGAACAAAGGCGCTCGCCAATGCCATCTCCCCCGCCCATCCCCCAGCCAAAATCCCAAAGGGAACCAGTTCCTGCCAGGGAACTTGCTCGCTCTGCGCAAACACCCAACTCTGTGCTCCTGCAGAGCCAAACCTCCAGCAGCAGATCTGACTCCCTCGCGGCCACAGGGCCCCTCCTGAAGTGGATCACCTAAGGAGAAGTGAGCTAAGCCTGCCCCTCCTGCCCCCGTGCCCCTTGCCTACCCACCCCAGCTAATATGCCAGATCCCCAGCACCACAAGCCTGGCAGTGTGCAAGTAGCCCAGACGGGCCACGCCAACCCACAGGGAATCCCGCCCCTAGGAGAGGGGAAGAGAAGGCACACACCAGTCTGACTGTGGCCCCAGCTGTGGGCTGGGGGCAAACATCAGGTCGGACTGCAGCCCCGCCCACCAACTCCAGTTATACACCACAGCACAGGGGAAGTGCCCTGCAGGTCCTCACCACTCCAGGGACTATCCAAAATGACCAAAGGGAAGAATTCCCCTCAGAAGAATCTCCAGGAAATAACAACAGCTAATGAACTGATCAAAAAGGATTTAAATAATATAACAGAAAGTGAATTTAGAATAATAGTCATAAAATTAATCGCTGGGCTTGAAAACAGTATAGAGGACAGCAGAGAATCTCTTGCTACAGAGATCAAGGGACTAAGGAACAGTCGCGAGGAGCTGAAAAATGCTTTAAACGAAATGCAAAACAAAATGGAAACCACGACGGCTCGGGTTGAAGAGGCAGAGGAGAGAATAGGTGAACTAGAAGATAAAGTTATGGAAAAAGAGGAAGCTGAGAGAAAGAGAGATTAAAAAAATCCAGGAGTATGAGGGGAAAATTAGAGAAGTGATACACTAAAAAGAAATAATATACGCATAATTGGTATCCCAGAGGAGGAAGAGAGAGGGAAAGGGGCTGAAGGGGTACTTGAAGAAATTATAGCTGAGAACTTCCCTGAACTGGGGAAGGAAAAAGGCACTGAAATCCAAGAGGCACAGAGAACTCCCTTCAGACGTAACTTGAATCGATCTTCTGCATGACATATCATAGTGAAACTGGCAAAATACAAGGATAAAGAGAAAATTCTGAAAGCAGCAAGGGATAAACGTGCCCTCACATATAAAGGGAGACCTATAAGACTCGTGACTGATCTCTCTTTGAAACTTGGCAGGCCAGAAAGGATTGGCACGATATCTTCAGTGTGCTAAACAGAAAAAATATGCAGCCGAGAATCCTTTATCCAGCAAGTCTGTCATTTAGAATAGAAGGAGAGATAAAGGTCTTCCCAAACAAACAAAAACGGAAGGAATTCATCACCACTAAACCAGCCCTACAAGAGATCCTAAGGGGGATCCTGTGAGACAAAGTACCAGAGACATCACTACAAGCATAAAACATACAAACATCACAATGACTCTAAACCCATATCTTTCTATAATAACACTGAATGTAAATGGATTAAATGCGCCAAACAAAAGACATAGGGTATCAGAATGGATAAAAAAACAAGACCCATCTATTTGCTGTCTACAAGAGACTCATTTTAGATCTGAGGACACCTTCAGATTGAGAGTGAGGGGATGGAGAACTATTTATCATGCTCCTGGAAGCCAAAAGAAAGCTGGAGTAGCCATACTTATATCAGACAAACTAGACTTTAAATTAAAGGCTGTAACAAGAGATGAAGAAGGGCATTATATAATAATTACAGGGTCTATTCATCAGGAAGAGCTAACAATTATAAATGTCTATGCGCCGAATACCAGAGCCCCAAATATATAAAACAATTACTCATAAACATAAGCAACCTTATTGATAAGAATGTGGTAACTGCAGGGGACTTTAACACCCCACTTACAGAAATGGATAGATCATCTAGACACACGGTCAATAAAGAAACAAGGGCCCTGAATGATACATTGGATCAGCTGGACTTGACGGATATATTTAGAACTCTGCATCCCAAAGCAACAGAATATACTTTCTTCTCAAGTGCACATGGAACATTCTCCAAGATAGATCACATACTGGGTCACAAAACAGCCCTTCATAAGTTTACAAGAATTGAAATTATACCATGCATACTTTCAGACCACAATGCTATGAAGCTTGAAATCAACCACAGGAAAAAGTCTGGAAAACCTCCAAAAGCATGGAGGTTAAAGAACACCCTACTAACGAATGAGTGGGTCAACCAGGCAATTCGAGAAGAAATTTAAAAATATATGGAAACAAACGAAAATGAAAATACAACAATCCAAATGCTTTGGGACGCAGCGAAGGCAGTCCTGAGAGGAAAATACATTGCAATCCAGGCCTATCTCAAGAAACAGGAAAAATCCCAAATACAAAATCAGACAGCACACCTAAAGGAAATAGAAGCAGAACAGCAAAGGCAGCCTAAACCCAGCAGAAGAAGAGAAATCATAAAGATCAGAGCAGAAATAAACAATATAGAATCTAAAAAAACTGTAGAGCAGATCAACGAAACCAAGAGTTGGTTTTTTGAAAAAATAAACAAAATTGACAAACCTCTAGCCAGGCTTCTCAAAAAGAAAAGGGAGATGACCCAAATAGATAAAATCATGAATGAAAATGGAATGATTACAACCAATCCCTCAGAGATACAAACAATTATCAGGGAATACTATGAAAAATTATATGCCAACAAATTGGACAACCTGGAAGAAATGGACAAATTCCTAAACACCCACACTCTTCCAAAACTCAATCAGGAGGAAATAGAAAGCTTGAACAGACCCATCACCAGCGAAGAAATTGAATCGGTTATCAAAAATCTCCCAACAAATAAGAGTCCAGGACCAGATGGCTTCCCAGGGAAATTCTACCAGACATTTAAAGCAGAGATAATACCTATCCTTCTCAAGCTATTCCAAGAAATAGAAAGGGAAGGAAAACTTCCAGACTCATTCTATGAAGCCAGTATTACTTTGATTCCCAAACCAGACAGAGACCCAGTAAAAAAAGAGAACTACAGGCCAATATCCCTGATGAATATGGATGCAAAAATTCTCAATAAGATACTAGCAAATCGAATTCAAGAGCATATAAAAAGAATTATTCACCATGATCAAGTGGGATTCATTCCTGGGATGCAGGGCTGGTTCAACATTTGCAAATCAATCAACGTGATATATCACATTAACAAAAAAAAAAGAGAAGAACCATATGATCCTGTCAATCGATGCAGAAAAGGCCTTTGACAAAATCCAGCACCCTTTCTTAATAAAAACCCTTGAGAAAGTCGGGATAGAAGGAACATACTTAAAGATCATAAAAGCCATTTATGAAAAGCCCACAGCTAACATCATCCTCAATGGGGAAAAACTGAGAGCTTTTTCCCTGAGATCAGGAACACGACAGGGATGTCCACTCTCACCGCTCTTGTTTAACATAGTGCTGGAAGTTCTAGCATCAGCAATCAGACAACAAAAGGAAATCAAAGGCATCCAAATTGGCAAAGATGAAGTCAAGCTTTCGCTTTTTGCAGATGACATGATATTATACATGGAAAATCCGATAGACTCCACCAAAAGTCTGCTAGAACTGATACATGAATTCAGCAAAGTTGCAGGATACAAAATCAACGTACAGAAATCAGTTGCATTCTTATACACTAACAATGAAGCAACAGAAAGACAAATAAAGAAACTGATCCCATTCACAATTGCACCAAGAAGCATAAAATACCTAGGAATAAATCTAACCAAAGATGTAAAAGATCTGTATGCTGAAAACTATAGAAAGCTTATGAAGGTAATTAAAGACGATTTAAAGAAATGGAAAGACATTCCCTGCTCATGGATTGGAAGAATAAATATTGTCAAAATGTCAATACTACCCAGAGCTATCTACACATTCAATGCAATCCCAGTCAAAATTGCACCAGCATTCTTCTCGAAACTAGAACAAGCAATCCTAAAATTCATATGGAACCACAAAAGGCCCGAATAGCCAAAGTAATTTTGAAGAAGAAGACCAAAGCAGGAGGCATCACAATCCCAGACTTTAGCCTCGACTACAAAGCTGTCATCATCAAGACAGCATGGTATTGGCACAAAAACAGACACATAGACCAATGGAATAGAATAGAAACCCCAGAACTAGACCCACAAACGTATGGCCAACTCATCTTTGACAAAGCAGGAAAGAACATCCAATGGAAAAAAGACAGTCTCTTTAACAAATGGTGCTGGGAGAACTGGACAGCAACATGCAGAAGGTTGCAACTAGACCACTTTCTCACACCATTCACAAAAATAAACTCAAAATGGATAAAGGGCCTGAATGTGAGACAGGAAACCATCAAAACCTTAGAGGAGAAAGCAGGAAAAGACCTCTCTGACCTCAGCCGTAGCAATCTCTTACTCGACACATCCCCAAAGGCAAGGGAATTAAAAGCAAAAGTGAATTACTGGGACCTTATGAAGATAAAAAGCTTCTGCACAGCAAAGGAAACAACCAACAAAACTAAAAGGCAACCAACGGAATGGGAAAAGATATTTGCAAATGACATATCGGACAAAGGGCTAGTATCCAAAATCTATAAAGAGCTCACCAAACTCCACACCCGAAAAACAAATAATCCAGTGAAGAAATGGGCAGAAAACATGAATAGACACTTCTCTAAAGAAGACATCCGGATGGCCAACAGGCACATGAAAAGATGTTCAACGTCGCTCCTTATCAGGGAAATACAAATCAAAACCACACTCAGATATCACCTCACGCCAGTCAGAGTGGCCAAAATGAACAAATCAGGAGACTATAGATGCTGGAGAGGATGTGGAGAAACAGGAACCCTCTTGCACTGTTGGTGGGAATGCAAATTGGTGCAGCCGCTCTGGAAAGCAGTGTGGAGGTTCCTCAGAAAATTAAAAATAGACCTACCCTATGACCCAGCAATAGCACTGCTAGGAATTTATCCAAGGGATACAGGAGTACTGATGCATAGGGGTATTTGTACCCCAATGTTTATAGCAGCACTCTCAACAATAGCCAAATTATGGAAAGAGCCTAAATGTCCATCAACTGATGAATGGATAAACAAATTGTGGTTTATATACACAATGGAATACTACGTGGCAATGAGAAAAAATGAAATATGGCCTTTTGTAGCAACGTGGATGGAACTGGAGAGTGTGATGCTAAGTGAAATAAGCCATACAGAAAAAGACAGATACCATATGGTTTCACTCTTATGTGGATCCTGAGAAATTTAACAGAAACCCATGGGGGAGGGGAAGGAAAAAAAAAAAAAAAAAAAAGAGGTTAGAGTGGGAGAGAGCCAAAGCATAAGAGACTCTTAAAAACTGAGAACAAACTGAGGGTTGATGGGGGGTGGGAGGGAGGGGAGGGTGGGTGATGGGTATTGAGGAGGGCACCTTTTGGGATGAGCACTGGGTGTTGTATAGAAACCAATTTGACAATAAATTTCATATATTAAAAAAAAAAGGCATTTTCTTGATAAATTTGTGGGCTCTCCAAAAAAAAAAAATAATAATAAATAAAAAATAAAATAAAATAAAATAAAATAAAATAAAATAAAATCAACGTATCATCTGGGGAATCTGCTAAAAAATCACAATACCCTGACTACCTCAATTAAATAAACCACTTGTGGTGGAAATCAGAGGCCAGTGTTTAATGCACCTAGGAGAATCCACCAAATTTGTACTCTACAATACATAGCAGTTGCTAAATAAATGGTTGATACTGCTGCTACATAAAACTTTTTAGCATAACTTCACGTCTATATGCAGAACATATTGACATTTTTTTAAGAAGACAATCTTGAATAATTGTGACCTATCTGAAACTGCACAGATCCACCACAGGCAATGAGGTTGATGATACTGTTACCAAAGACAGCACTAAAAATTTATAAGTAAAATATTAATAATGATAGGAAAGCAAGTCTTTAATCTCTCAAATGTCTACTGGTATCACAAAACAGTTACTGAATTTGATGTCAAACAAGGATATAAATTATTACAAGCATTAGCCCACAGAATCCTCAGAAATTACAAATATCAATTTAAATAGGAAACAAAATGAGCAAATATAACTGACAGCTACTTGTGTCAAATGCGTTTTTGAATGGCTCTTTAAAACTTAAATTTTACTTTATTTGGGTGTTTGTGGTTTTTTTACTAAAAAAGAGAATTTATATAAAACAAGCAAGACCTTATTAAAACTGTCTCTAGGTTCAGAGAATATTCTCCTCCTAGTTCAAGATTTTATACCTCTTCTATGTTTTCGTTTTCTCTCCTCCTTTTGCAAATGGCTAAAAATTCATTTTTGTAAGAATAAACAGCTGTAAACAGCTAAAACGCTCCCCAGCCTTTTAAGATTTTTTTGCCTTAAACTGCATCCACACAATGTAACATGTAATATGCAGCAGGAAGAAAAAAATGAAGGTAACTTTCAGATTCAATTGGAATAGATTCCCATATATATTTTTAAAGTTAACAATACAGCAAGCTGCAAAACTAGAATGTGGGGAAGGGAAAAGAGACTAAAGATCATTTTACTTTGTACATCTGCTTTTGTATTATTTTGAATCCTGATTCCTGTTAACAGAACTAAGCAAAAATTTTAACTAACATATACATAAAACAATTTTGCAGCTCCTCCTCAACTTACAATGGGGTTACAACCCAACAAATCCGTTATAAGTTGAAAATATCTGAAGTCGAAAATGCATTTAATACACATAACCTACCAAAATCATAGCTTAGCCTAGCCTATCCTGAACATGCTTAGAACACTTACATTAGCCTACAGCTGGACAAAATTATCTAACGCAAAGCCACAAAGCCTATTTTATAATAAAGTGTTGAACATCTCATGAAACATTGAATACTGTACTGAAAGGGAAACACAGAATGGACGCATGGGTACAGAATCATTGCAAGTGTACCAGCTGTTTACCCTCAAGACTGCATGGCTGACTGGGAGCTGCGGATCACTGCCACTGCCCAGCATCACAACAGAGTATTGTACCACACGTCACCAGGGCAGTGCAGCCCCGCCCAGCGCAGGGAAAAGATCCAAATTCAAAATTCGAAGTATGGTTCCTACTGAATGCGTATCACTTTTGCACCACTGTAAAGGTGAAAAATCTTAAGTCAAACCATTGTAAGTCAGGGACTGTTAGTACATTTGAGAAATCTTCCTACCCTAAGGTAATTTCAGTGGCTCCAGACTACTCCCACTCTTCTCCAAAATCACTGTGTATATTAAGTAGGTGCCCTTAAATTATAGGAATGTTCATTCATTCAATTACACTGAGTCCTACTGAGACACAAAAACTACCATAGGGCACTTTCCTTTGGAACATACCAAAAATGCAAAACAGCAATCCCTGCCTTTATCTGGATATAGCACATCTACTATACTACAATGCAGTGCTGCTTGCAAATGAAAACTCCAATGAGGAACAGATTGCACACAACACAGAGCATTTGAAGGATCACGTCTAGCTCCCAGTGATTAGGAATGATTTTATGAAAAAGATGGCATTTAAGTTGGCCTTTCAAAAATAAGGCAAAAGTTGGGATACAAGGACATTCAAGATGGATGAAATGACATGACTCACTGAATTCAGAGAATAGCTAGCAGCCCATTTGGCACAGCACATGGTTAGTATAAAGAAGCTGAGACAGAAAAGGCTGGAAAGTGAGGCTAGGGCAAAAGGCAGAGGCACTTAAATTACCCTGGTCAGTGCCTGGCTCATAATAGATGTTCAATACATATTTAACACTGTAAGTCATGGAGACATTGTCAAGATTGTAAATTGTCAGCATGCCCAGATGCAGTTAACCATCTGCAATTTACTGAAGGTTTTAAGTAGTCCTGGCAGTATGTTAAGATGTCATTTATTTTAATTCTTTCAGCTGGTTATAAAAACGAAGAAATTTAATAGAGTTGTGTTCTCAGATCAAGGAACTTAAGGAATAAAAATTCTGGAAGACCAAACCTACTAGAACCTCTATGATTTACACAATGATATCCTCTTAGTGAGGTCAAATTCTGTGCCTGCTAAACATATACTCGCTGGAACAAAGCAAGGACAGTGACACTTCATAAAGGATAAACAGTACCCTGATTCAAACAGACCTGTGGACTGAACACAGAGCCAATCAGGAATAGACTTCATCAATTTTCCATACTGGACTATTTTGAGTTCAAACATTGCATACTTTGAAGAAATGTTAAACTACATTTTCAAGGGAAAAAAAGCCACACTTCAGCAGAGAAGTTTGATGCTTATGAAAGGGGTTTAAATTTCTGCTACTGTCTTTGGTGTGCACAGTCTTAGTGTGAGTGTAATTTATTGAGTATTTATCCCACCAGCAGGGCTCAGTTTCAAAAAGAACTGAAAACAAACCAGGCCCATGAAGATGATGCAATATCCCTGGAATTTTGGAGACAACTCCATGAATCCTAAAACTATTTCTGGCTATTTGGCCAAACTCAGGGCAGTGTTTGTGTCTGCCCATCTCAGTGAAAATGCATTCTCTTTTGTGAAATATGGCAGCTACCATCAGCAGGACAAAACATCAAGGTTCACTCACCTTGACTAAATATGTTCCACATTTTAGAGAATAACTTGCTTTTTAAATACAATATTCTCACTCTATTAAAACTAATCTGTGATTAGGTTCTAAAGGCAGTAACTATGTACTGCTGTGTGACCTAGTATATTAATATCTTTATTGGCATGGCCAAAATGTTCTAGTATATACAATAGGCTATCTGCTCGGCCTCCATTGTGTACAAATTTCAAATTATGAAGCCTTCCACTAACAGCAAAACACACTGAAGGAAGAAAAGAACTAACACTAAGCTCCAACTAAGCTTATTTTCTTTTATTATACATACAGAGTGCTTAAAAGTCCTGTAATCAAATAAACAAGTAAAAACAAGCTACATCCTGCCAGACAGTATCAATATTAAATACCCTTCTCCCAGAAATAACGAAACAAAAACGTTTAACAAGGTAGTACCCTCTGGTCCCTTCAAACTTTAAAATGTTGCATCTCTATAAAGTTTTTAAAAACTAATTCCAAAGTAAGGTAACAAGGCATTACATAACTGAACATTTTAAATGGATAATGCTGTAAAATACCAAGTCAAAACAATAAACCTTTACTGAATAACTATGATGGGCATATCAAAGCTCACCAAAAACATGACTAGGAGTAAGCAACCTTCCTGGGAAGGACTATAATCATTACCTTCATTAGTAAAGCACATATCATTACCTTCGTTAGTAAAGCAAATGAAGGTCCAATCATTGTGCCAAGAGAGGACAATGAGGGTCTGTGGATTAATATGTTAATTCAGCTACCAATAAGGGCCTCAAAACTCAGGACTCTCAGATTTTCACTTATGTAAGTAGTGATGGTCTGTTTTCAAGGTTCTATTTTAACCGCATTTGAAAAATCAGAAAACGTTAGAGTTGGCAGAATTGTTATATTCATTTAATCTAATTCCTTCATTTAATAGATGAGAGCACCAATTTATAAAAGGGAAAATGGTTTCTCAAAGTAGCATGGCTAATTAACAGTTCTCTTCTTTCTCAATAGAAACACCTCTCATTCCACTTTTCTTTTCTCAACTGGTGAGTATGAATTTTAAATATATTTTCTGTCCCAATTCATTATTGCATTTGGAGTGCCCCTCTGGGTGGGTCCTTAAAACTTAGTATCAGGTGATTCTACTGTGTAATTAACATGGATTTTCAATTATCTTAATCTTGTTACCTCAAGAAAACTTCATTCTTCTTTTAGTTATGCCAAACTTGCCAATCCTGGAACCAGCTTTCAAGGTTTTAGAAAAGCTGTGGTCCTGCTCTTCCACCATACATTTTGAGACCATAATTTGTTTTCAATCCTAACCACTATTTAAGGCAGATTTTTTTTTAATTTTTTTTTTTTTTTTACGTTTATTTATTTTTGGGACAGAGAGAGACAGAGCATGAACGGGGGAGGGGCAGAGAGAGAGGGAGACACAGAATCGGAAGCAGGCTCCAGGCTCTGAGCCATCAGCCCAGAGCCCGACGCGGGGCTCGAACTCACGGAGCGCGAGATCGTGACCTGAGCTGAAGTCGGATGCTCAACCGACTGAGCCACCCAGGCGCCCCTAAGGCAGTAGATTTTTTTTTAAAGGCTAAGGCTTTAAAAACACATGTTATATTTACTTGGCAAAAGCCCTCTGGATACAAGTACTTTACCGTAAGGATTGTAGGTGTATTAAAAAACACGTAGGAAACAAAAGCATCAAATGAAAAACTGAGAGAATTGCAGAAGGAATATTAGGATAAGAGAATAGTAAGGCCAAACAGAAGACTGGAACACAGAATTTCACACATCAGGGCTTAAATGGTCACTATCCTAGGCTGCAAGGTTGATCCCTGCCTCTCTCAGAGAAACCACATCTGTACAGGATTCACAGTGTCCATAAGCTAAAAAGTAAGCCAGTTTCCCAGGGTGGAAGCACAGAGGTTGCTTGTAGTAAGCAATTTCTGCAAGCAATTTCCCCAGTGGTTCCTCATAAAAGTCCTGTCTGTGATGGGGTGGATGTCCTCCACAATACTGGCATGTGCTGGGACTTTCCTGCTCACAGTCTTTCTCAACACAGGCTGATGGCACAGTGCCAAATAAAAGAGAGACAACCCATCTCGCTGGGCTGTGGAAGCGCATGCAAGGGAGGCCAAATCTCCCTTGGAGAAGGGTCTGGCTTCACTCCAACTCCCAGACAAATGGGCGATTAAGGTCACAAAGCTGAGAGCCTGGTCACAATCATTTTAGTCTGGAAAGTGTTCAAGGTAGGCATTCCTCCTTGCCTACAAAAGTCATTTGTAAGTTGGGGGTGGGGTGGGGTGAAGAGGGAGCCCAGTAATTTTTTAGTCTCTAGAAAGCATGATTCAACAAATTCTAACAGAAGTTTTGCCATTAATATTTGTACTTCTCATAAATTTTCAAGGACTAACTGCAGTTGGTTTCATCTTTTCCTGCTATGACATCTTTTCATCTTATTTCTTTTTAACAAAGGAAGCTCCAGGTTGGCTATAAAATCTCATTAAAAGGATATACAGAGGCTTAGTTTTACTGAAAAAAATTCTACACAAAGGAGGAATGAATGAATACGATGTGTTGTAAGTAACAGAGTAATAAATAAGTCCAAATTAGCAAAATAAGCCGTTTCAATAAAACCTGCTCTGGGCTAATAATACCACATAGCTTGAGGTCTAAAATCAGAACCCAACAGCTCCAGTTTGACAGAGCGTGAGAAGAGTGCAACCATTGTTTCAAGGAGGATAGGCATGATCCATGGAAGACAGGGTTGTCCTAGATGGACTGCAACCCACATAGTCCAAACAATTGAAGCCTGATATAACTAGTCCACAATGGAATCACTATTCAGTAGAGATAGTAACATGAACCCCACCATCACTATTTTTAACTGTGCTCTCTGGAATCCCTCTTCCTTCCTCATCTCTTATTATGAAGTAAGAGTCCATAAAGGTTTGGTCACTTTCAGTATTAGAAACTCAGTCCAGGGGCGCCTGGGTGGCTCAGTCGGTTAAGCGGCAGACTTCGACTCAAGTCATGATCTCGTGGTCCGTGAGTTCGAGCCCCACGTCAGGCTCTGTGCAGACAGCTCAGAGCCTGGAGCCTGTTTCAGATTCTGTGTCTCCCTCTCTCTGACCCTCCCCGTTCATGCTCTGTCTCTCTCTGTCTCAAAAATAAATAAACGTTAAAAAAAAAATTAAAAAAAAAAAAAAAAAGAAACTCAGTCCAGTGCAGTGTAAGACTCCATTGTGACAACCAATTCAGAGTTAATCCCACTCTCCATGACCAGCTAGATTCACACACAGCTCAGGAAACTCAGGATAGCAGGGGAGAAGAGGGAGGAGAGAGGGACAGAGGGACAGAGAGACAGGCACACTGGGAAGGGCGAGCTATTCTTTCCCACCTTAAAACTTCTTCAGAGCTCCAGATCATCTATTTAGTAGGTGGTAACTAGCATTTTTTTAACAGAATAGAAAATGGAAAAAAAAAATCACGCTGTAGAACATGTGTTATCTCATTAAACTTTTTTAACTTTTTATTTTTAGGTAGATGTGTAGTGGGTCAGGATGTAAGATGTTTTTATTGCTGGTTACAGTAAAAAAAAAAAAAGAAAGAAAAAAAGAAATCCTTTCCTTCTATCTCAGATGGTGGGACAATACAATATGGTAGTTATAACATGGTCTTGGGAGCCAGACCACCTGGATCCAAATTCCAGGTACTAAATCTCTCCATATCCTAGTTTCCTGCATACATAAAATGTGAACAATAATAAAACCTATATCATGAAGTTGTTAGGAGGATTAGAGGAGTTAACACATGATAGTCTATCAAATATGCCAGTAGAGATCAGCTCTTGGGGTAGGAGATGGAAAGGAAGAAAGGAGAAGGAAAGGATTGCAGCAGCAATCCTCTCTCCACTGCTTTCGAGTGCTTCTCTAACACCAACAAGCTACTAACAGCCTCTACAGGGAAGGTGTGCAAGAAGCTCTCTTGTGCAGAGTCTCTGAGTTTTTGAGAGGCACTCATGAGGGTTCCCACTGCACACTTCCCTGACATGAGAACCAAAATCCTCCATGTCTCCTTACCCCTGACACCAGCAGAATACCTAACGGTTTCTAGACACTGGCCTCTACTCACCTAGCAGTCAGGCTTCATGAGTGGGTTACTGGAAGGACAGCTCAAGACCAGCTACCCTGAGTGGTATCTACTTGGCTCACACTAACCAATGGGAGAGTTTCTCCCCAGTTTTCTTGTCCTGTCTCACACAGGCATTAGGGCACATCAGCAAGCCTGTTGCTTAAGCAGCTATGCCACTGGGTAATAAAACGCTGATCTCCTCTTTTTGAACGTGTGCCTAATCTTTGAGAGATTTCCTTGGAAAGCCCCTTCTCCCAAGAAATAATCTCTTAACCCATTTCCCACCAGCTCAATATCCCTAATGATAGTCCACCTCTTTCTTCCCACTTCACTCTTAATTAGGGGTGGGGTTTGCAGGGAAGCAGGGTGGTTTGCAGTGGTGGCTATGGGTATCAGAGCAATTTCTAACACCCATTAGGAAATGTAACACACTCAAATGTGTGCAGACTCAATATTGGCAGTTTTTCCAAAGCTCTCTTCAAAATACCAGGGCCATAGACCCTTCGATCTGCATCCTAGTTGCCAATTATGGGGTAATAGAAAAGGTCCTACCCAAATCCTGTGTAGGGGAACAAGCAAGGAAAAAAGAAAAGCAGAAAGGAAAGAGAGAGCAAGTGATTAGAAGTGACCATGATTAGGAGAGAAAGGAGTGCCAAGTAGCCCTATGCTCAGATCATGGAAAGGATTTCTAATAATGGAGAGGAATCCTGTACCTCAGTGCTCTGGCAGTCAAAGATACAGGGTGTGTGAGAGAAAGTGACAGAGAGACAGAGAGACTAAACATGGTACTATTCTCTCCATACCATAGCCTTTGAAATCATATCTCTACAGTAATAACCTAAGTCATGGCACAGTGGCTAGCACACAAGAGTGTTGCACACACCACAACATAAAACTCTGTATGATAAATGCCTTTTATGGCTTGGATTCAAAGGCTTCTCTGGCAAAGGGCAGGAGAAAATGGCATTTCCAATGGGTGAACACAAGAAAAATTTGAAGGACCTGTACAATATTGGGACATTGACTCCATGCACACTGTGATGCATATGAGAGCACAGCTCAGAAAAGGATAGTTGTTGGGAGTATTTTTGTATATTGTGAGCATCTAACATTGCCAAGTACCACAAGCTCCTAAAGCAGATGACTTCAGCCATTCTCTAACGTAGGACAGGGTCTCAGTCCTAAGTGCCAATACTACCCTTAGAGATGGCCCAGTGGCTAGCAGAAAAGCAAAGTAGTTTTTTTGAATGCAGTTGAGTGGGCCATATTTACTTCAATTCAAATAAGGCATGAAAATACTAGATCAAGTTGAAAAAACTCAGCATGTCCTAAAGCTGGGAAAAAAAATGTTGTGATTTCTGGAAAATACATTGTTGAATGTAGTGTATCCTCTGAACACTTTACAACACTTAGAAAATCAGTCAATCATGGCAGTTCCTGTCAACTTTTCTCTGCACTTCTAGTCAAAGCTAAACACCAAAGGGACCTGGAAAACTTTAGCCAGTTTCTTGTTTGCAGAGCTATGCTACTCTCCCATGATTACACACACACACACACACACACACACACACACACACCTTTTTTTTTTTTTTTAAAGAAAGTTCTTGAATCCCTTAAGCACACGTTTTGTAATGGTGAAGGATAGTCCTTTATACCCCAGCAAGACAAAAAGTAGTTCTGAGTAGCCAAAGAAGGTTTTGTGACTTAGAAAAGTCTTATTTTTCAAAGTGCTGACAAGCCAAAAGACACAGGTTATTGTGAAGACAATGGTTTTCAGGAGTGTGGAAAATCATCTTGGGAAAAATCAGTCCTTCAGTCTTTGATACTATAACCACTATGATTCATTCCTCTGGATTTCAGATAACTAGTATGTTATAGAATATTAAAATATTCCTTAAACCCTGAACTTTCCTTAATTTCATTCAAATTTCTGAATTAAGCTAAAGGCCAAGGATTTTGATTCTGTAAAGCAGCAAAGAGATTTTGACATTCGTGCTATTCCCTGAAACAATGTAATTTCAGTGCTTTATAAACTGGAATTTCTTTCAGCAAAAATTTTACATCTCCTCTTTTCAATGGTCACTACATATGTAGAAGGCAAATATTCAATGTTTAATGCTAATTTCCTCATTAAATAAAGGATTTTCACATTTTTATTGGGAAAATGATTAAATGATTCCATGATCACCAAGTAGAAAGTTATAAATCTATGTCTATGAACAAGAAAAGTTGGTGGCTAGCTAGCAGACTAGTTTACAGAGTAAATGGCAAACAAAGCTATATATACGTATATCTATCATAGGAAGAGAATTAGAGATGCTTCCAAACATGTGCATACTATCTTTGGGAGGAATTTAGCTATTCTTTATCTGTTCTGTACTTTCCTGTACTTTTTTTCAATGAGTGCATAACAAAAAAGCTATTTGTTCCAAATAGAATATAAAGTTATGGAAAGAAACATTTTCTCTTATATTAGCATGTAAACTCACTACAACAGAGTAGTCAGCATTAATACAGCAGCTGGCAAGAGAGACCACATCTCCCAAATGCAGCACTACCTCCTGCATTTTTCACAAGAGAATTTACCCATGGCCTAGGATAAGGCTGTTTCTTCCATTATTTCTCCTGTGAGTTTTCTAAAAAGCTCTGTGGAGACACGCAGATACCATGCTAGTCCCAAGCAAAATGTTCCAGATACAGAAGCCTAAATAAAAAGGGTTATGAGCAATCAGAGTTTACACATCAGAAGGAAATCCATCTTTACAGTAATCACCACAACCTCATGTATATGTAATGATATTCAAACAAATAATGTAGGCAGCTTAAAACACCTTAAGCCTATTTGGAAGGATGTATGATATTCATATCTCAGTAGGAAACATGGTAAAGCTAATTCTGTTAGTGCATTATGGAGAATTTTAGCCCAGATATATAATAGGTTACCGATTCCCATCACAGATCAAGGTAAATTTCATATGTCACCTTATTATTGCTATCCCAACTCTGCATGTTTATTCCATTTGGGAAAGCTGAAAGGAAAGTTATATTTATCAGCATTTTGCCCCTTACACAAAAGACACATTTAAAAGGTGATGTCTTTTAAACTTTTACACTTCATAATTAGTCTGCATTTCTCATCTAATAGTAAATGGCACAGTGCTATTCTCAGGAAAAGTTGGCCAGGAGAGGCGGTGCAAACCAAAAGAAAACAATGGACAGACCTATGGTTAAACAATTATTTTTTTAAAACTTTGCCCATCTCATGGCTATTCCAGAAGAACATGTATTTCTTCAGTTTCACTGGCGCTGCTCCAAATTCATCTAGAAAAGTTATTTAAGCAAAGGACTGAATGTAACTGAGTGTGTGAAAATTCTGTACATGTGCCAGAAGAAAGAGAAAGATACAAAAAGCCAGCATATACTCAGCAGGAAAATCCAGTAATCAGAAAGGAAAGCACCAAATGAAAAGGCAAGTGCTCCTGGAAAGATGGAATTGTTTTCTTTATATAGTTTCCATTCACCTTTAAGGCAGTTCAAATGACCTGGCCTGAGATCTTGGACAGCATGCCCTTGCTTTTAAAGTCAGTCAGTGGCCTCCTGGGGAAGAAAACTTAACTTCACTTCTGCCTCAGAATGCCAGTAGGATTGCTGGCAAAATTCTGTATTCCAAGTTCAAATAGTAATAGAGTTTACTACATTTTGAGCCAGGATCACAAAATTTAAATTGAGAAACCAGCCAGGTTGGACACTTGGGTAGTGTCCTTTGTGTTTGTTGAAGTCTGCCTAGCAACTACTAGCCATTTCTGAGAGCACGTTCACCCTGGAAAAATAAAGAGCTGCCAAAATGCCAATATGGTTCTAACTACATACCTCCTTCCTTTTAAAACTTTACCTATCATCAGATTCCCTGCCTTGACTTGGGTACAACAAATTGCATATGTTGGGGCGAGGGAGGATGCCTTTCTGTCCATGTAAAGAGAAAATGCTTTGTTTAAACACAGCTGAAACTTTTGTTATTAAAAGTTGACATTTCAAAGTAACCTTGCCTGTGGCTTAAAATACATACGGGCGTACTAAAGATACAGTACTTTTGAACATACACTATACTGTCAAAATGATGGAAGGAGACAATCTCTACATTGTTTTTCATTTAAATTTTTAATCAAGAGGACATGGTAAAAATATCAGATTTCAAATATCTTTCGATGGAATGCTATTTTTTCCTTTTTATAAGACTGCCCTTCCTGACAACATTAGCCAAATGAAATTCAATTATATATTCAAAGCTTAAGGATATTTACAAGTCAGAGAAAATCCTTGTTCGTATCTAGTTCCAATCACTGGAATGTGGCCCTGGATGCACAACCCTAAAGGAGTCTTAAAGGGAAGCAGTTGCAGAATGCCACAGCTCGTATGTGACACGTGGGACTGAACCGAAAACAGGCATCCAGGGCACGGGGCGGCCAGGGTCTGTTTCTGTGCTGCTTGGGCTAATGTGAGAAAGCACTGTTCTCCAGACTGTTTATGAGATTTGGCTCAAATGAGCTAAACTGGCTCCCCCTGCACAACAATGTCTCAGTCTCAGGTGGTGGAGAGTGCAAGGCACACAGGCAGCAACAGCCATGTGAACCTGGCCAAGTCAGTCAAATTCTCTGAGCCAATTTCCTTTCTCTAAAATAAGAATAAAGCTACAGGGTTTCTGTGAGGATTAAGAGATCTCTTCTGCAGCAAGTGTCTTCGTACAATGTCTGACACACCAGAGGTACTCAGAAAAGGGTAGCTATGTGTTGTAAGCACTGCTATTTTTAGAATTATTAGTAACAAAAATCAACAATAGTAAAAGCTAGAAAACTACTTTATCTAACTCAGCTGGGAGAAATAATATTCACAGGATATATATATATATATATATATATATGCATACATTTATATATATTCATATATTCATATATAGATATAGATATAGATATAGATATAGATATAGATATAGATATAGATATATCCACAATTGTATAGGTCATCCTAGATATTCTTAATTTCTAACCTTTGTAGAATTATTTTAACTCACATTAGGACATAAAAAGAAGCAACTTTATTTTTCCTATACTGAAACATAGCAAGAAAGAATCATATTGCAGCTAGAATGGTTGCTGTTGACAACATATTCCACCAGACACATGCAGCAGTGTCTCCTTTAGCAGACTCACAGGTCTTCTGAGGTTTCCTGTAGCAAATAAGCCTGTGATCTTCCTGAGCCACTGACTCCATTTTAATCTTATAGACCCTGTGATTCTTATAACTCGTCAGTTTCCTTTTCAGCTCTGGCCATGAGGGAAGCTGACATTCTGATGCACTGTATATAAACTTATTGTTCCTCACATCAAACTATTTTCCAACCCTTACTTTCCCTTCACAACAATTTCCTCTTGGATTTATTTTTCAGTCTATGCTACTAATGCAGGTTACTAAGCCACTTCAAATCTGTTTTTGAAAGAAGAGATAACACAATGTATCTTAAAGTTTGACCACTCTGAATTCACACTAAAAATACAAGAATTCCACCTAATCCAGCCAAACTCAGGTTTGGCAGTAATGGAAAGGTTTCTCTGATGGACATATAGAGATAGACAACAAGGGAGCAAAGTGCTTCATGAAATATCTGGGGAGCTTGACAAAATTAGATGCAAAAGAAGAAGCCAGCAAAGAGCTATGCAATCAAAGGAGGATGCTTCAAAACAATGAATGTTGCCAAATGCTCATGGATGTATGCAGTCACCCTTTAAGGAAGAATACTATCCCTCCCTCAAATGCTCGTGTCCCGATCTGACAGTGGTACCATCACAAAGCCTTCAGAAGACTGACAGACCAGGAGGGCTTTCAACTCCCCAGCTTTAAGTTGAGAGAGCCAACTTAGCTTCCCTTTCAATAATATTAGGTGAGAAAGCCAAAATTTCATTCAGTGGTGTCCAAGAGAAGAGAAACCTGGTTTATAAGCCCCATTAGTAAATATCACCTGGGAAACATTAAAGTATAAGAATAATACAAATGAATGGCCCATATTTTTAGGAGCAAGAGTGTTTTTGCTGATTTGTCCAATTAAATGTTGGGCTCAACAACACTTTCCTGCAAGACCACTCACTGTACAGAGGACAACAAGATAGACAAGTGGAATCAAAATGGTGACTGTACAGCCCAGACATGAGGGCAATGCTTTGCAGATAGTCTCAAGTCACCAGGAACTCATTACAGAAGTTCCACAGAGTTCCAGGAATAATGTCAGCCTAGAATTCATCTCTCTGACCTCCTCCTCTGCCCTACCAGAGTCTCTATGCTCCATCCCAGAACACAAAACACACGGATACAATAAACATGTCAGGAAAGACAGGGTGTTTTCCATGTGACTGTACTCTGTGACTGCCCACCACCATCTTTCACAATGTGGAACTAAGAAGTCACAGGGAGCAGCTGCCACTCATGTTTATGTACCCCTGAAACACAGAGCCTAGCCCACTCCTCACAAAATGCAAAGAACTCCTTTTACTTTTTTCTAAGCATTCAACCGCCTACCAACTACTTAATATTTTAAATGTCAGCTTTAGAGTGACCAGTTACTGTTCATTTAAATGTGCAACACTAGACTCTAAGAGCCCTGGCTATTCCAGTTTTACTGTAAATCTGCAACAATGTTACTACAATTTCAAAGTTTATCTTCCCAGCAAAGTATTTTGTACCTGTCATTCAAGTTTAGACTTTTCTCCCTATATTGTTTAATAAATATATGGCCACCTTAATGTCAAAATATCAATTCAGGTGGGATGCTATTTCACAGCAAGAATCTCTTAAAGTAGCACAAAAATGTTAATATATTTAACACCACTGTATTATACACCTAAACATGGTTAAAATGGTAAATGTTAATTATGTGTATTTTACCCCAAAAGAAAAAAAAACCCTTAAGTGAGGTTCTCTCCATATAACCACATTATTAACCATGTGGCCAATTTATTCTTCATTGGAAAGTATAAAAGCTATTGGTTTCCTAAAATACAAGTGATAACCTTCACTGTACTATTAGAACTTAAAATTACAATTGATTAGTCTCTGTAAGACTAATCAATATTTGACTAGCCAGGGCATGAAGGCACCGCCATAACATTTCCTTTCAGATGCTGTCATTGCTTGAAACTATTCAGCAACAGTGTTCATTCAGGCAAAGCAAAAAAATCAACCTAGATGGCGCCAAATCACCCCCTTACATCAGGAAGACAAACATCTGCCTGAGAATTTGCAAAAAGCCCTAGAAAAATTCCAAAATGAAGAAAGGGCATGACAGCAAAACCACAATCCAAGTGTTGCCCTGATTTAAAAGGCAAACAAAACCCTGATAATGAATAGCAGCCATCACATGACAGACCTTTCGTAAATCATTTTCTGGGGACCAGGCTTTTTAGATTGGGCTAAATCTTTCCCTCCCTCACTCCCCACCCACCCCCCAACCCCGCACTTTGGCTGCTCTGTAAAAAGAAATTATTTACCAACTGTCTTAACATCATAGGTAATGGAATAATATATCAAATGAGATGCTTCATTATTCCTGCTGAGGCTTAACTCTAAGGAATGTATTAGTGTTTTGGAAGAACTGTAAAAGAATTCCAATAAAGACAAATGAAAGAAAATATAATTATATCCTTAATGGGTAGGATTCCTTAAATGTATTGGTTTAAGTGGGAGGGTAAAGAATTGCTTTTGAAAGATGAAGTAAATACTTAAAGTTTCTAGTCTATTCAAAGCAAATTATTAAAATTTAGCTGTCTGCTGAAATGCCTTTGTTTAAAAAAACTGAGTTCTTTTCTATTTGATGCATTCATCATTTAACAAGCCTTTCCCCATTTCAGTACCTTGTTCCTTTCATAGTTATTCAAAAGCATTCATTATTTGATTTGCTTATTTTCTTGTATTTTGTATGTATCCTTCAGTAAAATTTCTATTTGTTCTATAACAGCAGAACTTATGTCTGATTTGTTCACCAAAACTTGTATTCCTAAGGCCCAATACAGTGGCACACACTAAAAGGCTCAAAAAAAATCTTTTTAATGAGTAAATTCATCACTTCACTCATTTGATCCACAATTATGTATTGAGTAACTTTACTCCATAGCTACAACAACCATATTAAGATTTCACAAATGTCTATAAGCTGCATTTTGGTCTCTGGGATTCAAGAACTCCGAAAAAGCAGAGAAAGACAATCTGCAGTTTCTTTAGAATCTAATTAAGTTATAACACCTTAAAATTTTACATGTAAAGAAGCCACAATACAGCTTTCCTTCATATGAATTAAGACTAGTTATTACATTTCATGATAGCCCTACCTGATACAGGTGAACATTTTAGTACAAACACTCTACAATAATGATTCTTTCTATAAAAACAATACCTTTCAATATCCAAATAGTAAACAAAATCTGTAAGAAATGTTGTCACTAAACAAAGGCAGGCATTGTGTTATGAGCCTAGAGTGAAAACTAAACTGTGGATTCTTTTTCTCACCCAATCCTTTCCGAGCCACTTATATTGCTTAACTTAATATACATTGCCTCTACCAGAAAAGGAAATACAAAATAATGTTTTCTTATGCTTAATGAGAAATTACTATTTCTGCTTAAAATTTAGTTAACAAGAATTAGTTGTGAGGCCAGGGACAAATCTTGAACCCTTTTTTGTACCTGACCCCATTTCTCATTACCCCCATGGTTTCCAGGAAGATTAACCTGGATTAATTTCAACAGGGGGCTTGCTTATCAAAACTGCTTTAACAGTTGAAGGCCTTCCTGCTGCCCTATCTTACTGGGAAGTTTAGGAAAAGAAAAGCCTTAGAAAATTTAGGAATGCTACATAAATCTCACATGAAGAACAAATCTGTTTTGTGAGCTGCTACTTGGACCCTGCTTTGATTTACTGGGAACACTTACAATATAGATATGGCTCTTACTTCTGTGCACTAAAAAACAGAGCATCATAGCTTTAGAGACTGGATAATTCTGGCCCTCCCTTAATGAATAAGGAACCAGAGACCTAGAAGAGATATCTGGCACTGGGATTATCTCCTCCTTTCCCCTCATCCAATGCTCTTTTCATAACAACTAGCTGTCAGTAAACGGGTACAGTAGCCTGGAGCCTCTTTTCTCATTACCACCATGCCACAAAAACACTGGGGAGGCTGATGTGACACACATAGCTTTTGCAGGAAGGAACTTTCAAATCTATGAACTCTGGGTGACCACATATTGATGCATATGTGGCAGTGAGACACTGTTCTATGTCTTGGAAGCTCTGAGACCAAAAGGAGGGCAGGAGAGCTTGGGGAGAGGAGCCAGACGCAGGAAGAGAGCAGAGAAGGCAAGAGTCCAATAAATCAAGTGTTCTTTAACTGCAGCTTGAGTTCTTCCAAATTCAGAACCACATTTCTTATTGGATATTTTCTAGACATTTTTTCAAATGGTCTTTTAAAAACCTTGCCATACTTACTATGAAACACAACTGTTATTTTCTGGAATGTTAAGGAGATGAATAAAAACAAAAACTCCTAGCTTACAGGCAATTTTACATGAAGCACCTCACTATTTCTAGAATGCACGTGATTCTTAAAAAGGCACAATTTCTTCAGCCCTGATCTTTCTCCTGAGCACTCTACCTACATATCCACCATGACTTCAAGTCAACATTTTTCTCTAGAATAGCTTTCCTACTAGGTGTTACTATGTCTGCCCTTTCATATTAGAAACCTTGAAGTCATCCTTAATTCCTGTGTTCTTCATTCCACCAGATCCTACCAATATTCCTCATTTTATTTCTGATTCCTATACGTCATGGGGATGAAAGGCACAGCACAGGGAATATAGTTAATGGTATATAACAGCACTCACTATATGGTGACAGATGGTAGCTACACTTGTGAACACAGTATAACACAGAATTGTCAAATCACTATGTTGTACACCTGAAACTAATGTAACATTGTGTCAATGATATTTCAATCAGAAAAAAATTAAAAAATAAAAATTACATAAAAGACATTCTTCATTCCCATTTCCTCATATCCATCCCTTTATCTTCCTGCCTGTCTCATACCTCCCCAAAGTTCTCAGGCCTTCTTCCCCTTACAGATACTATTTAAGTGGCTTCCTCCAGCCACCACAACACTAAGTTACCTGACCCCCATCTAGTCAATTGTGCCTGTACTAATTTAATTGTCAGTTACAACATCCAGACCTATAGATTCCCAATAAGTACTGCCACTCACAGTCAACAACTAATAGAATCTACTGTCTTAGCATGTCCCTGCAGAGGTATAAAAGTGCTTTGCATTCCATATTCACTAAAAGCCTACACACCAGTAATGATACGTGCCTCCCACTACCCATCCCAGCAGGTCAATGGGCTATAGAATGGGGAGTTCATAAGTAGTCTTCAAAGGACTCTCCCTGCCTCAGAGCAAAGGGCCATGAAGCCACAAGCTAAAAGCAGAGCCTGTGTGAGGAAGGAAGACAATGCACATCAGAACCAAGATGGCAGATGCTTGTGGCTGAGACATGAAATGTTCCTTGAGCCACAGAGAGAACTGGCAGCTCCTGAATCAAGCTGCTTGGATTTTTTTTTTATCCTCGTATGCCAAGTAAAACTAAAAGAGTTTTGGATCCAGAATCAAAGTTCAGCATGCCCCGATAATTCTTTATTGATAGCAAACCTTATCCAGCCACAGCCTATCATTCCCTGACAATTTTCATTTTCATAACAAAGGAATAACAGTATTTCTAATAGTAATGAACTATCCTATTGCATGAGAACTGAACACCATCAACACCACCACAAGAAAAAAATGAAAGAAAAAAAAAAACTCCACTAAGGAAAGAAAACATTTACTGTAAAATGCAAAAAATATAAACATGTTTCAATAAACAAATGAAATCTTTTCTCAACATAAGAATCCAGAAAGTAGTATCCCAAAATAAAAGTTATAATCATTCAGTTCTAAACTAAGAAGAGTTGCCAACAGTATTATGGTTTTTTTTCCAAGCAACTAAAATCACGGAGTCCCATCCCAAAATGATAAAACCCTGCAGCCTTTCCTTAAGCACTGACATGGAAGGGTCTCTCTGAAAAATCACATAATCTCTCACCCAATGCTTTTCAATTTCAAATGATTTGAAACTGTTCAATTTAAACTGATTTTAACATCAAATCTATGAGGAATTGTCCCCATTTTGTAAGTAGGAGAATGGAATCTCAAATGACAAATGACTTGCCCAAGTCATTTGTTAATGGGCTGAGATTCAACAGATCTCATGGCTCCTGGTTTAGTGTTCTTTTTAATACTGATCTCTCTTAGTTGTTTCACTTGCTGACTGCTTCAAAAGGAAGCATGGCATGGCATTGAATCAGGGTAAAGAAAAAGGGATAAAGAGGAGAAGGTATGAAGAAATATACAATATAAGCACCTCTGGAACATTCAAATTTTAGACTGTCTTATCATCTCAGACAAGTGCTCCCTAAGAACCTCCAAAGCATCTTTTTTGTGTATGTTGGCAGAGTGGGGAATAAGACAGCTCTATCTCTTATTGCTTTTATCTGTTTTAAATATCAATATTTAATTTACTGTGTTTTTCCACTAACAACAAAGACATGAGATTTTTATTTTTCCTGATGAGCACAAAGATTTTTAAAAGATGTGACTTGTCAGTGTAACTAAAAAGAAAAACAAAAACAAAAAGAAAAGAAAGATGGTGAATTGAGTTTCCTCCCATGCTTCAACAATCAGACAGTTATAAGACTTGGACAAATTGCTTAAATTCTCTAGGCCTTTCCTCATTTGTATGCTAAACTAGGAAATCTCTATGGTCCCTTTCAGTCCTACAATTTCATTCATGATTCTAAGAAGTTACTCAGCTCCAACCATGCACACAAAGTAATGTGTTAGGCCCCAAAATACTTGAGTCTCTCATCAGAAACTAGTTGGACTATTAGTATACCAACTCAAGAAACAGGACAACAGGTAAGCAAATTAACTTCTCAATAAAATCCAAAGTGATGCAGACATATTAATACAACACGTAAACAAATGAAAATTGTCAATGTGTGATGGGCCAGTCCAGAGGATGCCACAAAATGGCGGGACTTTTAGCTATACAACTGGAAAGGTCAGAGATCAAAATGAGAAAATGACTTTCTAGGTGGGTGATATTTTGATCTATAGCCATTACAGTCAAGAATGATCATGGCTTGGGGGTGCCTGGGTGGCTTAGCCAGTTGAGCTGCCAGCTTCGGCTCAGGTCATGATCTCACAGTTCATGGGTTGGAGCCCTGCATCAGGCTCTGTGCTGACAGCTTGGAGCCTGGAGCCTGCTTTGGATTCTGTGTCTCCCTCTCTCTGCTCCTCCCCTGCTCATGCTCTGTCTCTCTCCTTTGAAAATAAATAAAAACATTAAAAAAATTTTTTTTAAAAGAATGATCATGGCTTGGGGATGCCAAGAGCTGATATCAACCAGTTAAAATTATGAAACTGGAATGGTTTGAGGAGCAATGGGAGACAAAATTACATAAGTAGGAAAGAACCAAATATAATTAATATTCAGTGCCAAAGGTGGAAAGCTAGCTTTATCTGGGAGGCAATGGAGAAATGTTAAAGAAATTCAGAGCACAGATATAAAATGATAACAGTTGTGTTTTAGAAAAGAATCACATACTCTGAAATGATTTACACTCTCATCCTGTCATGAGGCCCACTGAGCAAAAATATTTTTTACTAAAAGTAAAAATATACTTAAAAAATATTTTTTAAAAAGTATAAACTATATCACGTCCAGTCCCAAAACACATCTTGGTTTAAAAAAAAAAGAAAACAAAAGAAACAAAAGGAATTTCCAAATGATTCACAGATTGCTGAATTCTGTAGACTAGATTTTCCCAAAAAAGTTTTTCATCAAATGATATTGTGAAGTGCTGCATATAAGAGATTTACCTAACAAATTCACAAAATGCAAATAACTAGCATATTAGAGGCTATAAGCAGTCTCACAGGAAAGAATCTTTTTAACTGTCTATGACAGCATTCCTCAAAACTTATCATGGAACTTTTAAAAATATGATACTTATTAACATAATGCAGAACTAGTGTTTCACAGTACACCCTCTTGGAAATAATACCAATAAATAACACTTAGTCCTAGGAGAATGATACTCAACAGAAAATGAAATCTATTAATAACTGACACAAACACACACAAAACATACAATTACTTCCCTTTTATCAGCATTAGAGATCAACATGAACTTATAATTTCTGTTTGCACTTGTCATTCTCCACATCACTGGTTCCCAACTTTGGCTGTATATTAAAGTTGCTGGCAGCTTAAAAAAAAATTACTAATGCCCTAGCTTTACTTCCAGAACAATTAAGTCAGAATCTCTAAGTTTGAACATCAAGAGTTTTTAAAAGGTCCTCAGGCAAACACACACCAAGGACAGTTAAGAACACTGCTATAGGTTCAGTTTACCAACACTAAAATGGCTCAGAGTTTGGGAAATGAGAATAGGAACAAGAATTCCAGTTAATTCAACTAGAAAATCTATTCCTGAAAAACTGAGTATTGGCTATATTTATTCTGCACATGATACTGGATCTCAAATATTCTTGGCTTTCTCTTCTATTTGTTCATCATTATGTTGGTGGTTTCATCCTAATACTACAGAATGATAAATTGATAGTCAAAGATTTCTTTAAGGGTGTCTTTAATTTTATACAAATAGAATCAAATTTTCTATTGTTTGCCAAACTTGAACTGTTGGTCTCAGAAGTTTTAGTTTGATTTCCATAAAACACAGCCAGAACTAAACTGCAAAGCCAAAACTTTTAACTGTCTTCCTGAAAAATACATTTTAAAAAAAAATACGTATCAAAGAAGGTTCAGGACTTACTTAAATGATGCTATTTGTTTTATAGCCATCATTCCAAACTTAGAAATTTTATCACCCAAAATGCAATGAAGGCATTACAGTAGTCAAAACTTCATAGTTTCAAAGCATAGTTAAAAACTCATCTTCCTGGGAATGCATTTATCATCCAGGAAAGTAGTGGGAAGAAGAAAGTAATAACATGTCACTAAACCCAGCACTTACAAAGAAGTCAAAAGTTGCAAAACAATTTATATTGCAAAATGTGTAGTTATCTTTTTAAATTTCATCATCTTTCAGTAGACAATGAATATAGATAACAGGATCTCCTAAATTTAATCTGAATTTCAAATCCTTCTACTCACCCTCTCAACCTTTCACTTGGATCTGTGCATAACTAACTTAGATGAAATGATATGATGATATATATATATATATATATATATATATCACTTTCAACTCATTTGATTTCTGGACCATATGACAGAGAAATGGTCTCCCCATCCTTTGTTTTGCCTTTGCAAAGGCACTTAGTTGGTTCTTTCTGTCAGGAATGACTTTCCATTTTGCCTCCATTAAGACACTGAAGTCATGAAATCACAGGTCTGGAAGACATTTTAACCTAATCTAATCCCTGCTCTCTGTCAGAAATTTTTCCACAAAGTCCTAATCTAATCTTACCCAATATACTCAACATACTCATTTCACCTATCCCTCATATCCTACTCAAACACTTTCTCCTCTAGATTGTGACCTTCTTAAGGACAGAAGCTATATGGCCACCTTTTCCCTCTACAGTCCTGCACATGGACGGTGCCTAGCTCCCAGGGAAGGCAGTAAGTATCTCATGAGTGTCATCCTATTGTAAGGCCAATACACAATCATTCACTCTAGCCCCTTCTTATAAGCATTTCCCCCCTTTGCTTGAAAACCCTTTTAAGGTGGTAATTATTTCCTCTTTAGCAATCCCATGGACCCTAGTAGACAACAGGAAAGTTTTTAGATTCACAGATTATGAGTTAGCTCATCATATTTTTCATGTATGAGAGGGATACTAAAGTGGAGTGGTACTCAAATGAGAAGAAACACATATCCATGTTCCCAGTAAGTACTGAAATACACTATTTCCTCAATTTTGTTAATATCTCCCTCTCAAGGTACTGACTGAAGACAAGAAAACAGGCTCTCCAAACCTGCAAACCTAGGGAATATACAGAGCTTCTCAAACAGCACCCCCTGTTGACTTACAACCATTGTCTTCAAAGATCTCATAGAAAAATTAACAATAAGTTCTATTTAAGAAAACAACTTCAAACTAAGTTAAACGTTTTCTCATTCACAGGGGATTAAGGTTTCCTGGTAACTCTCAAAGTAAACAGGCACATGGGAATTGAAACTGGGTTTTTCTTTTTTCCTCTTAAAAAAAGTAATTGATGGTGAAGTCAAGAAAAAACTGAGAAAGCAACACTAAAGGTTCTATAGATTTGCAAATAGTTGGTTTCATCTCTAAATTCCTTCACTCCCCACCTATCATCACTTTAACCATTAAGAAGTAGAAAATTTGAATGACTGACCGATATTCTAGGGCGACCAAAGTACTAAAAGTAGTGAATGCTAACAAAGAAAACACATATTTATTTACACACTTCTCCTAGCATTCTGATTACATCAAACAAAAGAAAAAAGAAAGGCTATGTAACCTATTTTTTTTTTTTACCACTTAAAGTGTAAAGACAGCTCTTTCAAGAAGGAATTTATGCCCAAAGAAATAAAAAACTACAAAAGAACTAGTTTAGGATAAGCCACAACTGCTAAACATACAAAGTAAGAGAATAACATTCAGAGGATTTAATAATTTAATTCAAGGATCATGTTACATAAAGAGACGTAAAGTAACAAAAAGTTCTTCTCAACCACAATTAAGAACAGAAAACGTTTCATGCTGTACTAATCCCTCTGCATGTTGGCTCACTACAATTTCCCACAAATGGTATAATGTTGACTGAAACAATATTAACGTTAATGGCCAAGAAGAAGGAAATCCCACAACAAAATCTTTTTGGAAAACAGGGACAGCACAAGCTTTTTCCACCTAAGATATTAATAGTGGTGACCTTTCCTTGAATAATGCTGGCAACTGACTAGCAAAAAGAAACACCCTAAAGAAGAGTACTATTCATATATAGTACATATATAAAGAGTGTTCATCATACACTGGTGTAGTGTTTTTTTTTTTTTTTTTCATGCTTTAAACACACTATGGTATTGCTGCTATATACATAGTTTAGTGACAGGTTTTAAGAAAATTTTCTTATGCCCCATCTAAAGAGCACTGCTCCTTTAAAGATAAATTTTTTAACGTTTATTTATTTTTGAGAGAGAGCGACAGAGCACAAGCGGGGGAGAGGCAGCTAGAGAGGGAGACACAGAATCCAAAGCAGGCTCCAGGCTCTGAGCTGTCAGCACAGAGCCCGACACAGGGCTCGAACTCAGGAACCTGAGCTGAAGACGGATGCTTAACCAACTGAGTCATCCAGGCACCCCAAACACAAAATATAATTGGAGCCATTCATTGAGGAGTTAAACTACTCTACACACACACACACACACACACACACACACACACACACCAAATTTTGTTAAGTGTGAATGCCTAAACCTTTTGAAGAGAGGGCAATTGTACAATTATTCAAGTAACTGAATGGCTTTTATGCATTTTAATCCAAATCTTGATTACAAGGCCTCACTATTTCTCAACTACATCAGAAGGGGTGAAGCTACAAGTACACCTACAGATCAAAATCTAAGAAGCAGCACAAACTGCCTGCTCTCTGTAGGGGCTCTCTCACTTCTGGCCTATCTGCTTCTCTCTCTGGCTTTTGTTCCATGTTCCCTTCTGTGGATGGGCTTCTTCGGCTTACTCACAGCTGCTTCTCCCTTATCATTCCAGCTTTTAAATGTCTAACTCAGTCCCCCTGGATTCTCCCTCACCCCGTGCTAACATCATGACCTTTCCCATTCTGTTCCCACTATCACTCTGGGTCTTAGTTTCCCAATTTGTTAGAGATTAATCTCATTAGGTGAGTTTTCAGAGCCCATCACACTGGTCATGGCCATCACTGGATCCCACATCTAGACCCATCAGTGGTGGCTAGATGAGCTGGGAAGCAGAGTAAGGTAGTACAAAACATGGCTTGCTCCTCTTCTTTTTCACGGTAGGCTATGTAGGAAGGCAGGCATGTAATGAAGTACGATTCAGACATACAAACAAGGTTAAGGGTTGAATTCCCCAAAGAATAAATTCTAAAAATAATCTACCTTTTCTAAAAGAAAACACAAAATATTAAACACATCAAGAAAAAAGTTGTTCTTAAAAAAAAAAGAGTCCCAAAATTCAAGAAAGGGCTGATTCAGGAGATTACAACAAACCATTATTTCAAGTTTTATAATAGCAAAGTATCAGAGGTACAAACTTCACAACAACCAACTTAATGTGATTTTGAAATCTGATTACACAAGGTATAAAAGACTACAAAATCCATGCCATTTATTTTACTGCATTAATTTGCCTCCAGCCTTTTAGTTGTCTCCTCTCATGCACTACAACAACCCTAACTCAGAACCCTACCTAGCAAAACTTGTAGCTTGACAGAACTTCTCTCAACTATAGAAGCTTATAGCCCACCCAAGAGGGCATAAGAACTGCTGATTTAAAGAAAATCATTTATGTTTTACTAACAGGAGTCAAAAAAAAACCAGTCAAACAAAGTTGGAAAAGCACTCTTCAAGTGAGCTGCCACCAACTAGCTGCCTGACCTTGAAAAAAAAATCAATCCAAGACTATTCAGAGCACTGTTTAGAAGAAAAAATATGCCATCACCACATCCAACTTTAAAATGTGCTAATTCTTCTGTGAGCCCATTTTAGGTCAACAAAGTTTAAGCTCTTTATTAAATATCACGGCATTCACTTGAGTCACACTAAATGGCACTACAATGACCCCATCAATTTTATGGACTGTAATCCTTCCACTGAGTCCTTTACTCTAGAACAACCTTATGGAGTCCATAGTGAAGAAAGAAAATCATACAGGAGTTCTGACTAGTGAGTCACAGAAGCCAGATGAAACCTTTCAGAGAGATGCTTTCCATAGTTCCATATGCTGGCCACCATAATGGCCACATCATCTCCAAGCCGAATGTTAGGTCGAGAGAGTAGAGTGAGAGACAGAGCAGTAAGCAATACCTAAGTGGGCCGTGACCTGCCAGTCCGAAATCAAGTATCTTCATTTTATGTTAGCATAAATATTAGCTAGCAGTGAATTGGGGTCAGCCTTTCTTCTTCAATTGGGTGAAGAATAGCAATAAATGCCAATTCTTCATGTCTGTACCAATGCACAGCACCTGAAGATTATATAATCTTTAGCTACTTGAGGATCCTATCAATATCACAGATATTATGACCTCCCTATAACGGTACAGGGTATATCCAAAATGTTGTACCCAGATATCACTGTCAGATTTAAGATGGAACACTGATCCTGCTCCTGAAAGTGAAGAGAATGGTGAGAGGTCTGAAAATTAAGTCATATGATAAATCAGAAACTAAGTATCTTTAGTTGGAAGAAAAGAAGGCATAGAGATGTTGTAAAAAACCATCTTCAAAAAATTTTACACCTCCAAATAGCAAAACAAAAACAAATGGGGAGAGCCTTTCTAAAAAGTTAGCATTCATTAAAAATGATGTGCCAGATATATATATATTATATATATAATATATATATAGTGTGCAACTGTTGTGATACAGAAGGAACTTCAGTACTTGATGGGAAGCAGAACCAGATGACTTCTCAGACTTCTTTCACCAAAATACTGTATATGCTATAAACTGACAACAATTCATGCATCCATGAGCAACCTCAAACTTTTAGCAATCATGATTTGTTTTGCTCCATGAGTTGGTAGTGGCTGATCTTGGTTTTAAAAATATTAGCTGTCCACTGCAGGAAAGTAGAGAGAAAGAATAAAACCATAGAACCATAATCTCACAGCCAAGATAATCACTGTTAACATTTGGCATAATTCCTGCCCCAATCATTTTTCAAGGCATAAATATATATAAGAAAATTTGAGTCAAGCTATACCTTTTGTCCTGATTTTTGCATTTATATGATCATTTTCTCAAGTTGTTAAATATTTACCAAAAAAAGCAAGATTTTTTAATGCCTATCTAGAAATTTAAAGTTTGTATATAGCATATTAGCATATTTCAAGCATACATTAGGCACTTGGGTTATTTTTAGTTATTACAAATATTATCACAATGAATATCCTTTTAGATTGATCTTCAGACACATCTCCAATGATGCTGTATGTATGTACAAGACTGAATTTGTCTTATGCTATCTTAGGTATAAAAACAATTTGAATCATATGACAACCAAAGGATATAATTAAATATACACACAGATACAGACTACCACAGCAAAAGCAAGGTTCCTGTGACGAGAACTAATCAAACTTAATCCTTCCTCAGAAACAGGTAATGCCACTATCTTGAAAAACTGCTTCTGACCCACACAAATATGCTTATATCCATTTTTTAGTGTAATTCTGGCTTATCTGTATAGTGTGAATATTGTCCTGAAATCTTAGTATCAACCATAAATAAAGAAGTTTGTATCTCAATATTTTAAGAGAAATGCTGACAATTATAGGAATTAAGGACTTTAATCCGTTCAAGGAGAACATTTTACAAAATAATACAAAAGCCTTTTTTTTAAACTAAGACCAATAAATCATTTAACTAGACCTTTCAATTGTAATTCTACTCCAGGTATGCTGAGTGTCACTATTTAATCCAGAGTCCTGCCTGGTGACCCTTCTTAAACAAACCTATGTTCATGAATTCAACTGGATTTTCCATATGACCCAATGCTTTGAGTTTGGTTTCAAGAAGAAAGAAGAATATTTTTACTGGAAAAACCTAAACTCTCACCAGCTACTGATTTAAGATTATTATTCACTTAAAAAAAACTGTGGTAGTAATTAGGGCATATTGACTACCATCAACATACATTTTACAGGAATCTTAATGACATTCCCCATTCCATGGTTGCAGAAAGAGGAATAAAAAACAAAATACGGTTTTCATAAAGCAGTTGTATGAAATGGCAGCCAGAAATGAAAGCCAAAATACAATATGATGATGGAAATCTACAGGTGATTATACAGCATGCTACAAATATGGGCCCAACAGCTAAGCTTCTCATGCCAGATAAAACACCAAGGCAGACTTGAGAAGACCAGAAGAATGGATGATGAATAAGTCACTGAGATGGTCCTTTTCTTAATCTTTTCTCACTCACCTTTATCTGCTAGACAGAAGAGAGAGAAAATTATGAGGCATAAAAATAGGATTGATTTTTATCTTTGACAACTTTCAAAAAGATAACCAACCTGCTTTTAGGGGTTGTTCCGTTTTTCTAAGTCTTATACATGGTCAGTTATCCTTAGTTAGCCAGTAATAGGAGAGAACCATGATGACAAATTCTCTCACTGAAACTCACTCTTAGGGCCACTCATAATCTCTGAACATTAGCTTCAAGGCTTAACTGCCCATTAGTAATGACATCCATTAATGATCACCTTTGCATAAGATTAGAACTAACACTGTAACAGCCCTCTCCACATATCTTCAGAAACATGACACCAAATACTCTTCACTGAATACACATCTTTTCATAACATTTGAATTGTGAGCCATATTAAAACATTACCTGTAAGATTAGAATTTTAAAATATACCAATTTTACTTAAATCAAATTTCAAGGGCACCTGGGTGGCTCAGTCAGTTAAGTGTCTGACTCTTGATTTTGGCTCAGGTCATGATCTCAAGGTTTATAGGATGGGAGCCCTGTGTCTAGCTCAGCACTAACAGTACAGAGCCTGCTTGAGATTCTCTCTCCCTCTCTCTCTCTCTCTCTCTCTCTCTCTCTCTCTCTCTCCCTCTCTCTCTCTCTCTGCCCCTCCCAGCTCCTACATGCACACACTCTCTCTCTCAAAATAAACAAACATTTTAATTAATTAAATTTGATTTAAATTGTTTAAGTATAAATTCTCAGTGTTAGAGAAAGTATATCATGTGTGAGTTAATTGAATTCATTTTTAAATAATTAAACCCAAACTTATTTCTATTACCAGAGGAATATGATCTATTCAACATACACAAATAATGACCAGTCGAAAAAGTAGAAGCAATTCTTTAATTTCTGCCTTAGCCCCCGCCCCAGTAAAAAGATTAAAGAATTCCTCATCTAAGATCACCTGAAACACTCATTTGGTAGAGTAGAGGGAAACAAATACTCCTTCCACAATTTTCCCCCAAAGACAACAGTTCCTACCTTCCAGTCTCAAATGACAAAAGTAATCTGTCTGAATTAAAAGGATGAGTTTGAGGGTACTAAAAATACACTACATAAGCCACCAAATAGTATCTTATTTATGTTAGTCTTACTGTTAGCTCTCATGAAAAGCCATAGTTTATGGGTCATTTTTCCAAACTGACACATTTTAAGACTATAAAAATATCCCTACATTAAAAATGTGTGATGTATACTTTGGGGAGAAATAACGTATATAATCTGATGCAATGGAAAAGTTGGCTTTCAATTATGATGCTGACTGGATTTAGTCTTCTTCAGCCATTGGGACTCAGGATTCCTAAATAAAGCATGGTGCTTTGATGAGTCACATTTGCAGCACTCATCCCCACCTAATACACTGTAACACATTTTCCCCTCCCAGATCTGGCCATAGTTATTTCACAAGGAAAAAAAAAAAAAAGAACTGATTAAAAGGAAACAGGACAGACAGTGAGTAAGCCATGAACAACTGCCCAAAGAGCTGTAAAAATCCTGGCAGAATCATTTCCATGTGTTTCAATTAAAGTTGCCATGAGAGGTGGAAAATGAACTAGAGAGAATATTGATAAAGTTGTATCCATTCCCTCCCTTTTGTAAGTATAGTTAGAAGCCAAAGAATAAAAAGTACAATTATTGGAGATCTTGCAAAGTATTCACATAGGAAAACATTTGGAATGTATCCAATGAAAACATTCTGATTTATAATTCCATCAGCCAATCAGAGAATATTTTTGAAAAGCACTTTATATGCATTTTTAATATACACAGAAAAAATGCTAAGGGTTTATAAACAGTAGTTCTCTTTCAAGGATGGGATGACAGATTACATTTTTTTAATCCTTCTTGTGTGTTAATTATAGATTTGTTCTAGACAATTTAGAAATGACTTGTAATAAGGAAAAAAAACAAATTTAGTACAAACGACTAGGCAGTTAAATATACAGAGGAAAATGTGATAAATAACATTTACAGTTTTAGCAATTTTTTTCTAATTATAGTAAATTTTTCTACAGAATGATTTCCTCCATTAAGAAGTGTTTATATAAAAATAAAAAATAAAAGTTCAAAAAATAAATAAATAAAAAATAAAAAGAATATGACCCAATTAAAAAAAAAAAAAAAAAGAAGTGTTTATAGGTTGAATTGTGCCCCACAAAATTTCTTATGTTGAAATCCTAATTCCCAGCACCTCAGAATGTGACCTTATTTGGAAACAGGGTGACTGCAGATATAATTAGTAAGATGAGATCACTGGGGTGAGCCCTAATCCAATATGACCACTGTCCTTATAAAAAGAGAAAATTTGGATACAGAGACACACACAGGGAGGATGTCTGTGAAGACAAAGGCAGAGATAGAGCTAACACATCTACAAGCCAAGGAACACCAAAGATGCCAAGCAACCAACCAAAAGCTCAGGGAGAGGAATGGAAGAGATTCTCCCTCACAGTTTTTGGAAGGAACCAACTTTGTTGACACCTTGATCTTTGACTACTACCTCCTGAGCTGTGAGACAGCCAATTTCTGCTGTTCAAGCCACCCAGGTTGCAGTACACTGTTACAGCAGCCCTAACAAACTAACACAGAAGGTTTCAAAGCACACCACAGGAAGACATTACACTTTGACCACACACAAATAGTTTTGTCATAACTATTGGTCTTCTGGTAGATAGTGCTTGCAAAATCAATCCTCCTTCCATATGCTCCTCCTCCCCCCTGTCCATTGCTACATTTAGGGAAGGCTACATAACTAAGTTTTCTCCTTTGGAATATGAGAAGTAACATACACCACATTCAGGCTTTAAGACTGGGGCACACCCCCTTCATACTCTTCCTCTTTCTCCCAGCTCACATTTGAACATGGCACTCACCCAGATCAACCACAAAGATGAGATCCATGCCCTAAGGAGTAGCAGAGCTACTTCTTAGAAGGAATGTGAGTCTTTAACTGACAGCATGGGACAGAGCCACCCATGAAGCAGGAATATGCTCCTTACAATGTCACATGAAAGTAAAGGAAATAACTCTGTTCTTTAAGCCACTAAATTATTGGGTTTCTCTGCAATACCAGGTTAGTCTTTTGCTCTAAGAGAGCATCAGGGGAAATAAAATATTCCTAACACATGCAGTAAAAGAGCATATAGAAAACCAGGTAAATCTCTGAAACAATAAATGTGACTCTATAGGAGAAATTTAAGTATAAACTGCTACAGCTCCAAATCTGAAACAATGTATGTGATGATCTTAGTAGTCGTTAAGCTACAATTGAAAACCTTTGAGGGAATCTGCCAATCCTTATTCTTAAAGGTTTTTTTTTTCTTAATGATATTTTAAATTTATTTTTAATTTCAAATATTTTCATGAGAATAGATTTAGTATATGATTTTACATATATTTTAATGGTACAACAACAACAACAACAACAACAAAGTGACATATAAAAGTCTCATACTCCTCCAATCTCCTCTCTAGGGAAAGCCAGAATAAAGATAGGAAGGTAGCCTTCCAGACTTAGAGGTTATAAAATAATAAGCGTGGTCAAGTTTTAAAATCAACTCAAGAGAGGTTTTAATTTGGGTTTGTGATACACACCTAGAGTGAAAACCAAAACATATTTTAATAATAAGCATATGGAGCCTTCATATCTGCCTTACTCTGAGAAAAGAAAATTAATTTCCCACAGATGCTAATGACCAGCAATGTGGCCTATTTCTTGTTCTTAAATTCTTCCAAAATGCCATTATGTGAAACTGAAATACGTGTGAAACTAGAAGCAAGTTCTTGGAGAACAATTCCATACTTCTCCATTACTTCATTCTACTGTAGATGAACCATAGTGTCTACTTCTGTCTGGTCAAAACACTGAAAAGTACTCTTCTGGAATTTGGGGTGTTTGCCTTTTATTAAGTTACAGGTTTTTTTCCCGAGGGTGTTTATCCAAATCCTGTATGGACACTTATCAGGAAGACACGCTATTGAACTAAAGAAGAAAATGAAGAGATGTAAATTACTCCCATTTAGTTATTCAGGACCTCATTAACCTGTGACCAAGGATGGAATCTATGATTCCAATTCGTGGTTTGGTGGACGCACACATGTTCCTGGATTCAAACATGTGTTTCTGTTTAAACTGCTGGAATGTATATATGGCTCCACAAAGAGTGATAAATATTAGCAAATCTTCTAAGAATGAAGGTCCTTTATGACCACATACACCGTGTTTTGATTCAGCTTTTAAAATGTCTCAGTCACACAAAGCTGAACAATCTGCTTTTTCCATCTATCCACAAGTTAAAGAACAATGAAATAAAATCCTTCCACAGATCACATCTATCTGCACCTTCTCAGTCAACCCAAGGCAGATCTGTCATTTTTGCTATGTGTCTTCTTTGTTCTTCCTCACGGCAAGCCTGCCTTAGGTAAAAGGCAGGGCAGGGCATTCTGAAATGCTCAGGTACTGATATGTTGGATATTAATCACTAAGAGATAATGCCAAGTAAGGAGCTTCCGGTATAGTACAGAAACTTCAACAGCCTGAGCCTAAAGAAGGGCTGGAAAACTATTTCTGCCAGCACAGCATTTTTAAATTTTAAAAATTTAACTCCCTTTTGAAAAGGGCCCCCCCATTCAAATAAGGAACTTCATCATATAGGATATTATATCTCACCATGAACTATGAATTCCTCAGATGTCCTGTGTGCAAGCCAAAGGTCTGAAGTGTGAATGCCACAAGAATCCTTCCACCCCTGGTTAGCCTTCTTACATTGTGTTTCTCTGCCTAGAATGCCTTCCCAAGCCTACCTCATCTCAGGAACCCAAGAAGTCCTTTCTCATCTTCTAAAGCCCCAGTCAAGTGTTTAACCCTCTATAGCCCCAGACTCTCCTGCTATTTATATGAATATTGTCAGACACCAGACTAATTTCTTTAAGGCAGAGACTATGCCTTGTTCGTTTTAGTCTCTTTTGTGTGTGGAATAAAGCAAGTAGTAAATAAATACTTTCAGAATGAAGAAATGCCAACACAAGCATCGGCTCTGAAAATATTTGCTTACATATTCCTGGAAGAGAATGCAAAAGTTAGCAAACAAAACATGTAGCTCACACAGAGGCAAGAGAATAAAGAGGCCATAAAAGGCCACATCTGGTTACACACAGGTTGATTTTTCCAAAGGCTGACGACCCTCCCCAGCGTTATTTAACTTCATCTATACTTGCTGCTTTATTTCACTCCAGGACACCTGTATATTTGTTTCTACATACATGCTTTCTGAATCCCAACAACAAAGACACAAATATAATAAATCCAAATAAATGAAAGAAGAACATGCACTTGAGTCAATTTCTTTGAAAGGACAGACATCTTCCCTTATATAAAGCACTTATTTTAAAACAGAGCTGACTAGAAATAATCAACTGCTATTCATAGTTTCCCTTATTCCTTTTTCAGTCAGGTCCATTCTCATTTCCCTTTGTTATATATGACTAGCCAGACCGGCTTCACTGAAACTCAGAACTCTCAGAAGACAGGGACAGATTGAATATGGTTACCAAGAGTGAGCAAGCAGGTCTAAAGGTGCATCTTTTGTCGATTATATTATCCCACCTGTGGTCATGCTTACTGGAAATGAGGAAAGCTGTGAGGGATTCCTCTCCATGTCTCAGGTCAGGTATGTATAGGGGTAAAAAGAAATAGGGGGCAGCAGAGAAAGAATATAATCAGGACAGCCCACCCGGCAGCCTTCATTGCCTCTTTGCCTCCAAGCAAAAATGTCCTTAGATTTGCTCAGGAGGAGCAAGAAGTTAGAATGGTTATGTCCCAAAGAGCATCTCACCCTTTCTTTCCCCTAAACGTCTCCAGCTGTCTCATGAAAATCTATTCCCCTTCATATGGAAGGGGAGTTTTTAGGAGTTTTGAGTATAGCCACTGCAACATGCTGATTTCTCCTTAATTATCACCAAGGCAGGAGTACAAAGCAACTTACCTTCTGAAAAAAGTCTTCCCCACTTTTGCCTTTTCCTTCAGCAGCAGCTGTAAATAAAAACATACACATTTAAAATAGTTTCTTTTTCAATCTCTGTATTCAAAAACCTCTCAAGTATCAGGTATGAGAATACAAAAGTAAGCAAGATGCCATTCTTGCTCAGTGACTGCCAGAACAGACTTCATTTCTGATGCAAAGCTGGTAAAAAACAAAACACTAATCCAATCAATTATACATCTTTAGATAATTTCACACTTTTTTTTTTTTTTTTTTGGTCTGAAAGATTCAGGTCTCTCTTTTCACACATTGATGATTATAATCTCATCCTTTCATAGTTAAGGAACTACATGAAGAAATGCAACTACCAATATAACCAACTATAGTGCTCTAAGCACTTCCTTTTTGTTCTATGCTTTGCAGAGACTATATAATCTACTTGGGTTTCAGCTGGCATCATACTACTTCAATTCACACTTTAATTCACATTTATAAGATAAAGACAAAACAACATGAGGATTAAATAGTAATAGCGAAGGTCACAGACAACAATAAAACTTCATGGGAGATTAATTAAAAGGTCATTACATTTGAACAAATTGTTTTTATATGTAAATGGTAGCCTATAAATACATGAGAAACCCGGTTTTCTACATTCGAAAGTCTTACAACTCTGTGAACCTTTTTTTTTAAAGTTTATTTATTTTAAGAGAGAGAATGTGTGTGTAAACAGGGGAGGGGCAGAGAGAGAAGAGAGAAGAGAGAGAGAATTCCAAGCAGGTTCTGTGCTGTCAGTGCAGAGCTGGATGTGGGGCTCAATCTCACAAATCGTGAGATCATGACCCGAGCCAAAATCAAGAGTCAGATGCTTAACTGACTGAGCCACCCAGGCACCCGATGTGAACCTTTTTTTAAATCTGTAGAGAGGAGTAGGCAATTTGACTAAAAGGAAAGAGGGACCAAAGAGACAAAAGCGCCTTGCTCACAATAGCCTCAAATTGCATCTTTCAGAAGGCAAACACCAAACGGGTCTCAAATTCAGGTGCAGGGTGGAATAGTGGTTAACTGGAGAAGCCACTGGCCAAGATAAGGAAACAAGCTGGAGCAAGAACTCTTAGGCAATGAAACCTGGAAGACCATGGTACCCCAAACACTTACTGGTCAACACTATCAAGGGGCACTGCATGTACATGCATATACATGCATGTATGTGTGTCCAGGACACTTATAAAATTATTGAAGACTCTTGTGTGTCAACTATACTTCAATTTAAAAAATTATTAATGACCCAAGAAATGTGGCAGGTGATTCTGTTAAGTGGAAGACTCAAAACTCAAATAAATTCCCTCAAAAAAAAAATAGCAAGTACTAAAATATAAATTTTTTCACCAATTTTAATCTCACAGTTAAAGACACCTTCTACAGTCTTGCAAAATGTGTATTTTTATCCACATGTTTGCATCCAAAAAACAATTCAGAGTACATGTTTCTGTGATTTCCAAAGACATTCTGAATAAATGTATGACAACAAGAGCTAAAAAGAAATAAAAAATTTAAAACTGTATTCTAATGGTAGGCTAAACAATAGCCTCTCAAAGATAGTCATGTCCTAATGCCTGGAACCTCTGAATATGTTACTTTAAGTGGCCAAAGGGATTTTGCAGGTGTGATCAAATTACATTAAATTATCTTGAGACAGGGAGATAATCCTCAATTACCCAGGTGGGCCGCATGTCATCATATGGGGTTCATTGTAAGAGGGAAGCAGGAAGGTCAGAATTCAAGAAGGCAATGTGACAACAGAAGCAAAGGGAGGGCAGAACATGTAACAAAGAAAGGAGAGGTCAGAGGAGAAAGGCATTAGAGATGCTATACTGCTGGCTTTGAAGATAAAGAAAGGGGCCACAAGCTAAGGAACATAGGTGGCCTCTAGAAGCTGGGAAAGGCAAGGAAATGGATTCTCCCCTGGAGCCTCCAGGAGGAGCATGGCCCTGCCAACACCTTGGTATATCCCAATGAAACCCATTTGAGACTTTGGACCTCTGGAACTGTAAGATAATAAATTTACGTTATAAACCATTATACTTGTGATAATTTGTTACAGAAGCAAAAAAACAAACACACACACACACACAAACAAAACAAACCTAATACATAATGCCAATACTATTTTTACTTTCTGCACAAGTACCATACTTTCTACAGCATGAACTGAGCAAAGACATGTGAGCATTTCAAGCACACATTTTCACAAATACATTCTTGGTAGTTAACTCTACAAATTATGATTTCTACTCTCTAATCTGGAAATATGTCAATATTAATAAAACTTTTAAAAATACAAAAAGCAAATTTGAACCAAAAAAGCAAAGCTCATACTTTCCAAATAAACTGGAAAATGTGGCTGACTGTAGCTAAAGGGACAACCTAGGCAAGATAAAAATGACAGTGCCCAAACCTAATGACACAAACCTAATAACAAGTGCCTTGGGGGAACTTCAACTCAGCCATCTCTTAGGCTGCCTTTATCTCTAAAGCAAAAAAAAAAAAAAAAATTGAAGGGGCCCTACTCGATAACAAAATTGCTTGGCAATGAAAATTGCACAGCAGGGCACAAAGATGTGAGAAAATTCTAGTGACACCAAGGAAACTCTTCTTTGAAAAGAAACTTTAGAATCAAAGATATTTCCAAAAGCCTATCAAGCAAGAAAGATTCACCCACAGGGAACTCCTTCACAACTTATAATTCATCACTTTAAATTTCATATTACAATTATAGTTCATTACAGACATTTCCTTTAGGGCATTTATTTTGCTCATGATAAACTCATTATGTCACAACCTTTAAATCCCCCTTCATTTGAAGTCCAGCTAAATAGAGTTCATAGAATGGCCTTTCAATCCCTGGATGAATAAAAAAATGGAGGCGGTGGGATTTCCTTAGGCTCAAATTATAACTATGTTCCAGAAAAATATCTAAAATTTAACAGAAACCTGCACATTTAACCACCTTACGATTTCCAGGGGAAGAGGAGGCAGGGATACTCATTAGCACCAAAAATACTCATACCAAAATTCTTTGGCCTTTTTCATTCCAAGTGTTTATGTATAAAAAACTCCAAATCTGAGACAGATTTTCCCCTAAATCTAGAGTAATGTCCATTCCTGAAGCCCACAATTACCCTAATAAAAAGACTCTGGTTGGATACTTAATGAGATCACTGTCTTAGGTATAAACCATGGTTAGTCCCAGTCATTGGCACGTTACAGTGACTATTCCTTATCTCATTTCCGGGTTGCTGGGTCTCCTGAAGGACTTTTACTGACCCCATGCAAGCAAAGCTGCCATGGTTAATATGTTCATTTTAGAGATGCAGAAAAGAACAAAAAGAAGTTCACTCTTTCATTCCATAAATATTTAAGTCCTGTGCTGGTGAATCAACATTGGCAAGGCCCTGACATTCAACTTACGATCTTGGCCTATATTTTCACAGCCTCCCACTAGTGAGATAAAGCCAAAATCAAAATTTAATTTTAGTGACAACTTTCCCAAATATCTTTTCACAATCACAACTCTATCCAAACTAAACTTATTAGAAATTTAACTTAGCTGTTCTCATTTGGGACAATGTACTAAAAAGCTACTCATTTTACTCTTAAATCCAACACTACAGCTGGGCAGCTACTGCCAGGCCTGAAGAGTGAAGGGTGCTTCTAGGAAGACCATCTAAGAACTGGATTGTAAGAAAAACATGAGATATGATAATATCTTGACTCAATGGTTGTCTTTCATTATGGTTGGAGGGGCAAATGTTGCCTGTGAAATGAGCCAAGACATACTTGATGTCACAGCATTCCTTGATCTTTGAAGTCTAATTCTATTCTGTGGTATAACAGTTCTACTGAGTCCTCACACTCTTACACACTGATACACTCCTACCTTTTATATTCCATAGTAACAGGAATACACACATAATGACTTAGCAGGCTTTTCCTAATGTCTTTATAACAGACTTCTGCCTGATGTTCCAAAATGTAATCATTTGATTGTAAAATCCCTGGACTATACTTGCCAATGAAAGCAGTTGTCTTTATTTTCATGACATAGAATTCCAGGAATAAATTACTTCAATACTACTGAAACATAGCTTCATAGATCGTGCAGGTAAAGCATTTCACATTTTAAGCTGAACAATTCATTTTTATGTTTATTATAATTTCTCCAATGTTTTGCCATATTTTATTTGATATTTTTGCTTCACAAGAAATATGGGATGGCAAAAGCCATAGCCAATAAAAATAGCAAAAGTTGAAACAGGTGTAAACTATTATACTCCCCCAAACTACAGGGCAAGTCTAGTTAATTACTGAATTAAAGGGTGGGGAGGGGGTAAGCTCGATTTTAAATTCTTTGTAGGGCATATGGAAACTTATTTAAATATCCTTTTCACTCTGAAATGCTTTTCCATTATAACATCTGATGCTTTCTGGAGTCAAATCTAAAAACACAAGGACTAAAAACAGTATGGAGTATCTTTAAACACTCCCGTGATAGGCAATGGGTTTTTCCCTTAACCCTGTGGAAACTGAGCCAAAAAAAAAGTTCAAATTATAAAATAAATGAGAAATAATACTTCAAATGTATAAAGATTCAAGGCATTCCTCCCTTTTTCTTAACACAAACCAACTGTAGCATATTTGCAACTAAGAAGGCTGTTGTATGTTAAGGTCACCTGAAAGATAAATGTAACCATGTAGGTAGCCTCATTCTCCCACAAAAATACTTCACTAAAATTTCAAAACATTCACTTATTATATCAACTTAATCAATATGCTTAAAGAGCTTTGCCAGATACTTTATTCTATATAACACAGTTTTCAGAAAACTTCCATGACAATTGGGCCAACTTCACTGAAAGAGGAATCACAAAAAGATGTAGAAGATGCAGTTGCTAAATACTCCCAGAAAACTTTACATGCATGATTCATATCTAACACTCTAGAGTGGCATAAAAAGTTCTGAGAATTGATTGAAGAAATAGACATTAAGCTTATTTTTAAAGTTTCTTTAATTCTCAAAGTCATTCAAATACCCTAGTCAACCAAAACACTCCAAGTTTAAACATCAGTAATGAATAGTGTCTTCTGAATGTTGTATATCACATTAAGAATGAGGAATTTCAGGCCTCATCTTTCCTAAAACTCCCTACCTGCTTTCAGAGTCCACAATTAACAAATCAAACTCACCTGCTCTAAAGACAAAACAAAACAAACAAACAAAAAACACATGTAGGCCTGTTAAGAAAAGGGAAACAGTCGAAAATAATTTTTTTTCTCAAAACAGTGGCTGGTAATTTGAGGACAGTTTTCTTCAATGTTCTTCTTAAATACTGGAGGGTTTTTTTGTCAGGGTTTTTTGCAGTTGAAAATTCCCACGTTTAGGAGAGATGGGACAAAGATGGTAGCAGAGCAGGAGGTCCCTATGCTTACCTTGTTCCAAAAATTCAACTAGGTAACTTTTAAATCATGCTAAATCCCCCACGAATCAACCTGAAGACTGTCAGAAAAAACTCCACAACACAAGGTAGAGAAGAGGCCACATCAAAGAGCACATGCAGCACACATTAGAGATATTCCTTGAAGCACGAGGCCCTTGGGAACAGGAGATACAACACTACAGGGCACTACAGGACCTCTCTGTCATAAGGTTATTACCTTCAAGAGTAGGATACATGGCTGAATTTTCTAACACAGAGAAGCAGGCCCAGAGACTTAGACAAAATGAGAGAAAGATGAATTTGTCCCAAATAAAAGAATAGAACAAGGCCACGGCCAGAGATCTAAGTGAAATAGATATAAGTAATATGCGTGATAAAGAATTTAAAGTAATGATTACAAAGATACTCACTGGACTTGAGAAAAGAGTAGAAGAAATGAGTGAAACACTTAACACAAAGATAAGGACTAACACAGCACAATAAACGAAATCAGATACACTCGTGATAAAATAAACAGCAGTCTGGAAGAAGTAGAGGAAAAAATCCAATGACCTAGAAGACAGAGTAATGGAAAGTTATCCAGATAAACTAAAGAGAGAAAAAAGAATTATGCAAAATTAGAGTAGACATAGGGAACACAATGATTCCATCAAAAGTAGTAACATTCATATTACAGGAGTCCTTGAGGAAGAATAGAGTGAAAACAGGGAAGAAAATTTATTTGAAGAAATAATAGGTGAAAACCACCCTAATCTGAGGAAGGAAACATATCCAGATCCAGGAAGCACAGAGAACACCCAACAAAATCAACAAAAACAGATCCACACCAAGACATATTATAATTAAAAAGGCAAAATATAGTGATAAAGAAAAATTTTTTTTTTAATTTTAGAGAAAGAATGCTCAAATGGAAGAGAGAGGCAGAGGGAAAGAGAGAGAGAATCTTAAGCAAGCTCCAAACCCAGAGCAGAGCCTGACACAGGGCTTAATTCCACAACCCTGGGATCATGACCCAAGCCAAAATCAAGAGTTGGAAGCTCAACTGACTGAGCCACCCAGGTGCCCCCCAAGAAAAAAATAATTTTAAAGCAGCAAGACAAAAGAAGATAGTAACTTACAAGGGAAAACCAATAAAGCTATCAGTGGCTTTTTCTGCAGAACCTTTCCAAGGCAGAAGGGAGTGGCATAATATATTCAAAGTGCTGAACTAGAACAATCTGCAGCCAAGAATACTCTATCCAGCAAGGCTATCATTCAGAACAGAGGAAGAGATAAAGAGTTTACCAGACAAACAAAAAATAAAGGAATTTGTGACCACTAAGCCAGCCCTGTAAGAAATACCAAAGAGAACTCTGCGAGAAAAAAGGAAAGACCAAAAGTGAAAGTATGAAGGTAACAAACAAAAAAGCAGTAAAAATGAGTATTCCTTTTTTTTTATTTAAAAAAAATTTAATGTTTATTCATTTTTGAGAGACAGAGCATGAGTGGGGGAGGGACAGAGAAAGAGGGACAGAATCTGAAGCAGGCTCCAGGCTCTGAGATGTCAGCACAGAGCCCAACATGGGGCTTGAACTCACGAACTATGAGATCATGAGCTGAGCCGAAGTTGGATGCTTAACTGACTGAGCCACCCAGGTGCCCCTAAAAATGAGTATTTCTATAAAAAGTCAGTTAAGGTACTCACAAAATAAAAGAAAGAAAAATATGACAATATATACCTAAATGTAGGGAGGAGAAGAGTAAAGAATGGATTCAAATTTAAATGACCATCAATTTCATATATACTGCTATCTGCAGATGTTATATGCAAACTTAATGGTAACCATAAATCAAAAATCACTAATATATATGTAAGAAATAAAGAAAAAGAAATCCATATATCTTACTAATGAAAACCAGCAAACCAGGAAAGAGAAAGACAAGAAAGAAACCAAGAAAATCTTTAGAAACAATCACAAAAGAAATAATACAATAGCAATAAATACTTACCAATAATTAAATGGACTAAATAATAATAAATAAATAATTAAATGGACTAAATGCTCCAATCAAAAGACATAGGGTGACAGAATTGGTTAAAAAAAAAAAAAAAACAAGATCCATCTATATGCTGCCTACAAGATACTTATTTTAGACCTAACACCTTCAGATTGAAAGTGAGGGGATAGAGAAACATTTATCATACAAATAGAGGTCAAAAGAAACCCAAACTCACAATATTCACATCAAGCTAGACTTTAAAACAAAGACTAGAATAATAGAAAAAGAAGGGCACCATATAGTAATAAATGGGGCAATCCAACAAGAACACATAACAAATGTAAATATTAATGCACCCAAAACATATAAAATAGTAACAAACATAGAGGACTTTAACACCTCATTTACAACAATAGATCATCTAAAGAGAAAATAAACAAGGAAACAATGGATTTGAACGACACACTGGACCAGAATGATTTAACAGATAAACTCAGAAATTTCCATTCTAAAATAGCAGAATACACATTCTTTTTGAGTGCATATGGACATTCTCCAGAATAGATCGTAGGCCAGCCACAAAACCAGCCTCAACAAATTAAAAAAAGATCGAAGTCACATCATGCATTTTTTTCTGACCACAAGGCTATGATACTAGAAGTCAACTACAAGAAAAATCTGGAAAGACCACAAATACATGGAGATAAAATAACATGCTACTAAACAATGAACGAGTCAACCAGTAAATAAAAAAACAAATAAAGTACATGGAAACAAATGAACATGAACCACAATGGTTCAAAATCTTTGGGATGTAGCAAAAGTCATTCTAAGAGGGAAGTTTATAGCAATACAGGTTTACATCAAGATGCAAGAAAAATTTCAAACAATCTAACCTTACATGTAAAAGAGCTAGAAAAAGAACAAACAAAACCTAAAATCAACAGAAGAAAGGAAATAATCAAGATTAGAGCAGAAATAAATGATATACAAACTAAAAACACAATAGATCAATGAAATGAGGAACTGATTCATTGGAAAAATCAATAAAATTGATAAACTGCTAGCCAAACTTCTCAAAAACAAAAGAGAAAGGGCCCAAATAAATAAAATCATAAATGACAGAGAAGAAGTAACAACAAACACTACAGAAATACAAATAACAATAAGGGAATATTATGCCAACAAATTGGACAACCTGGAAGAAATGCATAAATTCCTAAAAACTTATAACCTACCAAAACTGAAACAGGAAGAAAGAGAAAAATTTAAACAGACCCATAACCAGCAAAGAAATTGAATCAGTAATTTAAAAAACTCCTAATAAACAAAAGTCCAGGACCAGATGGCTTCACAGGCAAATTCTACAAAACATTTAAAGAAGAGTCAACATTCTTCTCAAACTGTCCCAAAAAATAGAAAAGGAAGAAAAACTTCCAAATTCATTCTATAAGGCTAGTATTACTGACACCAAAACCAGATAAAGACACCACAAAAGAATTATTGCCCAATATCTCTGATCACCATATATGCAAAAATCCTTAACAAAATTCTACCAAGCTGGATCTAGCATGCATTAAAAAATTCATTCACCCTGGGGCACTGGGGTGGCTCACTCAGTTGAGCGTCTGACTCTTGATTTCAGTTCAGGTCATGATCTCATGGTTCATTAGATCAAGCCCTGTGTCAAGCTTTGTGCTGACAGCGTGGAGCCTGCTTGGCTCTCTCCCCCTCTCTCTGCCCTTCCTTGTATGTTTGCTCACTCTCTCAAAGTAAATAAATAAAACTTAAAAAAAAAATTCATTCACCATGATCAAGTGGGATTTATTCCCAGGTTGCAAAGGTGGTTCAATATTTACAAATCAATGTGATACATAATATCAATCAAAGAAAGGATAAGAATATGATCATTTCAATAGATGCAGAAAAAGCATTTGACAAAGTACAACATCCATTCATGATAAAAGCCCCCAACAAAGTAGGTTTAGAGGGATTATACCTCAACATAATAAAGACCATCTATGAAAAACCTACAGCTAACATCATCCTTAATGAGGAAATACTGACAAAAGAAGGATGTCCACTCTCACCACTTTTATTCAAGATACTACTGGAAATCCTAGCCACAGAAATCAGACAACAAAAAGAAAATAAAAGTCATCCAAATCAGTAGGGAAAAAGTAAAACTTTCACTATTTGCAGATGACATGATACTATATATAGAAAACCTGAAAGACTCCACCAAAAAACTGCTAGAAGTAAACAAATTGAATAGTCACAAGATACGAAATCAATGTACAGATATCTATTGCATTTGTATGCACTAAAAATGAAGAAGAGAAATTACAAATCCCATTTACAATTGCACCAAAAATAAGATACCTACAGATAAACCTAACCAAAGAGGTGGAAGAACAGTACTCTGAAAACTAGAAAACATCGATGAAAGAAACTGAAGATGACACAAAGGAATGGAAAGCCATTCCGTGCTCGTGCATTGGAAAAACAAATATTGTTAAATGTCTATACTACCCAAAGCAATCCACACATTTAATGAAATCTCTGTCAAAATATCAACAGCATTTTTCACAGAACTAGGGCAAACAATCCTAAAATCTGTATGGAAAGGCAAAAGACCCTGAATAGCCAAAGCTTGATAAAGCAAAGCAAAGCAAAGCAAAGCAAAGCAAAGCAAAGCTGGAGGCATTACAATTCCAGACTTCAAGTTGTATTACAAAGCTGTAGTAATCAAAATAGTACAGTACTAACACAAAAATAGACATATAGATCAATAGAACAAAATAGAAAACCCAGAAATAAGCTAACAACTATATTAATAGTTGTTATTAATTAATCTTCATCAAAACAGGAAAGAATATCCAAAGGAAAGAGACTGTCTCCTCAACAAACTATTTTGGGGAAACTGGTCAGTTACATACAAAAGAATGAAACTGGACCACTTTCTTACACCATACCCAAAAATAAATTCAAAATGGATTAAATACCTAAATATAAGACCCAAAACCATAAAAATCCTAGAAGAGAGCACAGTCAGTAACTTATTTGACATCAGCTATAGCAACTTGTTTCTAGATAGGTCCCCTGAGGCAAAGGAAATTAAAGCAAAACTAAATTATTGGGACTACATCAAAATAAAAAGCTTCTGCATAGTGAAGGAAACAATCAGCAAAACTAAAAGGCAACCTATGAAATGGAAGACATAATTTGCAAACAACATATCTGATAAAGGGTTAGTATCCAAAATATATAAAGAACGTACAAAACTCAACACCCAAGGAACAAATAATCCAATTAAAAAATGGGCAGCACATATGAACATACATCTCTCCAAAGAAAACATCCAGATGGCCAAAAGACACATGAAAAGATGTTCATCATCACTTGCCATCAGGGAAATGAAAATCAAAACTACAATGAGATATCACCTTATACCTGTCAGAAGGGCTAAAATCAACAACACAAGAAACAAGAGGCATTGGTAAGGATGTGAGGAAAGGGGAACCCTTCTGCATTGTTGGTGGAAATGTAAACTGGTGCAGCCACTGCAGAAAATAGGATGGAGGTTCCTCAAAAAGTTAAAAATAGGACTCTTGTGGAATCTAGCAGTCAAAATACTGGGTATTTACCCAAAGAATACAAAAACAGTAGTTCAAAGGGATACATGCACCCTGATGTATTATATAGCAGCATTATTTACAAAAGCGAAGTTATGGAAGCGGCCCAAGTGTCCATCAATTCAAGAATGGGTAAATCAGATGCAGTGTATATACAGATACAATGGAATATTACTCAGTCATCTAAAAGAATGAAATCTTGCCATTTGCAATGATACAGATAGAGCTAAAGTATATTATGCTAAGCAAAATAAGTCAGAGAAAGACAAATACCATATGATTTCACTCATATGTGGAATTTAAGAAACAAAAAAAAAAAAAGGCAAAGGGGGAAAAAGAGAAAGACAAAGAAAGACTCTTACCTATAGAGACAAAACTGATGGCTACCAGAGGGGAGGTGAGTAGGGGGATGGGGGAAATACGTGATGAGTATTAAGGAATGCACTTGTAACGAGCACCGGGTGATGTATGGAACTGTTGTATCCCTATATTATACAACTGAAACTAATATAACACCGTATTTTAACTAACTGGAATTAACATAAAAACTTACACAAAAATCCCCACCTTTAAAAATGCAATAAATTATTTTTAAGGAGACTATAAGACAGGATGTACAAAATTACCTCAATTCTATATCAAAACTGCATGCATATGCATAGAATGTACATGCTAGGGGAAAAAAGACAACGATAAACATCAAAATATTAAAAATCATTATTTGAGTGGTGGAATTACTAGGTCATTTATCACTTTCACCTCTGTATTTTTCAGAATGCCTTTAAACAGCTTGAACTTCTTGGGGCACCTGGCTGGCTCAGTTGATTGAGCGTCTGACTTTGGCTCAGGTCATAATCCCACAGTTTGTGGGTTCAAGCCCCACATCAGGCTCTGTGCTGACAGCTCAGAGCCTAGACTACTTCAGATTCTGTGTCTCCCCCTCCACCCTCCCCTGCTCACACTCTGTGTCTGTCTCTCAAAAATAAATAAACAAAAAAATTTTAATAGCTTGAACTTTTTAATTATGCAAATAAATCAAGTAAAATATTTGAGATCCTTCTTCCTGTTTGTGAGTGAACCAAGGTTGCACTGGTTTGTCACAGCATCATTTTCAGCCCACAAGGTATAAACAATCTGGCAAAAGTCTGAAGGTCAAATGTGGATATAAGCTACCTAAGGGATGGAATGACTAAAGCAATTCCAGAGATGAATAATGGACAATGAAATCATACCAAAGATAGACTATCATAGGCCTTAATTAACCTACCACTTTCTAGATTGAAATACTGATTCTGTGAAATTCTCAGTGGAAGACTTTTAACAACTTATGCCACATTAAGAAACTTCACAGCTGAAAACCCTAAACAATCCAATACCTGGAAAACATCTGTGATTCACATCCAACTATAGTTCTAGCCTCAAGAAAGAGATACTCTCTGAAATGCATGAACCAAAAAGAGAAAAATCTATGTATACATTTCTAATTATAGACTGCTTAAAAGAAGGCCACTTTTACTGGAATGTCACATCAAATGAAACATGAAATAAAACAGACAACACCTTATTAATTTACCACATTCTAAAATGGCTCAATAGCTAAGACTACGAGAGCAAAGAGAGGGGATCGTCTATAATTATTTGGGCCAAGAGCATGAGCCATTATTGGAACTACACCAATAATCCAATACATCCTGTGAGACCTTTTTTTAAAAATTTCATTTACCACCAAATATTCAACCAGTCTAACAGGAATGACAAAGACAATGTTGGAGGTTGGGGGGCAGTCCTAATCTATTCTAACAATGGGACTGCTGTTGCCTCTTTAAGGTTTACATCTATTAACCCCAACAATTAACTCCTCTGTAGAAGTACACTTCTCACAATGCAGACTGCACAGGATTTTTTCACATGTTGAATCTGAGGGCAGTAAAGCTCTGCCTTCATTCCAGTGCTGGGGAAAATCTAAGACAGTGGTGGCCCTGCCACACTTAGGATACAGCAGCAGCCTCAAGCAAAGGCCAACACTCTCTAGTCTATAGGCTTTTAGTTTCAGAAAGCATCTACTGCTATCAAGTGCAGGAAAACAAATATTCACAAAAATCTGAGAAAATCTAAATTACATTATTCATTGCTTCAAGCAACTTTTAATTTGAACTCTTCAAGCAACTCTGGCTAAGAGTTTACTCAGACTTCAAATTTATTGACCTGACAATGAAGACTTCCTTGTGGACTGATGACCCTAACATATGTCAACATAATCTCAGTCCAACTGATTAACAGAAACTTTGGTAATGTCAAATGTTTTCCTTTTAGGCTCTATTTCTTCTTACATAAGAAATTCCTGAAGCACCATTTAGTCTGGCCTGGGTCATAAACACTATTTGACAACTTTGAGTATTTACATATTAGGGTTTTTCTAAATCAACACTCTTCTAGCTTTATCAAAAGCTAAAGCATGTTCATGGCCTTTATACAGTTTAATGGAATTATGAAAACTTAATACACCACAGTAGGCTTATGCTGGTCTTCCCAGAGAGCTGCACCATCCAAAACAATAGCCACATGCCACTTGTGGCTATTGAGCACTTCAGATATAGGTAATCTGAATCCAGATGTGCTGTAAAAGTAAAAAAACACATTGGATTTCAAAGACTTAGTACAGAAAAAAAGTAAAAATCTCACTAATGTTTGCCTTATATATTGAAATGATACCATTTTTACATACGAGGTTAGAGAAAACTATTATTAAAATTAATCTCAACTTTTTCTTTTTCATGTGGTTATAAAATTTTAAGTTACATTTGTAATTCACATTATATTTCCATTATACAATGCTACTACAGGGGATAATAACTTACTTAGCTATTACCCAAAGACGACTGAAAAAGGTTCAATAGAGAACACAGTATGACAGGCTACAAAGAGTATTTCCAAACAGCAGGAGTCAGCAGCTTATAATCCAACCTGTACCTGTCTTAACCTCCTGTAAACATTTTGAGGAAGGAAAAGATTGGTTAGTATGTTGGGGGTGAGGGAGTGGAGAGAGGGTTAAAGAATTAGAGTAGTTTGAATAAAATACGTAACATTAATAACCATTTCCTTAATATCTAGCTTTGGCCCAACCCAAAACCATGAAACTCTTTAAGAGTGTATGTAGATGGTTATTTAATGGAATGAAGTTTATATTTCTTTTGTGTTTGTAATAACATGGCACTGGGGCAAGCCAACTTGTTTTAAATCAGAACCAAATGTGTTCCAGGCATGCTTACAATTCAGTATGTGCAAAACTCTATGAAAGGGCAGCCTGTTTTGCTATTCTCCTTACCAATGTGTGAGGGTTAGGAGGGCACAAAGATAACACTGGCTTTCATCGGGGATACCCCAATTCATCTTAAAGCTAAAAAACTCATTTATTGATTCATTTAAACAAAACTTACTTAGCACCTGAGGCATATAAAGAGGAGATTAAAAATTGTAGAGTCAGAGAAACCTGGGTTCAACTCTAGGTTTGCCAATTTACTAATGGGATAACCCCAAGCACATGATTTAGCCTCCCTAAGGCTCTGTTTTCATCTTGAAAAATGTGTAAATAAGCACTCTTTAAGCATTTGATAAATGGAAGCCATCAACCTTGACCTCAAAGAACTTACAGTCTCACTCAACTATAAATTCTCTAAAATGTTAAACATTACATGAGAGTCACAGATAAAAAGAAAACTCAAAGAATAAACATGGTAAGAAGCTTCAGAGCTGATTGCTTAGCATGGGAAAAGACTAAAACATGGGAAATGGGGAATGTGAATTCCGGGCAGAGAGAATATTGTGAATACCCATGTCTGTTTGTCTACTCAAAGCACTGAAACAGCACCTGTTCCTAGAAGGGGCCACAGGTCAGGACAGCAGAGAGAAAGGGGAGCTCTCCAGGGACTGGAGACATGAATACTTCAGGTTGGCTCACACTGATTCTTTACAAGGGTAAGCACCACTCCTCAGAGAAGCGTTTGGAAACACATAACGTGTTGTTGTCACAGGATGGGGGCTGGGGACAGTGGTGCAGACATTTAGTGTCTAGGGCTGGGGCAGTCAAAAAGAGTCTAGCTCAATGAAGAACTGTCCCATCCATCATGGCAATACCACTAGTTGAGCATTACTAATAGGGTGTTTCTTTTAACAATATCCTTTCTTCAGGCAATGATTTTCCAAATAATATGTATCTATTCACTTCTTTCTACACTGTCAATGAACTACCAAATGAACAATTAGCATGATCCTTCCATACTCTTTTAGGTTGTCAATAAATTTAACTAGATCACAAAATTTATCTTTTTCATCAGATGTTCCCACAAGCACAAATAAGACAAAGCTGCTTAAGCAAACATACCAATTGGATAAGGATTATCTATTATTCCAGCAAACTGAAGGCAAACGAACTTGAAGATACGGTGGGAGAAAGGGATGCTCATGAAAAAAAATCACACTCCTGGGGTGTCTGAGGGACTCAGTCGGTTAAGCATCCAACTCTTGGTTTCAGCTCAGGTCATGATCTCACAGTTCATGAGTTTGAGCCTCGCATCAGGCTCTGTGCTGACAGCACCGAGCCTGCTTGGTATTCTCTCTTCCCCTCTCTCTCTGCCCCACTAACCCTGCCCATCTCTCAAAATAAATAAATAAACTTAAAAAAAAAGAAAAATCATATCCTTGTACCCACCCACAGATCCCACCAAATCTTAATCTTTGTGGGAGTCCAAGAATCTGCATTCTTGTAAACATACCAGAAAATTCTTACACAGTTAAGTATCAAAGCATCGTGATGTCACTGAAATCACATGGTGACAATGCCACACAATTTACCTTAACCCCAGGACCACAGAGAAATACAATTACTTTGAGGCAGGTAAAACGTTTAAATACAACAACACAACTTATATAACGTTACGTCAACTGTACATATATATCTACATAAATATGACAACATAAATCACTGTACACATTAGAGTCATGACATTGCTCTCGGTACTCCACATAATTCAAAACAACCTAGAAAAGCTGACTTTCAGGCTTAACCAAAGTATGACAGAAGCAGTAACTGACTCACATTTATTATTAAAACTGTTTTCTTCCTTTCCTAAACTTGCTCTACTCAAAGCCAGTTGAGCCAAGACTGCCTCACACTGCATGTCATTAGAAGAGGTCTGAAGTCACATAAAAATGCTCAACATCACTCATAATCAGGGAAATACAAATCAAAACCACAATGAGATACCACCTCACACCTGTCAGAATGCCTAACAACTCTAGCGACAACAGATGTTGGCGAGGATGCAGAAAAAGAGGATCTCTTTTACACTGTTGGTGGGAATGCAAGCTGGTGTAGCCACTCTGGAAAACAGTATGGAGGTTCCTCAAAAAATTAAAAATAGAACTACCCTATTACCCACCAATTGCACCATTAGGTATTTATCCAAGGGATACAGGTATGCTGTTTCGAAGGGGCACATGCACCCCAATGTTTATAGCAGTACTATCAACAATAGCCAAAGTATGGAAAGAGCCCAAATGTCCATCAATGGATGAATGGATAAATAAGATGCAGTATGTATATACAATGGAGTATTACTTGGCAATCAAAAAGAATCCAATCTCGCCATTCGCAACTACATGAATGGAACTAGAAGGTATTACGCTAACCAAAATTAGTCAGATAACGACAAATATCATATGATTTCACGCATATGAGGGCTTTAAGATACAAAACAGATGAACATAAGGGAAGGGAAGCAAAAATAATATAAAAACAGGGAGGGAACAAAACATAAGAGACTCTTAAATATAGAGAACAGAGGGTTACTGGAGGGTTGTGGGAGGGGGGATGGGCTAAATGGGTAAGGGGCACTAAGCAATCTAGTCCTGAAATCACTGTTGCACTATATGCTAACTAACTTGGATATAAATTTAAAAAATTAATTAAATAAAAATTTTTAAAAAAAGAAGAGGTCTGAAGTGCTAAGACAATCAGCAGATATCCAGCAGTCCTGAAAGACTTATTTCTCCACTCAAGAGGACCAAGTCTATAATCTACAGGCTTAAGGAATGAGTGCTAATATGCAAAAGAAGGCAGCAAAGGTACTCATTGAGAAGGGATCTGACCTACAATCCTACTGGGTCCTGCTTCCATAGCTACCTGCACAACTCAACCTTCTGTAAAATGTGGCTCTGCATAACCAAGTTACTACCGATCAAGGCATCCTCATTCAGAAGGTCTAGGAAACATTTAGGGGAGCTCTTATTTCTTAAACTCAGCAGTTTGCTGCTGATAAATCACAAGTCTACTTTTATGAAATTAAACAAATTCCCTCCTCTCAAAACATTTAATTTGAAATAAATATAGACTCTTTGAGGGCCAACCCATCAATTCTCATCTCTGAAAAGAATCATTTGTTTTTGTTGAAGCTGATCAAAATCTAACATCTGATTATGATTTATTTCATTTAAAATCCTTGGTTTATTAACATGAATTCATTTTTCATCAGTAGGCAGAATCCACCTTTAAATGTGGTTTTCATCTCAAACAATGCTAGAAGAGTAATTTTAAGGTAATAGTCTTTGGCCTAGGATAAAAGTTGTAACAGACACTATTACCTCAATTTCCTTTCATAAAATATATGCGTATATTTATGATGCAAACACAGTGGTCACATTCTAAGCCATAGCTTTATTCTTATTCCCAGAATTTTAGCTTTGGTTAAAGAGTCATATTCTATCTCAATTGAAATAAATCTGCTATAACAGCATAGTGGCCTGTATGTATTCATTTTCTTAAACAGTTCTATCTTTTCAGCTGTTTTTTGTGCTCTGTTTACTTTGGAAAGTTTAACCTTATTTTTCTTAAGTTCAAGAAACTGAAATGTCTTAGGCCTAGATTATTCACCAGTCTCAAAACATTCAAGGCTTTCTAAAAAGGTAATGACAGTTGGCAATGCTCTATCAAGTTCTGAATGCACATGCTTGAGGTACCTATCCTGAAATATACAGTGTAAAAACTCTCTAGAATATCTTCCTGATTTTGCTAAACAAGTTCAGGTTAATTTCAGAAATATTTGAAAAAATCTTCTGCTCCTTAATGGGTCAGATACAATACATGAATCCATCCTTTTTAAAATGGTGTATTTATTTTTGCAGAGAATACAAAGATTTTAATCTCAGCTGAAGGTTTTATGTAATTTATATAATTATACTACAATAACCCTGAAATTCAGTAATACCATAAGCACTAATAAGGATTTGGTGACTCTACAGTGGTAGAGGTATAAATTCATGCAAATATTTTAAAAAGTAATTTGGCTTATATAAAGAATAACTATCGTTTCCATGTACTTTCCATTAATTCTATTTCTAGGAGATTAGGTCTTAAGACTATCCCAAAATATAAGAGGAAAAACTACTGGCACAAACATGTTCACTTTCGTATTCATTTTCATAATATTTAAAATGAGTAAGAACATAGAAAAAGCAATATGAGAATGAAGAAAATTTAGACACAGGCACTTATTCAAACATTTTAAGGTTATTTTAAAAGACAGTTTTTGCTGATTTACAAAAGCTCTGATGCAGAAAGAAAAATGATTACAATAAACTATGCAGTTAAAAAAAGAAAAAAGTCATAAAATTCTATGTGTGATACGATTATAACTATTATCCTTTAAATACAGACACAAAACTAGGGACTTCATCAAAAGGACAAAATGTATATGCTAGAAATGAGTATTATAATATATCTTATCTTTATTTCCCAAATTTTCTTGGGGTATAGCTATAATACTCTGAAAATGACCCCAAAAAAGTATAGACACATACATATGTAAAAGTAAAAAGAACTTGAGTCTTTACCATGTCAAATCACTTTAAAGTATCTATTCATGAGAAAATAAGGACTCTACGAATTTGTGTTCACTTATGTACCTAATTAAACCCAGTAAGTTCTGATTTCCAAAGGATATTTTAAGATTAACAAAGTCAAAATGAATGTACAAAATAGTACTTTGCCAAAATTCTTCAATTGTCTATCCAAGCCAGAATGCTTGCCTTCTGTAGGTCCTGCCAAGCTTCTCCCACCATGCTATCAGAGAGACAGCCTGCCTCCTCACTCCCTGGCCCTGAATCCACACACACTCGCCCTGTGTACAATGCTGTCAGCTTAACTGTACCTACTCAGTGGTTATAAACAGAACACTACAGCTGGGGGGCTTCCAAATAAGCACCTTTTACAAGCACAATCACAAGCCAACAAAAATGATTTTGAAAAATGGGGTGCTATGTTACATGCCTGTTATAACAGCAAGGGCTGGGAGTCAACTTCTCAAAATAGTGCTGCTGTGTGAACCATAAGAAATTCCCCTGACACTCATACACAGAGACAAACACAAAGCAAAAGGTTCACTGCCAGCAATTAGGAAAGAATAACTTAAGCTTTAGAGGATGCATCTTAAAGTAATCCTTGAGCAATCTTTGCCCAAAGAACTTCAAAAATGAACCACAAAATATAGTGAAGTGCACTGTTTCCTCCCATCTCTCTTGTATTAGATCTTGCGAAAGACAACCTAAACTGCATTGGTTTGAGCAAGAGTGTTATTTGGTGGCTACAATCAGGTGGCTACCATTTATGATGAAATATTCCCATAAAAAAAAAAGTATCCCTTATCCATGACCCTCCTGTCCCCGAAATGGATAGAAACTGGTCTCATAATTTTGTTTTGTTTTGTTTTTAAGTAGGCTCCATGCCCAGCATGGAGCTCAACACGGGGCCTCAACTCACAACCCTGAGATAAAGACCTGACTGTGATCAAGGGTCAGACTCTCAACCAACTGAGCCACCCAGGTGCTTCGGTCTCAGAATTTTTAAATCGATGTCACAAGTCCTGCTGCCAACTAAGGCCAGAATGATCATCACTAAGGTCAGAACTTTGTCTTTAGTCAATTGCTCTGCTGGTTTTAGAAATTCTATGTACAAAAGACCATGCCTTGATCAAGCAATCAACATGGATCTGATACTGTGTCCAACCCTTTTCCCAGTGGGAATGAGAGGAGAGAGACAGGCAGAGGACAGGTAACTAAAAGAAAATTCAGAAGGTTCTTTAATTATTTGAAGGACTTACAATAGGAAGAAAATCAACAACACAGCAGACTATTTTCTAAAGATATTAACTCAAAATCTGTCTCCAACATCCTCCACAGCCTCTCCCCCAACAAAAGGAAAAAACAACAAACTGACAAGGGCAAAGGAGAGGGCAAAGAATATTACCGCAATTTCAATCAAAACTAATATTCAGCCACATGTAATACTGCTTGTATTTCTCATTACAACACCTAAAGAAAGGTCTGTGTCCAGACAAGGGCAATTAATATAATAAATGAGATATTTATTAGAGGATATTTTTCCTCTCACAAAGTTTTCTGCGGATGATTTCATTCTGGTAAGGAGAAGTTGAAGACATTATAAAATCACATTTATAAAATTATAAAGGGGGGTGTCTGGGTGGCTCAGTTGGTTGAGTGTCCAACTCTTGGTTTCAACTCAGGTCATGATTTCATGGTTCGAGCCCTGTGTCAGGCTCTTTGCTAACGCATGGAGCCTGCTAGGGATTCTCTCCCTTTCATTCTTTCTTTCTTTCTTTCTTTCTTTCTTTCTTTCTTTCTCTCTCTCTCTCTCTCTCTGCCTCTCCCCCACCTGAGTGCACACGCATGCTCTCACTCTCTCTCCCAAAGTGAATAAAATAAATAAAAATTAAATTATAAAGGGTATGGAGAGAATACAAAGGTCTGCCATACTCTGGGAAAAATATATTCTACATATTCTAGAAAAATAATACCACCACCCCATATTGAGAAACGTTACAAAGCTCTACTTTATATGTGGTTACAGTAAACCTATGAAAGTTGATGGCAGAGGCTATAAACAGAAAGGAGTTCAAGAAGAATTCAGAGCAATTCATTCACTCAGCAATCCACAGAGGCAGTGTGTTAGGAAAAGCTGGCTGTCTGTGGGGTGAAAGAGCACCCACGCCAACTCCTGAGGACATACTAGCCTTTTGAAAACAACTCTTGGAGCCTAATATTCAGAGCACTGGAAAATACAGTTTTCCTGCTGCATCTTCTAACCTTCCCACCAGTTAGGCCACACTTCTATACTTTTCACCATGCACCATGTAAAATGAATCTCCTCTGAAGTCTCAACCACACATCCACACTGGATTGAGTCCTTCTTAGCAATTCTTATCTTACAACCCAACAGCATGAGAGCAACATGAAAGTGTACTCGTGTGTATGGCACCTTCAGAGTACAGGATGGGAAGCAGATGTGGAGCTGAAAAATGCAAAGCCAGGTGTGACAGTGAGGGGATATTTCCCAAAATTGGGGAGTGTGTTTTTAGATCCTTGAGGAAAGGAACAAGTGTACTAATAGAAAACACAAGTAGGGGTGCCTGGGTGGTTCAGTCAGTTAAGCATCTAACTCTTGATTTTGGCTCAGGTCCATGATCTCACAGTTGGTGAGTTCAAGCCCTGCATCTGGCTCTGCGCTGCTTGGGATCCTCTCTCGTTCTCTGTTCCTCCCCTGCTTGTGCACTCTCTCCCTCTCAAAATAAATAAACTTAAAAAAAAAAGACAGTCCAGTAAAGGCAAGCCCATTTCAAATCAGAGACAGCACCTGTGGTCAAAGATCAGCTTCTCCAAAGCAAAATACTTCCCACTGATTCCTAAACATGGACATATGGTTATATTCTACACTTCTGCACTATCTTATTTTATTTCTGTGGATCATTCGCCAGGCAGCTTTTTTAAAAAATAGATAATCTAAAGAACCTGTAAAATGACAACAAAGGATTGAGAACAATGGGAAAGAATCCTAAGAGATCAGATAAGTGGAATCACTTCTACTAGAGAAATGTGGAGCACATTCATTTACACTGTGGGGTTTTGCAGCGAAAAAAATTATTTTTTTAATTCTGTTATAATTCCCAAGCTTCTTGCTTTCAAGTAAGAGGGAAATGCACTCACTTCCCAAAGTATCCATCTTTACAAGACTGAAGTACTATATTTCATCAATGCACACTTCATTTCTTGGCAGTAACTGGAACTAAAACTTCAAAATTCTTTAAGCAGAAATTTTAAAAGATGTTCTAAAACAGGGAGAAATTTATTTTTAATAGACTTCCTTATAATGAGTCATTTCATAAATAGAGATCTCGAGGATGACAGCCAAGAACTAAAAGACACAACTCTTAGCAGAAGCAGGCCATTTACATCCCATCCAGAGACATCACAAGTCCTACTTCCAGCTAAGGCCAGACTGATCATCGCTAAGGTCAGAACTGGGTCCTTAGTCAGTTGCTCTGGTTTTAGAAATTCTATGTATATAAAATGGATTTCTCCTTGATTAAAAAAAAAAAAAAGCAGCCCAAATCCTCTAAGAGGTATTTTCTGCTCTACACTTAGTTCTCTGATGATGAATTCAGTAGGGATAGAATAACATACCATCCATAATCCCATGAACTGATGGTTTCCTATTGTTAATTACATATAAAAAAAAAACTGACCTTTAGGTTTTCTGGAAATAATTACAAATGGGGGGATGGGAACAAAATCTATATATGATGTAGTATATATGATGTAGTATACTATATATGATGTAGTAACTAGTATTCTTTATTAATTCTGCTAGCTGAACAACTTTGAGCAAAATGACTTAAGTTCCCAGAACACCTCATTTTCCTTACCATGAAATGTGGTAAAAATAGTTCTTACTCATATCTTTCATTGGATTGATCCAAAGGTAGTGGTAAAAATAGTTCTTACTCATATCTTTCATTGGATTGATCCAAAGGTAGTGGTAAAAATAGTTCTTACTCATATCTTTCATTGGATTGATCCAAAGGTAGACTCTATGACAAGTACTTGAGTAAAAGTAATTTACTTAGAAGTTGATTCCAAGGGTTGCTGTTAGAGAAGTTTGGGAAAGACAGCAAGAGGGAAGTTTGCACAGATGTCTGAGTGGTGTCTCTCTGTGGACTTGGAGCCCATTCTGCATTGACCTCTCAGAGACTGTGGGGAGATGCTTTAGAGCTGTCCCTGGGGGGGGGGGGGGGGGGGGGAGCAGACGCTGCTATCCATCCACCAATTCCAGCACGTCACTAGCTATGGACAGCATCTGCTGTGAGGGAGCGACTCTGGCCACAGAGCCTTTAGACAAGAGTCACAGGGGTTAGCAGTCTAACTCATGAACAGATTTTAGCACTGAGAGTCCAGCCTCCCAAGAAAACCCTCAGTCCCAGGAAAACCAGGAGACTTGCTCATCCTATCCAGTGCTTGAGTGGCAAGGGGTGTGGGAAGGGCCAGCTTCTGCTCTGCCCCTCAATGTTATGAGGATCAGATGAGCTCCTCCTTGCAGAGCACTTAGCCTGGGGCAGTCACTAATGGATGTTAGCTCTTTTTGTATATTTCAAACAACTTAAGAATCATGGATCTGTTCTCACCCCATAGGAAACATGCAACACATGTGCCATGCTGTGCCTGACAGGTGTCATGCCCTCTGGAGCCTGGGTCTACTGGAGGGTTCAGCTGCCCAGCCCTGCCTGCTTAAATGGCTCCCGAACGCCACAAATGAGAGCCGCTGATACAAGAAATGCCTTCTTACCTGCTCTGCCACTGACACGGAGCAGAGAATATCAGTATGAAATTCAAGTCAGACATAAAAGACAACTGAAGATGTTAAAATCAGGAGATTTCCTAATCATCTTCCACATCACCAACAATCCCCTTTTCTCCTGCAAAAGGAAGTGACCTATGCACAATACGATCTTAAACCCTCAAGGCTGCAAGACACATTTGTGTACCCCCGGGATCCTTGGCTACCACCAGCTGTGTCAAGAGCCAGCTGCGTGTATTCCCAAATATATCTGTCAAATAAATAATCCCGAAAAATATGTTTCCAATCAGACCCCCATATTCAGAGAAGGCCTTGGCCCTATAACAAAAAAGTGAATGTATATTTATATTTTAAGGGTATAACAAAGTATTTATAGTGTTTTTTATGATTCCCCAAATTTTCCCAGCTTATTTGGTTTCAATCACATTTTACTCTACACAACCATCTCTCATACCACTTCTCCAGTACATATGGGATAGCTGGTATGTCTGTTCAAGGCATCTTCTCAAACAATCTATGTGAGACCCTCTCTGAAGATGGTAGAGAAGACACCAAATCCTAGGTCCTTTCCTGACCAGTTATTAGTGAAATGGAATGATACAAAGAAAATACAAACCATCCTATCAATCACTGCCAACCTTAAACATGCCTTCAGATTATTAAAAAGCCAGGAACTTAATTAGGATCTGGCTCTTGGTCACAATGAATTGGAGCTTCTTAGCCACCTAAAACCTACTCACATTAGTCTGCCAGTTTATCTTATAAAATAACATTTGCATACATTATAACTTTGAATCATAACCATATCAAAAAATTTTATGACAGAGAGGAGTAAAACTGGCAAGTTCAAGTTCAAAACCCACAAGGCAGTAAGGAATATTAACTGGCAGTGCCATCTCCTTCCACTAACTTCATGATACAAGTTTAAGCAAAACCATAAAGTAATACAAACTGCTCAAGAATAGTCTTTTTCATAAGAATTTCAATTTATTTTTGAGCTTTATTACATTCAAGGGTGGTTTTTTTTTTTGAGAGAGAGAGAGCAAGCGAGTGAGCACATGCAAACAAGGATGGGATAGAGGGAGAGAAAGGGACAGAATCACAAGTAGGCTCCATGCTCGGTGCTCAGTGCAGAGCCCAACGCAGGGCTCAATCTCATGACTCTGAGATCATGACCTGAACTGAAATCAAAAGTTGGACACTTAACTGACTGAGCTACCCAGGTTCCCCTATTATACTCTTTTTTCTGAAAATTCCTACATTAGAAAATATCTATATTTAAACAAAAGAAAAAATCTACATGTGTATTACTGACTTGAAATTCTGAAAATGAAAAATATTTTTCTTTTCCCTGAATCTCCTGGGCAGTAGGCTCGTGGAACTTTGTAACTGGAGAGCTGTAATATACACTTGCTATGTTTAAGAAAATTCAATTCTGCTCAATAAGGCAGGAAATGCTGCTCAGTAACAAAGGAAAATAAATGGACAGATGAAACTCATCAGGTGTGTTTAACACAGATACTTAATGGGATGTGATAAAGTGAGAACACAGAAAGGGATGAAAGAACCAAAAGGCACATATAATTCATGAAACACTAACCAAACAAGAGGCACCTAATATTCATAAGGCAACAAATATGCATGAGGCACCTGCAGCACTAAATATTCATGATGCACAAACTATATATGACACATATGGCAATCAGTATTCATGAGATCTTAATTAGGCTACCCAGGGTAACATCCACTCTCTTCCTCTGCACAAGACATACAAATAAAACCTATAGCTATCGAAGGCTAACTGGCAGATGCCTGTGACTCTCGCAGAGAACAAGTGGACAAACCAGACCAGAGAAGATCCAGTCCACAAGTTAATGATATCGGCTGATGCCTAATTCCTAAACTCACTTCAATTCAGTGAGCTCACTGATTTACACACCTACACACACACACACACACACACACACAAATATATGTATTTCCAAATGATATGCAAATTTTTATATGCTTTGTGACTATATATGTGCTTGCATGTGTGTGTATGGTGTGTGTGTGTGTGTGTGTATAGAGTCTGGTACATGTGTACAGTGCACATGAATAGCACACACATGTACTGCATGAGTGTGTCTATATCTATATACCATGTGAGGATAGGAATTCTACACAGCTCTTATTGGCATTGTATTCCAGGCACCTAACAACCATGTCTGACACAAAGTACTCAGAAAATATCTATAGCATTAACTGCTTGTCAATAAGAGGTCGCCAAAATATTCAATTGAATTCATCCAGATAGGAACTGGATCTTAATTACTTTACTTTTTAACCCATGTGTCCCCCAATCTATACCAATATCTGAAATGTAGCAGACATACAGTACAAATTACATAGATGGATGGATGGATGGATAGATGGCTTAAGAAATCAAGAATCAAATAAGTAGTATTCACTTATAATGGATTTATAATACTCAGGGAAAACTCCACATAGAAACTATCATTATCCAGTTGTAGAAAAATTTTAAAAAGGTGAAGATATCTCTTAAATGATAAAGTTTAACTAGAAGAAAATAAGCAAAGTTAGTATCGGCAATATTGTATATTTTGTGTATGGCTTACCAACCCCTATCCTTCAGAACAAAAGTTGTGTGTCTGTTAATATGTAGTAACAGACCAACTTAACCACTTCTCTGAAAGTACATTGTTATCTGTCACAGTGGGAGAATAATACCTACACTACCTAAGTTTTTATAATTAAATGAACGACTTAATTATTGAGAAAACTGAATCATAGCTGAATTTTTAAAAATTGAATTTTAAATGACTAAAGAGTTGTTTCATAGTCCTGGATAAAGACAGACCACACAGACTACCTAATCCTTTTGTGCCAGTGAAAAACACTCTTCAAAACCAAAGGAAAAAAATAGCTAGGGGTGCCTGAGTGGCTCAATCAGTTAAGCATCCAACTCTTGATTTCAGTTCAGAATATGATCTTATGGTTCGTGAGATCAAGCCCTGTGTCCAGCTCAGAACTGGCAGCATGGTGCCAACTTGGGATTCTCTCTCTCCCTCTCTCTCTGCCCCTCCCCCACTCTCACTCACTCACTCTCTCAAAATAAACAAACATTAAAAAAAAAAGAAAAATAGCTATGCTACAATGCTATCTCCATTACTCCAGCATGTTAAATATCACAAATTACTGACCCGCGTCACACAGCATTAAGTCAACTGAATTCCACTTTCATACTCTATCTCTGTAACTTCCCATTACCACTTGTCAAGCACACCTGTAAATTAGAGATCTAAAAGGAAAGACATTAGTAACTATCAGGTGAGGTTGAACAAGGACTACTTCTATTTATTCTGATTTTTATTAATGGAGAACAGAAACACAATTATTAATAAATTTATAACCTGCTTCGTTAGCCTCAAACTATTGTGCTCATTTATTCCAAACAAACATTTTATACGACCTTGTTAGTCACAATGCTAGGAAACCACTAAAGCAGTCTGGCCAGCATCCCAATTGGCCGAAGAATTCCCCCATTTTAGCACTGAATATTCTATGTCCTCAGAATCCCCTCACTCCTAAATAAACTAGAATAGTTGGTCACCCTACATTGTGAAATAAATGAAGACAAAGAAGAAACAGGTATGGCTCTTACACTCATGAACCTTACTGCCCAATGATGGAAAGAGAAATGAATTAGCAATCACAAAGAGAAACTATGCAGTAGCATCACAGCAATGATCCTCTTATGCTAGAATAATGGCTAAAGCCCAGAACTAAGTATACCACAACACATGTTCATAGAGTAAGCCAAGTAGCACAGATATGGGGAACCCCCCTCCTCCCAGAGTTTATACTAAGAAACACCAGCCTGGCCCTAAGTCCACCACCCATTTTCCTGTCCAAACTCCAGTCAATACAAAAAGAGAACAGAGACACATGACAGATACCTTTTAAGGAGAATGAAATTCATGGGGGAAGAGCTTATTTCTTACCCTTCCAGGTTTGCAGACAGAGAAGCTAGAATGAATAGGATTGATTTTTAAACATAGAGATAGGAAGTTATAAAATTTGGCTGACTTATCATTAAGGGATAGGGTATATTCTACATCACAAAAAAAGGAATTTCAACATAGCCCAGTTGAGAAAAATTACTGAAAAAGTATGTGTGTGTGTGTGTGCACACGTGTGTGATTATGAATATGACCATTTCACCTTTGCACTCAAAGGAGGGTTACTGAACTACTCCATAAAACTGTTACAAATAGTCACAACCACAAACTGTAGCAACAGTTAGGAATGAAAAGTACAGATAAATTGAAAGCATTCAACCAGGGTCCTTCTGCAGACCAACAGGCAAAAGGAAGTTTTCCCTGAAGAAGTGTATTGATCAAAACATGAAGAATGAGTGTAAATAAAGACAGCAAGGGGTGGGGAGATGAGAGGACTCCTTGGCAGAGAGAAGAGCCTATGCAGAGCCCCTAAGGCAGGCTAGAGACTGGGAGGAGGGCAACAGAGAATGGCAGGATAAGGAATAAAGGGTAGAACCTTGAGACCACATCAGGATTTTTTTTATCCCTAAGCTTTTGAGAAGTGACGCTAGTATATTTGCATTTTTAAAAGATCTATGTAGCTAAAGTATGGAGAACACCTGAAGGAGGTCAAAAGAACATCTGTTGTACACCTTTAAAAAAATCATTTTGTGGGGCACCTAGGCAGCTCAGCCAGTTAAGCTTCTGACTTTGGCTCAGGTCATGATCTCGTGGTTTGTGAGTTCAAGCCCCATGTTGGGCTCTGTGCTAACAGCTCAGAGCCTGGAGCTTGCTTCCAATTCTGTATCTCCCCCTGTCTCTGTTCCTCCCCAGCTTGCACTCTGTCTTTCTCTCTAAAAAATAAACCATTCAAAAAAGTTTTTAAAAATCATTTTGTACAACCTAAACATATACAATTTTTGTGTTTCAATAATACCTCAGTAAAGCTGAAAAATAAAATATTCTGGGAGACCAGTTAGGAAGTTCCTATACATCTTGGTGTGGCAGAGACAAATGTCTTTGATTTGAAAGCTATCTTGGGAGCAAAATCCACCAAAGTTGATGACATTATATATGAAAAGTGAGGAAAAGAAAGAATCAAGGATAACTCTGAGGTAGCAATGTAAACAACTGATAGCATCATTTACTAAGTAAGACACACAGCATTAAGGGAAAACAAAGTTTAGGGTGAAAAAACCATGAATTCTGTCTGGGGTATGTGGAGTTTAAACAGTATGGTAGGCAGAACTATGGCTCCTGTATCCTTATCCCTGAAATCCTTCAGTATGTTATGTTACATGGTTAGGGAGAATGAATGTGGCAAATGGAATTGAGATTGCTAACAGGTGACCTTAAAATAAGGTGATTATTCTAGATTCTCTGTGTAGGCCCAACACAAATCACAAGTGTCCTTAAAGATGGAAGAGTCGGTCACAGAGATATTTCAAGAGGCTTCACTAATGGCTTTAAAGATGGAAGAAGAAGCCACAGCAAGGAATAGCAGGTGGCCTCTAGAAGCTAGAAAAGGCAAATGGATTCTCCTCTGAGCCCTTAGGAGGAACATAGCCCTGCCCATACCCTCATTTTAGCCCAGTGAGATCCATTTTGGACTTCTGACCTCTAAAACTGTAAGACAATAAAATTTTAGAGGTCAGAAATCCAAAATTTATTAACTGTAAGATAGTGAGTTGGTGCTGTTTTAAGCCATTATGTTTGTGGCGATTTATTGCCGAAGGAAACAAACACAAGTGGCCTCTGAGACATCTAAGTGGATGGTAATTAATTAGGAATATAGAACATCATCTACACAAAGAATATAAACTGGAAAGAAAGGGGCCCAAGAGTCTGGCAATCAAATCTATTATCTTGACAGTTAAAGATATTCTTTTATGTTTAACCTCCCTCGAAGGAAGTGCTAATTTAAACTTCATTAAAATACCATTTTGCCCTTATCAGATTAGAAAAGGTCACAAAGTTAGACTCCCTCATGCTGGTGAGAATGTAGAAAACTAAGGACTCTCCCTCCTTGCTGTGAATAAAAAAATGCAGTTTATGGAGAGCAATTTTGTAATATTTGAAATCGATATGCACACAGCCTAAATAGACTGAAACAGAAATGTCCACCAATAGAGCACCAGCTAAATATTATTAGTCTATCCATCCAAACATTGGAAAGAATGAGTACTCATAAGAGAAAATCTTTGAGAAATTAGGTAAAAAATAAAAAGCTAGGTCAAGTGTGTAGAGAATGCTACAATTGTTGTCTGAAAACAAAACAGGTTATAGGAACATATGCTTATATATGAATAGATGGCCTCGGAGGGAAACATCATACAAACACAGTTAAAATGGTTACCTCAAAAACAAAGGAGGGAGGGGACAGTAACTTGATAATTAAAGGAATATAAAACAATTATGATTTTTAATTTATATATTTTTTATCTTTAGAAATCTGCCATGTGCATATATTACCCATTCAAAGCAAATAGATATGCTTTTTTAATTCTTCCCAAATGGGGAGAAGGGTGTCAGTTCCTCAACACTTTCCTCCTCCTTTTTTGCTTCTAATGATGAATAGCTGAAATCCATCATTTGATGTCAAAACCTGAAATATTTCTAGTATCTCATATCCATTTGCTCCTTCTCCCCAAAATGGAACTGAATCCCTGCTCATGTTTGTTATTCCCTTGTTTTCATTTTTTTTAAAAAACTACAAAACAGGCACATGAAAAGTTGAAATGCCTTCTTTAAAAAACTTGGCATATTTTTATTACATTCTCTCAGACTGTACCCATCTAGATATGTGGATTAAGAAAAATAAAACACTTAAAAGTAGTACTAAGCATGTATATGTATGGTAATAAAGATGTTGACCATGAATAACTTAATATAATAAATAAATATTCTGAATATAAATATTATTACCACTTAATTTTTTGTAGCTCTTCAGTACTATTTAGGAAAGCACAATTATTAAAAACAGTTACATAAAACTTTCACAATTAGGCTACATTATCTGAGACTTCAAACCATTCTTATAAAAAACAGGACTATATATGGGGTGCCTGGATTACTAAGTTAAGCAGCTGACTGTTGATTTCAGCTCAGGTCATGATTGCATGGTTTGTGAGTTCAAACCCCTGCACTGTCAGTGCAATGACTGCTTGGGATTCATTCTTTCTTTTCTTTCTTTCTTTCTTTCTTTCTTTCTTTCTTTCTTTCTCTCACTCACTTGCTATCCCCACCCCCACCCCCGGTCCTGTGCATTAATTCTCTCAAAATAAATAAATACACTTTTTAAAAAAGGAGTATAGAGAGATTCTTACTACTTCCTTTAATTAATGAGTACAGACAATAGAACTATTTTTCCTGCTTTCAAGACCCCTAGAAATAAAGCTGCCATTTATTTTTTTAAGGAAAATAAAATTCTTAGCTATTTCTAGCAACTTTTTTGCACATAAGTACCTTCAAAACTTGAATACCACCTCTCTTCACTGATTAAAACTTTTCCTAAAATCCTGTAGTTGTCAAATTTTTTCTGTTCTTAGTCCCATCATTAAGACATCCTTAGCAGACTTACCAAACACAGAAGTCTCTGATATTGTCTGATCTTGAAAAACCACCAGTTCTGTTATACACTGAGTTTAATTTCTCTTGTTTGTACTTCATTGGGAACTGAGGCTTTCAAATTTCATGGAAATGTTGCTTGATATTGGGAAGAGAAAGCTGGTGACAGGGAGAGACCAAAACTCCAAAGCATAAGATTCAGGGAAAAAGAGAGTCAATTCTCACACAGCCATGGAACTAAACTGGTTCCATGGAGTGATTAAACAACAGTGTATACATCCTGTTATCCAAAATAATAGCTAATCCAAAAACCTGTTCTTTTATACTTTGGAAAACATCCAGGCTTTCTTTGCCTTGTAGGTTGACCTTTATAAAACAAATTCCCTTTAAGCAAAATTAGCCTGGATTCCCTCTGAAAACATATCAACTCAACCAAATGGGCAGAGTCAGCCAGAAACCATCTAGGTGGAAAGGGAAAAAGTGCAGTTCTTTACATTGTACAACTGGCTCAGCAAATGAGAAGAAAAAAAATCTCATTACCTCAAAAATTAGGAAGGATTAAGAATGAGCAGCCCCCCTGGCCTCTCTCCTGAAAGAAGGAAATAATATCCTCGTAGTGATGACACCCAGCAAGAGCTCTGAACTTCTCTGCCCAGGGATGGACTGTAAAAGTAGACAGAACCATACCACCAGGAAAACACTCTTCCCCACCAGGCCAGGCTCTAAGATATGACCATTTACGTGTTCAGTAAGGTTATGACCTTACTGTTCAGGTGTTTGTCACCAATGAGTGCAAACTACTTCTTTAGTGAGGAAAAGTTAACAGAGGTTAACTCTGGCTGCAAGACCACCTCTGCACTAGCAGGAACCTAAGAGCAAGCAGCATAACCTGAGAAAAAGGGCACAGAATCTTTTCCTCAACATGGAGTAGCCATTCCCCTGAAGACACACCCTGAGCTTCACTTTCAAAGCAGCTAGAAGGAAAGTCCCAACAAGGCCAGGGGCAAGACTGAGCCAAGACATCAGGGCAGAAACTGTGAACTCACCAGGAATAAGACCTTAGGCCCCAGGAGGAGCACGGCAGGGCTCCAGTGTGGTTGACCATCAGTGGTACCACATGGGGAGAGCTCTGGGCCCTTCATCAGCCCAAACTTTCATGAGAAACAAACTCATAAGAAATCTGGTGTCATGAGGATTTCAAAATAGCCGCTTCCTGGCCATTCAACCTATGCCAATTCTTATTCACAAGGGACAGGGGAGAGAGTACTAGCTTTCAAGAAGGAGCAGCAGAGAGAACTTGGCACATATGCACACCAAGGGAGGCTGAACTCGTGCACACACAGGTGGGAGAAGAGCATGTCTCAGACATGAATTCTTGAGCTTTTCTCTGATGCAGGGGAGGGAGGGCACAGCAACCAGATCCCTCGCCTCTCTGGAAATGATGCCAGAAGCTGTTTATCCCCAATCCTTCTGAATCTCCACTTACCACACATTTAGAAAGAAGTGGTATCTGGAAAAGTTGCTCCCAAACACTACAAGGTTTGCAGCCATCAGGAGGCAATCATTTCCACTGTGCTTACTAAGGAAGGAATGTGGGCTATTATTTTAGGAACATTTTCAACAACCAGAGTCAAAGAAAAAAAAAAGTTTCTGTATCATTCTTTATTAAGAAAAATAGATTAACTAGAACAATACATTCCCCTAAGCTTCCTATCAATTAAGGAAGTGACTGGAATACAACGTGGGCCCTAGACCAGGAATGTATGGATTTTATTGGGGAACAGAGGAGCAAACTGTGCTGATAGAAAAATAAAAAAGTAATTAGAAGAGACTGTTTAGCTAAAGTCTTAGGAGCAAAAAATAGTAACTTGAAAATACTCTCTAAATAAAGAGAAAAAGATTATCAAAACTAAAAGTAAAGTTAGAATGTTTCTGAAAGTGCCATTCAGGAAAAGGATAATTAGGGATTTAAGACTACAAATCAATAGTCCTTATTATAAGAGAAAATTTTAATTGCCCTTATTCCCATCCACCTCTCTACAGCTTCTACAGGGTAATAAGTAATTCTTTTTTTGCCTTACAACCAAATATAAAAGTTTTTGCTATCATTTAGGTAGAAAAATCAAAGACAGCTACAGGGAAATCTTTTAGCCTTCCATTAAGGAATAATAATTAAAAATTTAAGTAGAAAACATTCCATGTGTATGGAGTAAGAGAGTGCTAAATGTGATTTTTTTAAGGCAAAAACACAGCTTACTCAAGCTGAAACAGTTGCCAGTTCAGAAATATTTTTTCCACTTGGAATAAAATAATACTTCAAATAATCATTTGGAGTGATTCCTTCTGTGCTTCCAACATTGTTATTGCAAAGAATTTAGGGTTTTAAAAGCATATTTTGAATTAAATGACTATGGTTTCAAATTCAGGTATGTATATTTTTAAAACTCAAAGCAGCTTCAGAAAGATTGCAGAGAACTAGCAGAGATCCAGAAAGTATTGCAATGTAGCCAAAAACCTTTGGATAAATAACATCTGGCATTAGGGGTTTGCTATACTTGAGTTTCTCAACTTCCTCTCTGGAGAAATTTAAGTCCCTTTTGGCCTCTCTCTGATTTCCTTAAAAATGTTTCTGGAAACAGATACTCCACCATCTTCCATCTTCTTTATCTGGAGAAGTAGCGTAAAAACTGGTAGGAAACTACACTGTAGCAAGTGAGTACTGGACATGCTACAGCTCTCACCAGGGCCTATTTCAGTCTCAACCCCCAGTCTTTTAAATTTGCAGATCTGGAAAAAGCAAGAGGCTTTGACATCTCAGTGAGGCTGCAATCCCAGCCTCACTATAGACTAGCTGTATGCCCTTGAACAAATATTTTACCTCCAACTGAGCCTCACTATCCTCCTGTCCTCCTTGGGTCCATTGTGAGAACTGAGGTTCTATGAAAAGGAACCAACCCCTGCCTGGCACATGGCAGGCCACAATAAATAGTAAGTGCTCAGAGAAACCCCAGCACTGACTGTGATAACCACAGGTCTAGCATACCTTTGGATAGGCTGGAAACCAACCACATCTGTTATAAAGTGGCTTTCCCTAGAGCTTCCTCCTCTGCCCCTAGCAGACTGTTTTCTCTCTCTTTCTCAGCTGCTATCCCTTCTGATTGGCTGTAGCTCTGTTCCCTAACCTACTCAAAAGTCTTCAGTGAAATGATTTGCAAAGGACCCCATAAAGAAAAACTAAGCAACCACTCATTCCTTCCCTTACTTCAAGCCATCTGGGATAACTTTCTCTTTCTCTCTACCTTGTTATTTTGTCTTCCTCAAACAAATAAGCCAGAGCTGCTCACCTTGTTAAGTGAGAAAATAAGGTTCAGAACAATGTTATTTGAACTTATGTTTCATTATATTTTTATAATAGTGATCCTTTTTAATATTATACTTTGAATACACATACCTTACTTTTATAACATAGTTTCCAATGTACAAACCTATTTAAATATTATTTGAAAAAATCAGAAAAGAATAAATAAGAATTCCCTGGTTTAAACTGAAGTTGAAGATGGGAGGCAGGAAATAAAATGGATAAAAAAAATTTCCAGGTTTGAATTACATGAGAAGGCACAGTGGATATAATAGACATCAGGTCTACTCCAAGTGTGGTCTGCTGCCAGGATGTGAACCGTGTATTCCCAGACACCAAGGAGACAACACAGGATAATACAGGTAATACAGATAATGAGGGGAAGCACTTAGAAACTTTTTTTAAATTTTTGTTTGTTTATTTTTAATAGAGAGAGGCAAAGCTTGAGCAGGGCAGGGGCAGAGAGAGGGAGACACAGAATCCGAAGCAGGATTCTGTGCTGACAGCTCAGAGCCTGACGTGGAGCTCGAACCCACAGACAGTGAGATCATGACCTGAGCCAAAGTTGGACGCTCAACCGACTGAGCCACCCAGGCGCCCATAGAAACTTTTACAGTAACTTAAAAAGAAGTTGTAAGTATATGGAATAAACTAATAAATATTGGGACTTGTCTTTGTTGCTTTTCTAGTAATTTTCATTTTTCTAATTCATTCTCATTGAATATTATAAGAAAAGTACATTGAACAGTAAGTATCTGTCAACTGCAACTTTGAAATTTCAAAACACCAATCCTATACAACAGATTCATTCCTAAAAGACTTGGGGTGGGAGGATCCTGCTCTGACCTCCCCAGAGAACACAAGTTTGTAGAGAGTGTAAATAATTAGAGGCCAGTGACATTCTACCAAATCTTCTTCTAATGTGTGAAATATAATCCACATAAGGCAAAAAAATAAAAATGGCCCTCAAATAACCTATTTAAGATACACACCAGAAATAAGTAAATAAAATAGCAAATAGTTTCACTTATTCTTGTCATACATGTTCATCAAGCATTAAAATTTACAGTGAGAACTCGATATGAAAATGTTTGAAATATCACCTCCAAAGCTGTAAGTCTATTAAATTAATCTAATACCACAAAGTTGCATCAGTTATGACAAATGCTTCCACCTCCCTGAATTCTCAGTTTGAGGTGGCACAAGTTAGGGTAAACAAAGACAAACACTGAAAAAGAACAATCACATAAGCAGAACCATCAAAAGACCTTCATTTAAAAACTGGCTGCACTAGTCATGAGGAAATTTCACAGCACTCAAACGCAAGCCTGCTAGAGTCTCAGCTTCTTCCTCAGTGATAGAGAGATCCCTTACTTCTCAGGGCTAGTTTAAGGACCAGATCAAATAATTGGTGCTAGAGCACTTTCTGAAACTTTGGAGCAGTGGTTCTCAGAGGGCCATCCAGGACCCTTGGTGTTCTCTGATACCCTTTAGGCCTTTAGGATGATCTGCAAGATCAAAATGGTTTTCATAATACTGCTGTATTCTTTGCCTTTTTCATTCTCATTTCCTCACAAGTGGACACTGGAGTTTTCCAAAGGCTACGTGTCGGGTGACTGCGACAGATGGCACACATAAGTCACACAAACCCAGTTGTCTTCTAGGACACCAGATACTAAAGAGATGTACAAAGACAGAAAAAGAGATTAACCTGTCTTACTGAATTTGTTTTAGAAAATATAGAATGTTTCATAAAAAATAATTTTCATTAGCCTGCAATGGGGTTAGTGTTATGTTTAAATGTATGACTATATTAAAATCCATTTTAATTCCTTGTAATATAATTAAGTTTGTATTTGTTAGTATATATCACTTTAGTATGAATTTATATTTATGCAAAGAAGTTTGTTAGACTGTATCCTCTATTTTTACCTCACTTTCAAGTTGCCACCATCCAGAAAAAAAGCACTGAAAGGGTCTGTTCTCTGGCAACCATGTGTCCCAGGTTTCCAGGCCAGTCTTAACATCAAATGTGTTTCCAATTTTTCCCATCAACCACAAAAATGCTCTTTATATTTCAACATTTTTGTGCCCAAATGCATCTCCCAATCTGGTTCTCACATACAAGAATAATCACAAAACATCTTCCTATTGTGTTGTCTGTAATTATGTTTAAAATATTTCAGCACAGCTCATGTGACAAATGCCTATTGGTTGGTTCTGACCCATATCCCAGAATGGTTGGTTACTCCAGCTAAGAACACAGTCCAGGAGTATTAGTATCTGAAAGCTGCCACTCAGGACATGCTGTTGAAGAGTCTGAATTTTTCTGTAACTTTCATAAGTATCAGAGGTTTTGTTAATTAGCAAAATGGATGCTAAAAATTATTTTCATGGGTCAAATAGCAATGTTTTTAAAATGTGAATGACTGGAAATACTGTAGGGTACCCCTTGTCCTTGAGTAAACAAGGTATATGCACTGAGAAAGTCCACTGGCCCAAGCCCTTTGGACTGGCAGCCCAGGTTTAGTATTTTCACTCTGAGGGAAGACCAAAGGACAATTAGGCAACTTCCCTTCTGCCTCAAGTGAACGTTTCCTACAAGGACAGCAACACCACCAAAAGGAGGGAGCTCACACCTCACTGAGCTTATGAAATAAACACGTTGGACCCTTAGTAGTTACACACTACCCAGTAACAAGGCTGCTGAGTAGGAAATCTACAGCCCTCATCTATGCTATTAGGCTATGGATAATTACCAGAAAGATTACAAACCATCAAAATAGTTTAGTTTCAGAGTATTGGTAAAATGTCTTTCAGACCATCTGAGCCTCAGAAATGCTTATTCTTTCTTGTCCAGGACTATCATTTAACAGCAAAGAACTCCCAGGACGGTTCAAAAGCTGCAGGATTCAAAGGCCAAATTTTATTTTCCACTGAATGAAATACAGAACCTAGTTATCAGCCTTTTGTGAGGAATCTAGGTACCTCTTCAAAAAAAAAAAAAAAGGAATTAAGGGAATAAACACTTACTGAATTCTCTAACATGCCAACATCGAGCTATACCTTTATAAGAATATTACAAAATGACCCAATGTCACAGAAGACAGCAATTCATCTCAAGGCAGCATTACACAACCACTAAGACAGCCCTACTTATAAGTAGAGGAAGCAGGGAAGGGAGAAAACAAAGCTGGTGGCAGAGGATGGGAGGGTAGTAGGGGGGGGTGGTTGAGGAACACATGCTCCAACAGGAAAATTTGCAGCTTCCAAAATTCAAGGTGTTGTGCCATCATTTTGTTTGGGGTAAAACCTCACATGATACGGAATCCATAGTCAAATATGAACTATCTGCTCTGGCTTCCTCCCATAAATATTGATGAACAAACTGTTAATAGTTAAGCACCAAATCTTCTCATTCCCTATATAACCAAAATGAACAAAATATCTATAATAATGGAATATCACACAACAGAAAATCATCCTACAAAAAAACCCTAATGACAATGAAAAATGTTCACCACATTTCATACCCCACCAAGAAGTGGGAGCGCACACCAGCTACACACAGCATGGTGTTTTTCCTCTGGATGGCTGTTTTTCTCACACTCCCCAATACCAGGGATATTCCTTGTTGATATTTTGTCTCTCTAGCTTTTCTTCTATTTCTTCTTTTTATATTTTTTCTTTTATATATTTAAATACAAATATATGTGCTATATATTTCCACATATATAGATAGGGATAGAAATATAAGAGATAAATGTTTAAATTTTTTTTATTGTTTCTTTTTGAGACACAGAGTGTGAGTCAGGGGAGGGGCAGAGAGAGAGGGAGATACAGAATCTGAAGCAGTTTCCAGGCTCTGACCTGTCAGCACAGAGCCTGACATGGGGCTTAAACCCATGAACCATGATATCATGAACTGAGCTAATGTCAGACGCTTAACCAACCGGGCCATCCAGGGCACCCCATGAGAGATCAATGTTTAGAGGAGACTTCTACACTTTTCAGTTTTGTGCATATGTTAAGAATTATAACAATATTTTTAATGAAATTTGTTCAAAGCAACAATATTTTCACATTACATCAATAATGGAATTCCCATGGAAATAATATATCCTTAGCCACCAGGTAATCTCCATAAGTCTGGCCTCCATCATGACCATCTAGAAAAATAATGCACTGTTTGACCATATCCATTCAATTCAACAAGTATTTAATCAAACATCTTCCATTAGGTGGGTACTTTGATAGGCTCAGTAAAATGACAGAGGTTCTTTCAAATAAAATTATACAAGTCTCTAAATTATCATTACTTCATTCAGAATAGTCAAACTGAATTTGGTCAGACTGCCTTTCCAAAAACTTGCAGTTGGTGTAGCAGAAATAAGAAATCTGAGAAGTGGGACTAATAATTCAAATTTTTTGATGTCTAGGATACACTGGATACATAGCAATGACAGATGAAAATAAAGGAAATGAGAAATTGGTGAAGTGGATACCTTTGCTGAGTACTGAAACAGACCAGAGTCAAGCAGATACTTCTACTAAGAACAAAAAAGGAAGATGAGTAGAACTACCTTTATAAACACAAAACAAAAATGATGTCATAAAACATTTCACTAACAAAGGTGATTAAGATCCTATATTATATAAAGCTTAGAAGCATCTGGAAGCAAGAGCATCTGGAAGAATCTGACTTGCTACCCATTTATTTTTCTTTAGGCTGTGTCAATGCTAAATGAGCGGTTGGCTTACTAATTCCAGATTAAATGGGTTCAGGTCTGGGAGATACACACAAACAGTTTTGGTTTAATTTAAATATCCTATTCACACATAACTTCCCTAACCTTTAAGTTTCCAAACTGTATTCAGACAAATTAAGCACAAATTCCAAGTTCCGCTGGCTCAAATATATTATGGCTAGAAAGCTAAGGGAAAGATAAACATGCAAAGCCAAAGAAGCAGTTCTAAAAGTTGAAAAGAAGCCTACAAAGATGGGATCAATTGAAATATGTGAGTCTGCATCTGTTCTGAATAGCTCCACTTCATCCTCTATCAACACCAGACTCAGAGCTCCAGTCATCTTGGCTGCTCCTGCCTTTGCAACCAGCCTATCATGCTCAAAGAGTTCATCATGAGGGTTGGCCAACTTGGAGAACCTTTAAATCTATGATGGCCAAACCTATAAGAGCAGCAAGCCAGGAAAAGCAGATGTCGGCATCATGCTACAGCATGCATTTCAAAGTTACAAGGCAAGATGGAAGATAACCTTAGCCAAAGATAATTTCTCTAACCTTGACATTAAAACTAGACATTGTATCTATTGTTTTTAAATAAGTTTCCTATGAGCAAGCTCTCAGCTTCCCAGAACCAAGAAATACATAGACATTCCTCTTCCTATTGCTCTCTAGCTAGGCAGTCATGTTGCTTATTTACTGACTACTGCAGATGATTAAGAAATCACCTTAAGGGGTGCCTCGGTGGCTCAGCCAGTTAAACATCTGATTTCAGCCCAGGTCATGATCTCATGATTTGTGCGTTCGAGCCCTGCGTCAGGCTCTCTGCTGACAGCTCAGAGCCTGGAGCCTGCTTCGGATTCTGTGTCTCCTTCTCTCTCTCTCTGCCCCTACCTTGCTTGTGTATTTTCTCTATTTCTTTCTCTCTAATATAAATAAATAAACACTTTTTTTAAATTACCTTAAGTTATAGTTCCCAAAACTACCGGCCTAAACGAAATTCATAAAAGTAAATATTTTCCCCCAAAAGGTTCCCAACATTCCATTTCAACTGCAGTATAGAACCCTCAAGACATTTAATATTATAACACAGACTCATATTCCTTCAGTGAGGGGAACAGCAACAAGAAGGAAAATGAAACACTATAATTAAAAAGGTTTGATACTGGAGAACCTCCAGGAAACTCTGTGCAGACAGAAAGACACCAGTTACACCATCTTCAAATGAATGTTATTGGCTGTATCATCATGAAACTTATTTAACTTGATGTGCTACTTTCTCTGTTCCAGTGTAACCTGAAAACACACCCAAACAGCACTTACACTGCACTTCTACCAAACCTATCCACATTCATTTCCCTGCCAATGCTATTTGGAGAAGGAAAAAAACTTTTAAAGCCCAAACTGAGAATTCTTAAGCATAACCTAAGAAGTGAAATGTCTTGATTTGTCTTTCTGCAAAAACCTTCCCTTAGGAACACAAAAGAGAAGTAGGGGAAGCCTGGGAAGTCTCTGCACTTCACTGCATGGTGAGCCAACAGCCCAGCAGCTTTGGGGCAAAAGCCCACTTCCTTAGAAAAACCTGTATTTTCCTGTAGTTCTTACAAAGGGTGTTCAGATGTGATTCTTACCTTGTCTCCTCTGATAACACACTAAGTGAAGAGAAGGCAGGGGATATGGGGAGAAGAGGACAGAGCGCCAGGAGTAGGAAATGTGTGAAGAGGTCCAAGATAAACATTGAACACAAAGGTCAGTCCTTACCTAAAAAAAAACCTGGCTGGATTTTGGGAATTGAGAAACCTCCTGCCTCCTTGGAGTGGATGTGGTGTGCTGATGTGGGCGATCTGTGCACAAGTTTCTCTTCTGTTTTTGCTGGCCAGCAACCCTTCTTCCTTTCCTTTCATCCTTGCCAGAAGGATTTCTCAGTTTAAACTTTGGGGTGAAGAGATAACCCGCTGAAACATTTAAGTAAATGCTACATAATGCAAAATTAGCTTTAGAAGGTCCTGGGGCAAATCTGACATGGGTTTAGGGTATGATGCTCTCAAGGAGAACTCCTCTTTGAAGGAACAAACCAGGGTGCCTGAGTGGCTCAGTCAGTTAAGCAGCCAACTTCAGCTCAGGTCATGAGTTTAAGCCCTGAGTTGGGCTCTGTGCTGACAGCTCAGAGACTGGAGCCTGTTTCTGATTCTGTATCTCCCCTCCCCCCCACCTCTCTCTCTCTGCCCCTCCCCCACTCGCATTCTCTCTCTCTCTCTCTCTCTCTCACTCTCACTCTCACTCTGTCTCTCTCAAAAAATCTCAAAAATAAAAACAAACATTAAAAAAAATTGAAGGAACAAACCAAATGTTGCTTATAAAAGGGCATTCCCAAGCCATACATTTCCCATCAAAGACCTGGAGCTCTGTTTGGCACCTGCCAGTCTGATCTGGCCTCCTGGTCACCAGGGGTGAGGAAAAGAAAGAAAAAGGAAAAAAAAAGAGGAATAACCCATGGAGAGCACTCAATTTCAGGTAGCATAATATACAGGCTTCTGTGTCTTGTGAGCTATTCTTTACAGAAGCTCTCCTAGAGACAGACACTATTAGTACCATTCATTGCACAGATGTAGAATCAAGGTAGAGCCACAGGGTAAATTACCTAAACTCACACGACCAAAAAGTTATTGGGATTAGAATGTCACTGGCTGGGGACGCCTGGATGGCTCAGTTGGTTGAGCATCAGACTTCAGCTCAGGTCATGATCTCACAGCTCGTGGGTTCGAGCCCTGCCACGGGCTCTGTGCTGACAGCTCGGAGCCTGGAGCCTGCTTCAGATTCTGTGTCTCCTTCTCTCTCTCTGCCCCTAACCCACTCGCATTCTGTCTCTGTCTCTCTCAAAACTAAATAAACATTAAAAAAAAATGTCACTGGCTGTAAAATTCTGACTCTGAAAAAGAAAATTAACATTTTCTTTCTTTTTTTTTTTCCTTCCCTTCCTTTTTTTTTCTTCTTTTCTTTTCTTTTCCTTCCTGTCCACATTCCATCCCTGCAGGATTTTGGTCACATAACATCTCTCAGTATTCTCCAAACAGACCACACCCTTTCCAAACTCCAGGCCTTTTTCTTCCACCTGAATAGCCTTAAGAAGCCTATTTCAGAATCAGATGATTTTATCTCCTCCCCTGTAAGCCTCTACCACCTCTCCAGGTACAGCTGGTCAAAGGATCCTTAGACACCAGGAACTTGAAAAATGCTATTATAAGTAATCTATTTAACTATAAGCAATTCATTTAAATCTCAACTTCAAACTGCCAGTGGCTATCTTAATTCTTACTTGGCTATGTAACCCTGGTCACAGCATTCAGAAAGAGCTTTAAAAGAATCAAATAAAACTTCTAACAGATCAATCACATTTTGAAGTATCAAGGTCAAATACACCAATTATGAGGTGAGAGAGTGAAAATCTATAAATATATTATTTTTTAAGGGATGACAAATCATTTTTCTTTCTCTTCATAGCTTTCATAGGGGAGAAAAGTGAATTCAAATCATTTTTAAGAGTTTATGGTGAAGGCTGATTCACAAGATATGCACTAAAAACTCAGCTTTGGGGAACTTCTAGGGAATAAGTCATCATAGAAAAGTTTATACCCTTAAGCAAAACAACAACATTTAAGTTAACCATTAAGTGTGTAGTGTTCTAGGAACATGTTAAACACTTTTTCCATATTTTTCATAAGGTGTAAAGTCATCATCATGGACATTAATGACAATGCTATGTGGACTCCAGAGATGTGAGCATCAGCAGCCCCAGCCTATCATCCGTTTTTACACCTTTTTATGATTCTTTGCTCAGGTTTTCAATTGTACTTCATGTTGATGATGTCAGTAGTTGGCCTAAGTATCAACTCTCCATTTAAGTTGGCTGTGAACTTAAATGCCAGGTAAGAAAACTTGCTGAAACTGAGTAATAGAAGAATACACACAAGTTCCAAGTAAGTACCTTTCTCATAAATACGTGGACAGGAAAGGGTTACCTGCCAACAAGACAACTACATGGCTGTCATTAAGAATGGCCATGCCAAGTAGCACCATCACCCATCAATTACTTCTCACAGAAGCCAGAATCTCACAGACATGGATGGTAACTACAGACACAGAACTTCTTGCTTAGGTAATTCAACTGACCTGTGAAATAGGAGAATGTGTTGAGAGTCATTTTTCCAACTAACGACACTGCTAGTGATCATGCACCAGCTGGCAATGAGAAAGTAAGTTCCATTCTTGATGTCTCTAGCCACTTCTTGGTAAGACCTGAGAAAATTCAGTGTCACGAGGAATTTCTCCCTTGAAAAATGTGTTTCACTTTTTGTGCTGCTAAAGTGTTGTAAAAGATACAAGTATTTTTTTTTAAGAGAATTCATCTTTGGTTTGATGTCATTTTTTATTTTTTCTATCATGTGTTCTACATTTTTTCAAATCTCCTGTACTGAACACTGTTACTCTAATAACCACAAATATACAGTATTAAAAAAGGTGGTGGAAGTTGTTTGATGCTAATGGTTTGTCTGTCTTCCTTCTCATATAGCAGATGAGGCCAGGCTCTTGTGGTCAAATGTTAAAGAACTTTGGGTAAGTCTCTTGACAACTCTGAGCTTCAGTTTTTATATCCTTAAAATGGGAATACAGAATGGGAGAAGATATTTGCAAATGACATATCCAGTAAAGGGTAACAAAAATATACAAGGAACTTATAAAACTCAATACCCCAAAAAATGAATAATCTAATTAACAAATGAGCAGGGGGCACCTGGGTGACTGAGTCAAGTTAAGCATCCAATTCTTGGTTTCAGCTCACATCATGATCTCAGTCATGAGACTGAGTTCCCAGTAAGCATGGAGGCTGCTTGAGATTCTCTCTCTCCATCTGTCTCTGCCCCTCCCCTGCTCACACACTCTCTCTCTCTCAAAATAAATAAACATTTTTTTTAAAATGGGCAGAAGATATGAACAGATATTTCTCCAAAGAAAACATCCAGATGGCCAACAGACACACGAAAAGATCTTCATTATCACTTACCATCAGGGAAAAATGCAAATCAAAACTCCAATAAGATATCATCGCTTACCCGTCAGAAAGGCTAAAATCAACATAAGAAGCAACAGGTGTTAGCAAGGATGTAGAGAAAGGGAAACCCTCTTGCACTGTTGGTGGGAATTCAAACTGGTGCAGCCACTATGGAAAATAGTATGGAGGTTCCTCAAAAAGTTAAAAATAGAACAACTCTATGATCCAACAATCGCACTGCTAGGTATTTACTCAAAGGATACAAAAATACTGATTCAAAGGGATAAATGCACCCCAATGCTTATAGTAGCATTATCAACAATAGCCAAATTATGGAAAGAGCCCAAATGTCCATCAACTGATGAATGGATAAAGAGGTTGTAGTACACACACACACACACACACACACACACACACACACAAAGGAATATTACTCAGCCATCAAAAAGAAAGAAATCTTGGCACAAAAACAGACACTCAGATCAATGGAACAGAATAGAGAACCCAGAAATGGACCCACAAACATACAGCCAACTAATCTTTGACAAAGCAGGAAAGGATATCCAATGGAATAAAGACAGTCTCTTCAGCAAGCGGTGCTGGGAAAACTGGACAGCGACATGCAGAGAAATGAACCTGGACCACTTTCTTACACCATACACAAAAATAAACTCAAAATGGATGAAAGACCTAAACATAACACAGGAAGCCATCAAAATTCTTCAGGAGAAAGCAGGCAAAAATCTCTTTGACCTCGGCTGCAGCAACTTCTTACTCAACACGTCTCCAGAGGCAAGGGAGACAAAAGCAAAAATGAACTACTGGGACCTCATCAAAATAAAAAGCTTCTGCATAGTGAAGGAGATCATGCAATCAGCAAAATTAAAAGGCAACTGACAAAATGGGAGAAGATATTTGCAAATGACATATCAGATTAGTATCAGGTTATTATCCAAAATCTATAGAAAACTTACCAAACTCAACACCCAAAAAACAAATAATCCAGTGAAGAAATGGGCAAAAGACATGAATAGACACTTCTCCAAAGACAACATCCAGATGGCCAACCGACACATGAAAAAATGCTCAACATACCTCATCATCTGGGAAATACAAATCAAAACCACACAGAGATACTACCTCACACCTGTCAGAATGGCTAACATTAACAACTCAGGCAACAACAGATGTTGGCAAGGATGCAGAGAAAGAGGATCTCTTTTGCATTGCTGGGGGAAATGCAAACTGATGCAGCCACTCGGGAAAACAGTATGGAGGTTCCTCAAAAAATTAAAAATAGAATTACCCTACGACCCAGCAACTGCACTACTAGGTATTTATCCAAGGGATAAACAGATATACTGTTTAGAAGGGACACATGCACCCTAATGTTTATAGCAGCACTATCAACAATAACCCAAGTATGGAAAGAGCCCGAATGTCCATCAATGGATGAATGAAGATGTGGTATATATACACAATGGAGTTTTCCTCGGCAATCAAAAAGAATGCAATCTTGCCATTTGCAACTATGAGAATGGAACTAAAGGGTATTATGCTAAGCGAAATTAGAGAAAGGCAAATATATGACTTCACTCATATGAGGGCTTTAAGATACAAAGATGAACATAAGGGAAGGGAAGCAAAAATAATATAAAAACAGGGAGGGAGACAAAACATAAGAGACTCTTAAATATGGGGAACAAATAGAGGGTTGCTGGGGGGGGGGGGGGGTTGTGGGAAGGGGGATGGGCTAAATGAGTAAGGAGCTTAAGGAATCTACTCCTGAAATCACTGTTGCACCATATGCTAAGTAACTTGGATGTAAATTATTAAATAAAAATTTTAAAAAAAGAAAGAAATCTTGCCATTTGCAATGACATGAATAGAGCTAGAGAAACAAGTTATGCTAAGCGAAATAAGTGAGAGAAAGACAAATCCCATATGCTTTCAACTCATATGTGGAATTTAAGAAACAAATGAACACAGGGGGTAAAAAAGGAGAGGCAAACCAAGAAACAGACTCTTAACTATAGAGAACAAACTGATAGTTACCAGGAGGTGGGCTGGGGGATGAGTTAAAGAGATAATGGACATTAAGGAGGACACTTGTGATGAGCACTGGGTATTGTATTTAAGAGATGAACCACTAAATTCTACACCTGAAACTAATATTACACTGTATGATAACTAACTGGAATTTAAATTAAAATTTGGAGAAAGGAAAAAAATAGGAATAATTTAACGGGTTGGGTAGTGGGGAAGGACTTAACACAGTTGTGATCACTGAGTGAGATGATATATGTAAAACTGCTCAGCTCACTGCTTGGTACAGAGAAAGCATTCAATCAACTATAATAATTATTATCAAAGAGCAGAACAGATGAGTAGTTATCTAATTTCAGCTCTGGCTTCTTCAAGCTTGCCTGCCTTTCTTCCTTCCTTTCAGTCAAAAATAGGTGATATTGGCAATTTCATAAGATTTGACTTTGCCTCACACATTTTTTTAATTGAACAGGGAAATTACATCCCTGAGCACAGGTGAGTTTTAATTCATTAACAGATATCTATTACTAGTTCCTCTAAATTTAGGGAAGGTGTTTTTTTTTTTGAAATCCACTACTTCCCAATCTTATTCTTGTGAATTTTGACAATGTCTTGACTATACATTTAAAAAGTCAAGTGTTAAAGTCAGTATTCATTTATTTATTCACTCATGCTTTCTATTATACCTTTAGTTAGCACACACTGTATTCTGTACTGGATTTAAAAATGTAAGGGTTATAGTTCTGTCCTCCAAACACCTCACTGGTTTGGAGGTATGTTCATTTCCTAGTGCTGCTGTTAACAAATTGCCATAAACTTAGTGGCTTAAAACACACAAAATTTTTATCTAGTGTTCTGGAGTTTAGAAATCATAAATAAGTCTTACAGGCTAAAATAATACTGTTACTTTTGGAAGCTCCAGGGAGAATCAGTTCCTTGTCTTTTCCAGTTACTGGAGGTCATCCGCATTCCCTAGCTTATGGCCTCTTCCTCCAGCTTCAAAGCATAACATCCCATCTTCTGCTTCTGTCCTCCATCTCTTCCTCTCTTACTATGACTCTTCTTCTTATAAGGACCCTGATGATTACACGGGGACCACTGGATAATCCAAAATAATCTCCCAAACTGAAGATCCTTAACTTAATCATATCTGTAAAGTCTCTTTGCCAAGGTAACAGGGTTACCTTATTACCATATTGACAGGTTTGGAAATTAGGATATGCACATCTTGGGGAACCATTATTCAGCTTCCCACAGGAGACTGATGGAAATAAAACCAGAAATTTCAGCAGGATCCCACTCTTTCAAGTTTTCTCTGTGAATCTTATCAAATTTTAACAAAGTTCCTAAGAAGTTCAATTACCTACTAAAACCAGGTAACAGCACAAGTGAACCACAAAGTTGAAGAACAGAGGACAGTTTAGGGTGCTAACTTTAGGAGACAGACTAACATCAGAACAGGAAACATAAAAATAAAATGGCAGACACCTTAGAGTACAACATAGTGACCTTAAAACACCAAGAAGGTTAGTGATGTGTATAAAGAAGACAGAGATGTGTATAAAGAATTTTAGAAGCATCTAAAATAAAAATTTTAAATGCTTTGCAGCATGACTGATTTTTATAGTACATGAACATATGAATACAGTCATGGGGAAAAAAAGGCTACAAAGATAAAACCAAGAATTAACAGCAATTACTAGTAGTATTGCTGAACAGTTAAAATAGAGGTAATTTTATTTTTTCTTACCACTTCTGATTTTTTCTATAATGAACATGCATTATCTTCACAACCAGAAAATACACATTGAAATATAATTTTCAATAATTTAGCAGTTAAAAGTACAGGCTTCAGTTCTCTGGAAATATTCAATTAAATCAAAATACTCCTTTCTGCTATAAGCCCATAATAGCTTAGTAACTATTCCTATTTTTTAAAGATCTGTTCTATAACATTACCAAGCAACACTGATTTTTTTTAATTATAATTTTTGTTTGTTTTTTAATACTGATTACTAATTGACCTTCTCAGTTTCAGAGAAGTAGATGCGCTGGAATTAGTATTTCAATCACTGACCATTTATAAATGTTAAGAATGCATTTTAATATGATTATCAGACTTATGTACACATATATACACAATATTTAATAGTTACATGTTTATAGATCACAAAGTCAATTGATAGATATGGACCAAAGAAGAAGAACACTGGTAAGCTGAGCATTAATATATTCACACCCTCAGGGGTGTCTGGGTGGCTCAGACAGTTGAGCATCCAACTCTTGATTCAGCTCAAGTCATGATCCCAGGGTCGTGGGATGGAGCCCCACATCAGGCTCTGTGCTGAGCATGGAGCCTGCTTAAAATTCTCTCTCTCTCCCTCTGCCCCTCCCCCCTGCTTGCGTGTATGCATGCACTCTTTCTCTCTCTAAATTATATATGTATTCACACCCTCAAAAGATATAAAATCAATACCCTATCTTTACACTCACTGAAATTTCATTCATATGTGCACACTTCCATTTATAAATGGGGAATACTGAACAGACAGCACACTTATTCATGAACTGCTTATCCCTCTTGTTTTATGGGGGGGAAAAGGAGAGAGAGAAAGAAGGAAAGAAAAAACAGGAAAAGGAAGAGAAAAATGAAAGAAGAAAAAAACCAGAAAAATCAAGTTTTGCCCTGGACACTTATCTGGACCAGCCTAACTAACACTTTAATCTCTCATTTTAAAAATGCCATCTTTCCCCTTTCTTTCTAGATCAGTCAAAATAGCTAGCATAGACTCCTCAAGGATTTTCAGAACATTAGTCAATTTTACAGCCTGAAGCAAAGAGAGATCTACTTACTATGACAAAGAGATCCCAGTTATTTTGCCTTTCTGTTATAATTGAGTACTGTCCTTCCAGGGCAGGCAGTGAGTGATGGGGGGTCAGTAATGCCCAGCTACTCTGAAGATGAGGAGTGGTCTGCTTTCTCGCTCAGAGGCGTGCCCGCTTTCCTAATCACCCAAGGGACAGACTGCATAGAGACAGAGCATCCTGGCTCACTTAACTGACCAGCTCCCCTGCAGACAGGATGAAAAGAGGCTCTGCTCAACACCTGCTCTAAGTTTCAAAACTTGCAATCCTTGACTTTGGAGATGAGAGCCCAGCTCTGCCTTGTTCACACTGTTCTCCCTAAGCACAAACATAAAATAATGATCTAAGGAATGACTGGTAGAAGTCCTTCACATGTGCCTATCCCTTGAATGCTATATATTAACCATAAAGACCCCATAAAATCCTAAATGTAAAATGCATCTATCAATTCGCGAATCATATCACCTAGAAAGACATAAGCAGAATATTCACATTATATCTAGGAGGTGAATCAGTGACTGAAAAGTTGTGGAAGATTTGGCTTATGATAAGTTTCTCCAATAGCTAGGTGAAATGAAGCAAAAATTATACATAGGTAAATCTGGTAAGAATCAAAAAAAAAAGATGGTGTTCAAATGATCAGTACTCAGATTCTTAAATAAGTTCTTCTTTCCTATTCTCTTTTTATACCAATACTATTTAAAATGGGAAAGATAAAATTGTACATAAAAGTATGTCATTTCATGTATATTCTTTGATTATTTCTAAAAGTACCTCATTTCATAGATTTTTCTTAAACAGCCAGAACTATTCACCTCCACATTTACTAAAATCATATATGATGTTTTTAAAGCCCCTTTTAATAAATGAATGGTCTTCCCTATTGACTAGTTCAGGACTGTAACTGACAGCCCAGCGCTCCCCTGGATGAGGGTACGAACAGCTCTATGCCAATGGACAAGGGGCACCAGAACAGCCAGCAGTTGCTTCTGCCCATGTCCAAGGGGAAACAGTAGGAGACAGCATAATATTATGAGTGTTACAGAGTCAGCCCTTTGTTACCGGAATGACTTAAGGGGCAGCTTGCTGTGACCTCACTGAAAATCATGTCCGTCATCTGTAACATGGGAGATAACTGCATGTCCCACAGTGCTTCTGAGATGATATAAAGTGCCTGCTGCCTGCAAAACGAAGGAGAGCCCCACTGTTTCAGATTGCCCCACTGCAATCAGCACTTCTGGCCTCACTCAGGGAGCCAAAACCATCTTCTCATTTATGGACTTGATTTAGAGCCATGGCAAATAAACAATAACTGAGAGCAAAGCACTTTGTAAAAGACTTTGCTTCAAAACCATTTAATTTTTAAAGCAGTCCACAAAGAGAAAAAAAGAAAACGACTGCAAATGACCCCAAATCACTATGCTGTGACTAGATATACAACAAAAATAAAGCTAAAACGAAAGGATTTTTAATTGAAATCAGCTTAAACTATGTCATCAGCTTTCATTCACCTCAAACTTTGATCACATAGTTATCACAAAACAGCACAGAGCTTTTATTTTTTTTCTACTTGAAAGCCAAAGGAAAAAGCTGTACATAATAAAATGTGGCACAGGATTCTATTAATAATTAAATGCATGCTTCCAAATGCAACATGTTTCTTATAGCAAACAGTAGGAAAACTTCAGGCAACTTTTTTCAAAAAATTTCAAATATCTCACTGCATCACTAAAAATGTTATCACTTATAAAAATGCAATCCAAAGAAAACTAAGTGACACCAAAGTTTATTACATTGCTTCTGAACTTAAATTTCATGTATGCCAGGAAACAAATATATCAACACATCCAATGGCTGTATTTCAATATTAAATTAAAACACACACACACACACAAAGTATGCTACCATTTTTCAGTTTTGTAAACCATTTAGAACTCAAAATTTAATATATCTCAGCATTATAACTGAACTCTAAACACTTTTACTATATTTTATACACCTTCAGATAAGCCATCATAAATCATCTTATAAACATATATATATGTTTAATATATAAAGACATTATTTTTCAGGTCCCAAGTAAGACTAAAAGTCTGGGTATCTTTACTAAACAAACTGCACAATGAAGTTAACAACAAAAAGGTGGTCCTGAGAATGTTGCTTGGAAATAATTAAGATGTCATAGGTTGGAGACACCCTCTCCTAGCCAAGATAGAGAAACAGGCACCAGATTTACCTACACACTTGAAACAACTCAAGAATGAGCAAAATATTTTGAACAATAGTTTTAAAACATTGAACACTGAACAACAAAGGGCAGTGAGAGATGGAAATGAACAAGGTAACCACACAATTGAACCAGCTTATTGCCTGGAGGGAATTTCAAGATTACAGCACAAAAAACCTAGAGCCAGGCAGAGCCTGGTGGTCTCCCTGAGCTGAGGAGATGGGTCTGGGAGTGCAAGAAGACCAAGATGCTGAGAGTTGGCAGGGCAGAGTACCAGAGAAAAGAAACCTATGAAGACAGGGGAATTCTGAAGATATGCTGGGGTTCCACCTCCAGTCTTCCCTAATCAACCCATATATAGAAGGAAACTACCCAAGAACCACCTGAAAGAATGAGAGTAAATGATATCCAAAGCTCACGCAGGCTGGGAATGGTTCTTCCTCTTCCCATTACAGTGGAAAGTTTCATAATTAACAGGACATCAGGTAGATAATTTTAAAGGATTTTGCCTCAGTAGAAGGTAGAACTAGTACTAGACTAAATGCTGCTCTGGTCCTACTTAAGAAAGCTTAAAAACAAGACATGAAAGGGTCAAACCCTTTCCAAGTGACTTAACTATATTTCATAACCAAGCTCAAGAATACCAAAATATGCAGCATTAAACAAGATAAGATCACGATGTCTGGCATTTAATGAAAAATTACTAGGCATATAAAGAAACAGGAAAATACAAACCATAATAAAGACATAAATCAGTTAAGTAAAGCCAACCCAGAACTGTCATATATTAGAAATAGCAGGGTCACCTGGGTGGCTCAGTCGGTTGGGTATCAGACTTTGGCTCAGGTCATGATCTCACAGTCCGTGGGTTCAAGCCCCACGTCAGGCTCTGTGCTGACAGCTTAGAGCCGAGAGCCTGCTTTGGATTCTGTGTCTCCTCTCTCTCTGCCCCTGTTTATGCTTGGTCTCTCTCTCTCTCTCAAAAATAAACATAAAAAAATTAAATAGCAGACAAGAATATTTTTTAAAGGTTTCTGTGTGATCGAAAAAATGCAAAGAAAATTTGAAATTTTTAAGATATTAAAAGATTCTAACTGAACTTCTAGAGATAAAAACTACAATGAATGGGGTTTCACACTGGATAGGATTAAAAGCCACATTAAAATTTGTAAAAAAAATAATAATAATAATTTAAAAAAGATAAGTGGATTTAAAGTCATAGTAACAAAGACTATCTAAAATGAAATACAATGATAAAAATAAATACTGGTGAAAAATGGACAAAACATCAGTGAGCTATGGAATTACTTCAAGCAAACTAGTATAAATATAAATCAAGTCTCCAAAGGAGGAGAACAGAAAATATTTTTTTAAAATAATGGTTGAAAATTTTCTAAATCTGATGAAAAAATATAAACCTATAAATTCAAGAAGCTCAATGAACTCAAAGCATAAGAAACATGAATAAAACAACACTGATACATATGCCATCATCACAGTGCAGAAACTAGTGTTAAAGAACAATACTGACATATATGCCATCATAAGTGCTGAAACCAGTGTTAAAGAAAAGATCTTTAATACAACTAGAGTAAAAAATACACATTATTTACAGAGCAAATTTAATTTATACTTAATGGCCAAATTCTCATTAGAAATAATGCAAGCCAGAAGACAGTAGAACATCTGTAAAGTAATGAAAGGAAAAAACTGTCAATCTAGAATTAGTCAATGAAAATTTCTTTCAAAAATAAAACCAAAATAATAATGGTAAAGGATAAGAAATATTAAAGGAAATTCTTCAGGGAAGAAATGATTATCCAGTATAGTCTTCTGATCCTTAATTTAATCACATCTGTAAAGTTCCTTTTACAACGTAAGGTAACATTTCCAGGTTCTAAGAATGAGGACACGGATATCTTTGAGAGACTATTCTTCCAACCATGTGCCCCATATGAAGAAACTACTCAAGAAGACACTCCACTAACAAAAAATCATGAAAAAAAAAATAGACTTTTTTTTTTATTAGAAACTGAGTATAACTGAGAAGAAGGAGACATGAGAAAAAATTAAGTGGGACTCCTCTGGACTTTGATGCCTGGATATTCTCCTTTGACCTGCAGATTTAGTAATTTAAGACTGTTTTCTTCCTAACCACTCCAACTATAATACTTATCTCTGCAAATACTATCCACATAATTATAACATTGCAATTTCTGTTTTTACAAAAATAACTCAAAAATAATCAGAACAGTGATTTGAAAAAACCTAAGGTTCCTGCTGCATCAATGTTCAACCAAATTACTCTTAGTTTCAATGACCAAATTTGGCATTTGAGGGGTTGAAATTATGCTAACTTAACTCTAGGTCAATTATGTTGTAAGTCATATTTCTTGATAAAGTTTCTTTTCCCCTTCATACTGTCAACCAAGTTGCAAACTTGAATGCTAAGTGAATTTATAGCCCATCAAGAATTCTAATAACTCTAACATTCTTGCCTTACATGAAATGCTTCAATGCATCACCAAATTGACTTATTATAATATTTACTTTAGAACCAGTAATGCAATTTCAGAATTTGAGAAACTGTAAATGATTAATATTCTTTTTCTACCTTGCACGCATACACCCATGCCAATAAAATTATATCAAGGCTTCCTGTTCAGCAATAAGAGATGCATTTTGCACACAACCTTGGAGATATAACTTTCATCCCAAGTTAATAGTTTGCCATAATATTAACAATCCCCCATCACATCTAAATAGAAGTTCCACAGGCTTACAAAATAGATTTTCTCATTCTATAATTTATAAATTATCTAAAGAACCATAATTAAACAAATAAATGGAAGGCATTTTTATAAAACATATAATTTCATATTACTTCTCCATGCAAATGCTACCTAACTGGGAATGACAGTTCTGATTCTTAGTGTAGAACACTATGTTTAGAGAAACTAGCACCATTTACCAAACTAATTCTCTTTAGTGATAACTCCAGTGGTGAAATATTTCACTTGACTCTCCTCCAACCAAAGTTAGGGGCTATTTAAAAACCAAATCAGGGCTTTGAAGCCACTGTATTTGTTCACCAATTTTATCCATTTCCATTTAATGATTAAAACTGTTTAACAGAGGCCAAACCCATTTGGCCATCGTTTGAGTTCCAGAGATGCCAGACCAACATTGAGTTTCACATGAGAGACTTCACTGACCCATATTTTTCAAGCACTCACTGAAACTTCCCTGAACAAGAGTTGCTAATCATTACCATAAGAGATGAAAATACTGATCTACCTCACTGAAAATTAACTGACTTCACATACAGAGAATGTCATTACCCAGACCTCAGCTTCCCTTTTTCGATCTTGATGATCAGAAGAGAAAATTGGCTTATTTATACTGATGTTTCTAGGATTCCTGCCAGGATTACTGATTACTTTTTAACTACCTGGGTGGTCAATTCTGTCCTCGACACCACACAAAAGCAATGCTGGAGTAACTGATTCAGTCAAATAGATGCAATGTCTAAGACCACAAGCTGCAACTTTTAATATGCTACTCATGTCCTAAGGCAATCACCTAAAAAAAATCCAATGGCCTCCAATCTCTTCAGCTATAAAACAAAATCCTGACATCCATTAGGTTGTCACAACAGGAATCAAAAAAGTGCATCACTTTCTTACACCATTCACAAAAATAAGTTCAAAATGGATTAAAGACCTAAATGTGAGATAAACCATTAAAATCCTGGAGGAGAACCCAGGCAGTAACGTCCTTGACATGGGGCATACCAACTTCTTACCTGGTATGTCTCTTGAGACAAGGGAGAGAAAAGCAAAAATAAACTATCAGGACTACATCAAAATAAAAAAGCTTCTGCACAGGAAAGGAAACAATCAACAAAACTAAAAGGCAATCTACTGAATGGGGAAAAATATTTGCCAATCACATATCCAATAAAAGGTTAATAACCAAAAAATACATAAAGAACTTACAAAACTCAACATCAAAAAACTAATAACCAATTTAAAAAAAATGGGCAGAACACATGAACAGACATTTCTCCAAAGACAGCCATATGGCCAACACACATGAAAATATGTTCATCATCACTTACCATCAGGGAAATGTAAATCAAAGCTACAATGAGATATCACCTCACACCTGTCAGAAGGGCTAAAATCAACAACACAAAAAACAACAGGTGTTGACAAGGATGTAGAGGAAGGGAAACCCTCTTGCACTGTTGGTGGGAATGAAAACTGGGCAGCCACTGTGGAAAACAGTATGGAGATTCCTCAAAAAGTTAAAAATAGAACTAACCCTACAATCTAGCAATCACACTACTAGGTATTTACACAAAGGATGCAAAAATACTAATTTGAAGGGATAGATGCACCCCAATGTTTATAGCAGCATTATCTGCACTAGCCAAATTATGGAAATAGCCCAAGTGTCCATCAACTGAGGAATGGGTAAAGAAGATGTGGTGTGTACGCGCACACACACACGCACACACACACAATTACTCTGCCATAAAAAAGAATGAAATCTTGCCATTTGCAACAACATGGTTGGAGCTAGAGAGTATTATGCTAAGCAAAATAAGTCAGTCAGAGAAGAACAAATACCATATGATTTCACCCATATGTGGAATTTAAGTAACAAAACAAAAAAGCACAGGGGGGAAAAAAGAGAGGGATAAACAAAGAAACAGACTTTTTTAAAGATTTTTTTTTATTTTAGAGAGAGAGAAAAAAAGTGGGGAAGAGGGGCAGACAGAGAGGGGGGAATAGGGAGAGGGAGAGGGAGAGGGAGAGGGAGAGGGAGAGGGAGAGGGGGAGGGAGGGAGGGAGAAGAGAGGGAATCTTAAGCAGACTCCATGTTCAGCAGGGAGCCCTATGTAGGGCTCAATCCCATGACCCTGGGATCATGACCTGAGCTTAAGTCAAGAGTCAGACACTCAACTGACTGAGTCACCCAAGAGCCCCAGACTCTTAATTATACAGAAAAAATTGATGGTTACCAGAGGGGAGATGGGTGGTGGGAAGGGTTAAATAGGTGATGGGAATTAAGGAGGGCACCTGTGATGAGCACTGGGTGATGTAAGCAAGTGTTGAATCACTATGTTATACACCTAAAATTAATATTATACTGTATGTTAACTGGAATTTAAATAAAAACCTAAAAAGAATGAAAATTAGAAAATAAAAAGCCTCTACCACCAAAAAAAAAAAAAAAAAAAAAGGAAAAGAAGGAAATAAAAAAAAAGAATGTGCATTATACCAAGTTTCCGGAGTTTACACTATCTGATGGCAATTCAAGCAAAAAATCTCAAAAAGGCACTTTTTTCCCAAGTGATTTTCCTAGATCTAATTGACATGAACTAAGACAGTGATTTTCTCTCCCTCCCCATCATGTGTGAGTTACTTAATAGCTCTTTACTTTTAAAAAAGACTTTGAAGTATTTACCACAAAATCTGGACAAACATGGAAATTGAAACTAATGAATTCAGAGTTTACATATTCTTTTATATTCTTGATCAGACAGAAAGCCAAGAAAGAAACAAATGTAACTGAATTAAGCTTATGAAGAAATAAAGTAGTATGATAATAATATACATTATAGAAAAAGAAGTATACATAGAATTCATACCATAATCAAATAGTCTAAAAAAGCTGGGGAAGCAAAATATCCACATGTAAGTCATGTACGAATTTTAAAAATCTGATAGTTAAACCAATATTAATATTACATTTTAAAAATTAGGTCTTTCTTTTTGCCATATTAAATGCCCACATTATATGGGTCTAGAAAAGAAAATAATTCTTATCTTGTGTATGTTGTCCCAACAAACCAGCATTTTGTCTGATTCTTTTCCTTTTTGTACTTTGAAAACTACTGCAATTTAGAATGGCATCACAGGAAAAACAAAAAAGTATGAAATTCAGAAACTGAACAATACAGTAAGAATGCCTGTTTGTCTACGATGTTTATAATGGCTGCTGTATATTAAAAGGGAATCTATATACTGCAGGCCTTTTATTAAAAGCACATAACTACAGAATTGACTGAATCAATGAAGTGCAACTCTAAGGCTTAAAACTTTCCAATTTTTACCTTACCTTTGTGTGCAGCAAGACAGGAAAAGACTGGATTTAGAACCCAGACCTATATTCTGCTCAGGGTAAACTAATGAGCTAATCCCTTACACTACCCTCTCTGAATCTCAGCATTCCTCAACCATGGAATTAGTGGGACATCTACAAATCTTCAGAGCTCCTCCTGATTCTAATAAGGGATTAGCAACTCTGAATTCAATCAAATCTTGACTTCCACTTACCACTCAGTAAGAAATCTGTCCATTTAAAATCTCAAAAAAATAATTGATTTTAATATTAACTACTTTTTAAATACAAATTATTTTTAAAATAAAATCCTCATTCTAAATTACCCAAGAGTCCAAAATCACATATAAATTATTCAATGTTTTTAATTTTTTTAATGTTTATTTTTGAGACAGAGACACTGTGACCGGCACAGGGGTAGAGAGAGAGGAAAACACAGAATGTGAAGTAGGCTCTAGGCTCTGAGCTATTGGCATAGAGCCCAACACGGGGCTCAAACTGACATACTGCAAGATCATGACCTGAGCTGAAGTCGGACATTTAACGAACTGAGCCACTCAGGTGCCCCTCAATGTTTTTAATTGTATAGGTCACCAATCCCCTCAAATACTGGAAGTAACAAGGAAGCTAAAACCATTATCACATGAACTCCCTTTCATCCAAACCCATTAGGCAGACACCTTCAAATTTCTTATAGGTTTTATACTTTATTGGCAAAACTACTCAAAAGCTAACCCCTGAAAATAACACAAGAAGTTCCTGCATACAAAAATAGGATTAAAATCCTGATGTTCATTAAAGAAAGCTAAAAATAGGGAGACCCACTTCCCCCAAAATTATTTGTCTTGATATATTTTATATGTTTTCAGAACGTTAACTTTTGAAATTAATTTATACAGTGCTCTTTGCACTAGATATCTGTGTTTGTATTAGTTTCCTATTGCTGCTATGACAAACTACCACAAACTTAATGGCTTAAAACAACACAAATTTTGGGGCACCTGGGTGGCTCAGTAGGCTGAGCATCCAACTTTGGCTCAGGTCATGATCTCACGGTTCAAGAGTTCAGGCCCCACATTGGGCTCTGTGCGGACAGCTCAGAGCCTGGAGCCTGCTTTGGATTCTGTGTCTCCCTCTCTCTCTGCCCCTCCCCCACTCACATTCTTTCTCTATAAAAAATTAAAAAATAAATTTAAAAAAAAACACAAATTTATTATACCACAATTTTTAAGGTCAGAAGTCTAAACTGAGTTTTACTGGGCTAAAGTCAAGATGTTGGCAGGGCCGCATTCCTCTGGAAACTCTAGTGTAGAATGTTTCCTTGCCTTTCCAGCTTCTGGAGGCCACCCACATTCCTTGGCTCAGGATCCCTTCCATCTTTAAAGCCAACAAGGGTCAGTACAGTTTTTTCCCTTGTACCCCTATGACTCTAACTCTCTTGCCTCCCTCTGTCACTTATCACCCTATGGTTACAATGAGCTCACCTGGATAATCTCCCTATTGATTAACAAATCAATCTCCCAGTTGATTAACAAATTTAATTCCACTTGCAACCTTAATCCACCACGCCCCCATGCCAATATAACATATTCATGGGTTTCAAGGATTAGGCAGTGGGTAACTTTAGTAGGCCATTACTCCACCCACAACATCTGTCATACATTTATTGAGAGTGCCTACTAACAGAGAGCAGAGATGAACAAGCCCTATGGGACTCACTTTAAGGAGGATGACAAAAAAATAAGTAAAACTAAATTCAGGGAGAAACATATAGAGATAAACATAGGAACACTTAGTAACAAAAGGCAGATGTACAAGAGATTTTTTTTTAAGTTTATTTTTTAGTAAGCTCTACACCCAACATGGGGCCTGAACCTGAGATCAAGAGTCACATGCTCTACCAACAGGGCCAGCCAGGTGTCCCTGATTTTTTTTTAAGTAATTAAAAATACTGTCTGAAGCCACATGCTGTTACAGATAATAATTCTACACATAGGACTATCATCTTGAGGAAAAGTACCTGGTATGATAATCTACAAAGAATGAGTCATTATCAATCAAGTTCAGTACAGTTTAAGAAATAAGGGTAACATGCAATACCACTTTGAAACTACCAACTGCAGGCTTTTACAATTTTAAATCATGTTTAGCTATTCTCCAAATTCACCTTTGTATAATTTCCTATTGCACAAGGGTGTTACAAATATGAAACACTGTATTTCATTCACCTAGCTCACATTATAGTTGAGATATTATACACCAGGAAAATCCTATGGCAAAGGGCTACAGCAGTAAACAAGAAAATTCCTGTTCTTATAGATCTTCAGTTCTAGTGAAAGATAAAGGGAATACATGAAAAATAAATAAATACAATTGCATGTCAGGAAGAGGTTATATTTACTATTACAGGGATATGAAGGAAGACCAGGGATGTGCATTTTCATTATCACTTGAAAACAAACAATATGGAATGTTAAGAGTTTAAGATGGAGGGGTGCCTGAGTGGCTCAGTCGGTTGAGTGTCTGACTCTTGGTTTCAGCTCAGGTCATGATCTCAAAGTTTGTAAGATCAACCTCTGCGCTGCGCTCTGCACTGACAGCCTGCTTGAGATTGTCTCTCTCTCCCCACCTCACACTCTCTCTCTCTCAAAATAAATAAAACTAACTTTAAAAAAAAAGAGTTTATGATAGATGAAGGAGATTCAACAGCTAATGCCTTAAGAACACTCAAACACACAAGCATTGTCATAAAATTGCACGAGAACCCCTTTCTCAACTCCTAACTGAAAATTAATACCAATTATTTTGTCAAATAATTTGAGTCAAACTCAATCAAGATAGTGGAATTGGCAAAGAACAGACACACAAATCAATGGAACAGAACAGAAAGACACTCACACAAATACAGGCAATTGATTTTAGAAAAAGACACAAAGGTAACTCAAGGAAAAAGAACTGTGTTTTCAACAAATGGTGCTACAACAACTGGATATCCATATGCAAAAAAGAAAACATGAACCTAAACTTAGACCTTACACCTTAAAAAAATTAGCACAAAATGGATCACAGACCCACATGTAAAATACAAAACTATAAAATTTCCAGAAGAAAATCTACATGACCTTGGGTTCAGTGATGAGTTTTTAAATACCGAAAACACTATCTACAAAAGAATAGAGAAGTTGGACTTGATAAATTTAAAACTTATCTGTGAAAGACACTATTAAGAGAACAGAGACAAGCCACAGACTGAAAGAAAATATTTGCAAAATACATATCTAATAAAGAAGTTGCACACAAAATACACAAAGATTTTCTGAAACTCAAGAATAAAAAAACTACCCAATGTAAAACTCAAGAAGAAAAAACTACCCAATGCAAAATACATATCTAATAAAGAAGTTGTACATAACTTCTTTATGAAAATCAGGTCCAGCCAGTCCAAGCACATGGCCTCCCATCTGGGGAGAGCCCACTGTCCCTCTCCCACATGTCTGGGCACCTGCCCTGGGCTGAGGCCAGGCTGCTCCAGGGGCGTCTTGAGCCCTCACCTGCCACAGAACAACCCAGGTTAAATACAGCCCATGCACAAAGCCATAGGCCAAAGCCTGTGGAGTTGTTTTTAAGAATCAAATTTAACCATTTTCATAATTGGTCCCTGGAGGTGTGCAGAGTGCCCGCTTGCCTCTTCTAGACCCACAGCTTATCTTCACTATTTGTGGTTTCCATGTCACTCTTCATGGAAACAGTACAGCCCAGCATCCTCAATCTTTGCCCTCTTCCGGCTGCCTCATCACAGCACTGCGGCCTCCCCCTACTGCCCAGGCACGCCATTTCCAAGGGCAGGAAGGGGCAGTCTCCTGCAGCCCATCTTTTCTGTGACTGTCTTAGGTGATGCGTAACCCCCTCCACCTTTCCACCCAACAACTTCCTATCCCTGTCCTGCTGCACGGTCCAGAGTCTGGGACCTACTTTGTTTCTTTGTTATTTATGACCTTGTTTAAAGAAAATAAATATCTTCCAATGTTTAAAAAAAAAAAAGATTTTCTAAAACTCAAGAAAAAAACTACCCAATGTAAAAAGGGCCAAAATTACCAAAGAACTATTATACAGATGGCCAATAAACATATGAAAAGATGCTTAACATCATACATTATTAGGGAAATACAGGACAAATTAAAACCATAAGATACCACTACATATTTATTAGAATGGCTAAAATCCAAAACACTGACAATATCAAATGTTGGCAAAAATTCACAGCAACAGAACTCTCATTCATTTCTGGTGGCAAGGCAAAAGGTACAGACACTTTGGAATGTGGTTTGGCAGTGCCATAAGGCTAAATGTAGCCTGAACATACAATTAAGCAATCCTGTTCTTAGGTATTTACCCAATTCACAGGAAAATTTATGTCCACAAAAACACCTGCATGAAAATGTTTATAGAAGCTTCATTAATAATGGCCAAAAATATGTTAACAATCTCAATAGGTGAATATGTAAACAAACTGTAGTCTTGCATACAATGGAATACTATGGGGGGGGTGGGGGGGGGGGGAGGGGGTAGTGGTAAAAAAAGCCGGGCAAAAGCAAGGATGATTCTTAAAGGCACATACCTAAATAAAAGAAGCCAGTCTGAAAAGGCTACATACTATATCATTACTTCTATGTGACATTCTGAAGAGGGCACAAACTATTGCCAGAGGATTGGGAAAGGGTATGGAATGAACAGGTAAAACAAGTGAAATTTTTAGAATGGTGAAACTACTCTGTAAGGTATTACAATGATGGATACAGGACATTGTGCATCTGTCAAACCCATAAAACTTTACAGCATACAGAGCAAACCTTAAAGTATTCACATTTTAGATTATTTAAAAGGTTGAAGAGGGGCAGCTGGGTGGCTCAGTCAGTTGAGCGTCCGACTTCAGCTTAGGTCATGATCTCACAGTCTGTGAGTTCGAGTCCCGCGTGGGGCTCTGTGCTGACAGCTCGGAGCCTGGAGCCTGCTTCGGATTCTGTGTCTCCCTCTCTCTCTGCCCCTAACCTACTTGTATTCTGTCTCTGTCTCTCTCAAAAATAAATAAACATTAAAAATAAATTAAATAGGGGCGCCTGGGTGGCGCAGTCGGTTGAGCGTCCGACTTCAGCCAGGTCACGATCTCGCGGTCCGTGAGTTCGAGCCCCGCGTCGGGCTCTGGGCTGATGGCTCGGAGCCTGGAGCCTGTTTCCGATTCTGTGTCTCTCTCTCTCTCTGCCCCTCCCCCGTTCATGCTCTGTCTGTCTCTCTCTGTCCCAAAAATAAATAAAAAACGTTGAAAAAAAAATTTAAAAAAATAAAATAAAATAAATAAATAAATAAATAAATTAAATAAATAAAAAGTTGAAGAATTCTAGGATGGAATGCAGACTGTCACAAAGGAATCTAACAAATGTATTAAATAAACTCACTAAAGGAGAAAGTGAGAAGGTTCTAAGTATCCTTAAAGTAAGTGCAGTATGGGGGTGCCTGGGTATCTCAGTTGAGTGTCCAACTCTTGATTTCAGCTCAGGTCATAATCCCAGGGTTGAGGAATTGATCCCCACATCATGCTCTGTGTTGAGTATGGAGCCTGTTTACGATTCTCTCTCTCCCCCCTCCCTCTGTCCTTCCCCCTCTCGCACATGTGCCCACTCACTCTTTTGCTCTCTCTAAAATAAAATAAGTAATAGCAGTGCTATAACAATAGCCAAATTATGGAAAGAACCCAAATGTCCTTCAACTGAAGAATGGATAAAGAAGGTGTGGTATACAATGGAGTATACTCGGCCATTAAAAAGAATGAAATCTTACCATTTGCAATAATATGGATGGAACTAGAGGATACTGTGCTAAGTGAAATAAGTCAGAAAAACAAATAAGATTTCACTCATGTGGAATTTAAGAAAAAAAACAAATGGACACAGAAAAGGAAGGAAAAATAAAATAAGATAAACAGTGAGTGAGGCAAACCATAAGAGACTCTTAAGTACAGAACAAACTGAGGGTTGCTGGAGGGGAGGAGGGTGAGGGGATAGGCTAAATGGGTGATAGGCATTAAGGAGGGCACTTGTTGGGATGGGCACTGGGATGAATCACTAAGTTCTACTCCTGAAACCATTACTACACTGTATGTTAACTAGCTTGGATTTAAATAAAATTTAATAAATAAATAAATAATAAAAAAGAAAATACACACTGAAGTACTACTGTGTAAAGGGGCAAGATATATGCAACCTATTCTCAAATAGTTCCCTCAAAATAAATAATGGGCATAAAGAGAAAGAGAAATTCCACAAAATGTTAAGTTTTCTATATTGTTCTTGCAACTTTTCTGTAAATTTCAAATTACTTTAAGTCAATTAGTTTCTGAGCATATCTAATAAAATAGACCATAAGCCAAAATAGACATCAGTTTAAATTTTTCTTTTACCTATAGACTACCTCATTTCTATATCCTTAGTTGGATCAGGAAACAAATAGCAGATTTCAACTATTTTTTTGAAGCTCTAAGGACCTTTGAAAGAAATTAATGGTACATGTCAAATGTTAAAACAGAAAATGGATTTCATGCTAACTTTGGCAAGCTTTGGGAATTTAAATTGATCGCAATTACACTTTGGTGAAACCTCCCTATAGAAAATGTTGCACGATGTGTAAGGTGTACTATAATGTACAAAAATGTTTAATACATTATCTATAATCACAAAAAAATAGTGAAAATATAAAAATCCACCACTAGAGGAATAGTTATATTATGATACATCCATACTATAGAACACCACGGATTATTTTTTTAATGTTTACTTATTTTTGAGAGAGACAGAGCATGAGTGGGAGAGGGACAGAGAGGGAGACACAGAATCTGAAGCAGACTCCAGGCTCTGAGCTGTTAGCACAGAGCCCAACACAGGGGGCAAACTCACAAACCACGAGGTCATGACCTGAGCCAAAGTCAGACACTTAACTGACTGAGCCACCCAGGGTGCCCCTAACACACCCTTAAAAGTTTCTTAAAAGAATGAAGTGTCTCATAAGCACAAAAATATGGATATACTACATAATACAGAATGAAAACCAAAAGTTGCTGATACATGCATTTGTACAAAAAATCAGAGTTGTGTTAGTGTGCTTATGTGCCCAAAAGCAAAAACCTAAAAGGATGCAGGAGGAATAGTTACTGGTGACTACCCCTAGGAGATGGAGAGGAGGAGGAAAGGGTACTATTATGCTTTTGAATTTTTTTCCTAAAAGATCATGTACTACTTTTACAATTAAAACACACACACACACACACACACACACACACACTGTATTCTTAGAAATGACTGAAATGTTCTTCGATAAAATATGATTCATGCAACCTTATTTCATCAAAGAACATAAAATATAACTCTGACAGCAGAACTCTAATATATTCTTATTACTCAACTGTAACAAAATCTATTTTTGTGTTCAAGTATCTTCGTGCAATTGGTTCCATGTTCTTAATTTTTAATTTAACAAAGCCAACAACTCCTTTTTGGAAATAGGTAAGTTATCAATCCTAAACTGAAAAACCTTTACTTAATGACAGTAACAAAAACCTTAAAAAGCAAAACAAATATCCACACAATGTCTTTAAGAAAGTTTATTCTGAGAATATCAGTTGATAGCCAAACCAAAGTATGATCTACACAACATTTTACAACTGTAAGTGATTTATGATAATAGAGAGACACAACAAACTCTTGAAATTTGAATTACTATCTTGTTATCCATTTTATGAATAGAGAAGATTAACATCATTCAGGTGTCCATTCACTAACAATATATGTTAGGTTGTGTACATAATTGAGAATTAAATTCAACAAAATATTTATTAGGTTGTTAGAACAATATGTTTGAAGCAATCCCTAGTGAAGAGAACCTTACAAAATTGGGGGGGGGGGGGGGGAAGGGAGTTTATTTTAAATTGAATGCAATAATAAGTAAAATTAAGGACTCTATTTAGAACCTCAACTACTCCTTTAATCAGGTTATTTGGGTGACAAATTAACTCTTTTGGCCACTGTTTTGCAAAGTGGCTTAAAGTCACATTTAGAGTACATTTGTAAGTAGGGAATACGCAACAGGCTCACTATTACATACTTTGATAAGCAATGTTTACAATCTCAAATGACAATCACCATTGAGACTGTGTTTATGTTATGGGATTTTATGTTTATACTCCTTTGCACAGAAGTCAATCTTAAGGGACCTTTAGGGAAACAATTATTTTTTTCAGGCTTCTAAAATGTTATTAGGAATATTATTATAAGTCATTAAAATAAAGCAATAAGTATGCAACATAAATCTATTAACAGTAATTCCATAATTACTCTCAAACTCTCATTACCAGAAGAGACACACACAAGAATGTCTATGCTAAGTATCTTAAGAACGTTGCTTCCTTACATCTAGGCTAAGCACCTTGAGAACTATACTTGCTTCCTTACCTGTGTATACTAAAAAATAAATGTCATTTTTCACTCTTTCAACATTTCCCAATTTTAAATCTTGGGTTTTTTTTTATTTTTTTAGTATTTTATTTTAGAGAGAGAGAGGTGCAGAGGGAGAGAGAATCTTAAGCAGGCACAGAGTTTCTCAGCACAGACTCCAGCCCTGGCCTCAATCCCAGGACCATGCCCTGAACCGAAATCAATACTCAGACGCTAAACCAAATGAGCCATCCAGGCACCCCTCAACATTTAATTTAACTAAGCCTCAATCCCTATACAAGGCTATGAGGATAAACAGATTTGGTCTCTAAATTCAAGGAACTCAAAATTCAGTGGGGAGAAAGTCACACAATCTACCTGGCATGATCATTAACACCTAACTTTCAACAAGAGAAAAGAAAGGCAAGTAAAATTGATAAAATTATTTTTCACAAGTGGTGTTAGTAAACAATTCTAAAACCAATAGACACTGCATACTGAAATTGAACAATTAAGTAAATGAATTAAGTAAATGGATCACAGAAACCAGATTTCCCTCTGCAGAGTTGGGATTTACAGACAATGGGAAAGCTCCAATGATCCATGTGGTAACAGATTAGGGTTGGAGGGAATTTAGCTGAATATAGATACACATGGATACAAGTGGAAACAGTTATAAATATGTGCATACATGTTGGTTACTATACACAACTTCTTGTTCTGTCAGCTTAAAGGGCCTAGAAGCAACGCATTTCAGTATCCAGGAGGACACCAGATCTTGGTTTCTAATACCATTCTCCAATAAAAGAAACCAGCATTCTTTGGGAAAATGGCTGTTTCTAGAGCTGGGACAGGGAATATAAAGGATGGGCATGAGTATCATGCAGTGCCACGAAGTACAAAGGTGCTTAAAAAAAAAAAAAAGCACAATGATGAGAGTATGTCAAAGGGACACAGAAGCCAACTGAAAGAGCTTTCAATGCTCAAAGCCAGAATAATCTGAGCAAGAAAATAAGTCAGTATTACATTATTACCAAAAGAATAAAATAAATACCCATGGTCCATACTGATATGGCCAATGCCCTACAAAGAAGGATTTCATCATATTGTGTAGGTTCTCTCCTCTCAAGGGGGTATACAGCAGGACTCCCTACTGGTGTGGGCTGCACAAAATGACTTCCTCCAGAAAGTCTAGTACAGAAAAGCAAAATTTTAAGAAGAATAACATTTCAATGGATAAACCTGGCCAACATTAAGTTAGTCAGGTAACCAGGATTACTATCAACAGTCATCAGTCATATTGGCAGTGTGTACCCTTGATATGGTGTACTTCTGATAGGGAAAAATCTGTTATATGATGGCCGGCAGGAGTGATAAGGGAATTTCAATCTCTGCCTGAAGACTTCCCTTCCGGGTTCTTCTTCCAACCCTGCTTGCTTCAAGCACCAAATTACTAATAATGAGGAATGCGGAAGTAACAGACTAAATTGTCCCCTCTGTTGATGCTCTGGGCTCAGACCTCTGGAAAATGATCTACTCTGAGCCCACTGGTGTAAAATAAACCTCCTGCCTTCCAAGATCTCCAAGTGCTGCTTGGTTCTTCTGCTGGGTGATCCAGACTGGTTTCCGTAACACTTCACCCCTCTGGTCATCCTCCCCAAAACACATAACCCCAGTTGAACCATGAGAAAAACATCAAATCCCAACTGAAGAACATTCTACAAAATACCTAACCAGTACTCTTCAAAACTGTGAAAATCATCAAAAACAAGGGAAGTCTGAGAAACTCTCAGCCAAGAGGAATCTAAGGAGACATGACAATTAGGTAATATGGTATCCTAGTTGGAGTCCTGAAACAAGAAAAGGACATTAGGTAAAAACTAAGGAAATCTGAAGAAAATATGGATTCTGGGTCATAATAATGCATCATTACTGGTTCATTAATTGTGCAAATATACCATACTAATGTAAGATGTTAATAAGAGGAAACTGGCTGTGGGACATATGGGAACTCTCTGTACTATATTTGCAACTATTCTGTAAATCTAAAATTGCTCTAAAATAAAACATTTTAAAAAATTCTACTGGAATGAATTATAAATTCTTACCAGTGAAGAAAATAAGAATCCTCCATTATTTCTGTAGGTACCAACTTAACTGAGCACACTTGAAAATCTGATTCATTCCTTAAACATTAAAAAATAAAAGTTGATATATTCATAAGGCAAGAAGCCAATGTTATCAGTTTGTAAAGTCTATTATTTAAAAAAAATAAAAACATCCTCTGGATTGCAAAACTGATACTTTGCTATTGATTTTTTTCTTAAGCATTTGAAACTGCTGATAAGACAGGATAACAAAATAAATTACAACAGTTAAGAGTTCATATTAGATAATTACAACAATAAAGGTTTCACTTTAGGTAAAATTGTGGTCAACCATGCATCGGTATCATTTGGACCTGAATTTTTCCTGCAACTACAAGAAGCATTCACTACAAAACGCCCCAGGGCTGACTCCTACAAGGACTGGTTACCATGAAATCCCAGTGAAGGCAATGTTCTGTGAGTATCACCTGCTACCTAAAAGAGCAACAAGCTGGCTTCATATAAGCTAAACTGGAGGCTGAAAACAGATGGTATTTAATTTGGCCATAATTTTTTCAATCTGAACTTGTTGCCAACAATAAAATCTGAGAGACTACATACAAAAACTACAAATTTCTACCTTTTTATTTAAATCATAGGAAGATCTGGCCATGTCTCACCTGCATTCCCATAGGCAACATCTGATGTAGCAGAGCAAAGGTGGCCCCTTTAAGGCATGGCACAGCCTCTCCAACATGCCTTAACCCCCAGCACTTCCCTATTTTCTGTATTCCAGCCCACTTTACTGATTCTTTACATAAGCTAAGAATAGAATGTGAATTCCACAAAGGACATCATAAAGAGGCTTCTGGGGGAAAACAGGACTAGTTAAATGAGTAGGTGGGTTTGTTTTGTTAGATGGTGTATGCCAGCTTGGGCAGCAGCAAAATTTCTTGAAACACACACACACACGCACACATGCACGCCTGGATCTGTCATTGGAAGGCTAACTTCATACAGTGCCTTGCCTCTCCAGGAAATGTTTGTCCAACCAATAGCTAAAGAGTGTGAGCCAATGTTACCCTGAAAGGAGCACATACTTATCTAGACATTCTCTATTTCCATTATATAACTCTAAAAAGTCTAAGAAAAAATTTGAAGACAACCCAGTTCAAGCTAGTCACAACTATTCGAACCCAACAGACAGGATTAATGAGCAAATCTCAGATTCAGGAAAACAGAACAAGTCATGTCAAATCTTATACTTTCATATCCAACAAAGGAGTCATAAGATACCCACACAATTCATGCCCATGGTGATATATACTCTAAACATAATCAGTCAAAATTTCCTTTTTTTTACATTTTAAGTTTTTATTTCCTTCCACTTAGTTAACACACTAGAACAAACAATGCTAAAATTTGTATGGAACCACAAAAGACCCCAAATAGCCAAAGCAATCTTCACACAGAAAAGCTAAGCTGGAATCACAATTCTGAACTTCAAGGTATATTACAACACTACAGTAATCAAAACAGAATGGTGCTGGCACAAAAACAGACACATAGATGAACAGAACAGAATAGAAAACCCATAAAGGAACCCACAATTATATGATCAGTTAATCTTCGAGAAAGCAGGAAATATCTAATAAGAAAAAGTCTCTTCAACAAATGGTATTGGGAAAAAGTGAACAGCAACACGCAAAGGAATGAAATTAGACCACTTTCTTACACCATACACAAAAATAAACAGAAAATGGATTAAAGACATATATATAAAACCTGAACTCATAAAAATCCTAGAGAACACAGGTAGTAACTTCTTTGATATTGGCTGTAGCAACTTTTTTCTAGATAGGTCCCATGAGACAAGGGAAATAAAAGCAGAAATAAACTACTGGGACTACATCAAAATAAAACACTCTGCACAGTGAAAGAAACAATCAACAAAACTAAGAAGCAACCCACTGAATGGGAGAAGACATTTGCAAATGACATATCTGATAAAGGGTTAGTAACCAAAATATATAAAGAACTTATAAAACTCAACACCCAAAAACTGAATAATTCACTTAAAAAAATGGAAAGACATGAACAGACATTTCTCCAAAGAAGACATCCAGATGGCCAATAGGCACATGAAAAGATGTTCATCATCACTTACCACCAGGGAAATACAAATCAAAACTATAATGAGAGATCACCTCACACCTGTCAGAAAGGAAATCAACAACACAAGAAACAACAGTTGTTAACAGTTGTTAACAAGGATGTGGAGATTGGGGAACCCTCTTGCGCTGTTGGTGGGAATGTAAACTGGTGCAGCCACTCTGGAAAACAGTACGGAGGTTGCACAAAAATTTTAAAAAAGAACTACGTTACAATCCAGCGATTGTACTACTAGGTATTTACCCAAAGGATACAAAAATACTAATTCAAAAGGATATATGCACCTCCAAGTTTAAAGCAGCATTATTTACCATAGCCAAGATATGGAAGTAGCCCAAGTGTCTATCAATTGATGAATGGTTAAAGGAGATGTGGTATATAGATATGCAATTGAATATTATGTAGCTATAAAAAAGAATAAAATCTTGCCATTTGCAATGACATGGGTGAAACTAGAGAGTATAATGCTAAGCAAAATAAGTGAGATAAAGACCAATACTACATGATTTCACTCATATGTGGAATTCAAGAAACAAATGAGCAAAGGGAAAAAGAGAGAGACAAACCAGGAAACAGATTCTTAATTATAGAGAACTGATGGTTACCAGAGAAGAAGGGGGTAGAGGGTAGGTTAAATAGGTGATGGGGATTAAGGAGTGCAGTTGTCCTGATGAGTACCAGATGATATATGGAATTGCTGAATCACAAGACTGTACACCTGAAACTAATATAACACTGTATGTTAACTAACTGGAATTAAAATAAAAAATTACTTAAAAAACTGTACCATCGTACTATGTATGTTATGTATGTAGACATAACACATATGGTAACCACATCATAAAGGAGGGAGGATGATGGTAAATGAACCTACATGGTTGTAAGGGCTTTTCTTTCACATAAAGTAGTACAATAATGATCCTAAATAGACTGTGACAACCTGAAGATGTATACTGTATAATCCTACAGCAACAATTTACAAATTTTTTAAAAAAGCTATTATTAAAAAACTACTACATTAAGTTAGGTGGAAATTTTATAAGTAATCAATTAACCCAAAAGTAGACTAGACAGGAAAAATCAAAGAACATACCATATTTGTCCACACCCACAAAATGTATAACACCAAGAGTGAACCCTAACATAAAACTATAAACTTTGGGTGATTGTGATATGTCGATGCAGGTTCAGCAGCTGGAACCAATGTATCACTCTGGTGGGAGATGCTGATAATGAATATACATGTGTGGGGACTCAGAATATATGAGAAATCTCTATACCTTCTGCTCAATTGTGTTGTGAAGCTAAAACTGCTCTAAAACATAAAAGTCTATTAAAAATTAAAATAAGATTGAAATAAAAACAGATGAGACAAACAATGCTTAATAAAATTACAGATCTAAATCCAACTATATCAATAATTACATAAAATATTTGTGAAGCTAAATGCTCCAGTTAAATGGCAAGGATTAACAGACTGGAAAGGATAAACTATGGTATGTTCACACCACAGAAAACATTCAGCAATGAAAACTATAGCTACATACAACATGGATAGATCTCAATTTTGAGGGAGTAAAGCCAGACCTAACAGATTACATACTGTATAATTACATGAAGTTTAAAAGAAGGTAAAACCTACCGAGGCATATAGGGATTCACATAAGTGGTAAAACTACACAGCAAACTAAGACATTAGCAGAGAAATTAGGAGAGCTGTGACCTTCAAAGGTGAGGTATAGAATGAAGAGAATGCTTCTAGGGTACTGACAATATTTTCTTTCTTGACCTCACTGGTGTAAATAATTCATTATTCTGCTACATTTGCTGTATCTGTGTTATATGTCACAATTTAAAATGTTAAAAACAAAAACATAAAATTGAACAGACTTGATCATTTCATAACTAAAAACTGTGGGTTTGAAAATGATAGAATGGAAATAGTCATAAGAGAAGCACAAAAAGCGTATGTATTTGAAAAGGGCATTTGTGGTGATAATACACAGAATAACTCTACCCCAAAATTAACTATCACAAAATTCTCATATTCATAAGCATAATAAATCATATAACATCCCTTGATTAGCTATTTTCTAAATACAAAATTCACTTTTTAGAATAGATAACAAAATTTTACCAATGACTAGATCAATTTTTCCCAAAGGTTTGGGTTCTTCATTACTCCAAAACTTTATAGTCTTACATTAAACATCAGTGTAAGACCTTTTAAAAATACCTCGGTATATTTTGAGTTACTGGAAATATTGGACAACTTAAAGAGCCAATAACATGATTTAAAGAATTCTAGCTTTGTATAATATGGTTTCTTTTGTTTGTTTAATTAAAAATTAATGTGAAAATCATTGGTCAAGCCAGTTTAACAGCCTTCATTATCTTAGTCTACAAAAGTCAAGTGGATATAGAACTTTTTCACCCAAAAATTAACCTCTCCCAACCTCCAACAGCAACAACAAAACTACCTAACATTTTAAAATTCTTCCCAATCACTATCTTTATTTTTTCCCCAGAGGTTTGGGGAATGCTGGTATGTTCCCACATCGGTTGAACATAGTTAACTCAGGTGGGGGTTTATTCGGATGTGTGGTATGGGAAGTCCGGGTCTGCCACGGAAAGGCAGAGGCAAACAGCTGAAAGAATGCTTATTCTTCCGCTTTTCCAAGCACTGAACTCAAGTGTCCCTTCTGTTGATGATAACATGAACACAATAAAAAGGCACTTACAGCTTAGGGCAGTGGAAAATCTGGTCACATGAACAATTTTATTTCTAATCTGCAGAAAACTTAAATCTAGTATGTGTAATTTCGAAGGTTTTGTTTTGGTTTGTTTTTTTTTCTTTTTGGTGCTAGATGAGGACAGGTTTATTTATGATCCTGCCTCTCCAAATGATTAGGTCTCTGGTAGACTCTGGCACTGCTACAAATTGCACAAACTCATAAACTCATGATTTAAAAACAGGTCTGATTTATATTTATGCAAAGTAAGGTCAGAAGTCCTGGACCCACTTTCCAAATCCAATTGCTCCATCATCATGACCAACCTGAATTTCGTAAGAGTACTTACAAAACACAAAGTAAAAAATGTTAAACTGTTCAAAGACTACCTATTTCAGCTAAATGGGTATATCCTGATTTTCACAACAGAGAAATATACTGCATTAATTTATTAGTACTACCATAGCTAAATACCACAAACTGGGTGGCTTAAACAACCCAAATTTACTGTCCCCAGTTCTGGAGGCTAGAAGTCCAAAATCAAGGTGCTGTTGGGTTGGTTTCTTCTGAGAGCTATGAGGGATGGCCAGGTTCTCCCTATGGCTCTTCACAAAATCTTCCCTCCATTGTGTGTCTATGCCCAAATCTCCCCTTTTTTATAAATATACCAGTCACATTGCATTAGGGTCCATCCTAATGACTTTGCTTTAATTTGACTACCTATATAAAAACCCTATCTCCAAACAAGCTCACTTTCTGAGATACTGGGGATTAAAATTCCAACATATGAATTTTTGGTGGACACAATATATAACATCTATACACGTGTGTATGTTATATATATTATGTATGTATATACGTATATAACTAGAATCACTCCTAACAATTAATAATTGCACTAAATGTTTTTCATGCCACTTCTGAATGTGTATTTGTAACATTCACAGAGTAACACATTTCTGTTTCTTTTCCTTCTATACACATAACACAGATCACACATACAAATCCATGTTTTGTTGCTAAACAGAGGTATTTCAAGCCAAGGAGCCTGAAAACACAGAAAATAGGGCATATTTTCCAATGGAGGTAAAGATTATAGTGTAACCAATAGGAATGTGCAAGCCAGCAATAATTTAATTTAGTAGCTGAGCCAAACCATAGTAGTCCACTTTAAAAATATGGAAACTTGAGAAAGTGATATTGTTACAATTGTTAACTATGGAATGTAAGAACATTTATTTCAAACTTCAAGTCACACAAATCTATTTTGTGTATTTATTTTTTAAAAGAAATATCTATTCAGCACATTTGGGATTTGAGAGCTTGAAAATAACTGAATCCTTTTCCCTGTGTGTGCATGTTAACACCAAATGTAAATGCTGTTACGAGGTTCCAGTTACCGCAGGACTCTGCCTTCATGCCGACTTATTTTTATGCATCTCTCAGAAGGAAATACTCATGGTTTGAGTTTCAATGGATGAGTGCTTTCACCCTTATGAAATACAGAAAGTGCTCTCCCTTTTAAACTATTAACGAAAGGTAAAGAACTACTATGACTTTTCAAATGCCTTTGCTCTTATATTTTTAAAACTTTTAAAAAGTTTTTTTTTTTTTAATTATGACTATTCAAAAGGTTTACCTGAGGCAAATCTGTCCTATGGGGTAAAAATCAAAGGGCAACACACAGGATTTTATTTTATTTTTTAATGTTTATTTATTTTTGAGAGAGACAGAGTGCAAGAGGGGGAGGGGCAGAGAGAGAGAGGGAGACACAGAATCTGAAGCAGGCTCCAGGCCCTGAGCTGTCAGCACAGAGCCCGACGTGGGGCTTGAACTCACAAACGTGAGATCATGACCTGAGCCAAAGTCAGAGGCTCAAATGACTGAGCCACCCAGGCGCCCCTTTCGGTTTTTGTTTTAGACAAAAATATGTGATATTTCCCATCTTAACAATTTTTTTAATTTTTTTTTTTAATGTTTACTTATTTTTGAGAGAGAGAGTGAGCGGGAGGAAGGAACAGGGAGAGACAGAGGCACAGAATCCAAAGCAGGCTCCAGGCTCTGAGCTGTCAGCACAGAGCCCAGCACGGGACTCGAACTCACTAACCGGGAGATCATCACCTGAGCCAAAGTTGGATGCTTAACTGACTGAACCACCCAGGCACCCCATCATCTTAACCATTTTTTAAATGAAGAGTACAATAGCGTTAACTATATGTACACTGTTGTGCAACAGATCTCTACATGTTTTTCATCTTGCAAAAGTGAAACTCTGTAACTAAGCAAAGACTAGACTCTTCTATTCCACTCCCTCCAGCCACTGGCAACACCATTCTACTTTCTGTTTCTAAGAGTTTTGACTATTTTAGATACCTCATTTAAGCGGAATCATGTCATACAGTATTTATCTTTCTGTGACTGGCTTATTTTAATTTTCTCTTAGCTTAATGTTCTTAAGGTTCATTCATGTTGCAGCATATTACAAGATTTTCTTTTTTAAAGATTTTACCAGAGTTTTTTATGTTTATTTTGAGAGAGAGAGAGAGAGAGAGAGAGAGAGAGAGAGAGAGAGAGGGGAAGAGTGAGCAGGGTCAGGGCAGAGACAGAGGGGGTCAGAGGATCCAAAGTGGGCTTCACACTGACAATAGTGAGCCTGATGTGGGGCTCAAACTCATGAAAAGTGAGATCATGCTCTGAGCAGTAGTTGGATGCTCAACCAACTGAATCACCCAGGCTCCCCTAGAGTTTCTTCTTTTTAAGGTTACATAACATTCCACTGTGCATATATATACACCACATTTGCTTTATCCATTTATCAACTGATGAGCATTTAGGTTGCTTTCATCTCTTGGCTACTGTATGAATAATGCTCCAATGAACATGGATATGCACCTATCTCTTTGAATGGCTGCTTTCAACTCTTTTATATATATATATACGCAAAAGTAGCACTGCTGGACCATATGATAATTCCATTTTTAATTTGACAAGGAAACATCATACTATTTTCCATCATACTATTTTCCATATTTCCATGTGCACCATTTCACATTCCCAACAGTGCACGTGGGTTCCAATTTCTCCACATCTTTGCCAACACTTGTTATTTTCTGCTTTGGGGATAATGGCCATCCTAACGGCTGTAAGGTGATACCTCACTGTGGTTCTAAACTGCATTTTCCTAATAATTACGTGATGTTGAGCATCTTTTCATGATTGTTGGTCATTTGTATATCTTCTTTGGAGTAATGGCTATTCAAAACCTTTATCAATTTTTTAACAATTTTATTTTTTGTTACTGAGTTGCAGGAGTTCTATAATATGGGTATTAATCCCTTATCAGATATACAGTTTGCAGATACTTTCTTCCTTTCTGTAGGGTACCTTTTCACTCTGTTGATTGTGCCCTTTGCTACACAGAAGTTTTTAAGTTTGATATCATACCATTTGTCGATTACTGCTTTTGGTGCCTACGCTTTTGGTGTTATATCCAAAAATACTTGCCAAACCTAGTGACATGAAGCCCTTCCCCTATATTTTCTTTTAGGGGTCTTACATTTAGGTCTTTGAACCATTTCAAGTTAATTTTTGTGTATGGTGTAAGGTAAGGCCCCAAAATTAATTCTTTTGCTTGTGGATCTCTAGTTTTCCTAACAATACATGTTGAAGAGATTATCCTTTCCCATCATGTACCCTTGGCACCTTTGTCAAAGATCTTTTGACCATATAAGGGAAGGTGTACTTCTGGGTTCCCTATGGTGTTCTTTTGGTCTATATGTCTGTCTTTATACCAACACCATACTGTTTGATTACTGTAGCTTTATAATATGAAGTCAGAAGTGTAAGGCCTCCAGCTTTGTTCTTCTTTTTCAAGACTGATTTCACGACCTGGGGTCCTTTAAGATTCCATATGAATTTTAGAATTTTTCTTCTTTCTGCAAAATATGACACAGATTTCAATAGCATTTGCATTGAATCTGTAGATCACTTTGGGTAGTAGGGCATTTTAACAATATTAAGTCTTCCAACCATATATACAAAATGTCTTTCCACTTATTTGTGTCTTCTTTGATTTCTTTCAGCAATGTTTTGTAGTTCTCAATATGAAAATCTTTCACCTCTTAAGTTTATTCCTAAGTATTTTATTCTTTTGAAGCTGTCTTTTGGATTGGTCATTGTACAGAACTGCAATTTATGTCTGTATGTTCGTCCCATAACCTACAACTTTGCTGAATTCATTTATTCTAACAGTTTTCGTGTGTGTGGAATCTTTAGGCCTTCTATATATAAGATCATGTCATCTGCAACAGAAATAATGTCACCTCTTCCCTTCCTATTTAGATGCCTTTTGATTTGTTTTTCTTGCCTGAATGTTTTGGCCAAGATTTTCAGTACTTTACTGAATAGAGGTGGTGAGAATAAGCATCCTAACCTTAGAGGAAAAACTGAAAGTTTTTCACCACTGATTGATGTTAGCTGTGGCTTTTCATATTTGGCCTTCCATACATTGAGGTAATTTCCTTCTATTCTCAGTTCATTGAATGTTTTTATCATGAAAGAATGATGAATATTGTCAAATCTTTTTATTACCCATTTGAGATAATCATATCGGTTTTGTCCTTCATTCTGTTCATGTTGTATATTATACAGATTGATTTTCACAAGTTAAACCATTCTTGCATTCCAGAAATAAATCTTAGACATAACGTATACTCCTTTTAATATGCTGTTGAATTTAGTTTCCTAATATTTTGTTGATGATCTTTGCATCAATATTCATTAGGGATATTGGTCTACAGTCTTCTTTTCTTGTAGTATCTTTGATTACAGCATCAGGTGGCCTCACAGAATGAGTATGGAAGTGTTCCAACCTCCTCAAATTTTAGGAAGAGTTGGACAACTGGTATCAATTCTTTAAATGTTTGGTATGGATCTAGGCTTTTCCGTGTTGTAAGGTTACTATTGATTCAATCGCCTTACTAGTTATAACTCTGTTCAGACTTTTTATTTCTTCATGATTAGTCTTGGTAGATAATATATGTTTCTAAATGTACCCATTTCTTCTAGGTTACCCAATTTTCTGGCATATAATTCCTCAGTTTTCCTGTTTGATCTTTTTTATTTCTGTGCCATCACATGTAAGAACTCCTTTCATTTCTGATTTTTCTTGAGTTTCCTTTTATTCAGTCTAGCCAAAACTTTTCAAATTCATGAATCTTCAAAGAACCAACTCTTAATGTCCTTTTTCTGTTGTTTTTCTATTCTATCATCAATTTCTGCTTCTAATATTTACTTCCTTCTGCTAAAAATTGGGTTTAATTTGTCCTTCTTTTTCTAGTTCTTGAATTGTTAGACTCTCAAACAGAAAATTTTTGTTCAATATATGCATTTATCATCATAACTTTCCTTCTTAACACTGCTTTTGCTGCAGCCCATAGTTTTATTATATTGTTTTCATTTTCATTTGTCTCAAGATAATTTCCACTTACCCCTGTGTTTTCTCCTTTGACCCACTGATTCATTCAGAAGTGTGCTGTTTAATTTTCACATTTCTGTGAAGTTTCCAGTTTTCCTTTTGCTATTGATGTCTAGTTTCATTCCACCGTGGTCAGAAAAAGGTATTTGGTATGATTTCAATTCTTCTTAAATTGGTGAAGAATAGTTCTGTGGCCTAATATGTGATCTATATTGAAGAATGTTCCAGGTACACTGGAGAAAAATGTGTATTTGGCTATTGTTGGGTGGAGTGTTCCATATATGTCTATTAGGTCCAATTGGTCTATCGTGTTGTTCAAATCCTGTTCCCTGTTAACCTTCAGTTTGTTTGACCTATCCCCTTACTGAAAGTGGGGTGTTGAAATCTCCCACTATCATTATGTTACTGTCTATTTCTACCTTCATTTCTGTCAATGTAATGTTTGCTTCACATAGTTGGGTGCTCTATTAGGTGCATATAACTGTTACATTTTTTTAATATGAAATTTATTGTCAAATTGGTTTCCATACAATAGCCAGTGCTCATCCCAACAGGTGCCTTCCTCAATACCATCACCCACCCTTCCCTCCCTCCCACCCCCCATCAACCCTCAGTTTGTTCTCAGTCTTTAAGAGTGTCTTATGTTTTGACTCCCACCCTAATTTTTCTTTTCCTTCCCCTCCCCTATGGTCTTCTGTTAAGTTTCTCAGGATCCACATAAGAGTGAAAACATATGGTATCTGTCTTTCTCTGTATGACTTATTTCACTTAGCCTAACACTCTCCAGTTCCATCCACGTTGCTACAAAAGGCCAGATTTCATTCTTTCTCATTGCCAAGTAGTATTCCATTGCGTATATAAACCACAATTTGTTTATCCATTCATCGGTTGATGGACATTTAGGATCTTTCCATCATTTGGCTATTGTTGAAAGTGCTGCTATAAACATTGGGGTACAAGTGCCCCTATGCATCAGCACTCCTGTATCCCTTGGGTAAATTCCTAGCAGTGCTGTTGCTGGGTCATAGGGTAGATTTATTTTTAAGTTTTTGAGGAACCTCCACACTGTTTTCCAGAGTGGCTGCACCAGTTTGCATTCCCACTAACAGTGCAAGAGGGTTCCTGTTTCTCCACATCCTTGCCAGCATCTATAGGCTCCTGATTTGTTCATTTTAGCCACTCTGACCAGCATGAGGTGATACCTCAGTGTGGTTTTGATTTGTATTTCCCTGGTGAGGAGTGATGTTCAGCATCTTTTCATGTGCTTGTTGGCAATCTGGATGTCTTATTTAGAGAAGTATCTATTCATGTCTTCTGTCCCTTTCTTCACTGGATTATTCGTTTTTCGGGTGTGGAGTTTGGTGACTTCTTTATAGATTTTGGATACTAGCCCTTTCTCTGATATGTCATTTGTAACTATCTTTTCCCATTCCATCAGTTGCCTTTTAGTTTTGTTGTTTCCCTTACAGTGCAGAAGATTTTTATCTTGACGAGATCCCAATAGTTCATTTTTGCTTTTAATTCCCTGGCCTTTGGAGATGTGTCAAGCAAGGAATTGCTGCGGCTGAGGTCAGAGAGGTTTTTTCCTGCTTTCTCCACTGGGTTTTGATGGTTTCCTGTCTCACATTGAGGTCCATCATCCACTTTGAGTTTATTTTTGTGAATGGTGTAAGAAAGTGGTCTAGTTTCATCCTTCTGCAGGTTGCTGTCCAGTTCTCCCAGCACCATTTGTTAAAGACACTGTCTTTTTTCCATTGGATATTCTTTCCTGCTTTGTCAAAGATTAGCTGGCCATACTTTTGTGGGTCTAATTCTGGGGTTACTATTCTGTTCCACTGGTCTATGTGTCTGTTTTTGTACCAATACCATGCTGTCTTGATGATGACAGCTTTGTAGTCGAGGCTAAAGTCTGGGATTGTGATGCCTCCTGCTTTGGTCTTCTTCTTCAAAACTACTTTGGCTATTCGGGGTCTTTTGTGGTTCCATACAAATTTTAGAATTGCTTATTCTAGCTTCGAGAAGAATACTGGTGCAATTTTGATTGGGATTGCAATCAGTGTGTAGAAAGCTTTGGGTAGTATTGACATTTTAACAATATTTATTTTTCTAATCCACGAGCACGGAATGTTTTTTCATTTCTTTGTATCTTCTTCAATTTCTTTCATAAGCTTTCGATAGTTTTCAGCATACAGATCTTTTACATCTTTGGTTAGGTTTATTCCTGGGTACTTTAGGCTTCTTGTTGCAATTGTGAATGGGATCAGTTTCTTTATTTGTCTTTTTGTTGCTTCATTATTAGCGTGTAACAAAGCAACTGATTTCTGTACACTGATTTTATATACTGAGACTTTGCTGAATTCACGTATCAGTTCTAGCAGACTTTTGGTGGAGTCTATTGGGTTTTCCATGTATAATATTGTGTCATCTGCAAAAAGTGAAAGCTCGACTCCATCCTTGCCAATTTTGATGCCTTTGATTTCCTTTTGTTGTCTGATCGCTGATGCTAGAACTTCCAACACCATGTTAGACAACAGCAGTGAGAGTGGTCATCCCTGTCGTGTGCCTGATCTCAAGGGGGAAGCTCTCAGTTTTTCCCCATTGAGGATGATATTAGCTGTGGGCTTTTCATAAAAGGCTTTTATGATGTTTAAGTATGTTCCTTCTATCCCGACTTTCTCGAGGGTTTTTATTCACAAAGGATGCTGAATTTTGTCAAATGCCTTTTCTGCATTGATTGATAGGATCATATGGTTCTTTTCTTTTCTTTTTTTAATGTGATGCATCACACTGGTTGATTTGAGAATGTTGAACCAGCCCTGCAGCCCAGGAATGAATCCCACTTGATCATAGTGAATAATTCCTTTTACATGCTCTTGAATTCGATTTGCTAGTATCTTGTTGAGAATATTTGCATCCATGTTCATCAGGGATATTGGCCTATAGTTCTCTTTTTTTGCTGGGTCTCTGTCTGGTTTGGGAATCAAAGTAATGCTGGCTTCGCAGAGTGAGTCTGGAAGTTTTCCTTCCCTTTCTATTTTTTGGAACAGCTTGAGAAGGATAGGTGTTATCTCTGCTTTCAATGTCTGGTAGAATTCGCCTGGGAAGCCATCTGGTCCTGGACTCTCATTTCTTGGGAGTTTTTTGATAACTGATTCAACTTCTTTGCTGGTTATGGGTCTGTTCAAGTTTTCTATTTCTTCCTGTTTGAGTTTTGGAAGTGTGTGGGTGCTTAAGAATTTGTCCATTTCTTCCAGGTTGTCCAGTTTGTTGGCATATAATTTTTCATAGTATTCCCTGATAATTGCTTGTATTTCTGAGGGATTGGTTGTAATAATTCCATTTTCATTCATGATTTTATCTATTTGGATCATCTCCCTTTTCTTTTTGAGAAACCTGGCTAGAGGTTTATCAATTTTATTTTTCCCATAAAAAACCAACTCTTGGTTTCATTGGTCGGCTCTCCAGTTTTTTTAGATTCTAAATTGTTTATTTCTGCTCTGATCTTTACTATTTCTCTTCTTCTGCTAGGTTTGGGGTGTCTTTGCTGTTCTGCTTCTAGTTCCTTTAGGTGTGCTGTCTGATTTTGTATTTGGGATTTTTCTTGTTTCTTGAGATAGCCCTGGATTGCAATGTATTTTCCTCTCAGGACTGCCTTCACTGCGTCCCCAAAGCGTTGGACTGTTTTATTTTCATTTTCATTTGTTTCCGTATATTTTTTAATTTCTTCTCTAATTGCCTGGTTGATGCATTCATTCTTTAGTAGGGTGTTCTTTAACCTCCATGCTTTTGGAGGTTTTCCAGACTTTTCCTGTGGTTGATTTCAAGCTTCACAGCATTGTGGTCTGAAAGTGTGCATGGTATGATCTCAATTGTTTTACACTCATGTAGAGCTGTTTTGTGCCCCGGTATGTGATCTATCTTGGAGAATGTTCCGTGTGCACTCGAGAAGAAAGTATATTCTGTTGCTTTAGGATGCAGAGTTCTAAACATATCTGCCAAGTCCATCTGATCCACTGCATCATTCAGGGTCCTTGTTGCTTTATTGATCCTGTGTCTAGATGCTCGAGCCATTGCTGTAAGTGGAGTATTAAAGTCCCCTGCAATTACCACAGTCTTATCAATAAGGCTGTTTATGTTTGTGATTGTTTTATATATTTGGGGCTCCTGTATTTGGCGCATAGACATGTATAATTGTTAGCTCTTCCTGATGGACAGACCCTGTAATTATTATATAATGCCCTGCTTCATCCCTTGTTATACAGCCTTTAATTTAAAGTCTAGTTTGTCTGATGTAAGTATGGCTACTCCAGCTTCCTTTTGAATTCCAGTAGCATGGTAGGTAGTTCTCCATCCCCTCACTTTCAATCTGAAGGTGTCCTCAGGTCTAAAATGAGTCTCTTGTAGACAGAAAATAGATGGGTCTTGTTTTTTTATCCATTCTGATACCCTATGTCTTTTGGTTGGAGCAATTAGCCCATTTACATTCAGTGTTATTACTGAAAGATATGGGTTTAGAGTCAATGTGATGTCTGTAGGTTTCATGCTTGTAGTGATGTCTCTGGTACTTTGTGGGCCTTGCAACATTTCACTCACAGAATCCCCCTTAGGATCTCTTGTAGGGCTGGTTTAGTGGTGATGAGTTCCTTCAGTTTTTGTTTGTTTGGGAAGACCTTCATCTCTCCTTCTATTCTGAATGACAGACTTGCTGGATAAAGGATTCTTGGCTGCATATTTTTTCTGTTCATCACGTTGAAGATTTTCTGCCATTCCTTTCTGGCCTGCCAAGTTTCAGTAGATAGGTCTGCCACTAGTCTTATGGGTCTCCCTCTATATGTTAGAGCGTGTTTATCCCTAGCTGCTTTCAGAATTTTCTCTTTATCCTTGTGTTTTGCCAGTTTCACTATGATATGTCGTGCAGAAGATTAATTCAGGTTATGTCTGAAGGGAGTTCTCTGTGCCTCTTGGTTTTCAATGCCTTTTTCCTTCCCCAGATCAGGGACCTTCTCAGCTATGATTTGTTCAAGTACACCTTCAGCCTCTTTCTCTCTCTTCTTCTTCTTCTGGAATTCCTATGATACGGATATTGTTCCGTTTGATTTCATCACTTAGTTCTCTAATTCTCCCCTCCCTCATACTCCTGGATTTTTTTATCTCTCTTTTTCTCAGCTTCCTCTTTTTTCCATAGTTTTATCTTCTAATTCACCTATTCTCTCCTCTGCCTCTTCAATCTGAGCTGTGGTCACCTCCATTTTATTTTGCACCTCATTTATAGCATTGTTTAGCTCCTCATGACTATTTCTTAGTCCCTTGATCTCTGTAGCAATAGATTCTCTGCTGTCCTCTATGTGTTTTTCAAGCCCAGCGATTAATTTCATGATTATTATTCTAAATTCTTGTTCCATTATATTGCTTAAATCGGTTTTGATCAATTCGCTAGCTGTTGCTACTTCCTAGAATTTCTTTTGAGGAGAATTCTTCCACTTCATCATTTTGGGTAGTCCCTGTGGTAGCTCCAAACTGCAGGGCACTTCCCCTGTGCTGTCTGGAACAACTTGTGTTGGTGGGCGGGGCCGCAGTCAGACTCAATGTCTGCCCCCAGCCCACTGCTGGGGCCACAGTCAGACTGGTGTGTACCTTTTCTTCCTCTTTCCCAGGGGCAGGACTCACTGTGGAGTGGTGTGGCCCCTGTCTGGACTACTTGCACACTGCCAGACTTGTGGTGCTGCTTTGATGGGATCTGGCCAAGGGTGTATTAGCTGAGGTGGATCCACAAGGTGCACAGGGGTGGGAGGGACAGGCTTAGCTCACTTTGCCATTGGTGGTCCCCTTCGGGAAGTGCCCTGCAGCACCAGGAGGGAGATAGGCCCGTGGGAGGAATGGATCCATGGAAGCACAGCATTGGGTGTTTGCGTGATGCAAGCACGTTCGGTGAGGGGACCTGGTTCCCTTTGGAATTTCAGCTGGGGGATGGGAGAGGGAAGTGGCACTTGCCAGCGCCTTTGTTCTCCGGCCAAGCTGAGCTCTGTCCTTCCGGGTCTCAATTACTCTCCCTTCCAGCGTCCTCTTGCCCTCCACGCTCAGGGCTGTTGACTTTTAACTTTCCAGATGTTAAGTCCTACTGGCGGTCAGAACTCATGGAGTCCGGCCCCTCCGCTTTTGCAAATCAGACTTCGGGGGCTCTGCCTTACTGGGTGGGCTACCCCTCCACCGCCCCAGTTCCCTCCTGCCAGTCCGTGTAGCATGCACCATCTCTGCCCTTCCTACCCTCTTCGTGGACCTCTTGTATATGCTTGGCTCCAGAAATTCCATTCTGCTAGTCTTCTGGTGGTTTTCTGGGTTATTTAGGCAGATTTGGGTGGAATCTAAGTGATCAGCAGGATGAGTTGAGCCCAGCATCCTCCTACGCCGCCATCTTCCCTCCTGTTCCAACTGTTACATTTTCCTAGGAACTGAGCCTTTTATCTTTACATAATCACCTTCTTGATCCCTTGTGGCATTTTTTGCCTTAAAGTTTATTTTGTCTGATGTAAGTATGGCCACCTCTACTCTCTTTAGTTTGCCATTTGCAATGGAGTATCTTTTTCCATCCATTCACTTTCAACCTGTGTATGTCCTTATATCTAAAGTAAACTCTTGTAGACCACTATAGTTGGCCTTTTTTTGTTTTAAGCCATTCAGCCACTCTATGTGGGGAGTTTAATCTGTTTATGTTGAAAATAATTACTGGAGTGCTGGCTCCAGTAATGACGGGACTCCAATAATTACTGGCTCAATCAGTTAAGTGTCCAACTCCTGGCTAACAAGGTCATGATTTCATGGTTCCTGAGATCAAGTCCCACATGGGCTCCATGCTGACAGTGCAAAGCCTGCTTGGGATTCTCTCTCCCTCTTTCTCTGCCTTTCCCCCACTCACAACACACACACACATGTGCAGTCTATCACACTCTCTCTCAAAATAAAGAAACACTTAAAAATTAACTAAAGTGAAATAAAATTACTGACAGGGAAGGACTTTTTACTGTCACTTTGTTAACTGATTTCCATATGTCTTATAGGCATTTTATCCCTCTTTCCTCTCTTGCTGCCTTCGTGTTTCATTTTTTTTTTTACAGTGACATGTTTTGCTTCCTTTATCATTTCTTCTTTTGTGCATCTTCTATAGGTATTTTCTTTACCAGAGAGCTTTATATTTATACATGCTTTCATGTTGTCCTTTCCTTTCAACTTGAAGAACTCCCTTTATCCATTCTTGTAAGGCATATCCAGTTGTCATGAACTTCCTCAGCTTTTATTTATCCAGGAAAGTCTTTATTTCTCTCTCATTTCTGAAGGAAAGTTTTGCCACATATAGTATTCTTGTTTGAGAGGTTTTTTTCTTTCAGCACTCTGGCCTGTAATGTTTCTGATAAGAAATCTGCGGACAATTGTACAGGAGCTTCCTTATATATTTTTCCTTGTATATTTTTCTCTTGCTGCTCTCAAGATTGTCTTGAGTTTTCACAGTTTGATTATAATATGTCTCAGTGTGGACTTCTTTAGATTCATCCTAGTTGGAATCTTTTAAGCTTCTTGAATTTGTATGTTCATTTCTTCCCTTGTTCAGAAAGTTTCCTGGCATATGTCTTTAAAAGAGCTCTGCTCATCTCTCTCTTCTTTTCAGGAACTCCGATGTTGTATAAATTGATCCATTTGACAGTGTCTCCTAAGTCCCTAAGACTTTTTTTTTCGACTTTTCATTTTTTTTCTTTCCATTCCTCTGATTTCAAATGAACTGTATTCAAGATCACTCATTCTTTCTTCTGCTTTATCAAGTCTGCTATTGATCCCTTCTACTAAATTTTTTTCAATTAAGCTACTTTTTCAGTTCCAGAATTTCTGCTTAGTTTTTTTAGTTTCTACCTCTTTTGTTGATATTTTCATTTTATTTATGCATTATTTTCCTTATTTTATTTACTTGTTTATTTACTTGTTTGTTTATTTACTTGTGTTCCCCTGGAGCATATTGAGCCTCTTTAAGCCAATTGTTTTGACTTCATTGGTAATTCACAGATCTCTATTTCTTGAGTGTTGGTTTCTGAAGATTTATTTGGTTCTTTTGATTGGGCCACGTTTCCCTGCTTTCATGTGCCTTGTTATTTGCCATATTTTTTTGTTGTGATTTTTGCACTTTACAGAAGCAGCCACCTCCCCAGTGGCTTTGTATATTGGAAGACTTCTATCAATCAGCCTGGCTAGAGATTCTCAAACGCTTTATAAGGATACATATTCTATGGACTTTGTGTAATTTTCCAATTACAGAGGTTTTCCAGTTTCTTTTTCATGAGGGTTTAGTCTCTTTCACCTTCTGGTGTCTATCTAGAGTAGTGCAGATTCTCTAGCACTACCACATACAGTTGAGCTCTCTTTGGTTCTAAATAGCCCCCAGCATCCAAAGTATGCCAGTTCCCCATCAGCACTCCAAGTGAAGCAAAATATAAACCAACCCCTCCTAGCCCCTCACCCCAAAAAAACCCTGGGACATTGGATACATGTTCCACTACTCTCTTTCCCTTCCAAGGGACGAGCAGAATATGGGGCTTTTCCTTTTAATTACGAGTTTTACTGGCCTACAGGAAGGGCTGATGGAGATTAAATGAAACCATTTCTCTGACCCATTTCAATGCAGATGCTCCTGTCTTTGAGCATTCTCATAATGGATTTTTGGACTGTATATTGCTAAGTCAGTGTTTCTGTAAGGGAGTGAGTTCTAGAGCTGTCTACTCCACCTTCTTTTTGAGAACAGACCAGTTATCTCTGTAATGTCACATTATAACAAACTCAGTGGAAACATACACAACAGCAGTCATCAAAAATTTATAGTGAAGACTGGTCTTTGATTTAGAAAAGGTATAACATATTTCAAACACCCACTTCTCTTTCTGAATTTTTTTGCACCTAAAATATACAAAATTATTATACTGTACAGACTATGTTATATACCATCTCACCTCCACCACACTTCATCTCTGACTCCAGTCAGCTATAGTTAATGACTCTGTGCAGGTGTCAACCCACTTTGTGCTAACAGTGCCTCATCTCAATCTTACTCCAAACAGACTTATCACTTCCTGTTCTCGAAGTTTGTTGGATGCATGCAAGGTCAAGAGGTATCACACATATGTAACCTAGAATTTCTGAGAAGGCAAACTTCACGGGGCAACCCTCAATCCTTTTGAAAGAGGGATAGAAACTTTTAGACAAATGGCTTCTCCTTTTAATCCCTGGGATGGGTGATTTAGGGAGGTAGTCTCTGGGACTCAGCAGAAATAATAGTCACCCTCAGAAGTAACCAAGTCAATAATGTATCATTGTATTGGCTTTGGCTTCTTCTTCCCCATTTGACTCTCCTTATTCCCTCACCTCCTCTCCTTGAGACTATTTCCCAAATAAACTAGCTGCTACAAGTACTAGCCTTGAGGGACAGAGGTAGGCGACCCCAGGCTAAGAAGCACATTATGTAAGCAGGGCCTTACTCCATGGGATCTACTTTTCTTTTCTGTTATTGAGTATAGGTGGGTTTCTTCTCTTCCACCTGACTGTATTCCTCTTAAAGGTAAAAATCCTTATTCACTTGTGAAGTCTCATAACATGACCTCATGATTTTTTTAACACATACAGTAATTTCCCATTGGGTTTTTCAGATGGCTCACTATTCCTAATGATTTATAATAAAAGATAATTTTTACAAGCTTGAAAGCTAATAATTTATGCAGAACTTCCTTCAAATTCAAATCCACTTTTATAAATTTGTTGCTCAAGACTAGATGTTTTGACTTGGTCAAACATATTTTCCATAGATAATGCATCTCAGAAGTCCATTCATTGATTGTAAATATATTTTTGAAAGCAATCTTTCTTTTTAGGTGAAAATATGACTGCCAGCAATGTTACACTAAATTATAAATCCCATAAAAAAATAAAAATTAAAACTTTAGATTGATGCTAATCTTGGGTTTCATTTACCAATATTAAAAAAAAAATTAAGAAAAGCATTCCCCCTGGATTAAATAAACATTCCATTATATGATTCCTCCTGCAACACTCAAGCTAAACATATATTTTTCTGGCTTTTTAAATTAGATCATTATAATCAAACAATTTAAAAGATAGCAATATCTAGGGGCACCTGGGTGGCTCAGTGGGTTAAGCATCTGACTCTTGATTTGGATTCAGGTCATGATCTAATGGTTCATGGGATTGAGCCCTGTGTCAGGTTCCATGCTGACAGTGTAGAACCTGTTTGGGCTTCTCTCCCTCTCTCATTGCCCCTCCTCCACTTGAGCAGGCTCGCACTCTCTCTCTCTCTCAAGATAAAATAACCTTTAAAAAAAACACAAGAGATAACAATTTCTTGCCAAAATACTGATTTTGCCTAAATGGTACTTCAAAAGCTCAGAATATGATAAAGGGACCAACCCAAAAAATAAACAACACAAGCTATTGTGGTCTTCTGTACAAAAGAAATATTGTGTTAGTTCTCAATAATGAACAAGCAATTAAAATAATTCTGAAAATACTTAAAATTTGGACATACAGATAGATATCTTTTTAATTGAGATTTTACTCTAATGAACATTATTATATTCCCCTACTATACTTCTCTAGTGGTTTATATGACATATGCAAATCTTGGCACATGAAGCTTGATAATTGGACATTTTGGCAGAGAAGGAAAATGTGACCAGAATATGCTACTTAGGGAAGCATACAATATCCTTTGCTCATCTAATGCAAAACCTTAAATCAAAAACCTTAAACCTTACTATCAAAAACCTTAAATTAGCTAACATCTAGCCCATAGGCACTGTAAACCTGACTGCCAAGATGTCAGCTCACAGTCAGCTGTCTTTTGAGCAGTTGCTCCTCCAAAACCAAGATATTCCAAACATTTTCATTGTACCCTCTTCCCCCATTTGCTGTGAAAGCTCATGTGTGGTATCCTACCCAAACCACTCATGTATGTAGACTCAGCCTCCAACACCACATGCCAGGCACTGCTGGGCTTGTAGTGTATGCTGTGCAAAAGACTCAGAACACTAAAACTGGAGGGCATTTGAGGGGGCATCTAATCCAAAATCCTGAGAGGTTAAATGATTTGTACATGGTCAATGGCAAGACTAGATCATGAACTCAAGTTGCCTGACTAACCCACTCTTCTGAGAGGAATGGTTTATTTCCTTCTAATCAAAAGGACTTCAGTGAGTATCCTAGTGCAATGAGCAAACTAACATAAAAGACCACTTATGTCAAGAATGGATGGTCTCTTATCTGAGATGCTTTAAAATCATATTTAAACAAGTATCTGAAGATGTATTCCTGTAAGAAAAAGATAATCCAGTATCTGCAAATAATTAGGCTAACCTTGATAAATTTCAATGTATACAATTAATTGAGATCAGATACAGATACAAATTATTCAACATTAACCTCCCTGAATTATTCTGCATATTCTCATTTAATACTCTCACTAAAATACTATCACTAACCATACAAGATTCTACACAGTCCCTAGAATAAAGGTAAAGTAAAACTAACTTGCATGTGGACAATTACTATGCCTTACTTGTGTAAGGCAGAACTGTTGGTATTTTTTAAGGCCAAGAACATGCCCTACCTTTAAAGTCCAATTCCAGGAGGTCAATGCCAGGTCCACAGCCCAAAATAGAACAGTTTTCAATCGAGCTCCACCATGGGTCATTTATTCTATAAACACAGCACTGGACTAGATGCTGGAGAGAATGGGAGATGAATTTGAAACATATAGGCCATGTACAGGGAACAACTGTGAGCCAACTTTGTATACATGATCATATAATCTTCACCACAGCCCTGGGAAAGAGATGTGATTACCCTGTTTCATGAAGAAGAAAGCAGAAGAGTTAACCAAAGCTACTAGAAGGCAGAGCTTTGGAACACGTGCATTCTCACTGAGAATTCTAACCTACCTTTGTGCCTACCACCACATTCCTTTGCATTTCTGCAGGGAGCTGGGGAAACATGAACCTATTCTGGAGTACAGTTTCTCATCTTAGATCCAGATGTGGTATGTCTCCACACTGCATAAGAGCTTCAATTCTACAACAACCCTAAGGAGAAAATGAGTATCTAAATCCACTAAAAACTCCAAAAAGAAACCAGGCCCCAAGTTTAAAGGGATCATTATAGCCTTTCTGTCTGTAAAACACGGATCCCCATAGCACTGGTATCTCACAGATTGTAGCATAAGAGGTGGGGATTGCTGAACAGGCCTAAAGCACCAGAACAGTGTCTCACACATAAGTGCTCAATTAAAGTTGGCTGCTGCTTTCAAAATCACTACCATTCTTCGGTAACCATATTCCTCAACTTTTTTCCCTCAGAATACAGTTCCAAAGGGGAAAAAAAAAAGCAATGTAATTCATGTTTACTATAAGGTGGTCTATAAAATTTTTTTGACCAAATGTATTCAACTATAAAATTTTAATTCTGAAAAGAATCAAAAAGAAATATAAAGCATTATTAGCTTAAATGATAAATACAAAATAGTTAATGCTACAGCATGAACTACATAAACTCTATGCAAATAGTCAAGGATTCTATGTCAAGACTACTTTTCAAGGCAGAAAAGTGAAAACAGCCATTAGGATAGTGAGATAATTGATGATTGTTTTTATTCTTAAAAATTCCCTTCAGAAACAATCAGCAAAACTAAAAGGCAACCAACAGAATGGGAGAAGGTACTTGCAAATGACACACCAGACAAAGGCTTAGTATCCAAAATCTATAAAGAACTTATCAAACTCAATACCCAAAAAACATATAATCCAGTGAAGAAATGGTCAAAAGACATGAATAGACACTTCTCTAAAGAAGCCATCCAGATGGCCAACAGGCACATGAAAAGATGCTCAATGTCATTCCTCATCAGGGCAATACAAATCAAAACCACAATGAGATATCACCTCACACCTGTCAGGATGGGTAATATTAACAACTCAGGCAACAACAGACGGCGAGGATGTGGAGAAAGAGGATCTCTTTTGCATTGTTGGTGGGAATGCAAGCTGGTGCAGCCACTCTGGAAAACAGTATGGAGGTTCCTCAAAAAATTAAAAATAGAACTACCCTATGATCCAGCAATTGTACCAATAGGCATTTATCCAAGGGATACAGGTATACTGTTTTGAAGGGGCACATGCACCCCAATGTTTATAGCAGCACTATCAACAATAGCCGAAGTATGGAAAGAGCCCAAATGTCCATCGAATTATGAATGGTTAAAGAAGATGTGGTATATATATACAATGGAGCATTACTTGGCAATCAAAAAGAATGATATCTTGCCATTTGCAACTATGTGAATGGAACTAGAGGGTATTATTCTAAGTGAAATTAGTCAGAGAAAAACAAATATCATATGACTTCACTCATATGAGATAAGACACACCAAAAGATGAACATAAGGGAAGCAAAAATAATATAAAAACATGGAGGGAGACAAAACATAAGAGACCCTTAAATATGGAGAAAAAACAGAGGGTTACTGGAGGGGTTGTGAGAGGGGGGATGGGCTAAATGGGCAGTAAGAAATCTACTCCTGAAATCATTGTTGCACTACATGCTAAATTTGGATGTAAATTAAAAAAACAAAATTTAAAAAAGTTCCCTTCATATTGCTTTTTAAACTTCTGTAACAACAAATGTGTCCTTTTAGATTATTTCATAATATATTAAATAGGTAGGTGTCTGTTACACCTAACTTAATGGGAGTCTGTAGGAAAATTAAATTTATTCTGAGACTCCTGTGCAATAATAAAGACAATATACCCCCGCAAAGGAATATATAGGCTTGGGCTCTTCTCAAGTCCCTTACAACAAGCCACTGTAAACGATGGTGTGCCAGTAACAAATTATGCTAGACTAAAATGCGTCAAGATGGTTTAACATGGAGAAAGTACTGGCTTCAAACATAAAGGAAATCAAAGAAAGAAAAGGATCTGGAGCTTTTTAATTCTGATCATCATCATCTATGTAGCAATGTTTCTCAAAGAGTACAAAGTCCTAGGATCACCTACATCAGACTCACAAGAGATTCTTTTCAAAATGCAGATTCCAACCACCACTACAATCTTCAAACCTACACAATCAGAATCTCCAAGAGAGGCCCAGAGTTTGCCTTTCTATGCATACAGATTTTTATGCATACAGATTTTAAGAACTATTGATCCAAAGACATGTTAATCCAGTAAAATAAACACCATTCAAAATTTTCAGTGAAGGAAACATACAGAGCTCTAACTCTAGATAGGTAATTCAATTACATCCTAATTTCTCACCACTATCAGCTCAAACAAGCCAGGTTGTAAGAGCACAAGCACAAGGAGCAGACATCCTGCAAATCTATTGTCTCTTCTTGCCTAACCTGTGAAACTTTTTCTGGAAAATAATTTTACAAACTTTATCAAAAGTCTTAAAATGCCCATGCCCTTTACCCCCAAAATTTCACTAGTAAGAGTTTTTCCTATGTGAATAATCAAGGATGCAAAAAACATTTTTAGGCAAGAGTGTTTAGGACAGCAGTATTAATATTTATCATCTGCAATTTTTTGAGTATATGCACTGCATCTGGCACTGGTAGGTGCTTTACACACAGTATTTCTAATCCTCACAACTTAGAAGATACTTTTATCCCCCTTTTAGAGATAAGAAGACTGAGGCTCAGAGAAGTTATTTACTGGTCCGGGCAGGAATTATTAATCTGCCCAGGATCTGAATCTTGGGCAATCTGAGTAAAAACAATAGGCTCTTCCCACTCCCAGACACACACAAAAAAATGCTATGTTTAAGCAAAGTATGATATGTCAAGGGGAGAGTTCATATCCATTTAAAACCATGCTCTTCAAAATCTTTAATGAAATGGAAAATACTCATGACACAATGTTAAGTGAAAACTGGGTGTGATCCCACTTTAGAATGCAAGGGACACAAGACACAGAACGGTAGGGACTATATCCACCTTGGTTTTGTCTGCATCCCCAAAGCCTAACACTGTACCTGATATATAGTAAGAACTCAATATCTGTTGTAAAAATAAATTATGTGTGGACATATTTTTTAAAGACCAGAAAATAATTCCCAAAATACTATCAGTGGTTATTGCTAGATTCCCAAAATATTATCAGTGGTTACTGCTAGATTAGGAATGACATTTGGTTTCTCTCTTTTTTTTTTTTTACATTTGTTTGTACTTTAGAATATTCTATAAGAAGTTCACATTACTTTCATAATGAGAAAAAAAACTGCAACGGCTAATTTTCAAATCCTAGATTTAAGCATCTTGCTACACAAGAGATGCAATTAAGCTTCACATAAACTCAATATGCAAACTAACGTCTGGTTTATCTTACTCATTTTAACAGAAAAACTACTTTACAGTTAGAAAGTGAGCATTCTCTTTTTATACGCCAGCACCGATTTAATACTGGTAACAACTAAATGCTTTCATCGCCTACAGTTATTAGTAGCTTGGGAGGCAGGAAATGTATTTACAAATGTATAAATAACATCTACAAAATGTTTCTATTAATGGTTTATGCATTTTGGATACTGCCCTAAATGTTAGTATCACAAGGGTTAAAAATCAAATTTGGTGGCTTCTGCAGCAAAACAAGGGTTTCTTGCCAAGGTCATCCCCATGCACAGCAAAAGCCACTATAAGTTAGCATTACAATTGTGCCTCATCCCTGGTAGTTTATTAAGCATTTTACATAAAGGAATACATATGGTCACTGTTATCCCAAGCATTTTTTAAGAACTATATTTAAAATAAACAGAATAAACAAGAATGAGCCAACAGGTATATTTTAATAGCTCATCATTCTGGAAAATTTCAAACAGCAAAACATGACACAAATCTGATGATAATTCTACTATCAAACTGCCTCCAAAATGACTTCATCTTTCTGAACAAATTCCGGAATACTGCAGTAACCAATCTACAAAAACCCAAAAGGAGAGAAACATGAACTACACTGAACCTGTCAATTCCAAAAGCAATTTGAGATGGGTGACAAGCAGGAAGGAAAAGGGAAGAGAGAAAGGATATCTTGGGTAATAAAAGGAAAAATGGGCATTTGTACTGTTGTGTAATTATCAATCAAAAAAAGAAAAAAAAACCAGTACCTGATATGGAGAAAACAGTGGAGGAAAAAGCTACAATACTTAGTGGCCTTAGGTCCTGTTTGTAAAAGCAGTAGCAGGATGAGAAGAGCTTTATATGATCAAAGATATTTTGTCTTTGGAATTTATGTTTATTCCTGGATTATGTCAAGAAAGAAACTCTACCTACCTATAATGCCACTAAATAATCTAAATCTCTAGGGATTCTCCATGCAGGCCAGTCTCCAAATACAAGCAAGCCTCTGCTGCTTCAATCACAACTTCGCATTTTGCTACAATTCCCCCTGCTTCATCCGCTGTAGGGAAATAATGGGTTGGATCCATTCTGGTTCCCTTTCTCCTTTACTTAGGTTAGAGAAGCTGGAAAAAAAGTTATAATTCCAGCATCTCTTATAGCAAAGAGTGGCCAAAAAAAATACAGATGGAAGTTTCAGGAGAGAGAATTCTTTGACAAAATCTTAAATAGAAAACAATTTTATTCTCATTTCCCCTGCACAGACCCCCAGATGCACCTCCAGGCATAGCTATAGCCAGTCTACAACAATGAGGCCAAAAGCCACTTGAGGGTGGGGAGGTGAGGAGAGTAGTCGCTGGGCTCCTTGATGCCCTTGGGACAACTATTGTAGGGCTGAGACCTCTTAGCTCCAGGTTTTGTGTTAGGTGGAGAAAATAAACCTCTGGCTTGTTTAAGCCACTCTGTGTTGAGTTTTCTGTTAGTCACAGCCAAATACATTCCCACCCATTAAAATCATCAATATGACAAACCTTTCTGTTTTAACTTATCAATGATCAACTTCACCAAAACTCCAGTCTTCACAAAGTTAAGATTTACTGAGAGTCCATGCGTTTACTGAGAGTGTGTCCTCGATGTCCATGAGGGCAGGGACTTAACACCCATCTCCTTTTATCCTTACAGGAACCCTACTAGAGGCAAAGTGCAGACCCCAATATGGGCCACTCTAACAGCAGCTCCTGAGCTCTTTACTGTCAAGCTACACAACCACTGACGTACATTTTCATTGTTTATAAAGTGATCTTAACCTTCAGTTCTGCTCTCTGACTCCACTACAATTGTCCTAACTTTCTGACTGGAGAAAGACTACACCTAAAAATTAAATCTCCCCTTCCCCTAAACAAAAGGGACTTACAGGCAGCTTTGAAAAAACAAGCAAGCAAACAAACAAACAAACAAACAAACAAAACTGGCAAGCATTTGTTTTCTAAGGTTTTGAAATCTTTATCCATCACAGGGCACAAAGCTGCTGTTGCACTAACACCTACTAAGCACCATGTGCCTGGAACTAGGCTAAGGTTTTCACATGCAGTGTCTCATCCAGTGCCCACAACATTCCCAGAAGATAGGACTACTGCTGTCCCCATTTTACAAGTGAGCAAATAGAACATGTAAGCCCAGACACAGACTTTGAAAGAAGTGTCTTTCCAGATACCGATGAATGACAAATTCAGAGCAACATAAAACTAGAAAGGAGATTGATTTTTCATCTACTCTTTAGTAAAAATTTCAGAAGTGACTGGCTCAGGACCCTTCAAAAAATGAAAAATACTTAAGGCAAGGACAACTAAACAGGGTGTAAAGCCATCTCATCCTGAGCAAAATCTGGAATTTCACGCTCATGTCTAATATAATTTTACTCAGTATATACTCAACCACCTTTACAAGAAGCTAATATACTCATCATACTGTGAGCTGCCAGGAAGGCCAATAATATTTAGATAGCTATGATTATTAACTTATCATAAGACCATTTTAATTCATTTTCCAGTACACCTGATTTTTATTTTCAATATAAGAATGTTCATTTTATGAATTACGGTTTATAATAGAGTTATTATCCATTTATTCAGCACTTCCAGCCCCGTAATGTTTTACATACATCTTTTTTCTCTTAATTGTCACAACCACCTCAAGATGCAAGAACTATTAACAACTCCTTTTAGAAAAAGGAGTGAAGGTGATGAATTTTCCCTATTTCCCTATTAGAAGGCAGCACTGAGACTCAAATCCACATTGGGCCCAGAGCCTTGTGCTTTTAACCACTAAACTTCATTAGGTTATTAGATTTGCTCTTGTTGTATTAGCCTTAATCAAGCATTAGCTAGAAAACTATATTCAGCTGAGCTCGTATTTATCTTCCTTTTCAGTAGTCCCTAATTTTCACATATTTGTGCTTCGTATTTCTCACACAAAACATCTAAAAAATAAGACCATCTTCACTAAAGATTCATTTTACTTGCTGAATTAAAGAAATAACATTAATGCTGCTCTTACTTTTAATCAATGATGTGTGATAACCTGTTTTAGTGGCTAGTTCTGCTACTCAAGCAAGCAGAAGTAAATGATTCCCATTTTGCCTATCAATGTAAAAATGCAACATGGTTTTTAAAGTCTTTAATAGCAATATCCTAAAAGCCCACCAGATGTCAACCTCAGTTCATGAAAACAGGACATTTCCTACCTTGTAACACTCCATTCTTTCTGTAATGAAACAAGGGATTTGAAATTTTGAAAATGCCTATGCTTCTAAACTATATGTAGGAATTTTTTTAATTTTTTATGTTTATTTATTATTGAGAGAGAGAGTACCAGTGAGGGAAGGGCAGAGAGAGAAGGGGACAGAGAGAATCCCAAGTAGGCTCAGTGCCACCAGCACAGAGCCTTATGTTGGGCTCAATCTCAGGAACCGAGTCAGGAGATCATGACCTGAGCTGAAATCAAGAGTCAGACGCTTAATCAACTGAGCCACCCAGGCACCTATTGGAATTTTTAATTATATGGCACATGTGTTATGTTTTTCAACGTAAAAAGAAAAGTGTAACAGTAAGATGTAAAACAGCCTCAAAGAGAGACAGAAAGAGAGAGAAAAGTATAAATATACAAATTCTACATTTGCCTCTCAGGGTCTCTAGAAAACACCAAAACTGTATATCTGACTCTTCTGACTTTACACCATTCTCCTCCATCTTTCTATACTATAACTCACATTTCCTTGACTTAAATGAATTAATACTATTATCTCACACAAGGCATGAAATCTAATTTTTGAAAATTAGTAAATAAATTAAAAACAATTTTTCTTTATGATTAAACAGTGCTGTCCATGGTATCCATTCCAAGGCTGACCATTAACTTAAATAAACTTGAAAATAATTCCCATTTATAAAACGATTGACTAATAAAGTTGATAATCTTCATTTACACTTGAACAAAAATGTCAGATACTCTACATGGCTGTTCCAAAGTAGTTATTAAACCAAAAAAAAAAAAAAAAGAAAGAAAAATTACTGATTTTTTCCCTTCATTTTCAGCCTGGTGGTTTTTATGTGTATCAATTCTTTTGAGATTCACTGATCATCCAAGAATGGTATTTAATTTCTTTGATCAGTGCCCTACTGCCCATATTTTAACATCACTGAATTTTTGGTCCATTGCGTAGAAGAATTTCTCTACTAATAAAAATGCAACCCATTAAAGATTAACTTGCCCCCAGGACAGTCTCTCTAGAAACAAATTCCAAGCATTATAATCACCAATTTGCACTATGTAGACTTAAAGACAGATCATCTTATTTATCCTGATTTGAACTGGAATTCTACACATTATTTTAAGGCAATTATGGAAAGAAAAATGGCAAACCAAATTCACAATAATGAGAAATCCAACCAGGCAAATACTAATTTGGAACTTTCCAAATGAAAAGTTTTACACCCAAGAATATCTAACAATATTCGAATATTTGTTGACTTACCAAACTTCCTATCTTGGTGTATATTTTACTTCTACAATATGAAATTGCACTACAGGTCAGAAATTATAACAGGTGCTGGAAATCTTTTGAATCCATGCTGTAATACTTACTATTAATAATAATAAAAGCAACTAATCTATATTAAGCTCTTATTTACCAACAGTGTGGCAAGTTTTTAGCTTATCAGGCATATCTCTTTTAATTCTCATAGTACCTACCGTAAAAGAAATACTAATTATCAGTCCCATTTAGAGATGAGCAAATTGAGACAAAGGCAAGCCCAGGAACTGTCCCAAGGTCTGTGGGATTTGAATCTAGGTTTGAGTGATTCTACTGCCCACTCTTGCTATAATCATCTGGTTTAAAACAAAGAGACACAGGATTATGTTTTGTTCAGAAAACCAGTCTTACTCCTTCAAACACAGTAGTTCTACATAATTTAACACTAGGAAGCATGCATCACAAAATGCCTTGGTACACTGTGCACTAGGTTCTGTTGTCAAACGTGTTCAAAATTTACTTTCTCGGAATGCATAATCCACTTCTTGATGATTTCTAGGAAGCTAATCAAAGCGCTATGTTCAAGCATTAAAGAATTCTCTGGGGCTGAAATGTAAATATTTCATTATATACAGATTGTTGAATAAATATTAACTCTTTTAGGACTTTCTATAAAAGAAACTATCTCTGTGAAGCAATTTTAAACCATCTCATCTCAGAATATATCTACAAGGGGATAGCCTTCAAATTTAAGAAATGTATCACCCATATTTCATTTTATTCGAAATGAAAAAATTAATTTATTCAAAAAAGAAACCCACTTCTAGCCAGGGTGGCTCAGTCACTTAAGCAACCAACACTCGATCTTGGCTCAGGTCATGATGCCAGGGTCACAGGATGGAGCCCGGAGTTTGGCTCTGCACAAGGCATGGAGCCTGCTTAAGATTCATTCTTTTTCGCTCTCTCTGCCATTCTCCCCTCCTCTCCCCCCACCCACCCTGCTCTTTCACTCTTTCTCTCAAAAAAAAAAAAAAAAAAAAAAAAAACCAAAAAAAAAAAAAAGAAAGCCACTTCTAAAGCTCAAGTCATACACGAGGGTTTCCTAGAAACTAACATCACTGTCACTACCTGTGTGAACAGGTAAGGAAGATATAGTATTATTATAAGATCCACCTTTCACATCATTCCACACTCGTGTAGGAAACAAACTGGAAACTTGGTCAAAGGATGGGTATGTACTCTATCAGTTTGATCCAAACAATCTCACAATATTTTTACGAATAAACTTAATACTTTGTTTTACAATCAGAAACTAGGAAAAAGAACCAGGGAACAAATGAAATAAAATGTATTACTGAAATACAACTTTAATTTCCAAATCTACTATAATTTAATTTCTAAATCTGCAATACATTATCCATATTTGAACAGTTTATCACAGAAGTAACTCTCTAGAAAATTATATAATTTAAAGCGGGGACGGGGGAGAGAACAAGAGAGAAAGACACATTAAGCACTAGGGATGTTTATCAATAACAATAAGCAACAAGGGAGATGAGTTTGCAGTTCATCCACAATCGCCAGCCAAACACTCCTGCCGTTTGTTTCTACCCAGTTATTGTCTTGGAAAATATGTTGTTCTCTCTTAAAATAACCCGCTTAATTGTTTTAAAAGCCACTGGGGAGGCTAAAATCTCCAGGGAGGGCTAAAAATCTCCATGTTGTGATGCATTGACTGATAAAGTCAAAGTAGGTTATGCACAAAGCCACAAAAGATAGTTGGAAAGCTCCAATCCTCTAATGATATAAGGGTACTAGCCACTGAATGAACCCATCATACATCCTTAATCAAATTAATGCCTGGTCCTCTACAGAATCACAGTCATTCAAACTACTCTATTTTTCTGGAGAAGGGAAATGACCACATTGGTGGCTTTACAGGTAGGCTAGTAATTAACATTTTTAAGGAAGGTCAAAATGACCTTGGACATTTTAGCATTCACTCTGAGAAACCAACCATCCCATTAAAACTCACCATTTGTTTCCAGTCCGATATGGTTAAAGCTATTGTGCCTGGGAAAGTCCCAGAGAAACTAGGTAATTAAACACACACACACACACACACACACACACACACACACAAATTGTGTAAGACAGATATTCATAGTACAGGAAGATTTTCATGAACTGAGTGTAACTCAGGATCTGTTTTATAAGCCTGTCAGGAGCTGAACACACGGTGTCCTCCAACCCAGCAGCATTGAGCTGACACAATCCCCACACTCTGGCTGCTTACCCCCATCCAGGCCCCTCTTTACCGCCCCGTGGAGGGTGGAGGGGAGGGAACTCCTATCTTAAATTCTGACACGGGCAGTGTTTCCCAATAGCTAAACAAGGCCCCTCAGCTGGAGGAAGTGGATACTGACAAGAGGAGAAACAGAGAGGGGCTCAGAGGTAGAATTCAAGGCTATCAGCGAGTGGGGATAGAGTCACGCATACTCTGTGCGGTCCTAGTGGGTCCTGATGGCACAGCCCGGGTGTCCGGACTAAAGTTGGCATCTCCAAAGTATCCAAGAACACAACTCGGGCGCGCCGGTACAAACTCGGCCTTTGGCTTTTCTGAAGCCGGGTCAAGTTAGCACAAGGCTCCCGGTGCCTGGAGACCGGAGAGGTGTGGAAGGGTGGAGAGTCCCGTGAGGTCTTCACTCCTTGGGTGTCCTGCAGTTCCGCGGGGGAGGGGACCGGGGAACTAAGTCGGCTGTCCCTGGAGCAGGGAGCTGGGCGCGGGACAGGGATGTCCGGGAAGGAGTACGGGTTCCGACGGGGAGTCGGAGAACGCGGGGGATGCCTACCTTGTAACATGGCCTCAAGTTTCTTCCTGTCCACGCGGAAGCGTTCCTCGCTCCACTCAGGACTATGCAAGGGCGCCCCGGCGACCAGGTCGTCCTCGGAACCTGGCATGGGCGAGTCAGTGCTACGCTCGCTGTTGGAGCCCGGGTCCGACTGAGCCGCCTGATAGCCAGGCTCTCCCTGGGCGGCCATGGTGGGCGCGCGGCGCTCGGGCTCCGGCCGCCGCTCTGCCTGCGCCGCCGCCTCCGCTCGCCGGCCCGGCTCGACTGGCTCCCCGCGCCGCGGCGCTAGCTCGTCCCCCGGCCGCCGCCGACGCCTCCGCCAACGCTGCTGCCACGGAGCCCCCGGCGCATCCCAGCCCCGGGAGCCGCCCGCCACCCCAAGTCCCGGCCCCAATCCCAGGCCAGTGACTGCGCCTCCCCCAGCCAGCAACGCCCGCGCGGAATGAACGCGCCTCGCCGCCCGCGCCTCCATCCGCAGGGCTCCGGCGCCCCCTCCCCGCCCGCCGCCCCTGCCGCCGCGCGCTCATTGGCCCCGCCGGCCCACGGGAAGCCGAGGCGGGCGGGCGCGCGGGCGGGCCGCCCCTGGCGCTCGGACACACTCGCGCGCGCACACTCACCACGTACACACTACCGCTTTTCTGCACTTACTTGCACAAGTCTTGTCCCGCACGCATACTTTAATACTTCACGCACAGACACTCGCCAGGTTTAAGCACAACACCTTCTGAACGCACACCAAGCGCCCTCACGATTCCCTTTTACTTACACTGCACCCTGAAACTCACAGCCCCGGTTGGTTCCACGAGTTTGAAACAGGAGGAGGGAGAAAAGAGAAGACTAGCGGAAGAAACAATATCCATGGCTTGCAGACATCACTGTGGTCATTGCTTACACGCAGTTCATTCCTTCTCTGAAGTTCAAACCCGGATTACTCCTCTCATCACAGCAAAGTGGCCAGCTGCAAGAGAAGCGGACAAGGGGCTTAGTCTTTATTGTGAGGAAAGGGATTTTTTTTCCTGAATGAGATGAGTAAGGAGTCATTTTCTATGTGATTCTCAAGAAATGGATTCAGCTGATTTAAAAGGGGCAGTGGGTGGGGGCGGATAAAAGAACCTCAGAGATCGAAATGGTGGTTAGCTGGATCCAATTGGCATCTGCGCAGCCTCAGGGACGGAGGGCTTGTCTCTGTTCTCAGGGTCAGTCTCATAGATGAGAACCAGCAAATGACCCTATAATCCTAACTGCCCAGGCCGCCCCACCCACTGTCACCTTCAAACTTGAGACTTGAAGCACCAGAGAAGAAACTTCCTTGATTAGGGATGCCTTTGGGACTCTATTTTGCATTCGCACTGATGTATCCCTGTTTGTTTTCTGACCAAAAGCATGGAATTTTTGTTTAACTCTTTTAGGGGGTGGGGGTTGGATGGGAAGGCAGTTTCTTACTGCGCCACAGAGGGAGAATTACTGGATTACACAAGGGGCAAGGTATACTTCAGGTCAATCGAAACTCATTAGGCTCAGTTGCCTAGGTAACAACAATTGACTGTGCTGTGTACTGTGGTGTACTGACAGATGAGGTAACTAAGACTGTGGGAAGTCAAGTGACATGACCAAGGTCACACAGCATCAAATAATGGGCCAAGAATCAAACCCAGGTCCATGTACCTGACACATAATTTCCACAAAATCCCTACTTTATTAAGCAGAAAACCCTCCTGCTCAGAGTCCCTTGCTGAAGAACTGGCAGCAGATATACAGCTTAACTGCTTGATTGACTACCATGCTTTCCTTCTCTGAACTTATTAATTAGTATGCAAAGCACTGACTTAAACACGGAAAGAGGTTATCAAGGAGCCTTCAATCAGGGATGTTTAGCATCTTTTTCTGTCAAGAACTATTTTGGGGGAAACGAGTGTGCTGGATTTTGTGTTAGGCGGAAAGAAGAGTTAACAAAAACAAACACCATCCCCAGGCTCCTGGAGTTGACATTCCAGGGAGAAAGACTGTTGACCAAAATAAATCATTCAGAAAAATATAAAATTGTACCTATATGAAGCATCACAAATAAGACATTCAAGATATGAGCAAAGCTGTAAAGGAATAATTAGATTCGATCAGAGAGGTCAGTGGAGGCTTCTCAAAGAAAGTGACCCTGGGACTAAACAGAAGTTTGAGAAGAAATTAACTGGGCAAGAAAGAGGAGAGTGGGGCCTTCCCTGCAAATGATTATTTGATCATCCTAACATCCCTGACTGTAGATATTGCAATTATCCTTGTTTTCCAGTTGAGAAAACTGAGGCATGGGAGGTAAAATAATTTACCCAAGTTTACCCTACTAAGTAAGTTGTAAAATCGGGATTTGAACCCAGGAAGTCTCCCTTAAATATTAGACTTCAGGTGCTGTATGTTTAGCCACTAAACTATATTGGTTCTCAAAAGGATCAGCATAAGCAAAGGTCCTGTGGTTGGAGGAGACAGTGTACATTCCTCCATTGGACGACCTAAAAGAAAATCAGCAAAGCTGGCACAAGAAAACAAGGAATTAGATGGTGCTAGCTGAGGGACAAGAAGCAAAGAGTAGAGTATGTAAGCCCTGTAGTTCAGTTTTGTCTTTATCCTTAGAACAGAAAGAAGCCATGTAGAGGCTTTAAGTAAAGCCTCTTAGATAGCATTTTAAAAAGAAAACATGGCTGGGGCGCCTGGGTGGCTCAGTCAGTTGAGCAACTGACTTTGGCTCAGGTCATGATCTCACAGTTCATGAGTTTAAGCCCCGCATAGGGCTCTGTGCTGACAGTTCAGAGCCTGGAGCCTGCTTCAGATTCTGTGTCTCCCTCTCTCTCTGCCTCTCCCCTGCTCATGCTCTGTCTCTCTCTGTCAAAAAATAAATAAACATTAAAAAAATTAAAAATAATAAAAAATAAAAAGATGACATGGCTACAATATGCAGAGTAGATTGAGGAACAAGGACAGAAGTAGACCAATTAAGAGACTATCTAGGAAGTTTAGATAATAGATATTGGTAGCTTACCTAGTGTGGTGAAGGTGAGAAATCTGAGAGGATTTGAGAAATATTGTGATTGTAAATGTCACCAACTGATTGGTGATTGATTGGGCAAGAGGTGATGGAGAGAGAAATGTCAAGAATGACTCTCAAGTTTCGGCTAACATAATTGGAGAAAGATAGGTACCATTAGCTAAAATAGAAACACTGGAAAGGGATTGACTTCTCTGGAAGAAAGATGAAGTTGAATTGGGCATATTGAATTTGAGGTGCCACTGAGACCCCCAAGAAGATATATCAAGTAAGCAACTGGATATATGGTCCAGAGTTCAGAAAAGAGATCTCGACTGGAGATAAAAACGTTTTATTTGTTTATAGGTTAGTAATTAGCCATACGCATGGGTAAAACCGTCTAGGGAAAGAGAAGAGAATTAGAAAAAGGGAGAACCAAGGAAAGAGCCTTTCACAAATTCTAACATTTGTGATCAAGGATATGACAATGTAATAGAAAAGGAGCTAGAAGGAGTAGTAGTAAGAGGGGAAGGAGAAAATAAAAAATAAAGTTTTATCATGTAAGCCCACGTAAGCCATGATTATCATCATTATCACATCATCATCATAGGTCTGATGTCTGAGTTCCTTATAGCAGAAAATGTGTCCTTCCATCATTTTGTCCTGGTGGGCACCCAGATTTTGCCTGATACAGGTTAATAAGCTTTTAACTATGCACCTAGAAATTTAAACCTAGAAATTATTTTGTGATACACTTCAGATGATTATGTATCTAAAGAGTTACTGAGGACCATCATAAAAAGTCAAAATTCTAATGCTGGAATTAAATGTAGCTGAAAGCTAAAAACATTCTTTTCTCAATTTACAGCTGAGGAGACAGATGCCTGGAGAAATGAGACAAATTGATTGGAATGCCATATTCCATGACAATAATCTGAAAACCTAGAAAATCATAAATATTGAACCTGAAAAATTACTAGGTCCAGTCCCTTTACCTTGCAGATCAAGAAATTGAGACCCAAAGACTAAAAGAAAAATAAAGTTCTGCAAATATATGCTTAAATTTTATGAAAAGCTGATTTTCAGCAAAGCATCATCCATAGAAACCATTCATTTCATCTTAAATTTTTTTCATTCTAACTTCTCACTCAAAACTTTTGGCTGAAAACCTACATAGCCATGTTATGGTGAATTATATTTTACAGATCAGTTTGCACTTAAGTGAACATTCTAAAATTATATAAATGTACTTTTGATGTCAAGATAAACGAGTAGCAGAGTATTAGATATTCTATTTTAATGCTTTGAGAATTGGTTCTAGGAGAAGCTTATTTGGAATAAACATAAATGATGTAATAAAGGAAGATTTGTATACCATGGATAAAGCCAATGTTTCTTCAGATTAATAATAATGTCTATCACATATTGCATATTTATGATTTGCTGAACACTGTTAACTATCTAATTTGGTTCTCACCACAATCCTATGAGACTGACACAACTATTATCTCCATTATAAATAAGATAATGACTAGGTCCTTGAGAGGATAACATTACTGAAGACCCTCTGTAGGGTATGGTTATGATTCAAAGACAAGGACATCTGACAGAGATGGTGTTCTTAACCACACAGTGCTTTCTCACCAATTTGGGACTGATTACATGTAGGTAACATAAAATATTAGAAGTGGAAGGAGTCTAAGACTCATTGATGCTGGTAGTTTTCACATTTAAAACAACAGAAACCATCTTTCAAATAAACTCGAACACAGAAAGGCCTTACAGAAAACTAATAACAACAGAGTTGTTCGAGCTGAAAAAGGACAGAGGATTCTCACTAGCTCAAACTTTTTCTTCCATAATCTTAGGGTTTTAAAGGCTCAGAAAACTACTGATCTCATTTGCTCTCTGTTAATCTGTCTTTCTTCCCCAACACACACACATTTGTACCTATGGACAAATGAAGCACATAGATCCAAAGTGACTTGCCCAAGTTCCATGACACAAAGCACAAGTCATGTTCAGGCTTTTATTGCTTTCTCATCAAAAGAGGAGCAGTTTTGTGTTTTCCAGAAGTCAAGAGCAGAGAATATCTAGTTGCCAGAAGGCATCCGCGGGTTCTTTTACTATTTCAATAATATAGACTTCTGATTAAAAAAAAATATTTGGAAAAGTAAAAATTTTCATGGAGGTTTCAATACCCCAATGCTGAAAAGTAATAGAGAAAACGTGAGTCACTGAAAAGAAAATAGAATGATTTGAATTGGAAGAAAGTTAAGCAGCAGGCAGAAGAATAGAAGGAAATAAACTTCCCCAGGCATTTACCTGAATTCTAACATTGCCCAACACTTCAACACTTAGCTTTGCCTAAGTGGAAAAAAAAAAAAAGAAAAAGAAAAAGTTGATAGTACTATGTTGAAACTGCCACCCATGGAGATATTTCAGCCCCAGCCTCACAACTCCTGCAGTTGTCCAAGTTCCAAGGCACACATTAATTGTGCTTTTGATCTACAGGATCAATATTTTACCCTGTCATCCAGGATACCTGGACTAACACTCACCTGTAAATTTATTCTCATGACTCCCTGGGATTGAGGAAGATGGAGTGTTTTGCAAAAAACAACAATATAAGCATGTGCATAATTGTATCTTCCTGCATTTCTTTTTGATGGGCTGAAAGTCTGCTGGAAATGTGACTTTTAGCTCCATCCAGAAATGAAGTCTATGAAGCTATAAAAACATCCAACCTCAGGGATGTGAGAACTGGCTCTGCTTCTAACACTACATTCAGTTACAAAGTAAATTCCACCCATGCCACTTATATGCTAAAGCTCACCATCAAATGAGAAAAGAAAGATTCCAGAAATGCAGGCCAATGGAACAATGAAAGTGACCCTTCTTAGGCAGCTAAGAAGGGTTCATAGGCAGGCGAGAAGTGTTCATAGCAGGAAAAGTGTGGGGCATCAAAGGAAGGACCAGGCTGCTAAATCTGCAGAAATGTCAATGGGCAAATACATGGCACATGCTCCACCACACCCTCAACCTCCTCCCATGGCTGACATTACTGGTTGAACACAACCCCGTTCCACTCCAGCTCAGGAAATAACTTCTCAATGAACAGTCTGAAGAGCCAAGACAAATCATTTGGAGTTGGCTCTCGGTATGAAATTTCATTGCCATGTTGGATTCAGTGCTGTGGTTAAGGGATTGGAAGATGGATACAGGCTGTTGATCCCTCTTTCAGGGGAGGTGAGCCTAAGAGCAAAGGAAATAAATATCCTACTCATTATTTGTCAGCTGTTCCCTTAGGGATCCCTATGTTTTGGTACAGCAAAAATTAATGGGAATCACACTGAATCTACTCCACGTTCAGAATGTGGTAGTGAGCTATGACCATGTAGAACTATCATCATGGACCTGCTCACAGCCCTAAACTGGATTTTCATCTGTAAAAATTAGGACCAGATTGATTTGGATTATGTGAATTTTCAGGTTCCTTCTAACTATAAATTTTCATGACTTAAAGGAAATACTTATTACTCGGTTCAGGAACAAGCAGTTTCCAGTTAGAAGAGTTTCTTTCAAGGGTGCCTAAGTGGCTCAGCCAGTTAAGCATCCAACTTCTGCTCAGGTCATGATCTCATGGTCTGTGGGTTTGAGCCCCGCATCAGGCTCTGTGCTGTCAGTTCAGAACCTGGAGCTTGCTTTGGATTCTGTGTCTCCCTCTCTCTCTCTGCCCCTCCCCACTCATGCTCTGTCTCTCAAAAAATGAATGTTAAAAAAAAAAAAGTTTCTGAATAAATGTTAAAAAAAAGTTTCTTGGGGCGCCTGGGTGGCTCAGTCGGTTAAGCGTACAACTTCGGCTCAGGTCATGATCTCACCATCCGTGAGTTCGAGCCCCACGTCGGGCTCTGTGCTGACAGCTCAGAGCCTGGAGCCTGTTTCGGATTCTGTGTCTCCCTCTCTCTCTGCTCCTCCCCTGTTCATGCTCTGTCTCTCTCTGTCTCAAAAATGAATAAACGTTAAAAAAAAAAAAAGTTTCTTTCAAAGAAGAATGAATAGAATCAAAGAACTGTAACATTGTCAAATTCAGTGTAGTAGAAATAGTGTCTTATAAAGGTACAGATTAATCAAAGTCAGTGTCACATACAGGTGAACAGACTGTTCACTGAAATCAGATCCCCTGGGTTCCAAGAGAACAGGGACACTTATTACTTTTATGACCTTTATGTTAGTTATCTCTTTTCATGTAACAGATTACTCCAAAATTAACGTTTGAAAACAACAAACATTATCTGTGGATTTCTGTGGGTCAGGAATCCAAGTACAACATATCCACATGCCTCTGGCTCCAAATCTTTCACAATACTACAATCAGGTTGTCAGCTGCAGTTGTGGTCTCTTTCAAAGGCTCAATCGAGGGATGATCCACTTCCAAGTCATTCACATGGCTGTTAGCAGGTTCCAGTTCCTCAATGGCTATTGGGTGAAGGACCACAGTTCCTTGCTGGCTGTTGGTTAGAGGTCTCCCTCAATTCCTTCCACATGGGCCTCTCCTAGGGCAAAACATAACATGGCAGCTGGCTTCCATCAGAATGAACAAACAAAAAAGCGAAAGGAAGAGAGAGAGTACTCAAGCCAGAATTTTTTTTGGGGGGGGGTGGGAGGGCTAATCTCAGAGTGACATAACATCACATTTTCCACAGTCTATTCATTAGAGGCAAGTCACTTGGTCCAGCCCACATGTCAGGAAAAAGGATTATACAAGGACATGATTACCAAGAGAGAAGGGTAATTAGTGCTATTTTAGAAGCTGCCTATCCCAACCTGGAACCAACTATTTTAACTCTCTAGACCTCAGTTATTCTTTATTTAAAATGGGCATAAAGTAGCTACATCCAAAGATAGTTGTAAAGATTATGAACATGTTATAAAGCATTTAATCCACTCAGTACATGGGATGTAGTAAGTACTCAATAAATAATGGATGTTAGTTTTCATAATTGTTTTGTATATACCTAGAGAAATCGAGACATCACCTTGAAAAAGGAAGACATGTTCATATACGTGAAAAAGATAAAAAGGAAGATTGAGGTGGGATTAGAAGTGCATTTTCTGAAACTCTGAATCCTCCCCCTCCAAAAACACTCCAGACATAACAACTAGTTAGCAAACCCAAAAACCCGCAAAGAATGTATACAAGAAAAATAGATGACTACATATCCCCACAAACCTCAGAATAGAGGTAATGGGAACAGTATCAGAAAAACTCCAAAACTTCCATCAAGTACTCCTTGGAAAGCAAAAAATCTAATCTGAACCTAGCTAAACCTAAGCAGGAGCCCAGAAGGATCAAATTTGTAGTTCAGGGCACAAGAATGACTGGTGCTGAACTCTCAAAACTAAGAAACCAAAGCTCTCCTCATATACTGAGTAGAAACTCCTGGAAATAGGATCAGATTAAGTAGGACAGAGAAATAGTGACCAAGAGAAAAGGTCAGGATATAAGTGAAGAAATAAACAGAAGAGGTAAACCTTAGAAGTATGGGGCCACATATTTTTTATCACTTTGCTAAGGAAATCTACTTGCATTTAAAAATGAGCAACAGAAAATGACAGAGGCTAAATTATGGGGGAAAAAAAGAAGTCAAATAATGTAGAAGATATCCCTAAAGATCATGAAATCATGCCGGGAAGACATGCACTCCAACTTAAAATTTCAAAACAAGCAAAAAGAAATGTTTTAAATAATAGAAGCTATAAAAGAAGAAATAACTCGAATTGAAAAAAAAACTTTAATATGAATAGTGAAAGGGGAGATTTAAAAAAGAGGATAAGGAACTCAGGAACATGTTTAAGTAAGAAATTAACATTATGTTAGAAAATACTGAGGTGCAAGCAAACATGGTGGAAAATGGCTGAAGAGAAATAGAAAATGGAAGGATAAAATATTTTAAGGCAAAAAGTAATTTTAAAAACATTTTAAGACATTTGAGAGAAAGTAATAGCAATAGAATATAAGGAAGGGGACTTCTATCTAATAGGAGTCGCTGAAGAAGAAAATCACAGCAATGGGGCAGAACAAACACTAAAAACTTTACTAAGAAAACTTTCATGATATAAAGGATGGCATAAATCTACATTTTTTAATATGAAATTTATTGTCAAATTGGTTTCCATACAACACCCAGCGCTCATCCCAATAGGTGCCTTCCTCAATGCCCATTACCCACCCTCCCATCCTTCCAAACCTCCATCAATCCTCAGTTTATTCTCAGTATTTAAGAGTATCTTATGGTTTGCCTCCCTCCCTCTCTAACATGTTTTGCCCTTCCCCTCCGCCATGGTCTTCTGTTAAGTTTCTCAGGATCCACATAAGAGTGAAAACATATGGTATCTGTCTTTCTCTGTATGACTTATTTCACTTAGCCTAACACTCTCCAGTTCCATCCACGTTGCTACAAAAGGCCAGATTTCATTCTTTCTCATTGCCAAGTAGTATTCCATTGCGTATATAAACCACAATTTGTTTATCCATTCATCGGTTGATGGACATTTAGGATCTTTCCATCATTTGGCTATTGTTGAAAGTGCTGCTATAAACATTGGGGTACAAGTGCCCCTATGCATCAGCACTCCTGTATCCCTTGGGTAAATTCCTAGCAGTGCTGTTGCTGGGTCATAGGGTAGATTTATTTTTAAGTTTTTGAGGAACCTCCACACTGTTTTCCAGAGTGGCTGCACCAGTTTGCATTCCCACTAACAGTGCAAGAGGGTTCCTGTTTCTCCACATCCTTGCCAGCATCTATAGGCTCCTGATTTGTTCATTTTAGCCACTCTGACCAGCATGAGGTGATACCTCAGTGTGGTTTTGATTTGTATTTCCCTGGTGAGGAGTGATGTTCAGCATCTTTTCATGTGCTTGTTGGCAATCTGGATGTCTTATTTAGAGAAGTATCTATTCATGTCTTCTGTCCCTTTCTTCACTGGATTATTCGTTTTTCGGGTGTGGAGTTTGGTGACTTCTTTATAGATTTTGGATACTAGCCCTTTCTCTGATATGTCATTTGTAACTATCTTTTCCCATTCCATCAGTTGCCTTTTAGTTTTGTTGTTTCCCTTACAGTGCAGAAGATTTTTATCTTGACGAGATCCCAATAGTTCATTTTTGCTTTTAATTCCCTGGCCTTTGGAGATGTGTCAAGCAAGGAATTGCTGCGGCTGAGGTCAGAGAGGTTTTTTCCTGCTTTCTCCACTGGGTTTTGATGGTTTCCTGTCTCACATTGAGGTCCATCATCCACTTTGAGTTTATTTTTGTGAATGGTGTAAGAAAGTGGTCTAGTTTCATCCTTCTGCAGGTTGCTGTCCAGTTCTCCCAGCACCATTTGTTAAAGACACTGTCTTTTTTCCATTGGATATTCTTTCCTGCTTTGTCAAAGATTAGCTGGCCATACTTTTGTGGGTCTAATTCTGGGGTTACTATTCTGTTCCACTGGTCTATGTGTCTGTTTTTGTACCAATACCATGCTGTCTTGATGATGACAGCTTTGTAGTCGAGGCTAAAGTCTGGGATTGTGATGCCTCCTGCTTTGGTCTTCTTCTTCAAAACTACTTTGGCTATTCGGGGTCTTTTGTGGTTCCATACAAATTTTAGAATTGCTTATTCTAGCTTCGAGAAGAATACTGGTGCAATTTTGATTGGGATTGCAATCAGTGTGTAGAAAGCTTTGGGTAGTATTGACATTTTAACAATATTTATTTTTCTAATCCACGAGCACGGAATGTTTTTTCATTTCTTTGTATCTTCTTCAATTTCTTTCATAAGCTTTCGATAGTTTTCAGCATACAGATCTTTTACATCTTTGGTTAGGTTTATTCCTGGGTACTTTAGGCTTCTTGTTGCAATTGTGAATGGGATCAGTTTCTTTATTTGTCTTTTTGTTGCTTCATTATTAGCGTGTAACAAAGCAACTGATTTCTGTACACTGATTTTATATACTGAGACTTTGCTGAATTCACGTATCAGTTCTAGCAGACTTTTGGTGGAGTCTATTGGGTTTTCCATGTATAATATTGTGTCATCTGCAAAAAGTGAAAGCTCGACTCCATCCTTGCCAATTTTGATGCCTTTGATTTCCTTTTGTTGTCTGATCGCTGATGCTAGAACTTCCAACACCATGTTAGACAACAGCAGTGAGAGTGGTCATCCCTGTCGTGTGCCTGATCTCAAGGGGGAAGCTCTCAGTTTTTCCCCATTGAGGATGATATTAGCTGTGGGCTTTTCATAAAAGGCTTTTATGATGTTTAAGTATGTTCCTTCTATCCCGACTTTCTCGAGGGTTTTTATTCACAAAGGATGCTGAATTTTGTCAAATGCCTTTTCTGCATTGATTGATAGGATCATATGGTTCTTTTCTTTTCTTTTTTTAATGTGATGCATCACACTGGTTGATTTGAGAATGTTGAACCAGCCCTGCAGCCCAGGAATGAATCCCACTTGATCATAGTGAATAATTCCTTTTACATGCTCTTGAATTCGATTTGCTAGTATCTTGTTGAGAATATTTGCATCCATGTTCATCAGGGATATTGGCCTATAGTTCTCTTTTTTTGCTGGGTCTCTGTCTGGTTTGGGAATCAAAGTAATGCTGGCTTCGCAGAGTGAGTCTGGAAGTTTTCCTTCCCTTTCTATTTTTTGGAACAGCTTGAGAAGGATAGGTGTTATCTCTGCTTTCAATGTCTGGTAGAATTCGCCTGGGAAGCCATCTGGTCCTGGACTCTCATTTCTTGGGAGTTTTTTGATAACTGATTCAACTTCTTTGCTGGTTATGGGTCTGTTCAAGTTTTCTATTTCTTCCTGTTTGAGTTTTGGAAGTGTGTGGGTGCTTAAGAATTTGTCCATTTCTTCCAGGTTGTCCAGTTTGTTGGCATATAATTTTTCATAGTATTCCCTGATAATTGCTTGTATTTCTGAGGGATTGGTTGTAATAATTCCATTTTCATTCATGATTTTATCTATTTGGATCATCTCCCTTTTCTTTTTGAGAAACCTGGCTAGAGGTTTATCAATTTTATTTTTCCCATAAAAAACCAACTCTTGGTTTCATTGGTCGGCTCTCCAGTTTTTTTAGATTCTAAATTGTTTATTTCTGCTCTGATCTTTACTATTTCTCTTCTTCTGCTAGGTTTGGGGTGTCTTTGCTGTTCTGCTTCTAGTTCCTTTAGGTGTGCTGTCTGATTTTGTATTTGGGATTTTTCTTGTTTCTTGAGATAGCCCTGGATTGCAATGTATTTTCCTCTCAGGACTGCCTTCACTGCGTCCCCAAAGCGTTGGACTGTTTTATTTTCATTTTCATTTGTTTCCGTATATTTTTTAATTTCTTCTCTAATTGCCTGGTTGATGCATTCATTCTTTAGTAGGGTGTTCTTTAACCTCCATGCTTTTGGAGGTTTTCCAGACTTTTCCTGTGGTTGATTTCAAGCTTCACAGCATTGTGGTCTGAAAGTGTGCATGGTATGATCTCAATTGTTTTACACTCATGTAGAGCTGTTTTGTGCCCCGGTATGTGATCTATCTTGGAGAATGTTCCGTGTGCACTCGAGAAGAAAGTATATTCTGTTGCTTTAGGATGCAGAGTTCTAAACATATCTGCCAAGTCCATCTGATCCACTGCATCATTCAGGGTCCTTGTTGCTTTATTGATCCTGTGTCTAGATGCTCGAGCCATTGCTGTAAGTGGAGTATTAAAGTCCCCTGCAATTACCACAGTCTTATCAATAAGGCTGTTTATGTTTGTGATTGTTTTATATATTTGGGGCTCCTGTATTTGGCGCATAGACATGTATAATTGTTAGCTCTTCCTGATGGACAGACCCTGTAATTATTATATAATGCCCTGCTTCATCCCTTGTTATACAGCCTTTAATTTAAAGTCTAGTTTGTCTGATGTAAGTATGGCTACTCCAGCTTCCTTTTGAATTCCAGTAGCATGGTAGGTAGTTCTCCATCCCCTCACTTTCAATCTGAAGGTGTCCTCAGGTCTAAAATGAGTCTCTTGTAGACAGAAAATAGATGGGTCTTGTTTTTTTATCCATTCTGATACCCTATGTCTTTTGGTTGGAGCAATTAGCCCATTTACATTCAGTGTTATTACTGAAAGATATGGGTTTAGAGTCAATGTGATGTCTGTAGGTTTCATGCTTGTAGTGATGTCTCTGGTATTTTGTGGGCCTTGCAACATTTCACTCACAGAATCCCCCTTAGGATCTCTTGTAGGGCTGGTTTAGTGGTGATGAGTTCCTTCAGTTTTTGTTTGTTTGGGAAGACCTTCATCTCTCCTTCTATTCTGAATGACAGACTTGCTGGATAAAGGATTCTTGGCTGCATATTTTTTCTGTTCATCACGTTGAAGATTTTCTGCCATTCCTTTCTGGCCTGCCAAGTTTCAGTAGATAGGTCTGCCACTAGTCTTATGGGTCTCCCTCTATATGTTAGAGCGTGTTTATCCCTAGCTGCTTTCAGAATTTTCTCTTTATCCTTGTGTTTTGCCAGTTTCACTATGATATGTCGTGCAGAAGATTAATTCAGGTTATGTCTGAAGGGAGTTCTCTGTGCCTCTTGGTTTTCAATGCCTTTTTCCTTCCCCAGATCAGGGACCTTCTCAGCTATGATTTGTTCAAGTACACCTTCAGCCTCTTTCTCTCTCTTCTTCTTCTTCTGGAATTCCTATGATACGGATATTGTTCCGTTTGATTTCATCACTTAGTTCTCTAATTCTCCCCTCCCTCATACTCCTGGATTTTTTTATCTCTCTTTTTCTCAGCTTCCTCTTTTTTCCATAGTTTTATCTTCTAATTCACCTATTCTCTCCTCTGCCTCTTCAATCTGAGCTGTGGTCACCTCCATTTTATTTTGCACCTCATTTATAGCATTGTTTAGCTCCTCATGACTATTTCTTAGTCCCTTGATCTCTGTAGCAATAGATTCTCTGCTGTCCTCTATGTGTTTTTCAAGCCCAGCGATTAATTTCATGATTATTATTCTAAATTCTTGTTCCATTATATTGCTTAAATCGGTTTTGATCAATTCGCTAGCTGTTGCTACTTCCTAGAATTTCTTTTGAGGAGAATTCTTCCACTTCATCATTTTGGGTAGTCCCTGTGGTAGCTCCAAACTGCAGGGCACTTCCCCTGTGCTGTCTGGAACAACTTGTGTTGGTGGGCGGGGCCGCAGTCAGACTCAATGTCTGCCCCCAGCCCACTGCTGGGGCCACAGTCAGACTGGTGTGTACCTTTTCTTCCTCTTTCCCAGGGGCAGGACTCACTGTGGAGTGGTGTGGCCCCTGTCTGGACTACTTGCACACTGCCAGACTTGTGGTGCTGCTTTGATGGGATCTGGCCAAGGGTGTATTAGCTGAGGTGGATCCACAAGGTGCACAGGGGTGGGAGGGACAGGCTTAGCTCACTTTGCCATTGGTGGTCCCCTTCGGGAAGTGCCCTGCAGCACCAGGAGGGAGATAGGCCCGTGGGAGGAATGGATCCATGGAAGCACAGCATTGGGTGTTTGCGTGATGCAAGCACGTTCGGTGAGGGGACCTGGTTCCCTTTGGAATTTCAGCTGGGGGATGGGAGAGGGAAGTGGCACTTGCCAGCGCCTTTGTTCTCCGGCCAAGCTGAGCTCTGTCCTTCCGGGTCTCAATTACTCTCCCTTCCAGCGTCCTCTTGCCCTCCACGCTCAGGGCTGTTGACTTTTAACTTTCCAGATGTTAAGTCCTACTGGCGGTCAGAACTCATGGAGTCCGGCCCCTCCGCTTTTGCAAATCAGACTTCGGGGGCTCTGCCTTACTGGGTGGGCTACCCCTCCACCGCCCCAGTTCCCTCCTGCCAGTCCGTGTAGCATGCACCATCTCTGCCCTTCCTACCCTCTTCGTGGACCTCTTGTATATGCTTGGCTCCAGAAATTCCATTCTGCTAGTCTTCTGGTGGTTTTCTGGGTTATTTAGGCAGATTTGGGTGGAATCTAAGTGATCAGCAGGATGAGTTGAGCCCAGCATCCTCCTACACCACCATCTTCCCAACCTGCCCTAAATCTACATATTTTAAAGAAATTTCTTGAACCTAGAAAAATCAACCTATAATAGCCAATGCTGAGATACATTCTAGTAAAAGGTATTAGATTTTAAGTAAAAAAAAAAAAAAAATCCTATGGACTACCAGACAAAAGAACCTAGTCATTTATAAGGAATAACAATACAATTGTCATTAGACTGTTCAGCAGCAACACTTTATGCCACAAGACAAAAGTACTCAAAAAGAGAAAAGTTAAGGTATTCCAGAAAAAAAAATAAGAAAAGTCCCACATCAGGGATTTTATATAGAGCTAAACTTATTTACTAGTATAAAAAGGCTACAGGTAAACTGTTATGAATATACTTAGGAAATATTGCTCCCATGAGCCCTTCTTACGGAATCTTCTAAAGAATCTACTTTAAGCTTTCAGCATACAAAATGATATGGGAGATATCCAACATAAGGACCTAACATTAAATATACATTACCTATAGAGCTAAGTCTAAATGATGGTCATAAAGGAGATAGTATAGTATGTAATGTCTATACATACTGACAATGTAGACACAATACAAACTAAAGAAAGGAGGAAGAATCAGGAGAGTGTATGAAAAATAGAAAAACCAGTTGGTTAAGCATCCAACTTCATCTCAGATCATGATCTGTCGATCTGTGAGTTCAAGCCCCATGTCTGGCTCTGTGCTGACAGCTCAGATCCTGGAGCCTGCTTCAAATTCTCTGTCTCCCTCCCTCTCCACCCCTCCTCCACTCGTTCTGTCTCTCTCTCTGTCAAAAATAAATAAACATTTAAAAAAAATTTTTAAAGGAAAAATAGAAAAACCTGAAGAAAAAGAAAGGGAACACATCACCAACAAGGCCATACACAATCATCACCCTCATGTTTATAGACATTAATTAAGTTAGGAAAGTCATCCTTCTTTAACCGAAATCACTGATAAGAATGTCTATAGGAACTGTTCCAAGAATTTTGCCTGCCAATAGCCCTGTATTACGCACTATGAAAAATAAATTTAGATATGAAAAAATTTAGAAGGAAGAAATTTCTATGATTTTTCTTAAAATATAGTACAAGGGCATCTGTATTAGAATCACTTGGTGTGCTTATTTTAAAAATGCATACTTATGGAAATTTTCCCAAACCAATTGAATCTGAATCTCACAGTGAAAGTGAAGGGAGAGTACTTGAAAATCTACATATTAACATGTTTTCCAGAAGGCCCAAAAGTCCTTTGAAAATCACTACTCTGAAGTCTTACTCCAAAAAACAATCTCTATGTCCAGGTATAATCCCTTTCTCTAAAGCCCGGTCTTGCTGGCTGGAGATCAAATTGCAATGGAATATAATCAGTACCTGCAATATGTCTTTCACTGAAGTAATAAGGTATCCAATTACGTATTCCTTTTTTTAATAAAAAGAAATGAGGGGCACCTGGCTGGCTCAGTTAGTAGAGCCTGTGACTCTTGGTCTAAGGGTTATGAGTCTGAGCCCCACAGTGGGTGTAGAGATTACTTACATAAATCTTTAAAAAGAGAGAGAGAGAATTTAAACCTTTTGATGATATTTTTCCTATTGAAAATCACTAGAAAACTCCCAGACCTATCCTTCAATCCATGCTTAAAGATGCCGTTCAAAAATCCAAACTACACAAACCCTACATATTTGTAATTGAATTTCTCCTCAAATATTTCAGTTACTGCCATATTTTAACTCCAGCCAAAATTTACCATCAGTTATACAGCTCAATATTCTCTGATTATAGCACATACTACGTGAAAACAAACGGAGTCTGTATTTAATTTCTACATTAAAATTGCTGTTGTACAGTATAATTTGTATTTTATAAGGCCAAAGGCAAAATGGCTAAAATAACATTCAAAGGGGACATGTGATTAGCTAAGCTGAATATGAAATAATGTATTATAAGAGCTCAAGGTCAGATATACAAAAGCTTAGCTTATCTTTGGCTACTTCTTTCAATGCCAACAAATTTAATACAGAAATTTCTCAAACAAACAATTTACAAAACTTGCTCTTCTTGGTAAATATTTTTATATTTCTGAATTCTTTCTTCTTCCTTTTGGCCCTGATACCACTGTGGTTTTCTTCTAACTCTTTCACCAGTAGAGTATCTCTGACATTTCCACATACAATATCTGATCACAAAGTAAAAAGAAGAATCAATTAAAGCTATTTACCTTTATGTTCACTATCTACTTGATTTATTCTCAAAAAGTTACTCCTCAGTGGAGGCTTTCCTGACCATCCCCAACCCAAAGATAGAATTGACCACTCCTCTAATGTCTTCATGGCACTGCCTACCTGACTGTGTCATGGTATCTCTGATAATTCAGTTGCTGCACACATATCTATCTTCATCTATTAGGTCACAAGTCCCTTAAGTGCATGGTCTCTTTATCTTCATATCTCCAGCACTTAAAGTTGCACTGAAGGTATTAAATAAAGTAAATGAGTTAATGTTCTACTTTCCAACAAAAATGAATAAAAAATTAAAAAAATAAAATAACCAAGAGTGCTACTCAAGCACAAAGTAACATAAGATTTCTTTCTTGCCTTATTTTCAAGTTGCTGGCTGTTTTCATGGACTTTAAAAGGAAAGGTACCTCATGGAAGAAATAAAGTAACAAGTAGAATAACAAGTAGATAAAAAGGAATAGCCTTTGTTTGGTATATGGTGCCTATTAAACTTTTTGGCCATTTACTACTAGCTTGATGTTGTTTTCTAAATATGTATGGTAGAATGCAGTGCTGGGCTAAACCTTGAAATTTTCAAGTCCAAATAATACAAACTTTCCCCTAATTTATTTAAAAATATTAAATTAATATATAAATTTCTTCACTAAGTTTTTCTACCAAAAATGTTTTTAAAATTATTTTGGAAACTACTGCTATGGGTTTATTGACAAGTCAATTAGATTTACTTACTAAGCATAGATTAGTGGAGAGCTCCATTACCATGAACTTATGTTTACTTAGACAATTTGTCTATTTCATAGTCTTCTTTGCTTGTGGCTGTGAATAATTCATAACCAGAGAAACTGGAATGTCCAAATCTGCTTTAGCACCCTGTGACTACAAAATGGGAATCCCATTTACATCCAAGCACTCTCTGTTCTGGATTAACCTATTTTCTCTCAGCTACAAACCTACCTTTTTCTATTCTACTCCAGGAAGCTGGGACCTGGGCTCTGCAAATGCCATTCTCTTTTGAGAGAGCACTTCCTTTTAGGTTCTGTAAATGGAAGCAATAGAGTGAGACAAGAAACCTGAAGGAAGAAAAGATTTTCTCTTTCCCTCGTGCCCCTTGTTCCTGTCATTGCTGCCTCAGCAATATCATTTTGCCCTAGTATCAAAGTGTAGTTCTAGTTTTGATCTTCTTCCATCACTGCTGGGACCAGCCTTATACTCAGAGATACCACCAGCAAGTGGTGGCATCCCCTCTATAGAGGTCTTATTCCCAGCTTTCAGGGACTCTCCAAGCTTGCAGGTTTTGCTAATCTAACTCTTACCTATGTTCTCCCAGGCACAGGGTTGTAGTTTCTCCCTGCAAGTATTTACCTGCTTTACTTTAATGTCTGTTTTTTGCTTACATCCAATACTGTTAACCAATTTTCTTTATTAAATACTCTGTTAAAAATAATTGGTATGGTTTTATTTGTTTCCTTGACTGGGTGCTGATGCCTTGTTTGATTGTGGTGGTAAATGTATATTTAATACATAAGGAAACAAAGATATCTGGTCTCCCTTCAGCAGATTGTGATGTAAACGGGGGTCACGTTTATAAAGAAACACTTCCTCACCTGCTAAAGAAGTTTATTTGGACATTATAGATGGGCACATATCAATCTAATAGCACAATCCATTGTGAGTAATGTAATGTCCCAGGTCCCACTTATCCATGTCCACTTTTCACAAAACTGTTTTGAAGATATCTCAGTGCTAATGTCTATGCTAAGTTTATAGTAACTGGATGCCTCCAAAGCCATCAATACTCCTTGACCTTCTGGATCCTATACATAAGTAGGAAATGCCAAAATTTCCAAACAGTGACATGGAAACATGTCTATACCATATACTATTAGGTTTAAAAAGCAGCTTTAAGAATCTTTAAGCTTTAAGATAATGGGGCGCCTGGGTGGCTCAGTCGGTTGAGTGTCCGACTTCAGCTCAGGTCACGGTCTGTGAGTTTGAGCCCCGCGTCGGGCTCTGGGCTGATGGCCCAGAGCCTGGAGCCTGCTTCCGATTCTGTGTCTCCCTCTCTCTCTGCTCCTCCCCCATTCATGCTCTGTCTCTCTCTGTCTCAAAAATAAATAAACGTTAAAAAAAAAAGATATTAATGGCATCATGTTATAAATACATGCTATGGAGAGCTTGAAAAGATGGTGGAGTAGGAGGACACTAATCTCACTCTGCCTAATGTTTGCAACTAGATATCACTCATATCTGAGTAATTAAACCAGAGAGCATTTGGAAGAATGACATAACAAGCTACACAACTAAGTGTAGAGAAGAAGATGAATGCAAAAGAAAATTGAGGAATATCTGTAGAAATAAGTAAAGAGAAGCACAGAATAAAAAGATGTAAAATATGATACTAAATATTTGAAATGTGGAGGAGAGAGGAGTAAAACCTGAGTTCAAAATAAAGTGATCATCACCTTTATATAGACTGCTATATGCAGAAGATATTATATATAAACCAAACGGTAACCATAAATCAAAAAATAGTAATAGATATGCAAAACATAAAAAGTAAGGAATCCAAGTATATCACTAAAGAAAACTAACAAACCATGAAAGAAAGAGATCATCAGAGAAAAAGTACAAAAACAACCACAAAACAAGTAACAAAAATGGATATATATATGTGCATATATATATATATATATATATATCCATTATTACTTTGAGTGTAAATGGAATAAATGCTCCAATCAAAAGACACTGGATGACAGAACGGATGAAAACAACAAGACCTATCCATATGCTGCCTAAAGAAACTCATTTAAAACCTAAAGACATCTGTAGATTGAAAGTGAGGGAATGGACAAACATTTATCATGAAAATGGATGTCAAAAGAAAGCCAGGATAGCAATACTTATTTTGGACAAAATAGACTTTATAACAAAGTCTGTAAAAAGAGACACAGAAAGACACTATATAATAATAAAGGAGACAATTCAACAAAAAGATTATGACAATTGTAAATATTAATGCACCAATAATGGAAGCACCCAAATACATAAAATAGTTAATAACAAACAGAAAGGAACTAATTGATAGCAATACAATAATAGTAGGGGACTTTAACACCCTTCTTACATCAATGGACAGATTAGGGGCACCTGAGTGGCTCAGTCAGTTAAGCTTCTGACTTTGGCTCAGGTCAAGGTCTCATGGTTTGGTGGGACCAAGCCCCACTTCGGGCTCTGCACTGATAGAGCCTGCTTAGGATTCTCTCTCTCTCTGCCCTACCCCCCGCCCCATACACACACACACACACACACACACACACACACACACTTTCAAAATAAATAAATAAACTTTAAAAAAAATAGATAATCTAAACAGAAAATCAGCAGGGAAACAACAGCTTTGAATGATACACTGGACCAAATGAACTTAACAGATATATTCAAAATATTCCACCCTAAAACAGCGGAATACACATTCTTTTCAAGTGCATATGGAACATTCTCCAGAATAAATCATATATTAGGCCACAAAACAAGCCTCAACAAATTCAAAAGAACAAAGTCATACCAAGCATCTTTTCTGACAACAGAAAAGCATCTTGTTCTGTTGAAAGCATCTGTTCTGAAGAAAAATTTCAAATCAACAACATTACCTTATGCCTAAAAGAGCTAGTAAAAGAACAACAAACAAAACCCAAACCAGCAGAAGGCAGGAAATAAAGATTTGAGCAGAAATAAATGGTATAGAAACCAAAGAAACAATAGAACATATCAAGGAAACCAGGAGATGGTTCTTTGAGGATATCAACAAAATTGATAAACCTCTATATAGACTCATCAAAAAAAAAGGATAGAAAGGATTCAAATAAATCACAAATTGAAGAGGAGAAATAACAACCAACACCACAGAAACACAACAACTGTAAGAGAATATTATGAAAAAACATACGTCAACAAATTAGACAAACTAGAAGAAATGCATACATACCCAGAAACATAACATACCAAAAGTAAAATAGGAGAAAAACAGAAAATTTGAACAGGCCAATTACCAGCAAAGAGATTGAATCAGTAATCAAAAAACTCCTAAGAACCCAAAGTTCAGGACCAGGTAGCTTCATCGGTGAATTCTACCAAACATTTAAAGAATTAAAACTGATTCTTCTCACACTATTCCAAAAAACAGAAGAAGGAAAACTTCCAAATTCATTCCATGAGACCGGTATTACTGTGACATCAAAATGACATAAAGACACCACAAAACAACAGAACTACAGGCCAATATCTCTGATGAACATAGATGCAAAAGCCCTCAACAAAATACTATCAAGCCAAATCCAACAATACATTAAAAAAATCACTCACCACAGTCAAGTGGGATTTATTCCCAGCATGCAAGGGTGGTTCAATATTTGGAAATCAATCAATATAATACATCTCATCTATAAGAGAAAGGATGAAAACCATATGATGATTTCAATAGACGCAGAAAAAGCGTTTGACAAAGTACGACATCAATTCATGATGAAAGCCCTCAGCAAAGTAGGTTTAGAAGGAACATACCTCAACATTTTAAAGGCCATATCAAAACCCACAGTGAACATCACACTCAGAGGGGGAAAAACTGAGAACTTTCTCACTAAGGTCAGGAACAGGAAAAAGATGTCCACTCTCACCACTTTCTTTTTAGGTTTATTTTATTTATTTTGATAGAGACAGAGACAGCATGAGTGGGGGAAGGTTAGAGAGAGAGGAGAGAATCCCAAGCAGGCTCCGTGGTGCCAGCACAGAGCCTGACATGGGGCTTAAACTCACTAAACTGTGAGATCCTGACCTGAACCAAAGCCAGGAGTCAGACACAAAGCCGACTGAACTACCCAGGCATCTCAGTTCTCACCACTTTTATTCTATATACTATCAGAAGTCCTAGTCACAGCAATCAGACAATAAAAAGGAATAAAAGGCATCCAAATTGGTAAGGAAGAAATAAAATTTTAACTAGGTAGAGATACCATGATATAGATATATAGAAAACCTTAAAGACTCCCCTGAAAACTACTAGAACTGATAAATGAAATCCTGAAAGTCACAGGATACAAAATCAATGTACAGAAATCTATTGCATTTCTACATATTTATAATGAAGCAGCAGAAGACAAATTAAGAAAACAATCCCATTTACAATTGCACCAAAAATAAGAAAGATAGGAATAAACCTAACCAAAGAGGTGGTGGGGGAAAAAAAAAAAAAAACAGTACTCTGAAAACTATAAAAACATGAATGAAAGAATTTGAAGATGACACAAAGAAATGGAAAGACATTCCGTGTTCATGGATTTGAAAAACAAATATTGTTAAAATGCCTGTACTAACCAAAGCAATACATACATTTAATGCAATCCCTATCAAAATACCAGCAGTATTTTTCATAGAGCTAGAAAAAAAAATCCTAAAATTCATTTGGAACTACAAAAGACCCAAAATAGCCAAAGCAATCTTTAAAAAGGAAAGCAAAGCTGGAGGCATCACAATTTTGGACTTCAAGTTATACTACAGAGGTGTAGTAATCAAAACAGTGTGATATTAGCACAAGAAAAAAAAAGGACACATAAATCAATAGAACAGAATAGAAAGCCCAGAAATAAACTCACAATTGTATGGCCAATTAATATTTGTTGAAGCATAAAAGAATATCCAATGGAAAAAAGACTGTCTCTTCAAAAAATTGTGTTGGAGAAACTGGTCAGCTACATACAAAAGAATGAATTGGACCACTTTATTATACTATGCACAAAAATAAACTCAAATTGGATTAAAGACCTAAATGTGATACCTGAAACCTTAAAAATCCTAGAAAGGAACATAGGAAGTAATGTCTCTGACATAGGCTGTAGTAATATTTTTCTAGATACTTCTCCTAAGGTAAGGTAAATATAAGCAAAATTAAAATATTGAGACTACATCAAAATAAAAAGCTTCTGCACAGGAAAGGAAACAGCAAAACTAAAAGGCAACCCACTGAATAGGAGAAAATATTTTCATATGACGTATCCAATAAAGGGTTAGTACCCAAAATATGTAAAGAACTTATAAAACTCCAAACCCCAAAATTTAATAATCCAATTAAAAAATGAGCAGAACACATGAACAGACATTTCTCCAAAAAAGACATCCAGGTGGCCAACAGACACATGAAAAGATGTTCATCATCACTTACCTTCAGGGAAATGCAAATCACAGCTACAGTGAGATATCACCTCACCTCCATTAGCTAAAATCAACAACACAAGAAACAACAGGTGTCAGTGAGGATGTGGAGAAAAAGGAACCCTCATGTGTGTTGGTGGGAATGCAAACTGGTGCAGCCACTGTGGAAAACAGTATGGAAGTTCCTCAAAAAGTTAAAAATAGAATTACCTCACAATGCAGCAATTTACTCCTAAAATACAAAAACAGTTATTCAAAGAAATACATGCACCTCTATGTTTATAGCACCACTATTTACAATAGCCAAATTATGGAAGCAGCCCAAGTGTCTATTAACAGATGAATAAAGATGTGAGGATGTGAGATATATATATATATAGATAGATAGATAGATAGATATATGATATGGAATATTATTAGGCCATAATAAAGAATAAAATCTTGCATTAGACAGTATTATTCTAAGTGCAATAAATCCATCAGAGAAAGATAATTACCATATAATTTCACTCGTGTGTAATTTAAGAAATAAAATAAAGGAAGAAAGGGGGAAAAAAGAGAGTGAGAGACAAACCAAGAAAGACTCTTAACTATAGAGAACAAACTGATGGTTACCAGAGAGCAGGTTGAGGGAATGGGTTAAATAGGTGATGGAGATTAAGGAGTACACACTTGTGATGAGCACTGAGTGTTGTATGGAATTGTTGAATCACTGTATTGTGCATCTGAAACTAATATAACACTATATGATAACTATACTGAAATTTTAAAAAGTTTTTTTAAGTTAAATAAAAAATAAATAAATGCTATTTTTTAAATGGTGGGGGAATGAAGGTATACATGTATATGTATTAAAATTAACCAATAACAGTGATTATCTCTGGGTAAATAAGATTATAGAATAAAAATTGGGAGGGTGCTTATTTGTATTTTCTACTTTATCTTCTAAGAAAATACAGATTATCTGAAATTTTGAACTTTAAACATATACATATACATTTTGTCCCAGATGATCACTTTTTAAAATCATAATTATTATGCGTCTTCCTAGCGAAGAGAATTAAATTGACTTCAATTTTTCTCTCAAGAAGTTAAAAACAAACAAACAAACAAACAAACCCCTCAAGATATCAATGTCATAATTCAGAGACCCAACCAGCTCCCTATCCTGTTTTATAACTTACACAAAGATTAGCTTTAAGTTGGTTAGTATTTAAAGTCCTGAAAATAGTATCCCAAGTGTAGTCAATTTGTTCTGTTAAACATGTGACTACACAATTTCATGGAATTAAATATGTGACACTCACCCTTAGTACTTCAATTTTTTTAAATAAAGAGTTTGGATCTATTCATAAAGCTCATAAAACTGAAAGTAAAAGAAATTGCTTTCTTAAAATCAGCTAAATTCACTTGTCTAAGAATCTGTTTACCCAATGCATGGTTTCTGGTCTGCTTCACCCATTTTTCTGTTTTTGGCATCAGCAGAATTCTTTCTTGTGTACCACATAATTACAACTATTGCTAGCCAGCCAATACATATTATTTATGCCAAGTGAAAATAGATACCCTGGTTTTGTGTCATAAATGTAACAAGGTTTTTTGTTACATTTAAGAAATTTTACCCCAAATTTTCATCTTTTATTTTGTCAGGATGATACTGTTGTTAACCACAAATTTTTAGGTTATAAAACTTGAGACATTATGTACATTTGAAATTTGTTTTCTATTTGCCTTATAATGGTGAAATTAATATATTTATAAGTATGCCCCTACTTTAAGACAACCTTTCACTTGGAAATTAAAATTGGAGGAGCTGGTTATTCTAATTCAAAAGAGATGCCCACATATCATGAACTTCTTGACAGAGAGAGGGTTAGTAGGTCACAAAATTAGAAAAGGGAAAAAACACTTTAAACCTTAAGTTTTAAATGTCTGTAGACAAGTAAAGTTATCTGAAACTATGTCTATGAAAAGGCAATACTGCACGTATTCCATTTAGTAAAAAAATAATATATAGCATAAATTTTAGGAACATATATGATAGGAAATCAACATTCATCTGTAGTGGAAATTTGTCCTTCATTTATTAACACATTGATCAAATTCAGTGGCTGCCTTGTTCCATACATCATACAAAATAAATGTATTAAACAATTTAAAGTTCTTTAAATGGTGGTATTAGTGATACCCATGCTTTTTTAGTTCTTAGGCAAAGCTAACACTGGAGTTAGGAGACTGGGGAGCACGGATGGGCCCAGGAGCCAACAGAATCTACTGTTCCGACATGAGTCATCTTTTGTTTTGATTTGTTTTCCATATCAAATGTCAGAAGAGTATCTCCAAATGTATGGTCTAGTGAGAATCATGGAATTTTTACTGTGCATATGGAATGCTCATACTCAAAAACTCTCCCACTTTCAAATCGTCCAATCTATCTGCAATTTGGCAGGGAGAACTTGTACTCACTGCAAGGAAAAACTTGAAATCACTGAAATAAAAAAGATGCTATTGATATACCACATTTTCTTTATCCATTCATCCATCGATGGAGTATTACTCGTCAATCAAAAAGAATGAAATCTTGCCATTTGCAACTACGTGGATGGAACTGGAGGGTATTATGCTAAGTGAAATTAGTCAGAGAAAGACAAATATCATATGACTTCACTCATATGAGGACTTTAAGAGACAAAACAGATGAACATAAGGGAAGGGAAACAAAAATAATATAAAAACAGGGAGGGGGACAAAACAGAAGAGACTCATAAATATGGTGAACAGAGGGTTGCTGGAGGGGTTGTGGGAGGGGGGATGGGCTAAATGGGTAAGGGGCATTAAGGAATCTACTCCTGAAATCATTGTTTCACTATATGCTAACCAATTTAGATGTAAATTTTAAAAAAGAAAAAAGAAAATTAAAAAAAACAAAAAATGTAAAAAAAAAAAAGATGTTACTGAGTTTGAAAATGATGAGTTAAAATCTGAGTGATCACTAAAACAGCAATGTCTGGTTCTTAATTAAATGTTATGTGCTTAAGGTCGTTTTAGTGTAATTAATAGAAAATAGTTATTGATAGCTTACAATGTGTCACTCACTATTGTATGTGCTTTATATTTATTACCTGATTTATTTATTGCTCACAGCAATTTTTTGAAATAGATTCTTTTATTATGATCCTCTTATAAATGAAAAAGAGCAAGCAATTTAAGCAACCATACACATCAAAGTTGACCCACTATATAGTGCAGTCTTAATAATTAGTGTGAGTGCTCTGTTTTTCCAATCCATGTATGCTTTAAAGGTTAACTATATATTTTTAACTTGATTCAAGGTTTTTTTCTGCAACTTTAACAGATTCTCTCTGCCAGTTTTTCAATTGATGAGTTTCTATATATAGGCGTATCTTATGTATACCTCTCACATAGTTTGAAAAGTTTACTTCTAAGCAAGTGCAAATATAACTATTTTCAGGACTGATTTGAGATGAATTTTTTTCCATAAGCTACTTTTTGAGCACATCGTGGATTCTCAAACTAGAATAAAAATATTAAAGTTTAAACACATTTGGGTAACAGAAGCTAGAAGTATGCATAACAGAGAATGACTTAGCTTTTCCTCTTTGTACACCTCAGAAAACATCTGAAAAGATTTAACCTCCAAAAATTCTCACCTTTGGGCTGAAACCAAGTAGAAAGAACTTCAGTTCCAAAGGAAGCATTCTTTTCTTAAATTTCTGAGTAAATTAGACAAGGCAATTACCTGGAACTTGGATGCATACAAAGCTACATTTTGTGCTCTAGTGTCTACTTCCTGTTCAGTCAGCAAAGATAGTTATTATTCTATAAAATAAGTGTTTGCTTCCCAGGGCTATACATTCTGAGACCACCTCAGGCTCTTCCGTGGACTTCGTTTCTTACAGCAAAGAGGAATACAGCGTCTTTTTTCTTTTGGTGCAGGACTTAAGGGGTGGTGGAAATAAGATAGAGGAATATTTCCTCACCTTCTAACCCAGCCCAATATCTAGTGGCAACTTTATTATGACCTCCATGGAGAGCAATTGATTTTCTGTCAATAATATATTTGGTAATTCCTTGGTTTTAAAATCTCACCAGTTTAATAATAGTTTTTGGCTGTCGAGGCGGAAGAAGGAGAAATACTACAACATAAACTATCAAATGAACACATTGATTGTGAGGCATGACTGGATATCACATACATTAAATTTTGAAAAAAATTGAAAAAAAGATGTCTTAGAATTGAAGAGATTTGATTATTTGTTGACTTGAATTAAAATAAAATAAAAACCCTCCAAAGAAGAAGTAGAACTAGAATATATAAAGCCCCATTTTATTTCTCTTAAGTTATATCAAAGATGGCAGCCATTGCTGCCACAACTTTTTCCAAGAGAATCTACTTCCACTCCCAGTCGCTACTGCATCTCTTATCACAAGTCATTGGATGATAGATGGGCATTTGACACAACCTGGGCCAATCAGATTTTTGCATCCAGTAAATTTGAAATTGGGACACTGAAAGACTAGATTAATTAGCTGGGGAAACCAAGTTTCAAAGGACATTAAAATCTGAGTCAGTGTCCAGCTCATGGCCAGAGTGATCAACTACCTATAAGTCAAAATTCTGGGAGAGCAGAGATAACCAGTGTGCAGAGAAAAGTGCAAAAATGCAGACCATGCTGCCTTTGAAAAGGTTTTCACTTTTGTTGCGTGTATGACTCAGTTGTTTTTAATTTGCTGCCCTTTGACAGTTTTAGCCCTAAAATAGTCTTTTTTCTAAAATAACTTGACTCTTTAACAAATGGTGCTGGGAGAACTGGACAGAAACCTGCAGAAGGATGAAACTAGAACACTTTCTTACACCATTCACAAAAATAAACTCAAAGTGGATGAAGGGCCTGAATGTGAGACAGGAAACAATCAAAACCCAGAGGAGAAAGCAGGAAAAAACCTGTCTGACCTCAGCCACAGCAATTTCTTACTTGACACATCTCCAAAACCAAGGGAATTAAAAGCAAAAATGAACAATTGGGACCTCATCAAGATAAAAAGCTTCTGCACTGCAAAGGAAACAATCAACAAAACTAAAAGGCAACTGACAGAATGGGAAAAGGTATTTTCAAATGACATATCAGACAAAAGGCTGTATCCAAAATCTATAAAGAACTCACCAAACTCCACACCTGAAAAACAATCCAGTGAAGAAAGGGGCAGAAGACATGAATAGACACTTATCTAAAGAAAATATCCAGATGGCCAACAAGCACATGAAAAGATGCTCAACGTCATTCCTCATCAGGGAAATACAAATCAAAACCACACTGAGATATCACCTCACGCTGGTCAGAGTGGCCAAAATGAACAAATCAGGAGACTATAGATGCTGGCAAGGATGTGGAGAAACGGGAACCCTCTTGCACTGTTGGTGGGAATGCAAACTGGTGCAGCCACTCTGGAAAACAGTGTGGAAGTTCCTCAAAAAATTAAAAATAGATCTACCCTATGACCCAGCAACAGCACTGCTAGGAATTTACCCAAGGGATACAGGAGTACTGATGCATAGGGGCACTTGTACCCCAATGTTTATAGCAGCACTTTCAACAATAGCCAAATGATGGAAAGATCCTAAATGTCCATCAACTGATGAATGGATAAAGAAATTGTGGTTTATATACACAGTGGAATACTACGTGGCAATGAGAAAGAATAAAATATGGCCCGTTGTAGCAACGTGGATGGAACTGGAGAGTGTTATGCTAAGTGAAATAAGTCATACAGAGAAAGACAGATACCATATGTTTTCACTCTTATGTGGATCCTGAGAAACTTGACAGAAGACCATGGGGGAGGGGAAGGGGGAAAAAAAGTTGGGGAGGGGAAGGGGGAAAAATAGGGAGGGAGGCAAACCATAAGAGACTCTTAAAGACTGAGAATAAACTGAGGATTGATGGGGGGTGGGAGGGAGCAGAGGGTGGGTGATGGGCATTGAGGAGGGCACCTGTTAGGATGAGCACTGGATGTTGTATGGAAACCAATTTGACGATAAATTTCATATTAAGAAAAATAAAATAAAATGACTGGACTTAAAAAAAAAAGTCCCTTTTTCATTCTCAAGCCATTATTTGTTTCCTTCCTGGCAGCCACAATGTAATATTCATGCATAAAGATGATATCCTCTACAATATTACCCAGCAAGATCCAAACAACCAAAGTTTAATGATTTGCCCAAGGTTTTGTCATCTAAGCCAGAACTTGATACTAAGCCAGGTTTCTTTACCACCTAACGAAGTGAAATCTGGTCCAAATCTGGTCCTTTTCTGCTTGCATCTGACCAAAATCTGCATTCACTTGGAAGTAAATATTAACTGTTCCCAAATTATCTTCCAAAACTTTTTTGGTACACATTTCTTGCAGAAATAATATTTTAATGGTGGACAAATTTCAAGATTAGGCCCTATTTCAAGATTTCAACTAATTTCAAGATTCGTTACCTATTGTGAGTCTGAAATCCATTTTGTTTATTAAGAAAATACAATACAATACTGTAGAAGTGGTAATTATTAAACAAAACAGTAAATTGAGTAATAATTCTTTTTATGTATTTGAATGCTTGGTTGGAGGAAGAACAGATTTTATTGGAAGCTTTATGCTGATTTTTAAAAGTAGGTCTGGGCTTTTTGAAAGGCTTTTTAGAGTTTCAGGAAACCAACCGTTCTCCATTATGCTTAATTACACCTCTGAAGTTAACATTGCCAGAAAACAAACAAACAAACAACTGAACCAAAATGCCCCAAACTGTTATCAGTGGTTGTCTCTTGTAGGTGAGGTTATATGAGACTCTCTTTTCCTCAATACATTTTTATACTCTTCAAACTTTTTTTTTTTTAACATTTATTTATTTTTGAGACAGAGAGAGACAGAGCATGAACGGGGGAGGGTCAGAGAGAGAAGGAGACACAGAATCTGAAACAGGCTCCAGGCTCTGAGCTGTCAGCACAGAGCCTGACGCGGGGCTCAAACTCACAGACCGCGAGATCATGACCTGAGCTAAAGTCGGCTGCTTAACCGACTGAGCCACCCAGGCGCCCCTATACTCTTCAAACTTTTAAAGCCACCAAGCATTACTTTTACAATCTGAGTAAAAGTGATAAAAATACAAAAATCTTTGTAACTTCCTTTTCCTGGATACTGTTGTTTTATCACAGTCTCCTGTACTTATTGTTTATGATCCAAATCATTTTAAAATTCATGAATAAAAGAGTATGCTTTATTGTACAGAGGTGGAGAGAAAAAAAAGAGCATTAAAGAGCATTTGAACTATGTGCAAGGGTTATCTGAGATGGAAACATCTGAGTTGTAGTTTGGCTGGGGTACCATCATCAGCAGAAAGGAAGGAGGTACTAGTTAAAAAAGAACGTTTCTCTGCCTGTAAAAGCCTAGAATGCTTTTCTAGAACAGAGGAGTTAAATGAGAGTGACCTTCAGGAAGACAAGAGGTAGAATCAGTGTACACAAGACTGGTATTGGCACAAGTGGGAATTTAGAACCAGAGGAAAGCTTATGTAGACAATAGGATCAGCTTTAACTGAAGATGGAAGTAGGAGAGAACGTGGATATGATGACATTCCTCTGCACCTCTCCACCAACACACCTCATGAAATTACTTCACATAACTTATTTCAATATAAAAAGGGTCATTACAGTCTGAAAAAAAATTGAAGTAAAGAATAAAAACACTCTGGGGGGAGTAACAACTTAAAATCACACAAATACCACTAATTACTGTTAAAAGCTATAAATATATATAGAATAAATTTGCTATACTGGTGAAAAATTATAATATTGCACTTGATGAAGGAGAAGGGTGGCTACCACAAGAAAATAATCAAAGTAGCTACCATTTTTTTTCAATATTGGTTGTGTCTGACATCAAGAAATGAAAAGACTTTATGTGCATTATTACATTTAATTTACTCAAAAGCCCTATGTGTGATAATGCAAACTATGCCATAGTGCAAACTACAGTTCAAGATTCCCCAAATCAGGGCACCGGAGTGGCTCAGTCCATTAACCTTCCAACTCTTCTGATTTTGACTCAGGTCAAGATCCCATGATCTGTGGGATCGAGCCCCACATTGGGCTCTGTGATGACATCTGGTTGAGAGTCTCTTGCTCCCTCTCTCTCTGCCCCTCACCTCCCCCAAAATAAAAACAAATAAACTTAAAAAAAATTCCCAAAATTACATGGCTAAAATGGCAGTACCAAGGCTGAAAAAAGAGTGTCACTGAACAAGAGACCCTGAGAGCACTATTCAGATATATCCCAATTTGATGTGAGGATGATCAGAATATCATTCAAATAGGAGAAAGCAAAAATTGTGGGGAAGGGAGGATGCAATATCAATTGTAGTGAGAGAGCTAAAAATGAGGTGGGACAATTTCATAGCCTTCAGGAGGGAAAAAGATGGCCATTCTGTCTCATTCAGGCCACTTGAACCCAACTCTACACTTAAATAAGTGCAACTCTGGCTCATCCCCACAAGTGTAGGGAGAGAACACAGGATAACAGTTATCTCTTCTGTGACCAAGAAGGCAAGAATCATACAAAGGGATAACTAAATTCACTATCTTTTTTTTATTATTAAACAAAATCTTTATTAATCTATTTCTCTGGATACCATATTGGTTTTTCTTTTTTTCTTCATAACCATACTGGTAGAAACAGAGGTCCATGTTTGTTGCCTTTCTTTCCTCACCTTACATTTATTCACCTACCAAATGCAATCTGCCTTCAGTGTCCTCCAATGCCACCAAATCTGCTTGTGTCCAGGTCAACATCGACTCCAAATTTTAAAAATTAAATGGAAACTTCTCAAACAGTATCTTACCTAACCTTTCAGACACATAAACAACTGCATCCTTTTGTTTTAGTTTTTGTTTTTATTTGTTTGTTTTTTCAACAAGAACATTTTTTACTTGAAGCATACTTAAGTTGGTCTGCTTGTGAAATGAGACCTGACACCATCTCCGCCAGAATTGAGGCCCCACAGAACTCTCTGTTTGGAAGACACAGTGTGGACAGGGGCCCAGGCTGATCTTCTGGGGGAGGGGACCACCACACTGGAATGGAGGTAAGCTTGACTGAGTAGGGCAGTCCTACCAGAGCACAGGGGAATGGGGCTGGGTGTAAAGAAGTTAAGCAGCCAGTATCATGCTGAGCTGCTTCCCTCAGGTGGCTCTGTGTTTATGCTGAGGTATGGAGGAGGGAAATGATGCTAGCCAGCTCTCCTGTTCCAAGAGAGACATCTCTGTGAACATTGCCTCCCAGCGACTCTCTCCAAGATGAGTGAATAATTTCCTCACTATGTACCCCAGGTGTTCTGCAGATCACTGTTTCCACTCTGCCCCCAGGTTGTTTGCTTGCCTTCTCTCCGGAAGCAAGGCAGTGCCCTCTGGGCTCTATCCTAGCCAAGCCACTGACCTTTACACTCCAGGCTTTAAGCCCTGCTAGTTGCAAAAACTTACAAAAACCAGCCCCTCTCATTTTCCAAGCCAATGACTGTGGGGAAATGTTATCTTTGTGTGTTCTCCTGGGTGCTCCTCTCTCTAGCTCTTCTCCACGACCACAGCCCCTTCTTCTCAACAGCACCTACAACCCATCTCTCCCCTAAACCACATCTCTGCACTTTCTACCTTCTTTGATGTGGCCTCTTCTCTCCCTTTAGCTGCAGAGTTTGTTCTGTCAGTCTTCAGGCTGATTTCTGAGGTATATAGGATTAATCTGATAGTTATCTAGTTGTGTTCATGGGATGAGATGAGCCTAGCACCCTCCTACTCTGCTGCCATCATTGATGCTTCTAAATTCACTATCTTATCATAACTCTCACAGACATTTAGGAAGAAAGAAAGAAAGAAAGAAAGAAAGGGAAAGAAAGAAAGAAAGAAGAAAGAAAGAGGGAGGGAGGAAAGAGAAAGATGTCCAGTCAGAAAAATCAAACCACACTAATACTGATTGCTCTAGGCCATGATCAGTGTCTCTATCCTCCATTTTCTTTCTTGTTCTGTGAAGTAAGTTACCAAGGGGCACTTTTCCACAGGGCGCAGCTCTCATCACTCTTGGTCCTTCCAGCTCTAAACATATCCCATTTCTGGGGCCCCCAACACACTGTAATTTGTAAATAATTTGTGGGAAGTGATGAACACATAGATGTGCTCTGTAGGCTCATTCAGACCACTGCTCCCCAAAACCATGTGATGGGAACAAAGTAACCTAATACCTGAGGCCCATTTCTTCATCAGTGGAATGAAGACATTGGGTTCAGTGATCTCTAAGATACATTAAAAAAATAAATGTAAAATAATTGAATAGCTTCTTTATTCACTCACTGTGTATCTCTTGATTGGGACATTCAGTCCATTTACATTTAAAGTAATTATTGATATGTATGTACTGATTGCCATTTTATTACTTGTTTTCTGATTTTTTTCTAGTTCTTTTCCTCTCTTTTTCTCTTATTCACTTCCTTGTGGTCTGATGCTTTTCTTTAGTGTTATGCTTAAATTCCTTTATTTTTTTTTGTGTTATAGGTTTTTGATTTGTGGTTACCATTACCATGTTAATATATAACAACATATGCATATAGCAGTCTATATTAAGTTGATGATTGCTTAAGTTTGAATATATTCTAAAAGCACTAATACATTAGTGATTAATCTATTACTATATATTTGCTTTTACCTGCAAAAATTTTCCCTTTCATAATTTTCTTCTAGTTATGGTTTTTTCTTTCCATCCAAAGAATTCCTTTTAACATTTCTTGTAAGAGTGGTTTAATGGGGGATGAACTCCTTTAGTTTTGTTTGTTTGGGAAGCAGTTTATCTCTCCTTCTATTCTGAAAGATATCCTTGCTAGATAAAGTATTCTTGGCTTCAGATTTTTTCCTTTCAGCATTTTGAATATATCATACCACTCCCTTCTGGCCTGCAATGTTTCTGCTGAAGAATTCAACTGATAGCCTTATGGGGTTTCCCTTATATGTAACTGTTTTCTTTTCTCCTACTGCTTTTAAAATTCTCTATCACTACTTTTTACTATTTTGATTATTATGTGCCTTGGTATTGACCTCCTTGGGTTAGTTTTGTTAGGGGCTCTCTGTGATTCCTGGATTTAGATATCTATTTCCTTCCCCAGATTAAGGATATTTTCAGCTATTATTTTTCAAATAAGTTTTCTGCCCCCTTTTCTCTCTATTCTCCTTCTGGAATCCTTATAATGCAAATGCTATTATTTTTTATGATGTTGCTGAGTTCCCTTAACCTAGTCTCAATTTTTACTATTCTTTTTGCTTTTTGCTGTTCAGCTTAATTGCTTTCCATTAGCCTACCAGATCACTGGTTGATTTTTCTTCATTCTCCAATCTGCTATTAATTTCCTCTAGTGTATTTTTTGTTTCAGTTATTGAATTATTCATCTCTGACTGGTTCTTTTCTATATTTTCTATCTCTTTGTTGAAAGTCTCACTGAGATCGTCCACTCTTTTCTGAAGTCCAGTATCCTTATGACCATTACTTTGAATTCTTTATCACACATATTGCTTACCTCTATTTCCCTTAGCTTTTTTGCTGTGCCTTTGTCTTGTTCTTTCATTTGGGACATATTCCTCTCTCTCCTCATTTTGTCTGTGTTTGTTACTATGTATTAGGAAGGTCAGCTACATTTCCTGATGTCAAAAGTAGTGACCTAATGAAGTGGTCCTCTGGTACCCTATAGCACAATGCCCCCTGTTCACCAGAGCCAGTTGCTTAAGGCATGTCTTCTATGTGGATTTCATGCACCTTAACACAGGCACCCTACTGTGCATTAGGTTTGCCTTCAGTTCAGTTATCTGCAATGGCCCACTTTGTCTGCTGTGGGCATGCTGAGCAGGGTTTGGTCCCTGCACTGTTAAGGGGAAGGTTTGAGGCCAACATGGGCTCATAGTTGGATAATGTCATCCATCAGTCTACCTTTCTGTACTCAGTCTGTCTGCTGAAGTTGTGTGCACACCAAACTGCAGGGCACTCTCCCTGAATTGCCCCCTGAACAGTTTTCATTTGTTGGCAGAGCCTGCAACTAGACCAGGTATCTGCTCTCAGTCCATCTACTGGGACTGTAGTTACACCAAACTGCAGGGCATTCTCCCTGTGCTTCCAGCTAAAAGGCTCATGTTCATTGGTGTGTGTGGTTATCTCCTCTTCTCCTTAAGGTGGGCATCACTTTGGAGTGGTGCCAGTCCCTTCCAGGGCTGCTTACAAGGTGTGCCAAAGCAGGGACCACCTTGACAGGACACATGCTGAAGCACACAAGTTGGATGGGGTGGGTCCCCAGGGGAACAAGGGGTGAATCATGTGGTGCTAGCAAGATAGGTGGAGAGTGTTCGTGCTAATTCCCAAAAGTGTTCAGCTATCTAGATGAAGGAGGGGAAAAGAAGGCATCCACCAGCACTTTTATTCTTAAGAAGTCTTATAAAAATCCCTGCCCATCCAGCACACGTTCTGAGATTAGTAAATAAATCTCCTTCACTGATACCTTAGATGCTTTTCAGGTTGCTCATTCTATGCTGTGTCTCAGGCAGGTTATGCTGGCTCTTTAAAGGCAGAGACTCAATTTCCTATAGTTCTCCCAGAAATAAGTGCACTTATTTTTAAATTATCCAGAGTTAAACACCCCACCCCCACCCAATTTTTAAAACACACAAAGTTAAACCCTAGTTAAATCCTAAATTATATGGAGACTTGTCTTCTCCGTGTGGGTTCCCCATGCCTGAAGTGCCTGATGTGGGGTCTGCTCCTTTTGCTTCTCTGTGCTTGTGGTGTTCGTCCTGTTTATGGTTAGTCTCACCAGGAGTTTGGTTCCTGACCAAGTTGCTGCCCTTCTTAGCCTTCTCAATGTGGTCTCCTCTCTACAATTATATGTGGAAGGTCTCTTCTTCCAGGCTTTGGGTCACTTTCAGGGTTAGTTATACAAGTGTAGCTGCTATCTCAATGTGCTCAAGGGACAAGGTGAGCTCAGGATCCTCCTACTCCACCATCTTGACCAGAGTCCTTGTATATGCTGCTTACAGGGGACTCAGTTAAGAGCTAAAGACACATGCAGATTGAAAGTGAAAGGATGGAAAAATATGTACCATGCAAATGGAAGTGAAAATAAAGCTGGATAGCAGTACTCATATTGGTCAAAATAGACTTTAAAACAAAGACTGTAGCAAGAGACAAAGAAGTACACTGTGTAATGATAAAGGGAACTGTCCAACAAGAGGATGTAACAATTGTAAATATCTATTCACTCAACATGAGAGCACCTAAAGACATAAAAAATATTAACAGAAATAAAAGGTGAAATTGACAAAAATACAGTAATAGTAGTGGACTTAAACACCCCACTTACATCAATGGATACATCATCCAGACAGGAAATCAACAAGGAAACAGCAGCTTTAAACAACACATTACACCAGATGAACCTGACAAATATATAAAGAACATTCCATCCAAAAACAAATTAATACATATTCTTTTCAAGAGCATATAGAATATTCTCCAGGATAGATCACATTTTAGGCCACAAAAAAGTCTCAATAAATTCAAGATGACTAAAATCATATCATGCATCTTTTCCTACCACAACAGTATGAAACTAAAAATCAATTACAGGGAAAATAATTTGGAAAGAACACAAATACATGATGGTTAAATAACATGCTATGAAACAATGAATGGATTAACCAAAAAATCAAAGAGAAAATCAAACAATACATGGAAACAAATGAAAATGAAAACACACTGGCTCAAAATTTGGGGGATGGAGCAAAGCAGTTTTAAGAGGGAAGTTCATAGCAATACAGGCCTATCTCATGAAACCAGAAAAAACATCAAATAAACAACCTAAACTTATACCTAAAGATGCTTAAGAAAATAACAAAGCCTAAATCCAGTAGAAGGAAGATTAGATTAAAGTTTATAGCAGAAGGATATGAAATAGAGACTATAAAACAATGAAAAAGATCAGTGAAACCAGAAACTGGTTTCTTGAAAAGAGAAACAAAATTGATAAACCTTTAGCTAGACTCATGAAGAAAAAAGGAGAGGACTGAAATAAAATTGGAAATAAAGGAAGAGAACTAACAACCAACCCACAGAAATACAAAGAGAATATCATAAAAATTACATGCCAACAAGTTGGACAACCTAGAAAAAATGGACAAATTCCTACAAACATATAATCATCCTAAACTGAATCAGGAAGCAATAGAAAATTTGAACAGATTGATCACCAGCAAAGAAATTGAATAAGTAATCAAAAAACTCCCAAAAAACAAAAGTCCAGGACAAGATGTCTTCACAGACAAATTTACAAACATTTAAAGAGGAATTAATACCTATTCTTCTCAAACTACTCCATAAAATAGAACAAGAAGGAAAGTTTCCAAATTCATTCTACAAGACCAGGATAGCTCTATTACCAAAACCAGACAAAGACACCACAGAAAAAGAAAACTATAATATTTCTGACGAACATAAATGCAAAAAACCTCAATAAAATATTAGCAAATAAATTCAACTATACATTTTTAAAAAATCATTCACCACAATCAAGTGGAATTTATTCCTGGAATATGATACATCACATTAATTAATTAAAAAAATTAATTAATTTAAAAAAGGATAAAAACCACATGGTCATTTCAAAAGGTACAAAAAAAAGGCATTTGGCAAAGTACATCTATTCATGATGAAAAGTCCACAAAGTAAGCTTAGAGGGAACACACCTTAACAGAATAAAGGCCGTATAAAAACCCTATGGCTAATATCATAGTCAATGGTGAAAACTGAGAGCCTTTACCTTAATATCAGGAACAAGACAAGGATATCCACTCTTACCACTTTATTCAACATGGTACTAGAAACCCTAGCTGCAGCAATCAGACAAGAAAAAGGCATCCAAATTGGTAAAGAAAAAGTAAAACTTTTACTATGCAGATGACATGATACTATATATAGAAAAGCTTAAAGGCTCCCCTCAAATACTACAAGAACTGATAAATGAATTCCAGAAAGTTATGGATATAAAATTAATATACATAAGTCTATTGAATTTCCATACACTAATAATGAAGCAGCAGAAAGAGAAATTAAGAAAACAATCACATTTACAATTGCATCAAAAATAATAAAATACCTAGATTTAAACTTTACCAAGGAGGTAAGAGATCTATATGCTAAAAACTATAAAAAAATGATGAAAGAAATTGAGAATGACACAAATGAAAAAATATTTTATGTTCATGAATTAGAAAAACGAATATTCTTAAAATGTCTGTGTGACCAAAAGTAATCCACAAATTTAATGCAATCCCCATCAGAATACAAAGAGCAACTTTCACAGAACTAGAACAAATAATCCTAAAATTTGTATGGAACCACAAAAGACACCAAATAGCCAAAGCAATCTTGTGAAAAAAGAACAAAGCTGGAGGTATCACAATCCCAAATTTCAGGACACACTACAAAAGTACAGTAATGAAAGAATTATGGTACTGGCACTAAAATAGACACACAGATCAACAGAAAAGAACAGAGATTCCAGAAATAAACCTGTGTTTATATGGTCAATTAATCTATGACAAAGGAAGCAAGAATATGCAGTGGGAAAAAGTCTTCTCAACAAATGGTTTGGGGATAACTGAAGAGCTACTTATAAAAGAATGAAATTGGACAACTTTGTTACACTATACACTAAAATAAACTCAAAATAGATTAAGGACCTAAATGTGAGATATGAAGTCATAAAACTCTTAGAGAAAAAAACATAGGCAGTATTCTCTTGATATCAGCCATAGAAACATTTTTCTAGATATGTCTCTTCAGGCAAGGGCAAAAATAAACTACTAAGACTATTCCAAAATAAAAAGCTTTTGCACAGTGAAGGAAACCAACAAAATGAAAAAGCAACCTACTGAATGAGAGAAGATATTTGCAAATGATATATCCAATAAGGGGTTAATATCCAAACTATATAAGGAACTTATACAACTTAACACCAAAAAATCCCAAATAATCCAATCTAAAAATGGGGAGAGGACCTGAATAGACATTTTTCCAAAGAAGACATACAGATGGTCAATAGACACATGAAAAGATATTCAACATCACTAATCATCAGGGAAATGCAATTCAAAACTCCAATGAGGTATCATCATTTTACACCTGCCAGAATGGCTAGAATAAAAACAAGAAATAAGTATTGGTGAGGATGTGAAGAAAAAGGAACCCTCAAGCACTGTTGTGGAAATATAAATTAGTACAGCCCCTATGGAGAACAGCTTGGAGATTTCTCAAAAAATTAAAAATAGAAACACCACATGATCTTGCCTGCAGCAATCTTACTCAACACGTCTCTGGAGGCAAGGGAAACAAAAGCAAAAATGAACTACTGGGACCTCATCAAAATAAAAAGCTTCTGCACAGCAAAGGAAACAATCAGTAAAATTAAAAAGCAACCGACAGAATGGAAGAAAATATTTGCAAATGACATATCAGATAAAGGGTTAGTATCCAAAATCTATAAAGAACTTACCAAACTCAACACCCAAAAAACAAATAATCCAGTGAAGAAATGGGCAAAAGTCATGAATAGACACTTCTCCAAGGAAGCCATCCAGATGGCCAACTGACACATGAAAAAATGCACATCACTCATCATCAGGGAAATACAAATCAAAACCACAATGAGAGACCAATTTACACCTGTCAAAATGGCTAACATTAACAACTCAGGCAACAACAGATGTTGGCGAGGATGCGGAGAAAGAGGATCTCTTTTGCATTGTTGGTGGGGATGCAAGCTGGTCCAGTCACTCTGGAAAACAGTATGGAGGTTCCTCAAAAAACTAAAAATAGTTTTAGTTGCTATGACCCAGCAATTGCACTACTAGGCATTTATCCACAGGATACAGGTGTGCTGTTATGAAGGGACACATGCACCCCCATGTTTATAGCAGCACTATCAACAATAGCCAAAGTATGGAATAAGCCCAAATGTCCATCGATGGATGAATGGATAAAGAAGATGTGGTATATATATATATATATATATATATATATATATATACCACCATATATATATATATATATATACACACATATATATATATACCACCATATATATATATGTATACAATATATATTGTATACAATATATACAATGGAGTATTACTTGGCAATCAAAAAGAATACAATCTTGCCATTTGCAACTATGTGGATGGAACTGGAAAGTATTATGCTAAGTGAAATTAGTCAAGCAGAGAAAGACAAAAATCATATGACTTCACGCATATGAGGACTTTAAGAGACAAAATGATGAACATAAAGGGAAGGGAAACAAAAATAATATAAAAACCATGAGGGGGACAAAACAGAAGAGACTCATAAATATGGAGAACAAACTGAGGGTTACTGGAGGGGTTGTGGGAGGGGGGACAGGCTAAATGGGTAAGGGGCATTAAGGAATCTACTCCTAAAAATCATTGTTTCACTACATGCTAATTTTGATGTAAATTTAAAAAAATAAAATTACAAAAAAAGAAATACCATATGACCCAGTAATTCTGCTACTGGATATTTACCCAAAGAAAATGAAAACACTAATTCAAAAAGATACATGCATCCCTACATTTATTGCAGTGTTATTTACTAGAGCCAAGATACAGAAGCAATCGAAGTGTCCATTTGTAGGTGAATGGGTAAAGAAGATACACACACACACACACACACACACACACAGGAATATTAGTCATAAAAAAAGAATAAGATCTTGCCATTTGCGACAATGTGGATGGACCTAGAGGACATATGCTAAGTGAAATAAGCCAGACAGAGAAAGACAAATGCCATATGATTTCACTCATATGTGGAATTTAAGAAACAAAACAAATGAACAAAAAGAAAAAGAGATGAACAAAAAACCAAGACTCTTAAATACAGAGAAAAAATACAGGGGAGTTGGGCAGGAAGATGAGTGAAGTGGGTAAAGGGGATTAAGAGGTACTTAACAAACTTCCAGTTACAAAAGAAATAAGTCATGGAAATGAAAAGTATAGCATAGGATTCGGATTCTGTGTCTCCCTCTCTCTCTGCCCCTCCTCCGCTTGCACTCTGTCTCTCTCTCTCTCCCTCCCTCTCTCTCTCTCTCAGAAATAAACATTAAAAAAATTATTTAAGTATAGAATAGGAAATGTAGTCAACAACATTGTAATAATGCTGTCGATGACAGATGGTGACTACCTTCATTTGGTGAGCACTGCATAATGTACAGAATTGTTGAATCATGTCATACATCATTATGCTTTAATATAACATTGTATGTTAATTATACTTCAAAATACATACATACATACATACATACGGTTACCAGGGCTTAAGAGAATAAGGTGTTATAGCTTAATGATTACAGAATTCTGTTTGGAGTGATGAAAAGTTTTGGAAATAATTAGTGGTGAAAATTAATACCATTAAATTGTACATTTAATAATGGTACAAAAAAGTTGATAAAAGCAATTATTAAGGTAAGTGGAATAAGTAGTCAATATATTCTTTCAGATGTTTACTGTGATGAGATAGTATTCATTCTCTCTCTCTCTCTCTCTCTTCTCTCACACACACATCAAGTTGAAGATACTGTAGATTTTAATATGCACAATTTCTTTCCGTACCAATAATCAGGGAAAAGATGCTGTCAACTAAACCATGATACTCCATTAATTGGAAGATGCATCTCAGTTTCAGAGATGTTAAACTGCAAAACAAATGGGTCTTGAAAACGATGAAATGTAGTGCATATGTGTATATGTGTGCACGTGTGCATGTATGTGAATGTTTGAGTTCTTAAAATTTTTTAATGTTTATTTTTGAGAGAGAAAGAGGCAGAGTGTGAATGGGTGAGGGGCAGAGAGAGAGGGGGAGACACAGAATCTGAAGCAGGCCTCAGGCTCTAGGCTGTCAGCACAGACCCGAACTCATGGACCACAAGATTGTGACCTGAGCCGAAGTCAGTTGCCCGACCAACTGAGCCACCCAGGCACCTCTTAGAATGTTTGAGTTCTTGGGAGACTCTCACTTCCTGCATTATTGGCATTTTCTATGACATACCTATATAGCACTATCACGTGGCGCTAGGTTCATTTTCATTTATCCGTATTACACATCCCACTTTCCATCAATGGCTTTTAATACCTTCACTCCAGGCTCCCTGAAGTCTGAAGCTCTCCTTGGTTCTCAAATGTCCCCAAAACTTCTTGGAAGTAATCCTGATTCCAAGCATGATAATTTTGACTTTTCTAGCTCCCTTGTCCCTTTGAAAATAATTCAGTACTATATCTCATTCTCATTCTCTTGCTAACTGACTGAAATAAAATATATGGGTAATTATAGCTAGTGTTTTCGTGGTCGGCAATAAATTTTTTTTGTTAGATTTTCACCTTCACATAGGCTTTCTTACCAAACAAATAAACAACAAACAAAAGAGTGTGCATTTATTGAAGAACAAAAAGAACTGTATATAAAGAAGAAGTGTTTTGTTCCCTTCAAATCATACTTGTTAATACTGTTTATTGCCTTAAATATGTAAATCTGGGTGGCCCAGGGGCTACCAAAAGTCTAAAAAGAAACTTCACTTTCCTTTGTGTCCTACAGGAATGCAGAGACAAATTCTCAGAAATAAAGTAAATGTAAGCGGCTACTTTGACCCCCCAGACTTGCACTTTGGGATTATCTTCCTCTTTTTCCTCCCCTTCTCCATCATCATCATCATCATCATCCTTTTACTTTCATCTTTGATTTGTCTCCTAAAAATAAAACCTCAGTATGAAAGTAATTTTTTCCCAGGATCCATATAGGAACCTGGTGCTTACACTTTGAATACTAATCTTATTTCAGGTTGTACCCAAATTTTGGACCCTTATATACTTATTTTTATATATATTTTTATATACTATTTTGTTATAGTAAATATAATTTTAAAAGGCACTTTAGGCTTTCTTTAAATAGAGGTGGCATTCATTAGTCTGCCTTTTACACTTTTTAGCACTTTTCCCATCTAAGAAGCCCTTTTGGGAACAAAAGTTGATAATATTTCTCTGGTGGGCAATGCATCCATATGTATCAAAAACCTTAATATTATGCAGGAGATTTAAACCCAGAAATTTCACATCTAAGAACTTATTTTAAGGAGAAAATTTACCATAAGTACAAAAAGTAATTTTTAAAGATATAAATTAAGTGCATCTCATAATTCAATCAGTATGAATTTGGTTAGATAAATGCCAGTGAATAGATTATTCAAGCAATGGACTATCAGGTGGCCATTTTATGTTCAGGAATATTATCTACACATGGATGTTTGTAATAAATTGCTAACCACAAAACATAGGCTACAAAATAAAATGTCCACTATTTACCATTTTCATATGGCATGAGGATTAAAATATTTGGAGTCAAAGACATCTTGGTTCAAACCTTGGTTCCAACATCCAGTTCTAACGCTGGCTCCTTAAACAAATATGGGTAGGTTTTCCAGCTTCACAGAGCCTCAGTTTCCTCATGTCATTTATAAATAATAATACTTATCTCTTAATGTTTTTGTAAAGATTCATTTAAATAATGTAAGCAGAGGCCTAAGGACATGGCCCCATACATAATAAGCATTCCATAAATGGTTTTCCACATTGAATGTGTGACATGTGGGATTTTTGATTATAGGTAACAGAGGTAAATTTTGGCTAACTCAAACAATGGCAAATCCATTAAAAATAATATGGAAAAGTTGGAGAACCAGTCTTGGAAATAGGCAAAAACCAATTCAGCTTCAGGGGCTAGAAAGCAGGAATTATAGGATCACTCTTGTAGTGCAACAATCTGGTAGGGATGTTGGTACCCAGATAAGAGAATGCCAACCCCTTCCTCAATCACCAGTTTCACACACTCAAAAGTTAAAGTCCCAGCAGAGGGCTTCCATGGGCCGAGCTGATGCCACTGCCTACCTTCTGGCCACAGAAGGCATGGAAGGAAAAATCTGGGTCTTTGGGGCACAGGCAACTAGATTTTCCCTTTCAACAAGATTATATACAAAATGGTAGTAGGTCAACTCTCCTGAAGACAATCAGGGTTCTGTTGAAGGTGGATGCTGCTGAGTGCCATAGAATGATAGATGCTCATCTATCATATAAACACAAGGCAATTTTGAAATGGGAAAAACATAAATCAAAAATTTATTAAAAAAAAAAAACTCTTTCACATACATGTGACCATCATAAAACCCTGTGAGAAAAGCAGAAAAACAATTATTTTCATTTTACAAAGAGGAACCAAGGCTTAGGGAAGATAAAGGACCAACCCAAGGACACTACACTTAGTTTATGCAGAGCTGAAACAGACTCCTGAATCATAGTCCAAGGCTCTTCTGTAGGTACCCACTGGAAATTGTGAAACATCTCCCAGCCTTCTCAACCCTAAACTTCAAAGGACACAGATTACCAGTTGGTGGTATTTTCCTTTTTATATAACTTGCTGGTCTGTTCCTCCCACCACCACCGCCCCCTACCTCACTGCTTGAAATTCAGCTCCCCCACCACCACCAGCTGGATGCTCAGCTGGAAGCGGTACAGTTATCCTGCCTGAGGATGGCTGGGAGGCTTGGCAATCTGCCTCCACCTCCAACACATTTGAAGGAAAGAGAGGGTGGAGAACAGAGAGCTGAAAAAACACTGGAGAAAGAAAGGAGTCACACTGGAGGAAGACAAAAAGGCAGGGGCCAACCTGGAAAGGAAATGGTATGGAGGGCAAGCAGTGGGGAGACAGAAAGAATGATTTTTTTTAAGCCAAAGAATTAGGAAAATTGTTAACTCAGCCAGGAAGAGGTCCAGTGATTACTAAGATCTCATGCACCTAGCCAGAGAAAAAAGTTAAAGTCTTACAAAACTGCTGTCTCTCTCTCTCTGGAATAAATGATACTCATGATTTACCACAATATTTGATATCTAAGTTACTGAGGATTTGTTTTCTGCTCTTTATCTCTTCTTACAGTTTATAGAAGAGCCCACCAGAAAGAGCAAACCAATTGGAAATTCCCAGACTCTATGAGTTCAATGATAACAGAATACTTCTAGAAAGATCCTAAACATCTTATCTAATATATGCATTTTTCAGTTAGAGAAACTGAGACACAGAATTACAAAACTTGTCCAAAACTATTTATGTACTTTAAAACACTTAAAATATGAATTTCTATACCAGGGAATGGCAAACTCTTTTCTATTAAGGGCCATCCACTAAATATTTTTGGCATTGAGAGTCATATAGTCTTTGTCACATCTACTCAACTCTGCCATTATACACCAAACACAGCCATAGACAACATATAAACAAATGGATATAGCTGTTTCAATAAAACTTTATTTACAAAAACAGGGTGTGGGTCAGACTTCGCCAGTAGACTGTATTTTATTGATACCTTATCTGGACCTAGTTATTTATTAAATACCATGTGAACATCTCAGGAAAACATATGATCAAATGTGAAGCATAAATTAAATTCCCACAGAAATGATACTAACAATGGCTTCAAGTGATTAAGCACTTCTTATGTGATTTTCCTTATCTAATCACTCCACCAGTCCTGGACAATGAATACTATTACGCTATTTTTCTGGATAAGGAAAAAAAAATACATGTAAGTCAAATAACTTTCAAATGGTCATACAGTTAGAAGGTGGTAATGTCAGTATTTGAACCTTAATGCTGTCTCACTTCAGGACCAAAGTGCTTAACAACTACACCAGGTACAGGAATATAGACACTTGGAAGGCAGAATAGAAAGCCATATCAAGTTTCTCACAAAGGATTGAATGTTTTCATGTTATTCTGAAAGAAACATCAAATAGTTTAAATATTTTAATAGTGCATTCATATCAACTTGGATGAAGCATGAGTCAGTCTCTGTCTCTCTCTCAACCTTCATCTTCCCCTGAAATGCTCATTTTGTTGCCTTTTTCTCATGATCTGTCATGATCTGTCTGTTGGACTTTCTAGCACACACACTAAGATTTAAGGAAGGATTTAGGTGGAGCCCACCCACCTCAGATCCTGGGAAGTGAAGGGTCTCTAACATTCAGAGGAATTCAAGCCTGAAGGGGAAAAGAGGACAGCTCTTGATGATTATCCTAAATTGTTGAAGCCAAACCAGGGAAGACTTGAGGAAATGACTCACTGAACCCAGGAGAAAGAAAAACAGCCGAGTGATGGCAGGAGAAAATGAGGATAATATAACCTTACTGTTAAAGTGAGGGTTAGAAGTCCACAGAGACTCAGAAAGGAAACACTGAAATGGCTGAGTTACATTCCTGAAACTAACATGCAATATTGTTTTATCAGGCTTACAGCTGTTTGGGCCAAGAATGAGGCAGGAACAGATTTCTTCTTAACAGAGACATCATTTCATATTCTTTACTGTCCCCAGATTGTCTCCTCTGCTAGAGTCCTAAGGAGAAATCACAGCTATGTCTGTCCCTTCTATTCTTAAATCACAAAACTAGGCATTCCTGACTCAGAAGCTGAGATTGGTGTGAAAAACAGATGCACTATAGTGCAGCCATTAAAAATCTCCTAACATCTGTACTGAGCCCATGAAAGGACTTTGAGACATCAACATTCCAGTGTAAAAAATTTTAAAAAATTAAAAAATTTTTTAAAAACCTGATAGGAAAAGTTGGAGAATGTTTTCAAGCATGCATACAGTTAGCTTTTACTTAGTAGGTCACTAGAAACAGAAAGAAAACTATGAGGGAAGTAAACTCTATCCTTTGTCTTTTCTGACCCTTCTATCAAATTGTCACTGAATTAACATTCTTTTTTCCTTAAACTTTACTTATTTATTTTGAAAGGGAGAGAGAGAGAAAGAGAGAATCCCAAGCAGGCTCCATACTGTCAGCAGAGAGCCCGATGTGGGGCTCAAACTCACAAACTGTGAGATCATAACCTGAGCCAAAATCAAGAGTAGGATGCTTACCTGACTGAGCCACCTAGCTACCCCTCTGAATTAACATTCTTATGTAAAACTCTGATCATGTTACTCCTGTGCTCACAAGCATGCAAAATTAACACACCATATTTGTAATGGTGCTGTGAAATACCCACTTTAAAAAAAAAAAAAAAACACTTTCGTATATTGGTGGTGTAAGTGTAAATTGGTACAATCTCCAAGAGGAACAATTTTGCAATGTCTACCAAAATTACAAATGCACATATCTCTGATCTAAGAATTTATCTTATAACTGTACTGGCACTTGTATGTAATGGAGTATGTATAAGATTTTTTGATACAATATTGTTAGTAAGAATAACAGATTAAATACACTTTTGCTCCTGGATAGCAGGTCACAGAAGGTCAAAGCTCTTGCTGCAACAACTAAAAACAAATGGACAAATGGAAAGACACATGTTAAATACATAAAAGAGCCATGGATAATTAGATGAACTAAAAGTTCAGAGGGAAAGCCCTTCTTAGGGCTGATAAGACATAGACACTCCAAGCTCTCAATAAAAAGCCTGGAAAGATTGTATCTAAAGAATAGAGACAAACCAGGGGTGTATGAAATCTTGCTAACATTGCAAATCAATATATGATTGAGTTGAGGTAATTATCCCCTGGCCCCATTGGCCTCACAAAGAAATAAAGGATCTCTCTCTGGTAGAAGATATCATCAGAAGTGTCTACAATTCTTATTTACAATACCCAGCATACAGTAAAATGTACCATACATTCAAAGAAACAGGAAAGGTAATCAATAATCAAAAAATAAAATAAAATAAACACAAACCCACAGATGATTGAGATAATGAAGTTGTAATAAAAGTATAATACAGTAAGTATTGTCAAAGAAACACACAGAAAATATTAAAAGATTTCAACAAAGAATCAGAATCTACAAAATAAAACAAAAGGATATTTTAGAATTGAAAAATGTAATTTCTGTATTTAAGAACTCATTGGATGGGTTTAAGAACAAACTGGACATAGAAGAGAGGATCAATGAATTCAAAGGAAGATCGATAACAACTATTCAAATTGAGCCACAGAAACTAACCTGGAAAGCAAGAGTATGTCCAAATGTGAGACATACTCAAACACTGTAATATACATATAATGGAGGTCCAAAAGGAGAGAAAGGAAGAGAGAATGGAGCAGGAGCATTATTTGAAAACGTAGGACTGAGAATTTCCAATAATGATGAAAGACATAAACCCACCATTTCCAAGAAGTTTAACAATCCCCAAACATGATAATACAATGAAAACCATAACTGACACATTATAGAAACTGTTACAAAACAAAGATGAGAAATTCTTAAAAGCAGCCAGAAGTAAAAATACCCATTGTATTAAGGAGAGCTACCGTAAGATTGACAGCTAACTTTTCAAATGAAACTATATGTGGTGGCCATTGAAATGTGCCATTTAGATCTTCCTTCAAGAGATCCTGTTGCAGGGACCATATCTGATGGACAGCTGTTGCACTTTTGGATCCAATGAAATCTTCATGTCATATCACACTTCCTTTGGGCTGCTTCCAGCCAATGAATAAGCACAGTTAATAGAACCAGGTCAAAGAGTTCTCTAACAGCTTTGGCTTGGGAGATCTCCATTGACTTGTTTAAGCATTTCTCAGAACTGTTCTATAGTCTGAGTTTCTTCTGACCAAATCCTTCCTCTCTTCTTTCATGGATGCCACAACTTCCTGGTTGTCTGAAGGTTCTCCTTACTCTACTCTTCCCTTTCTCATTTTATCTTTCACAGGCATTTTCAGTAAATACATCTGTTGCATTTTTAATCCTATCATTATTTTTTCTTTTTGTGGAACTCAAACTGACATACCATCAAAGTCAGAAGACAATATAATGACATTTAAAGTGGTGACAGAAAAAACAAACTACTGAACCAGAATTGCTAGTGAAATTATTTCCTTCCATCAGAAATAAAGAGACTCTGGAAACAATGCAGATATCTCTCAGTGGATACCATGGAATATTGTTCAGCAATAAAAAGGAATGAACTATTGGTGCATGCAGTAACCTGGATGAATCTCCAGAGAAAATTAGGTTGAATGAGAAAAAACAATCCCAAAAATTTACCTGGTATAGGCTTCCATTATTATAACATTCTTGAAATAGCAAAATTATAGAAATGCAGAACAGATTGAGGGCTGCCAAAGATTAAGGAGGAGTTATGGATGGGAAGAAAGCGTGTATGGTTATAGAAGTGAAAATAAAGGATCTTTCTGATACAGAAAAAAAATAAAAAATAAATAAAGAGAATCCTTTGCCAGTAACACACCACTGAAGTAAATACTCTAAGGGATTCCTTATCTAAATGGAAAATTTTCTTGGTTAGAAACAGAAATTTGAAGGAAAAGAAAAGCACTAAAAAAGCATATGTGAATAAATATAAAAATACTGTTTACAGCAACAATGATAATGTCTTTTATTTTATTTGTGTGTGAAAGAGAAACTGGGGGGAAGGGGCAGACAGAGAGGGAGAGAGAGGAGAGAGAGAGATAATCTTACACAGGCTCCACACCCAGCATGGAGCCTGATGTAGGGCTTAATCCCATAACCATGAGATCATGACCTGAGCAGAAATCAAGAGTCTGTTGCCAGACCGACTGATCCACCCAGGGGCCTTGACAATAATGTCTTTTGAAGTTTAGAACATATAGCATAAAATATATGACAACAGTAACACAAAAGGTAAGACAGGGCAAATAAAATCAAGTTATCAAATTCTTACATTCTTCAGGAAATGTACCGGTAAAGTAGACTATAACAAGTGTAGGGTGCATGTTGAAATCTCTAGGGCAATGACTCAACTGAGAGCAGTTTTCCCATCAAGAGATATCTGGCAAATAAGTAAATAAATGACACAGAGAGAGATTAAGAGAAAGAAAAAGAGAGATTTGGCAATATTTGGAGAACTTTTTGGTTGTCACAACTATAAAGGAAGTATCAAAAGCATCCTCAATTGAGAAACACTAGCTAAAAGACAGAGATCATCAGAAAAAGACAGATTGTCAGATTGTCAAAATAACAACAAAAATGATCAAACTATATTCTGTCTCTAAGAAACTTATTCCAAATGTAATGATATGGTAGGTTAAAAGAAAAAGGATAGAAGAAGAGAGTCTTTGCAAACTCTGGCCAAAGAAAGCTGAGGTGGTTATATTAATATCAAACAAAGAAGACTGCAGAGCAAAATAATTCATTAGAGATGAAGGGAGCATTACATAATGATAAGAGTTTCATTTCACCAAGAAGTCAAAACAATCCTAAATATGTTTTTACCTTTAACAGAGCTTCAAAATGCATGAAGCGAAACTGAGGGAATTAAAGACAAAGAGCAAAAATCCACAGTTATATCTGGAGACTTCAAGTTGCTCTCTCAGTAATTGACAGAACTAATAGAAAATCAGCAAGATTGTAGATGAACAGAATAACACTATCAACCAACTGGATCTCATTGAAATTTTTAGAACATTCCACTACCAACAGCAGAATGTACATTCTTTTCAAGTGTACATGGCACACTCATCAAGACAGATCATATCCTGGGTCATAAAGCAAACCTTAACACATTTAAAAGAATTGAAATCATATAAAGTATGTTCTCTGATATAACAGAATTAAAATATAAATAATAATAGAAAGATAATAAGAAATCTCCAAACTCTTGGAAATTAAAGAATACCCTTTTAGATAAATCCACACATCAAAGAACACCCTAGAGAAATTAGAAAATATTTTAAAATGAATAAAATACAACATATCAAAATTTATGTGATGAGTAAAGCAGTGCTGCAAAGGAAACTTATAGCATCAAATCCTTACAGAAAGAACATTAAGAAACTGGAAAAGGGAGAGCAAAATAAACTTAATTTAAGCAGAAGGAAGGAAATCATAAACATAAAAGCAGATGTCCACGTAATTGAGAATAAACAAACAAAAAACAATAAAGCCAAAACAACCAAAATCTTGTTGTGTAAAAAGTTCAAGAAAATATAAATTAACCTATAACAAAACTGACCAAAAGACAAAAGAAGACACAAATTACAAATATCAGAAATGAAAAAGAAAATATCACTAGAGACCCTGCAGACTGTAAAAGGATAAAAAGGATACTTTGAACAACTCTACAGACAAAAATTTGACAACTTAGACGAAATGAACCAATTCCTCAAAAACCACAAATACGTATCCATGATAATAGAGATAATATGAATAGTCCAAAACTAATTTTTAATTGGATTTATAGTTTGAAACCTGGAAAAAAAATGTATCCAGAATTTCTTTCGGTCTATAGTGGGAAGATTTCAGGTTATTTTAACTCACTGTATTACTAGTCATGGAACTCTTCTAAGTTTTTTTGTAAGCCCATTTGAATTGAGTTTTCTGTTACTTAAAGAAAGACTTCTTAAACATCATAGTTCTGTGACATTTGAAATAATATTGTAGTTGTTAAGTGTACAAATGCAATACCGTGATGACCTAATGTAGTAATTATAGAAATACTGGCAGTAGTATCATTATGGTGTAGTGGCATTAGTAGTTAAATAATAGTAATTATAACTAAGAGATACTAAGCACTTAACCTGTGGCACCCTGCAAAAAAAAACTTTGCATTTGCAAAGTGTTGTAGAAGAGGAAACAAATATAGACATTAAGTAAAAGAGTAAAAACACAGTGAAATGGAGTATCAGGTGGGCCTTTCTGTAGATTAGTTTTCTTCCCAGCCTACTGTCTGGTTGTGATCCTTCTACTCTGGGATAGAATGGGACTAGAACAATTATCATTTTTTTCTACCCATGCGAAAATGCCTTAATGATATGCCCGTGGTCTTCAAGAGAATGCTTCCAGCCCAAGAAAAAACAAGTTCTGGCAGCATCAAGATCCTGCCAAGAAAGTAAACCAGTTTTGTGTTTCTTCAGCCAGGATTTGCCCTTTCCACCAATTAGACCATAGAGTCATAAACTGTACTTGCTGAAAGCCTCCAGTGCCAGGTAACACACACACATACACACACGCACACACACACACACACACACACACACACACACACACATACACACACCATGAACAGTGAATGAATGCAGAGTGCCTAAGAAAGCTCCCAGATTAATGGGAGGAACATCTCAATGGGGTGGTCAGTCTCTGACTAATATATTAATGACCTTCAAAAGGAATATGCAAGTTCATCTTGTTTACTTATTGAAATAAGAGCCTGAAAGGGCTGTTATGCAGTGTTTAGCAGTATTCCCATAAACTTGCTAACTTCAAGTAAGTACTTTTCATTAACCTGAAAGTTGAAAGAAAAACTTACACGCAAGTTAACTGCAAAAACAAAAAGATAAGCACCACTTATTTCTATGCTTTCTCCATTCTAATGAGGCAATAATCCAAGAAACCACATTCTTGCCCTTATAAATCAGCTACCAACATGAATGTGATTCTTCAGCTATGAGAAAATGTATTTTGAAGGATACAGGTTAGTTAATATTGGAAATTCTTGTGTACGTTGGAAGATAACACTATTTGCCCTGATAAGGACCAGTACTTTTTTTTCCTTGATAAAGACCAGTGCTTTTTTCTTCCTTTTTATCTGGACTTGTCAAAAATCAGTCATGTCATCTTGCATTTTCCCTTTTTATCCTTCTTGCCCTTGCCAATTTGGGGGTTAATGCCAGTAACACATTTTCCTGATACAGTGGTGAATATAATATAATCCAGTATTCTTGTCCCATATGTTAAATACAATTTTGAAACAGGAAAAGTTTTTATTTAGGAACAATAAATAAAAGTTACAATGTACAGCAGCTACAAAGCAAGAATATACTAACTGCGCCTGTGAAAGTATTTGGCTTTATGACTTTGAAATCTCTTACTGTAAATCAATTCACTGGTGTTAATGTGTATTCTTCAGATGGAAATATGATGGATAAAAAGAAGGAAGGAAGGAAGGAAGGAAGGAAGGAAGGGGAAATGGGCAGATGGTTAGAAAAAAGAGAGAGGGAAAGAAAAAGGGGAGAAGAAACCCAGGTTGGGATTCGGGTACCTGGGAGAGTAAGCCAACTTTGAATCCTATTAAAGGAAATACACTAACCATGGAATTTCCAGCTACCTGTTCATTACTATTTGGAAAGCATTGCTGACATATGTAAATTTGCTCTAAGTAAAAAAGGTTCTATTCTGTGAATTCAGTGGGCTTTATGCCTGGGATACAGAGAGTTCTCAGTAAATATTTGGTAAATAAATAAGTGAACAAGGAAACATACAAGTTTCTTTTTATGTATTCATAAAACTGAAGCCTACTTGTTTAGTGAGTTGCCCAAAATCATAAAGAAAATCTTAGGTTCCTAAAGCATATTAGATGGAAAATGTAAGAAAGGTAATCAATTGGGACCTAAGAGATATGGATTCTGGTTCAGGGTTTGTTTTGTCATTTCACCTCTCTGGGGCTCTAAATTGCAGAAGGAAGGGACTCAACTACATTGTTTTCTGCTGTACCTTCAATGCTTAGCACAGTATCTAGTATATACCAGATGCTCAATAAACATTTAAATACTTAACATTTCCCCATCTGTAAAATCTAGTTTCCCCAATAAAAATTAAGATGTTGATACCAAGCCTTTCTGAGTGCTTTTTCCAATTCTATGTCACTGTGAGAAAGGTTGCTTGTTCCAGTCCTCATTTCATCCCCCACTTTCCAACTTCTGCTCAAGTTGTACAGGAAGGCAAATACAGGTGAGTGAGGTTCCAACACCCTTTCTCCAATGTTATACCATCATCCTTCTGAGCTCTTATTTCTACAAGAAAAACCACAGAGATGCAATTTTAATTAAAAACAGTGAATCAATTACTTCATTGTCTATTCTGTAAAATGAATTCCAGAATCACCACAGACGTCCCAATCTCACAACCTCAGCAGTCAAAGATTTCCCAAACTTTCACATTAGGTGGTTCTAGTCATTCTTCCCTAGAGGGGAAGCCAAGGGACGTTCTTTCTCCTTGTCTTCTGGGCGGTTCAATAGCAATAAACAGGTTGGAATAAAACAGCAGTAACAATGCTTCATGTATTACAGGATAGTGTCCTTTTCTCCCACACTATTATAGGGAGTCCTTCCTCCTCCTTTCATAATACTGCCCTAGTGAGAAAAATAGCAGAAAATCCTGAAGCATAGGCAAGAGAATCCATAGAATTATCAGCACAACCTTCCTATTTGTCCAGAGAAGGAGGGGGACCCAACTGCCCAGAAGACCCACCCATGTTTCTCCTTTTTTGGGGACTCCTTTCCTGAGGAAAGAAAGCCCTGACGGTGGCTCACTCTCAGTGACTTTAGGGTAATGTATACTATTCTGAGGAGGGGCCTAGTCAAGGAGTCAAGAATTCCAATTTGACTTCTAACAAACTGTGTGACTGAAATAGTTCCTTTCCTCTCTGAGAATCAAATTCCTCAATTTTTAAAGCTTATTTGAACTTTTAAGTAGTTGTAAAATTCCTTTTTCAAAAATACCTTTCTTATTCTAGAAATAATACATAATATTGTTAAATTCTTTTAAACAAGACAAATTAAAAGAAAAAACACAATTATTCGTAAATCTACCACCCAGTGATATTCACTGTTAACATTTTTGTGTATATTTTTGGATGAGACTGCTTGGGATTTTAGCATCATTGAATGTGTATCTCCTAGTGAAGGTTACCATTTAAAGTCTTCCTGAGGCTTCAGTTGTGCCAGTTGTGCCAGTTCCCTCAGTTACTGAGGGAATTCCCTCAGTAACTATAGACTATGACAGCCTTTTGATAAATTTTTTTTAACGTTTATTTATTTTTGAGACAGAGAGAGACAGAGCATGAACGGGGGAGGGGCAGAGAGAGAGGGAAACACAGAATCCGAAGCAGGCTCCAGGCTCTGAGCCATCAGCCCAGAGCCCGTCGCGGGGCTCAAAGTCATGGACCGCGAGACCGTGACCTGAGCTGAAGTCGGACGCTTAACAGACTGAGCCACCCAGGCGCCCCTATGACAGCCTTTTGAATGTCCTTGGTGGTAAGTCATCTGAGTCTGCTTGTAAATATTGGAAAAGTCATTTGAAGACAAATCTGTATGATTAGAATGATCAAGTTGGGTACCTGTTTTGGATTTATTATCATTATTATCATTACTGTAAAGCTTAAAGACTATTTTTCACCTTCCTCTGGAATTTCCAAACTTTTGATGATTAAAGAAAAGAGATAGGGTAATGTATACTTTTGATGATTCAAGAAACAGGATACATTTCACTATTTTAGGGCATCATTTCCCAAGATGTTTTCTATGGCCCTACAGATGCTGGAGATGTTCCCTTGGAAAATAGAGTTGTGTGGTCAAAACAGTTTAGCAAAAACTACGCAATTTACTCCCTTAAAGACTCACAGTGCATATTTAATATATTAAAGTCTCTGAGATTCCTCTGCTAATAAACCCCTTTAATTTTCATTAACTGTGTTTCCTAAACTTATTCGAGTTCAAAACACTTGGGAATTTCACATTAGTTTGCCCATCAGTCAGTCATGACAGATAGTATAGTTTGGAGAGCAAGCATGCAGACTTCTATGGGCACATGAGCTTAACCTCTCAGAACCTGAGGCTCCTCTAAGATAAAGATTAAAATCTTACCTATATCACAGGACCTTTGCAACTAAATTAAACAAATCATGTGAAGAACATAGAGCAATACTGGCACAAAACAAATGTTCAAATAAATGTGAGATTTTATTATTTTTATTTGAAAGAGATGAGATGTTGAGGACAGGATGAGGATGGACAAAATTTGTGGAGGAGGGGAAGGGTAATGAACAGTGATTCCTCTTAACTATTGTAGCAAGTTCTTGTCCAGACACAGGAAACCATTTTTTTGGCATTAAGGCAATCTGGCTTCCAGAGAAGCCATCCCAGTACAGAACATCTAATATATTTTTTCTAAAATATAACATTCATATTTTTAAATACAAGGCTGAACCAGCGGGAAAGAAGAGAAAATAACAAAAAAGTACAATCCAAAGAAGAAAGCAAGTACTAGAGGCTCATTTACAAGTCTCTAGTAGCTAACAATTTGGGTTTAATGGTTTATGCTCAAGTGGCAAAAGACAAATCCTGAAACCAGTGCAATGTGGGAGGCTGTATTATAGACCACTGTATAAATTCAGTAGCCCCTAGAAGATAATGGAATAATGGGGAAAAATAATAAAGGAATGAGTGGTGGGAATACTGTGCTGTTTTACCCTTAGTTTTATATGGAGCAAAATAAGAGAGAAAAAAATTCCTCTTATAATTTGTAATTCACAATGAGCCCACCTTCACACAGGTTTGGAGTTAGAACCCATACTATTCAAGCACTCTCAGGTTGATGGTGCCATGAAACACCCAAGAGAAGCAAAAGCCTTTTCTTTCTTGAATTAAATTTTTAAAATCTTAAAGGCAGACCTCAAAGTTACCCCAGAGGGATTTTAAAAGTCTCTAAGCCTATTTGGAAACAAATAATCATTGTCATGATGTGAATATTCTACAGAATCATCCCTAAACATACAGAAGATAATGGAATTACCAGATATCAAATATAAAATTAAGCATAAAGAACTTTACAGCAGTATTTAAGGTATCAACATTGGTAGGCCATTGGTAGGCCAGTGGGGAAAAAAAAACCAAAATGTTTAAAGATAAAAAAATTAATAATTAAAAATGAACCTCATAGGGAAGTTTAAACATTGGTTTAGAAACAGATGAAGAGAAAATTAGTGATCTGGAAAATAGATTTGAAAAATTACACAGAATGAAGCACTTTGAAAGAGAACCCAACAAATCAATAATGAGAGATTTTAATGTACATTTCTTAGTAATCGGTAAAGAAGCAAATGAAAAATTGGTAAATCTATAGAAGAATTTACTGAATAATCCATCAGTTTGGATTTTTGATGCCTGGGAGGGATAGCATCATCAGATGCCATTCAGCCCATAGTGGGAACTATTTTACCTGTTTTTTCCCCTGTGATAGTTAGCTTAACATGACTCTAGGGAAGGAGATTTTAAACCTCCTTTGTTCAAGAAGCCTCACTTTGTTCAAGAAGTCTTCCCACAAAACTCTCCTGGAATTAAGTATACCAGTAAAACATGTCTCTGTGACTTCTTGTTAATGTTTGTCATTTTGCATAATTTCAGTTGTTTTTTTCTTTTATTTCTATTTGGCTTTCAATGTAATATATGCACATTATAAGACAATTTGTGAAAATATATATAAGGCCCCCACCCAAAACAAAAAGAAAAAAAGAAAATTAAAATGATCCACGATCACATTATTCAGAGGTAAGCATTATTAGTATTTTATTATATTCTTGTCATTTTTCTATGTGTAATCTTGTTCACTCACTGTTTAACACTTATCACATGGCTCACACTTCATTTAAGCAGCATGGAGGTAGCAGTAGCAAAAAGTAAAGTCTCTGTCCTCTTGGCACTTACATTTTTTTCTGTACTTCCATATATGAAATATGCATATTTTCAATTTAAAAACAAATGAAGATAAAAGACCAGATGAGATACTTAGTAATTATTCATGCTATTCTATCCCTTATTTCCTCAGTGAGGAACCAGATAGCTGTAATCATGGTATTCTTCATATCACCAGGCAGAGTATGGTAGGTCCAAAAGTTAAGAGGGTCAAAGGGAGCAGGGAAAAGGCAAGAGGCAATTGGGATCATGGGTCTCTCTCAATTTGGGGCAGGTCTTAGTGTATTGGCAAACCTAATGTATTGGAGGGGCACAGGAAGCACTGACTTGTAGTGTTTGCTAATTTCCATGGTACAAATACTCCCATGTATCTAATTTAAAGCTTTCATGTTTTAGAAAACATACTCATTACTAACCTTCAAGAGCTAGTACAAACCAGCTCCAGCACAAAATGCCTGGCCCTGATAGAACCCTTACATCCTCTGTCTCTTAGTTCTGGTGGTGCCCTGGAGAATGGAACCTTCTCTCAGCAGGAAGAAAAGAAAGAAGGCTGGGATGCCAGAGATCAACCTCACCAAATCCTCCTTTTGGCCTAATCCACTTTGCTTTTTGGAATCCTGTTCTGCTCTCTGGCTAATCAGGGGCTTTGCCTAGAACAAATGGAAGACCTACTATATACCTACTATGGTATTGTGTGGAACACAGAAAACGCACAGTTGTGATCCTCACTCTCCACCAGCTCACCATATAGTGGAGTAGGGAATCAGAAATATTGCTAAGTGATTATTTTAAAATGCAGAGAAAATGAACCCACTTGGAGATATGATTATTTCCAAAAGTTCAGATGCAGTATAATGAGGTCTCTTACGTCAGACATGTGACATGAGAGAATCAAAGCCCTTACTCTGTCATTTGAAGTTCTGTGGTTGTTTTTTGTTTTGTTTTTGTTTTGTCTTGTTTTTTGTTTGTTTGTTTTTTGCAGTTTCTATGGTCTTAAGCAGCTAATTAGTAACAAGAATTAAATAAGACAATGCATGGAAAGTCATCACATGGTGCCTGACACACAGTCAAGTACTCAATGCTACAGTTAATAACAGTATTGTTATCAATAGTATTTATAGTACCACATGAACAAAGACAACAAAACAGAAAAGACTATAGCTATTTCATGGATTAGCCAGTAACTTGGTTTTTATTAAAATCTTTGTGATTAATGGAAGATTGCAAAATTATTATAAGTGCATTAAGAACCATGCTGAGGAGTTTGCACTTGTTTTTTGTTTTTGTTTTTAAGAGAGAAGCTCATGCAAGTGCCTGAGTGAGGGAGGGGCAGAGGGAAAGGGAGAGAGAATTTTAAGCAGGCTCCACACCCAGTGTGGAAACTGACGCAGGGCTTGATCTCAAAACTGAGAAAATGACCTGAGCCAAAAATCAGAAGTCAACACTTAACGGACTGAATCACCCAGGTATTTCTGTATGTGGTTTTATAAATGATGACAAAGCAATAGAAATTCAGTGACATGATCTGAGCTGCATTTGGGGAAGATCAAGCTTGAATTATGGCTACTTTCACTGACAGGTTTGGTAGTTTTTGCTGATGAGTAGATGAAGGCAATACTGTTTGTGGCCACAGAACCTGGGCAGTCAGGAATTTGCCTTCAGAGATCTCCCTGCAGCCTCATCTCTGGGGATGATTTGCCTTCAAAGCAGACAGCATGTATTTTCCTGAAGCTACGCCAAGTCCTTTTTCCCTTTCTTACTTTGCTATTTTTTGGCTCGTAGAGTCACTAAATATAAGCAACTTTTGAAAAGATCTCCAGCCCGCTCATTCCAGTGAGTGTAAGAGTTATCTAGGAATTGAAGATGCATACTAAAGTTCATCAAGATAGGCCTGCTTCCATGTCACAGTCTGTAATATCTTTGTCCAAGTTTTGGGGGTAACCAGGTCCTAACAATAGCTTTTCACATTTCTCATTATCTTACGTAAGAGGCAATACTTTTCTCAAGTTTGTTGACATATGAAGCAAATAAGCTGTTGGAGAAGTTTGTTGCAAAACTGGAAACAAAATATATCTCAAATAGTTTACAAAGGCTGTGAATCAGGGGTTGGGAGGTGGCCCAAAATTCCTGCTTCCTGTCGAAAGCACATTCAGCTCAGTGGGATGCATTTGTCTGGTTGTGATATGTAAATGATCTCCACAGTGTATTTATGCTTGAAAATTTCACTGATTCCTGTTATTTCAGACCACATACACCCACACAACTATGATTACTTGGAGTCCTTGACTGGAATATATCAGGAGTAATTGGGCTGGTATGCCATCTTTTGTTGATAATTGGAAACTTTTGGACACAACACAAGAAGTTAGCAGATTCCCCTGAACCTAGCCATATGTTTGAGCAGTTATAGCAACAACAATTTTCTGCATGCTCCTAGCTGGAACTCAAGAAGGACTTTATGACTACTGCACAAGTCTAGCCCTAATGGTCTCCAAAATATTATTTCATAAACAGAAGCAAGATCTTTACCTGACAAATTATTAATAGACCTGGTTAGGACACCATGTTCCACAAAATCTATTCAAAGGGCCTCTTTTTTATTTCACTAAACTATAATCAAGACACAGGGAAAAGATAAAGATTTCCATTGCAAGACAAATTAAACACCCCAATGAAAGTTATCATGTGGACTGATTTAAACTGGAGGACTTAATGGGATGTTAAATATTTTTTGCATCTAATTATAAAAGTGAAAGAAGGAACACACATGGAGTTGATTGTGCTTTGCATAATTTTGGGGAAAGAAGGATTTTATTTTTTAATATACCACATTTCCATCCCCTAAACACTAGTCAAGGAGAGATTTCTCTAGAAAAATCCATCAGATCAAAGTCAGTCATTCAAGAGGAGGAGGCAAATTTGATCCACAGGATATGAAAACAAAAATTTAATTAAATAGTAAGAATAAACACAATAAAGGTTTTTAAAATACCCTAATATGATGTATATCAAAGAAAGCAAATTTATATGAAGAAAACATGGCATAGGAATTATTCAGATAGTATGAAATAACAGCACCAAAATCAGATGAGATTAAAAAAAAAAAGCCAAGATGATGAAAACTTTAGCTGGACTTTGAGTAGGTCTGTAACTTAGTGGAAGGGAAGGACTATGATTAATTTAAACAACTTGGGAAGGGGAAGATGGTGGTGGAGTAGAAAGACCCTAGGCTTGCCTCATCCCATGAATACAACTAGATAACTATCATGTCATCCTAAATACCTCCAGAAATCTATATAAAGACTGACAGAACAAGCTCTACAACTAAAGGTAGAGAAGAGGACACATCAAAGAAGGCAGGAAATGTGGAGACATGGCTTGGGAGAGAAACAGATCATGGCTGCTGTGGTGGGGAGGGAGCCATGGTTGCGGAGAAGAACAAGAGACAGACTGACAGAGAACCCACACAGGGAAAATGAATCCCCGTAACAATTTACTTGAAAAGCTAGAGGAGCCAAATTTCATGAGTTCTTGCCATCAATGGTACTTAAAGCCTGGAGTTTTAAAAGTGAGCATGTTTGGTCCCGGAAGAGTTTGGAGGATGTTGGGTTGCTCTTGAAGAAAAAGCAGGGCAAACATCCCACAGACATACAGTATGGAAACAGCAATCTAAGGAACACCTAAGGCACACAGTGGGAGCTTAGTCACTCATCTTGGAGCATCTTCCAGAGGCAGCATTCATGGAGAGGCCCCACCGGGTACAAAGGAACTGGCAGGCACCATTTCCATCCCTGCTCCACAGCATAAGCACAGGGTCACCTGTAGGAACCAGTGCAATGCCTACACTCACTACCTAACTTGCTTACACCAAGCCCTGCTCCCTGTGCTCTGGAAGAACTGCCCTTTCCAGTCACATTTATTTCAACCCCCGTGCAGCAGGCCCCCTACTCCAGAAGACTGGCCTGAATGCCTGCCAACACTATGTCTCCTTACCCAGAAGTTTTGTGAGGCCTCAGTTCCAGTGGCAGCAGGGACAGGTCTCATTTCACAAGCAGACCAGACAACACCTAGTTAAAATATGTCACATTCAGGTCAGGGACCAGACATTACCTACAGAAGGGAAAGAGAGCCTCTGCAGATGACTGGCCTGAAGGAGAAGGCAGCCATAACACAACAGCAGAGCCTATGCAGCACCCAGTGGAGACATTCTCAGAAGTGCCAGGCCCTGAGGAAAGGGGGCACTACACTGCAGGACACTACAGGACCACTTCTTCATAAGTCATTACCCTCAAGAACAGGAGACATAGCAGACTTTCCTTACACATAGAAACGGATACAGAGACTGAGATAAAATGAATAGACAGAGGAATTTGTGCCAAATGAAAAACATGACAAGGCCATGGCAAAACAGGTTTAAGTAACATGCCTGATGAAGAATTTAAAGCAATGATCATAAGGATGCTCACTAGATTGGAGAAAAGAGTGGAGGACATGGGAGGACATGAGTGAGTTATTAGTAGGTAACACAGAGATAAGAAATAACAGCAGAGATAAAGGGCTCAATGAATAAAATGAGAAACATGCTTAATAGAATGAACAGCAGGCTGGAAGAAACAGAGGAACAAGTTGATGACCTAGAAGACAGAGTAATGGAAAGTAATCCAACTGAACAGAAGAGAGAAAAAAAGAATTATGTAAAATGAGAATAGACTTAGAGAATTCAATGACTCCATCAAATATAATAACGTTCATATTACAGGAATCTCAGAAGAAGAAGAGAGAGAAAAGGGGGCAGAACATTTATTTAAAGAAATAATAGCTGAAAACTTCCCTAATCCGGGGGAGGAAACAGATATCCAGATCCAGGAGGCTACAACCTCCAACAAAAACAACAAAAACAGGTCCACACCAAGATATATTGTAATCATAATGGCAAAATATAGTGATAATATTAAAAGCAGCAAAACAAAATAAGACAATTGCATACAAAGGAAACCCCATAAGGCTATGAGAGGACTTTTCAGCAGAAACTTTCCAAGCCATAAAGGAATGGTATGATATATTCAAAGTGCTGAATGGAAAAGATCTGCAGCCAAGAATACTCTATCCAGCAAGGCTATCATTCAGAAAAGGAGAGATAAAGAGTTGCCAGACAAACAAAACCTAAAGGAGTTTGTTACCACTAAACGAATCCTGCAAGAAATATGAAAGCGGACTCTGAGTGGAAAAGAAAGACCAAAAGTGACAGTATGAAGGTAGGGAACATAAAAGCAGTAAAAATGAATATTTCTGTAAAAAATCAGTCGGAGAACTCACAAAAAAGGATGTAAAATAACACTATATACATAAAACATGGAGAGGAGTAAAGAATGGATTTAAACTTTAAACGACCATCAATTTCTTACCAACTGTTATATGCAGAAGATGTTATATGCAAACCTAATGGTAACCACAAATCAAAAACCACAAATATGCAAAAAAATAAAGAGAAAGAAATGCAAATAAATCACTAGAGAAAACCAACAAACCATGAGAGAGAAAGACAAGAAAGGATCAGAGAAAATCTTCAGAAATGACCACAAAACAATTAATAAATGGCAATAAATACAAACTTGCCTGCACCTGCCCTGAGCCAACAATTTTCTTTTTGCCCAGCATCCAATGAGGTGAACCACACACCCATGCAGACAGAGTGGACATGGGCAGAATGGTGGTGGCCAGCCTCACACTGGGGTTGCTGCTTCTGGCACTGGTACAACCCACATAGATTTATTCAAATCAAACAACTGTTGTAACACTTTCAAGTAACTGCTCCCAGCTAATGCCTGTCCACAGCAACTGGCAGTGCTCTGCAGTCCACAGCCAGTCTCTTCGTGATCTCATTCTTCCTTCTACATCTCTACTGCTAAGAGACTCAGGCCAAAAAAACATCTGTACCTCCCCATATTCTAAACCCAATCCAAATGGTGTCCAGATATCCAGTGTGATAAGGAAAAAACAGATTTTCATTGAATCTGCTAACTCCACATTTCAATAAATGGTGAGGATTCCAAATTTCATTGAAGAACATGTGAAGGGGTTGACTAGATGATGAATATCTACGAAATCTACTGGAATTTCATGTACAAGAAGACAACATCCAAGATTAGTTAAGAGGTTATTTCTTTAAATGTGGCTTAAGAAGTATGGACATACAAAATTCTACCTTGAAAATGAGAATAAATTTTATCTTACCTGTATCTAAAGGATAGGATAAAAACAGATTCAGTTTTCATTTGGTTCATTAAATCTTTAAGACCATAACTCAGGTAATACAAAAAGCTTCCATGATTTTATTTATATGCACATTAGAAGGAACTTCCAGGTGTTATAGCAAATCCTCAATGCATTGTTTCAGCAGTATTAATTTAATGCCTATTTACTCTAGATAAAGTTTTATATTATTAAGCTATCATTCTTTCTTGGGAACTGAACTCTCTTCTCTGAGGCTTTGAATTTCACACTGCATTTGATTTTTTATATAGTAATTTACATGTGCCAGGGCAATGATGTGTTGGAATCCAAATTTTGCTTACATACTCATCACCTATTCCTGTTCAACAATAGTGCCAGATTCATTTAGCTAAACTGATTCCAAAGAGTAGAAGTACATTGACCTCAACTAATTTAAAAATGCTTTTTTAATTTTTGCTTATGTTGAATATTTTTACAATTTAAAAAGTGATCTGTTTTGAAGGTAAAATTGACAAATCTTAAAATTAAAAGGCAAAATATGTGCAGCAGCCAAAATTGTAAATCAAGTATTTGTAAAGTGAAGACTGGAGGCTTACTCACATTAAATTCAGAAAAACTTTTATACTCTTTTTGCAAATACTTTTTTTTAAATTCTGAATTAGAATAACCACATTTGGAACTCTTTCTGTTAGTCAATAATTTTAGGTAGTTAAAACTTGGTCTTAAGCCTAAAGTGGGCTTGATTCTGGAAAGTAACTCTTTTCACAACTGTCTCAGTGCACATAAAGCTTTTTATAAAGATACTGTAAGGTCTTCTGTTCACATGGTCACATATTGATGCTAAGATGCTCTAATATCTAATATGGCCACAGTAATCTTGATAACCAATGATAACCAATACTATTTTTTCCTATCTTTAGGAACCTACACCAGAACAACTATACCCAACAGATCCCAAGCTACTATTTGTGCCAATGAAAATTTCATTTTGTTTCCTACATGAATGCTGTATATCTATTTTGGATTGTATATTGTATTTCCATATTTCTGCTTTGATTCATAGTACTTTCTCATGTTGTGAAATTGATTGTCATTGAACCAAAACTGTAATTAAAAAGAAATAGCTGAAAGAGGAAAAAAATAGTAAATACATATCTATCAATAATTATCTCAAATGTTAATGGACGAAATGCTCCAACCAAAAGACATAGGTTGACAGAAAGGGTAAAAAACAAGACCTATCTATATGTTGCCTATGAGAGACACATTTTACACCTAAATCCACCTGCAGACTGAAAGTGAGGGGATAGACAAACATTGATCATGAAAATCAATGTAAAAAGAAAGCCAGGGTAGCAGTACTTATATCTGGAACAATAGACTTTAAAACAAAGACTATAACAAGAAATCAAGACTATATAATAATAAAGGGGACAATCTAACAAAAATATATGACAATTGTAAATATTAATGCATCCAATATGAAAGCACCCAAATACATAAAACAGTTAATAACAAACATAAAGGAAGTAATCAATAGTAATACAATAATAGTAGGGGACTCTAACACCCCATGTACATCAATAGATAAATTATCTACACAGAAAATCAACAAGGAAACAATTGGCTTTGAATGACATGCTGGACCATATAGATTTAACAGATATATTCAGAACATTCCATCCTAAAACATCAGAGTACACATTTCTTTTCAAGTGTACATGGAACATTATCCAGAATAGATCACATATTAGGTCACAAAACAAGCCTCAATAAGTTCACAAAGATCAAAGTCATAGCTGGCATCTTTTCTGACCACAATACTATGAAAGTAGAAGTCAACCACAGGAAAAAATTTGGAAAAACCATAAATACGTGGAAGCTAAATAACATGCTACTAAGCAATGAATGGGTCAACCAAGAAATCAAAGAAGACATTAAAAAGTACATGGAAACAAACAAAAATGAAAATATAACAGTTCAAAATCTTTGAGATACAGCAAAAGTAGTTCTAAGAAGGAAGTTTATAGCAATACAGGCCTACATAAAGAAGCAAGAAAAATCTCAAAGCAACAACCTAAACTTACATATAAAGGAGCTAGAAAATGAAGAACAAACAAAATCCAAAAACAATATAAGGGAGGAAATAATAAAGATTAGAACAGAAATCAATGATATGGAAACCAAAGAAAAATATAACACATCAATGAAACCAGAAGCTAGTTCTTTGAAAAGATCAAGAAAATTGATAAGCCTCTACTTAGACTGAGAGAGAAAGAGAAGGAGAGAGAAAGGACTCAAATAAACAAATCACAAATAAAAGAGGAGAAATGACAACCAACACCAGAGAAATACAAACAACTGTAAGAGAATATTATGAAAAACTATATGCCAAGAAATTGGACACCCTAGAAGAAATGCATAAATACTTAGAAACATATAACCTGCCAATACTAAAGCAGGGAGAAATAGAAAATTTGAACAGGCTGATTACCAACAAGGAGATTGAATCAGTAGTCAAAAACTCCCAACAAACAAAAGTCCGGGGCCAGATGTCTTCACAGGTGAACTCTACCAAACAGTTAAAGAAGCGTTAATACCTGTTCTCCTCAAACTATTCTAAAAATAGAAGAAGGAAAACTTCAAAATTCACTCTAGGAGGTGAGTATCACCCTAATATCAAAACCAGATAGACACCAAAACAAAGAGAACTACAAGCCAATATCTCTCATGAACATAGATGCAAAAATCCTCAACAAAATACTAGCAAACCAAATCCAACAATATATTTTTTAAAAAATCATTCACCATGACCAAGGGAGATTTATTCCTGGGATCCAAGAGTAGTTCAATATTTGCAAATCAACCAATGTGATACATCACATCCATAAAAGAAAGGATAGGGGCACCTGGGTGGCTCAGTCGGTTAAACGTCCGACTTCGGCCCAGGTCATGGTCTCATGGTTTGTGAGTTCAAGCCCCTCATCAGGCTTGGACAGGCAGCCTGGACCCTGCTTCGGATTCTGTCTCCCTCTCTCTGTGCCCCTCCCTAGCCCATGCTTGCTCTCTCTGTGTGTCAAAAATAAATAAACTTTAAAAAATATTTTTAAAAAAAGAAAAGATAAAAACCATATGATCATTTTAATAGATGCAGAAAAAGCATTTGACAAAGTACAACATCCATTCATGATAAAAACCTACAACAAAGTAGATTAACAAGGAACATACCTCATCGTCTATCAAAAACCTACAGCAAGCATTATGTTCAATGGGGGTGGGGGGGGGGTGAGAGTTCACCCTTAAGGTCAGGAACAAGATAAGGATGTCTTCTTTATCTTCCACCACTTTTATCGAACATTATACTGGAGGTCCTACCCAAAGCAGTCAGACAATTAATAAAAGCATTCAGTAAGGAAGAAGTAAAACTTTCACATTTGCAGATGACATGACACTATACATAGAAAACCCAAAATACTCCATCAAAAACCTATTGGAATGTATAAGTGAATTTGGTAAAATCACAGGATGCAAAATCAACGTACAGAAATCTGTTGCATTTCCGTACACCAGTAATGAAGCAGCAGAAATATAAATTAAGAAAAAAAATCCCATTTACCGTTGCACCAAAAATAATAAGATACCTAGGAATAAACCTAACCAAAGACGTGAAAGAATAGTACTCTGAAAACTAGAAAACATTGATGTAAGAAATTGAAGATGACACAAAGACATGGAAAGACATTACATGCTCATGGATTGGAAGAACAAATATGGTTAAAATGTCTATACTACCTAATGCTATCTGCACATTTAATGCAATCCCTATCAAAATACCAACAGCATTTTTGGGGCGCCTGGGTGGCTCAGTCAGTTAAGCATCCGATTTTGGCTCTGGTCATGATCTCACAGTTTATGAGTTTGAGCCCTGCATGGCACTCTGTGCTGACAGCTTGAAGCCTCGAGCCTGCTTCAGATTCTGTGTCTCCCTCTCTCTCTGCTCCTCCCCCTACTCATGCTCTGTTTCTCTCTCTCTCAAAAATAAACATTAAAAAAAATTTTAAAAATACCAACAGCACTTTTCACAGAGCTAGAACAAAGAATCAAAAATTTGTATGGAACCACAAAAGACCCCGAATATCCAAAGCAAGCTTGAAAAAGAAAAGAAAAGCTGGAGACCTCACAATTCTAGACTTCAGGTTATATTACAAAGATGTAGTGAACAAAACAGTATGGTACTAGCACAAAAATAGCCATATAGATCAACAGAACAGAATAGAAAACCAGGAAATAAACCCACAACTACATGGTCAAGTAATCTTCAACAAAGTAGGAAAGAATATCCAATGGGAAAAAGGCTGTCTCTTCAACAAATAGTGTTGGGAAAACTGGAAAGTTAGATGAAAAAGAATGAAACTGGACCACTTTCTTACACCATACACTAAAATAAATTCAAAATGGATAAAGACCTAAATGTGAGACCTAAAATCATTTTTAAAAATAGTAAAGAGCACAGTCAGTAATCTCTGACATCAGCAGTAGCAACTTTTTTCTAGACATGTCTCCTGAGGCAAAGAAAACAAAATCAAAACTAAATTATTAGGACTATATAAAAATAAAAATCTTCTACATAGAGAAGGAGACAATCAACAGAACTCAAGGGCAACCTACTGAATGGGAGAAAATATTTGCAAATGACATATCCAATAAAGGGTTAATATCCATTTATGTAAAGAACTTAAACAACTCAACACCCCAAAACCAAATAATCCCATTGAAATGGGCATAAGCAGACATTTCTTCAAAAAAGACATACAGGGGGCGCCTTGGTAGCTCAGTCGGTTAAGCGTATGGCTTCAGCTCAGGTCATGATTTCACAGTTCACGAGTTCGAGCCCCACATCAGGCTCTGTGCTGACAGCTCAGAGCCTGGAGGCTGCTTCGAATTCTGTGTCTTCCTCTCTCTCTGCTCCTCCCCGCTCATGTTCTATCTCTCTCTCTCCTTCAAAGATAAATAAAAACATTAAAAAAAAAAAAGACACACAGATGGCTAACAGACACATGAAAAGATGTTTATCATCAGTTACCATCAGGGAAATGCAAATCAAAACTACAATGAGATATCACCTCATATCAGAATGGCTAAAATCAACAACACAAGAAACAAGTGTTGGGAAGGAGACAGAGAAAAAGGAACCCTCGTGTATGTTGGTGGGAATGCAAACTGGTGCAGCCATTGTGGAAAACAGAATGGAAGTGCCTCAGAAAGTTAAAACTAGAACTACTCTGTGATCCAGCAATCACACTACTGGGTATTTACCCACATAATATAAAAACACTAATTCAAAGTGATACATTCACCCCTATGTTTATAGCGACCTTATTTATAATAGGCAAGATATGGAAGTAGTCCAAGTATCCATCAATAAATTAATGGATAAAGAAGATGTGGTGTGTGTGTGTGTGTGTGTGTGTGTGTGTGTGCACAATGGAATATTATTCAGCCATAAAAGAGAATGAAATCTTGCCATTTGCAACAACATGGATGGAGCTAGAGAGTATAATGCTAAGTGAAATAAGTCAGTCAAAGACAAATTCCATATGATTTCACACACATGTGTAATTAAAGAAACAAAACAAACAAGCAAAGGAAAAAAAAGAATGAGAGGAAAAACAAGAAACACACTCTTAACTATAGTGAACAAACTGATGGTTACTAGAGGGGAGGTGGGTGGGAGGATAGGTGAGATAAGTGATGAGGATTAAGGAGTGCACTTGTGATGAGCACCTGGTGATTATAATAAAAATTTTAATGAATGAATGAATAGGTAGGTAGATAGATAGATACATAGATAGATAGATTAAGACTGAGAGAAAAGAGATAAAGCTTCCAATCTTGCTTTGCCACTAACAAGCTGTGTGATGTTGGGTTACTCACTTTTTTTTTCGGAACCTCAGTTTCCTTTTCTGTAAAATGAGGCTGGGGTATATTGCCTTTATTCTCTCTAGCCATGCTAAAATCCTACTTCTTGTATTATATCCCTTTCCTCACATTCCTGATGTTATCTCAGATGAAATAAATATTTTTAAGAAAATAAGAATATACCATTAATAGGATTTTATATCAAAAGTTATCTGCAAACAAATGACTTAATTAATTCTGCAACTTATTCATTCTTTCATTCATTCAACAAAATTGGATTTCAAAGTTGAGTACCTATTATGAACCAGATACTGTGGTATCCTATAAAGTCTTCCCATATAAAGTATAAAAGTCAAAAGGACATTTTACCTACCCTCAAGGATTTTATATTCTGGTGGTGGAGACAGGCACATGATTTTAATAAAAGGTAGAAGTAAATGATAGAGGGAAGCACAGCAAACTTTTGGGAGAGAAATGATATACCCTCTTAAGATGGGGAAGGCTTCCTAGAGGAGGAGACACATGACCTAAAGAATGAGTAGGGGGTTATTATTCTAGGTAGAGAAGAAAGACTGTCAAAGTATAGAAGAGTAGAAGTAGAAAGAATTTTGAGATAGTAGTAGTAGCTAGAATGTAAAGCACAGAGTAAGGAACAATTGCATAAGAGGAATAAGTAGTGGAAATTCTAAGGTACCTTTTAAAGGACCTTCATTTTGTCCCATAGATCAATGCTTTTCAAAGAAGCCAAGGATCCACATGTACCAGAATTACTTGAGACTTTTGTAAAAACAAAACAAACAAACAAAATCTGAGTTTTGATTTTAAGCTAAATCTGCTGATTCAGAATCCCTTGGGATGAGGCCTGGGGGTCTGTATATAAAAGATATATTCCAGTATTTCAGATGCAACCTGAGGTTTGAGAATCATTTGTATTAGATATTTTTACATCCATTATTTTTACTTAATTTCCACCATGATATTATTAGTAATGGGAATTTGGGTTCCAAGAAAGATGCCATTCCCTAGGATAACTGATGAAAGCAAAATCAATATTATGAGCTGAATAAACATTAGGATCAATGAATAAATGACTATATCAGGAATAGAGAATAAAACTAGGACTTGGGTGCCAGAAGTATGTTCCAAATTGGGGATTTAATTTTTATAACAAGGCAGAATATCAAGGTGAATACTGAAGTATAAGATCAGACATAATAAACACTACAGTTTAAAACACTTTCTAAAATCTCAGTTTCTATCCTGTAAAATGGAAATAACATCTTTCAGAGGCACCTGGGTGGTTCAGTCGTTTAAGCCTCTGGCTTCAGCTCAGGTCATGATCTCGCTGTTCATGGGTTCGAGCATCACATAGGGCTTTCTGCTGTCAGTGCAGGGCCCGCTTCAGATCCTTTGTCCCCATCTCTCTCTGCCTCCCTCCCCCCACAACAAATAAATATTAAAAAAAAAAAATAACATCCTCCATTGGAAGAACAAATATTGTTAAAATGGCAATACCATCCAAAGCAATCTACATATTCAATGCAATCTCTATCAAAATAACACCAGAAAACACCCCAAATAGCCAAAGCAATCTTGAAAAAGAAAACCAAAGCTGGAGGCATCACAATCCTGTACTTACAAGATGTAATACTGGTACAAAAACAGACACTCAGATCAATGGAACAGAATATAGAACCCAGAAGTGGACCCACAAACATATCGCAACTAATCTTTGACAAAGTAGGAAAGAATATCCAAGTCTCTTCAGCAAATGATGCTGGGAAAACTGGACAACAGCATGCAGAAAAATGAACCTGGACCACTTTCTTATACCATACACAAAAATAAACTCAAAATGGATGAAAGACCTCAATGCAAGACAGGAAGCAAGGAGAAAGCAGGCAAAAACCTCTTTGATCTTGGCCGCAACAACTTCTTACTCAACACGTCTCCAGAGGCAAGGGAAACAAAAGCAAAAATGAACTATTGGGACCTCATCAAAATAAAAAGCTTCTGCATAGCGAAGGAAACAATCAGCAAAACTAAAAGGCAACCAACAGAATGGGAGAAGATATTTGCAAATGACATACCAGATAAAGGGTTAGTATCTAAATCTATAAAGAACTTATCAAACTCAACACCCAGAAAGTAAATAATCCACTGAATAAATGGGCAAAAGACATGAAGAGATACTTCTCCAAAGAAGACATTCAGATGAGTAACAGACACATGAAAAAATGCTCAACATCACTCATCATCAGGAAAATACAAATCAAAACCACAATGAGACACCACCTCACACCTGTCAGAATGGCTAACATTAACAACTCAGGCAACAACAGATGTTGGCGAGGATGCGGAGAAAGAGGATCTCTTTTGCACTGCTGGTGGGAATGCAAGGTGGTGCAGCCACTCTGGAAAACAGTATGGAGGTTCCTCAAAAAATTAAAAATAGAACTACCCTATGACCCAGCAATTGCACTACTAGGTATTTATCCAAGGGACACGGGTGTGCTGTTTCGAAGGGGCACATGCACCCCAATGTTTATAGCAGTACTATCAACAATAGCCAAAGTATGGAAAGAGCCCAAATGTCCATCAACTGGTGAATGGTTGAAGATTTGGTTTATATATACAATGGAGTATTACTCAGGATGAAGAAGAATTCAATCTTGCCATTTGCAACTATGTGGATGGAACTAGAAGGTATTACGCTAAGCGAAATTAGTCAGTTAGAGAAAGACAAATATCATATGACTTCACTCATAAAAGGAATTTAAGATACAAAACAGATGAACATAAGGGAAGGGAAATAAAAATAATATAAAAACAGGGAGGGGGACAAAACGTAAGAGACTCTTAAATATGGAGACAAAGGGTTGCTGGAAGGGTGGTGGGAGGTGGGGGGATGAGCTAAGTGGGAAAGGGGCATTAAGGAACCTATTCTTGAAATCATTGTTGCACTATATGATAACTAACTTGGATGTAAATTTTAAAATTAATTAATTAATTAAAAAAATAAAGACAGAGCAGGCTGCAGGCTTGGAATATTCCAGCTACCTTAGAAAGCAAAACTTCAGTTATACTGTTTAGTTTGCAATCAATTTATTTTTATGATTCCTTTCTAATGATGGCAAGTGATACAGGTTTTCCATGTGGGGTGGTCTTCAAATAAAGTTGTTTTAAGGGGAAAAAACTCTTCCAAAGGACAATGTGGGGGTCTAAGATGCTACCCAACTTGCATGCTAATAGATTAGCCTGCTACAGTTTAATGGATGCTAGAAGACACAAAATCCCTGGTTCAGAGACAAAGAACAGTTTATGACTTATGGCAACAGCAGTAGCCACAGAGCCAGCATATCTGTGCTTAGTCTCCAAGGCCCATTTCCAAAAGGGAGCTGCAAAAAGAGGGTTCTTTACAAAATGGGAACGCTGAGTTTAAGAAACCTGACAGAAGGGGCACCTGGGTGGCTCAGTTGGTTAAGTGTCCAACTTCAGCTCAGGTCATAATCTCACGGTTCATGGGTTCAAGCCCTGCGTTGGGTTCTGTGCTGACGGCTCAGAAGCTGACGGCTTCCGATTCTGTGTCTCTCTCTCTGCCCCTCCCCTCCTCACGCTCTGTCTCTCTCTCTCAAAAATAAAATAAGAACATTAAAAACATAACATAAACAAATAAATAAAAGAAGCCTGACAGAAGACATTATCTCTATCTCCCAAAACTATTTGCTGTACAAGCATCCTTCAAAAATTAGTCTGAAACAAATGGGAACCAGTGCCTCACTCACAAGATGTGCAGAAATGTAAGAGACTGACAGAGAACTGACTCATTATGATATATATCTCACAGGCTGATATAATAATTAAATGGAGTAAAATATATAAATTACATAACAAGGTGTTTAGAACACAAAAATAGCTCAATAAAAGTAATTGCTATTATTACTGCTATAGAATTATCATTTTGGGTTTTGTTGCTGTTTAACATTACTCAAAGATTGTTTGTGGTTTACCTATTAGCCTGCAACTTACCTTGACCAAGAGAATTGACCCAGAAGCCTGGAGTTGGGTGGGTCCTGAAGGTGGGACTAAATAGCATGACTGGGGAAAGAAAAGTTAAAAGGCAGAGTGGTCATTAGAGATATGGCCCTTGGGAACCTCAGTGGGGACCACATTGTCAGTCCTCTGCAATCTGTGGTAACAGTAAGTGATGAATTGGTAATTGTTGTCAGAGGCTTCAACCTCTGCTATTTTATTTCCTTCTCTACCCAAACAGAATCTGAAATTTCCTTACACAGCAAGCCTGTACCTGTAATGCCTTCCCTTCCCCTCTCTACCATCTGTTTTCTGGAAGGCAGCATATAATGGAAATAACCCAAGAAATCCTGGACTTAAATCCAATATTTGCAACTTACCAAAACTTTTTTTTAAAGTAGAAAATGGAATAAGTAACATTTAAATCTTTTGAATTTCCAGTGCCCAGAATAAGCTTAAGGCAAAGTGATGAGTTTTGACATAGGACTTGAATTTCTTTGCAGTCCAGCCCCTACCCATGGGATAGTTGACCTAGATCTGCCCTTCAAGATCTAGAATATAGGTTTTACTTCTCCTTTATCTTCCTAGGCTATTTGGAATTTGTAGTCTTTATTGAGCTTCTTCACAGGATTTGATCTTTCACATTGAAATACCTAATGGTGCTTTCAAGTAGCTTAATACTCTGCTAATGGCCAAAACTTTCTATCTACCCTAGAAGCACAAATCCAGCTGCTCGGTTATGGATTGCATATCCATTTGCAAACAGTAGGGCCTGTGCCTCTGGAAGAGAATAACATTTAAAATGGCCACTAGGCTTGGAGACAGACAGTCTGGGTTCAGAACCCAGTTTTATTACTTCCTAGTTCTCTGCGAGGCAGCATCTAAGGAGCTGCTAAGGAGCATCAAAACCTGCATCCAGATGGTTTTGAATCCTAGCTACTCACTAACTAGATGACTTCTGACTGACCACAAAACCTTTGTGAGCCTCACTTTTTCCATTTTTAAAATAAGAATGATAATACCTACCTGATGGAGCCTTCTGTGAGTAGTCAGTGAGATACCATGCTTACACAGTGCTCATCACATTATAGCACCCACCTAACAAGTGTGACATCCACTCCAGCCATTCAAGGTCTCATCATCCTCTGAACTCACAGCATGCGATGGCTCTGGCAGGAATGGAACACTTACATGCCTGTGGGCCCAGCACATAACTGAAGTCAATGAGTATAAGAAAAAGAACACTGCAATTTCAGGATACAAAGCAATTAAAAGTTGGCCTCAACATTGGGAAGAAAATAGTAAATGTTGAGGACTGTGGCAAACCAGGAAGTGTGTGTTTCATCTAACACACCTACCACTCCAGCCCATAGTTGCCCCATATTAACAGATCTGATTTTTCCTAAAAGAAGTCATATATTTGGATTTTTAGGTAAACGTTCTCAACTTTTAACTGTTGGCTCACTTAAACATACTCGGGGGCACCTGGGTGGCTCAGTCGGCTGAGTGTCCATCTTCGGCTCAGGTCATGATCTCATGGTTCTTGAGTTCAAGCCCCACATCAGGCCCTGTGCTGACAGCTCAGAACCTGGAGCCTGCCTCGGATTCTGTCTGTCTGTCTCTCTCTCTCTCTCTGCCCCTCCATCACTCATTCTCTCTCTCTTTCTCTCCAAAATAAATAAACATTAAAATAATTAAAAAATAAATTTAAAAAACATACACAAACAAACTTGGAACTAAAACAAAAAAAGCTTAGTCCAGACCACCAACTAGGAGACTCTATTTAACCACATTCACTCGATACCATTTAAGCCCAGAGCTTATATTACTCCTTGACTCTTTTTATTTTATTGTGTAATTTTTAGTGCTCAAGTTCTGTCTCCAATTATATTTTGTTAAGCTACTTGAGTAAGATATTTGAGAGCAGGGTTGGTGTCTTGCTCAGGAAATAGCCACAATTGGTAAACTCCCCTTTGGGTTATATGCTTTAATCCCCTGAAATGGCTTGCTTCCCTCCAGAAGAACGTATTGACTTCTTTGTGCCATGACACAGGAATACAACAGCTGGCTGCCTCTGGGAGGTTGAAAATAAACAGGTTCAGAAGCTCTGAGGACAGAAAATGGACATTGTAGGTGGAGAAACAGCCCAAAATAAATACAGCTGTTGAGGCAGAAAATTTTATTTACTTTGGCTCTTTTGAGGTCTATACTGGGGGAGGAAGAGTTGCAAATCCTGAGACTTTTCATATACTGATGACAGAGACCCCACTGAGGGACTGATCTCTAGTGCTAGGCACATTTATACTAATCATTCAGTGTATATTTGATGATTAACAGATTGACTAGATAGCTCAAATGATGGAGGACATTTTAACAAAATGAAAATGATGAATCAAAGGTCTCTGCATTGGAGGGCCTATGTTAATGTACATTCTAGTTTGGAATATAACTCACACTGAACATTCTTTAACAGCAAGCTTTTGTTTGCCACATAGACATAAGAGATAAGACATGACACTAGCTTCAAAGGCAGAAAATATGGCCTGTAGTCTTAATTTGCTAACTAGCCATATGACTTTAGTAAATCATCACAATATTCTGGGACCCAGTTTCTTCCACTATAGAGTGAAGGATTCAGAAAGAAGATCTAGAATGGGAGCAGTGGAAAAGTATGGGATGAAGAACCAGAAGGTCCACATTCACATCCTAGCTATGATCATTCATTCCTGTGAAAACTTGGATGGGAAAGAACACAATCCCCAAATCTCTCTCCACCTTTGCAGACAAGACAAATCACAGTCTTCTTCTGGTGTTGTAACCATGAATTAGAGAGTAGAATTTACATAAAAGTGCTTTAAATGGATATACAAGCATAGACATTGGTATCAGACAGAATCGGCTTTGAACCCTGACCCCCCCCCCCACTTCCATATGCTCATAGAAAGGTGACTTAAGACTTTTTACCTTACTTTCCTAATTCAGAAAATGCACATAATGATATCTACTTCATTGGGTTGCTATAATAATTAAATTATGTGTAGTAATATATGGAAATCACAAAGCACCATAAATAGTAATTATTATAGCTGGTAAAAGACAAATGGCATTGATATAAGATCTCTATTGCATTATTACATGGTACTAATTAGCTAAATCCAAAAACAAACTACTTTTTTTACGTTTTGATCTCAATAAAAATTATTCTCCCTTTACAAAACAAAACAAAACAAAAACACCAAACAATGAAACAGGGTGATCTAGTTTAAGTTGATCATGAACCTAGTTGTTTTCTGAAGCCCAGGAGAGAATAAAATCCAGACATCCAAACATTGTGGCTCAAGTTTAATTTGCCCTGCAAGGGCCTGTTGCATTGAGGTAAAAAATAATGGGAAAGTTTCTTTTAGAAAGAAAAGATCACAGCCCATTTTTCAGAAAGCAGCCCATGGAAATACTTGGGTGTGTAGTGGTCCAGAAAGCAAAAGCAAAAATCCCAGACAGTCACTGTTGCAGATTGTGTTCTCAGGGCAACATTCCAGGCTTTTCTAAGATCCAGATCACAGGAGTAACTCTTTATCTTAATAGCTCTCCAGATCTTGCCAATATCATAGGGTACACTTGAAATCAAACTTCATCCAGATGGCAAGAAATGAATTGAAACTCTCTTTATCTGACAACTGAATTAATCACTCATTCATCCACTGATTTATTCATTTAAAACACAGCTATTATTAGTCTAATAATATGCACTATGCTAGATGCTACAACCATAAACTAGGCAAAGTCCCTGCTTTCAGTAATGATCTGAAATACAAAGATTCTCACACACATAACTCCAAATGTTTTGTAATGCCAGGTCTATAATGAGTAAATATTAAGATACATGAAATAATATTAAATGTGTCTACTCTATCACAAATATCTTACTGCTGACAATCTATCCTCCACAAAAGGGAAAGACTAATTATATATATAAACATGTTCATGGAACATTATTCATGGTAGCAATATAAATGCCTAACAAATGGAATAATGGTTCAAAAAGCCAAGGTACATGAAAAAAATGGAATGCAGGCATTAAGAAGAATATAATTATAAAGATCAGCCAGATAAAAATAGCCTATTCATGTGAGATGATAGAAATAATACAAAATTATGATGTGTCAAAGACATTTAACTTGGGGTATAATTACATCTATTAAAAATACACATTTGTTTCTGAGTAAGGTCTGAAAGAGAATATAAAATTTTGTAGTTTTATAAAAGTAGTAAAATTTTAGTGATTTTTTTCTACCTTCTATAGTGTTGTTACATGTGTAAACAAAGTAAGAAGTTAACACATGCTGTGATTTGAGTAACAGGAGAAAGTGTTTCTTAACCTTATAAATATCTCCTTCAGTACCATTTCACCAAATACTGGCTTATCAGTTTTAAATTCTCTTTCAAATCTGGTCTCTTTCTGCATCCTCACTAATATGCTTTAGTTTAGCTTCTCAGTTCACCTGCTTTTTGCACCCATTAATTCACCCATGTCTCCATTTTTAGACTTCACAGGTGTTTGTCCATTCAACTAATATTTATTTTCCTTAAATATTCAGTCCTGGTAATCAAACAACCTTCCCTCAACCCACCAGACATGCACATGTATATCATGTCTGTGCCTTGGATTGCCATCGTCCCTGATATTAGAGATGCATGTAGAAAACATAAGCAGCTTTATGTTTTTTTGACATGACTCATTCTGAAATCCTTCCATTTGTTCCTGGGAGATAGAAGAGTGTACTTGGTAAGACTTTAGGTTCCACACAAGAATAGCTAAGACACTTCTGAAGAATTAGACTAAGGTGAGGAATTTGTTATACAAGATAGAAGACTAATTAACAAGCCAAAATAAGTAAAATAATGTGGTTACTCTGCTCCCAGTAATGATTGAGTAGCTCCTATCAGGCTAACCCTCCACATATAACAACTAAAATTCTGTAAAAACTATTAAAGAAAAAAAAACTCCCTGAAATAACTGAAAAACAACTAAAATCAGGTGGAAACTGGAGAGAAATTTACACTTAGATGAAGATAAATGAACTGAATTTTCCATTTTAAAATGGATTTTTATTTGAGGGCAAGCATTAGTTCACTAAAACTCAAGTAGAAGCCTATAATCTTAGTGGCTTGAAAACAAAATAACAGTTTGGGGCAAACACAGTAGTTGAAAAGTAAGGGGAGAAACCCAGGAAAGGGAAGATCCAGAAAGGGAGAGTCCCAAATTCTGCATATAAATTTTCCCCAAACCTCTGGCTGACCCTTAAACTGTGCATGTATGGAGGAGACTAAGTATTCCTGCTAAGGCTAAAGGGGTTAAACAGAGATTTTCACCTGCAAGGTAGACAGATTAGGAGTATGAGGTCAGCAAAATTAATTGCCTGCAAAACCAACAGTTTCAGGGGAATATAACAGAATTCAGAAACTACAAAATATCATTTACAGTGTCTAGGATATAATCCAAAATTATTAGACATATAAAAATAGAATAATTTAATAATGCATACTGAAGAGTAAAGGCAATTAGTGGAGACTAATAGATCAGATGTTGGAATTATAAAAAATGTTATTGTACCTAAAGGAAACTAGAAGAAACTAGAACATAGATGAAAACATATTCATAACGAATGAAAAAGTAGAAAATCCTCCAGCAGAGAAATAGTAACTATTTTTTTTAATAAAAAACTTTAGAATAGAAAATACATATGAAATTTAAAAATAAGAGATTTTTTTTCTCAGGAATAGATGGGATGAAAAATAAAACAAAATAAAAAGCCCAGAAGCAGATTCATGAAAGTGTAGATACTTGATATAGAACCGAACTGACATTGAAGACCAGTGGGTAAAAAATAGACATCCACACTAAAAAAAAAAAAAAAAAAAAAGGATTACTCTCTCATACCACACGTGCAGTCAATTGTATACTGATTAAAGATTTAAATGTAAAAGGCAAAAATTTAAAAATTTTAGAGGATAATATACCAGAAAATATTCATGACCTTTTGGCTGATAAAGAATTCTAAACAAGAAACAAAAAGTACTAAACACAAAATTATAAACTGACAAATTTGAAAGTATTTAAAAAATTTTAAAGCTAGATATAACAGAGTATGCTACCATTTTTATAAGAAGAGAAAGTAGAGTGTATATACAGTTATTGTTGTAAAAGAAGCAGAGAAAAGATAACCAACAGATGAAAATGATTATCTATCTATATGGAGTAGAGTGGTTGGGAACTGGATGAAGAGTGAAGAAATAGAGATCATGACTTCTTTGAGCTAACAATTAATTATTAATGTTTCATCTTATTATATATTGCTAATAATATATAGTAATTATATATATTCTGTCAACATATAAATATTTTTAAAGTTAAGTAAAGATGATTTTTTTAAAACCCAAACTCTAAAATTGAACACAAACAGAAATATATGACTCTACCTATAAGTCAAATTGATAGAACACTTAACCACGCAGAGAAAATAATTCAAGTAAATTTTTTTTTAACTTTTGAGAGCGAGGGTGCAAGCAGGGAAGAGGGCAGAGGGAGAGACAGAGAAAATCTTAAGCAGGCTCCATGCTCAGTGCAGGGTCCAATGCAGGACTCAATCCCACAATCCTGGGATCATGACCTAAGCCAAAATCAAGAGTCAGATATTCAATAGACTGAGCCATCCAGGCGCCCCTCAAGTAAATTTTAAACAGAATTACCTGACTGTTCACCTTTTGTATGATAGAGGATAAAAAAGTGCGGCAAATAAATTTGGAATTCGATTTAGTTTTGAATAACGGTACTGCTCTAAAACTGTTTTGTGTGCAGTGTAGAATAGAGCAAATGTATAAATGTTTGTGGTGTTGCTTGGGAAGCAGGGTTTTCACTATGGAAAAAGAGACATACCAAAATGGAATGAGAGAAGATAGCAAGTAACCCTGTGGTATTAGATCTGAATTCGAAGTATCAGCAAGAACTCGGGATTTTTTTAAGGGAATTTCCTGGTAGCTAGAAACAATGAGGCCCCAGTAGCAATGAGCACACCTAGAGCCCAGATGTTATATACTAAATCTCAATCCCAGCTAAAAGGAACAGAGCTACCTGGAGAAATGTCTGATACCGGGTCTAGGATAAGGAGTGTACAAAATAAACCTGAAATATCACATGATGCCAGAAAGCAAATGCATGCTTAATGACTAGCGGATTCATGTTGTTAACAGCAACAGAGCTACTTTCCAAATGAAAAATTATTTGCAACACTAATATGTGAAAGGGAAAAAGCAAAACCATCCCTGGTCTTTCACCCTCCATCTTATTTCATATCTTCATTCAGTGGCAGCCTCTCAGACCAAGATTTTGAGAACCATTGGTGTATTGAAAAGAGCCTGGATTTAAATGTCCAGAGACCTGGACTCTAACCCAAATTTGGCCAAACACTCCCATATAGTCTTAGATAATTATTTAGTCTCTCTGGGCTAAATTTACATATATTTACTTATATGTAAAGCAGGGCTAAAGCTACTAATTTGCGTATTTCACACTTGTGAGGGTCAAAGAAGATAATTGTGAATACTCTTTACAAGGTTAAATAGAATGGTTCTACACTAGTGTAATTTATTACACCCCATGGGACATTTAGACATATTCTTGTACACCATTTGGCAGCTGTCATTCTTAGCTGTTGCCAAATGGTAAGGTAACAATAACAGATATTTAATACATATCGGGGGAAGATGGAAGTTGCTCTTCACCCTTCCTTTCACCACAGCTTTACTAGTCACGTATGGTGTCAGGCATCTGACAGTACAAAGATAAAGATGCCATGTGTTCACTGTATAATAAAGGAAAAATAGCATAAATAAAATACTTTAATGTAGTATGAGGATGATGCTGGAAACACTTATATTACACTTGCAACCAGAAAACAATGCAATAGGCAGTGCCAGGATTCAGGGTAGAGAGGGGTGGCAGGGAACAAACACCACATAGAAATGAAGTTGCCAGAGGAGCCAAGATGGCAGAACAGCATGGAAGATTTTGTGTGTCTCACATCCATGAAATAGAGCCAGACCAACACTAGCCCATCCCACACACATAGAAAACTGATCGGAGGATTAACACAACAATCTGCACAACCTAAACCACAGAGTTCAGCAGGTACACAGTGCAGAGAGCTGAACATGGGGAGTGAGAAGCCATGAACGGTAGGGAACTGCTTTTGCGAGTAGAGAGAGGACTGAGACTGGGGAGGGGGAGAGAATACGAGAAAAGCACCCCTCCCCAAAAGCAGCTGGAGAGAAAGTGGAAAATTGGAAAGAGCCGCAGGGACTAAACTAAAAACGGAGAAAGGAGGAAGGAGAGGGTTTAAATTGTATTATGACTGTAAACAAGGGGAGCGCAAAGGCTGCAACTCCACAGTTTGATACCTGGTGGTACTCTGATGGAAAGAGCAAATCCCCAGGAACAGAGTGGGGTCTGGGAGGTTCTTGGGCCACACAGGAAAAACCGGTTACACTGCTGGAAGGACATTTGGTAGAGACTGTTGAAGCCACGTGGTCCCAGCAGACCCCAGAAAACAGCTACATCCACTGGTGCTGGGGCAAGGTTGTTAAGGGTGAAGCCTGGTACCAGATGTGTGTTGTGATTTTTCATAATCCCTGAAATGCTGCTGCTACACTATCTTGTGAAATTTTTCTGGGTTGGGCTGGCACCTGGCCGCAGTCTCAGGGCACTGGCAGCAGCAGGGTCCAGCAAGCGTTCCTGGGTGCAGCCAGCCTTCAGCCATTTCTTGGTGAGACCCTCCCGCAGTGGGGTGGAAGGAGTCAAAACCGCAGTCCTTCAGAAGTAAGGAGCCAGAGAAAATAGCTGCATCTGAGACAAAACTTGGGAGAAAGGTACTGCCTGGGGCCTGGCCACAGAAAGTGAAAAAGCTGGGAGTGGACGAGAGCTAAAGACAGAGGACAGGTGTGTGATTGCTGATCTGGGAGAACAGACTGGGTAGCTGGGTGGCCCCATTTTCACCGCTCCCGCACATGCGCATACGCTCCTACCAGTGCTGCAACAATCCACCCCAGTAGGATAGCAGCACCATCTAGTGGAGGGCGGAGCTGTTACACTGAGTCCCACCCAACTGGGCCAACGTCACTCTTCAAGAACACAAGTCTCGCCACCGGCTTAATTTACGGACTATAAAGAGCTAAATAGACTGACTTCTATGGGAAAACGAAGCAATTTCAGTCCTACTTCAATCTGTTAGGTTCATCTATTCAATTTTCTTTCTTTTTTTTTCTTTTTCCTTTATCTCTTTTACACTTCTTTTCTTTTTCTTGAATACAGAAAGAGAAAAAATTCATTTTTGTTTTGAATTTTTATTAAAAATACCTTTCTTTAATTTTTATTACTCTATTTTTTACTTTTGTGTAAATTTTTTCAAATTCTACTTTACTTCCATCATTTTATTTTGTCTACTTCAGTGTACTCACCTTTTCGAATTTTCAAACAACTTCCTTTTTTTCCTTTTTCTTGAATGCAGAAAGAGAAAAACTTCATTTTTACTTTCAATTTCTATTAAAAATATTTTTCTTTAATTTTTTTACTTTATTTTTGCTTTTATGTAAATTTTTTCAAATTCTATTTATTTCCATAATTTTATTTTAGTCTACTACAGTGTATTCAATTTTTCAAATTTGCAAACGAGTTCCTTTTTTTCTTTCTTTTTTAAAATCTGTTTTCTCTTTTTTGTTTCTTTTCTTTATCTTGAGTACAGGAAAAGAAAAGATTCAAATTTATTTTTAATTTTTATAAATTTTCTTTAATTTTTCTACTTTATTCTTTACTTTTATGTTATTTTTCAAATTCTATTTCACTCCCATAATCTCATTTTAGCCTACTTCGTTTATTCGTGTATTCATTTTTTCAAATTCTCAAACGATTTCCCTTTTTTTCTCCCCTTTTTTTTTTCCCTAATCTGTCAAACCACTTTCAACACCCAGACCAAAACACACCTAGAATCTAGCATCATCTATTTGATTTGTGTGTGTGTGTGTTTAATTTTTTAATTTTAATATTTTTTTAATTTTAATATTTTTTATTTTAATTTTTCTGCCTCATCAATCCCTTTTCTCCCTTCAAAATGACAAAACAACAGAATTCACCCCAAAAGAAAGAGCACGAAGAAATGACAGCCAGGGATTTAACCAACACAGATACAAATGAGATGTCTGAACCAGAATTTAGAATCACGAGAATAAGAATACTAGCTGGAGTCAAAAATAAATTAGAATCCCTTTCTGCAGAGATAAAAGAAGAAAAAATAGCCAGGATGAAATTAAAAATGCTATAACTGAGTCACGGATGGAAGCAGTGGCAGCAAGGATGGATGAGGCAGAACAGAGAATCAGCAATCTAGAGGACAAACTTATAGGGAATAATGAAGCAGAAAAAAAGAGGGAGATTAAGGCAAAAGAGCACAATTTAAGAATTAGAGAAATTGGGGAAGCGAAGTGCGTTCATCCCAAGCTAAGGACTTGTCAAGGAGGTCAGCATACTTAAAAGTGACACAGGTGCCTTTTACACTGCTAAGCACTGGAAATACCTGCAAGAGTCACAGTGCTGGCTTGAAGATGGCGGCATAAGAGGACGCTGGGCTCACCGTGTCCTGCGGATCACTTAGATTCCACCCACACCTGCCTAAATAACCCAGAAAACCACCAGAAGACTAGCAGAATGGATTCTCCAGAGCCAAGTGTAGTTGAGGAGGCCCACAGAAGAGGGTAGGAAGGGCGGAGAGGCGGTATGCGCTACATGGACTGGCGGGAGGGAGCTGGGGCAGAGGGGGAGTTTCCTGGCAAAGCAGAGCCCCTGAGTCTGGCTTGCAAAAGCGGAGGGGCCGGATGGAGTGTGTTCTGACAGCAAGTGGGACTTAACATCTGGAAGGTTATAAGCTAACAGCTCTGCTCTGAGAGTGAAAGGGCTGGAGGACAATGGGAGGGAGAGTTGTTGAGCCCCAGACAACAGAGCACAGGTTGGCGGGGAACAAAAGTGCTTGCCAGCACCATCTCCCTCACCCATCCCCCAGCCAAAATCCCAAAGGGAACCAGTTCCTGTCAGGGAACTTGCTTGCACCACACAAACACCCAACACTGTGCTTCTGCGGATCCATCCTGCGGGGGCGGGACTGACTGCTTCCCAGTGCCACAGGGCCCCTCCCGAAGCAGATCACCTAAGGAAAAGCGAGCTGAGCCTGCCTCTCCCGCCCCTGTGCACCTTGCCGATCCACCCCAGCTACTACACCAGATGCCCAGCACCACAAGCCTGGCAATGTGCAATAAGCCCAGATGGGCCACGCCACCCCACAGTGAATCCCGCCCCTAGGAGAGGGGAACAGAAGGTACACACCAGTCTGACTGTGGCCCCAGCGGTGGGCTGAGGGCAGACATCAGGTTGGACTGCGGCCCCGCCCACCAACACAGGTTATTCAAGACAGCACAGGGGAAGTGCCCTGCAGTTCCGCACCACTCCAGGGACTATCCAAAATGACTAAACAGAAGAATTCCCCTCAAAAAAAACCTCCAGGAAATAACGACAGCTAACGAACTGATCAAAAACAATTTAAACAATATAACAGAAAGTGAATTTAGAATAATAGTCATAAAATTAATCACTGGGCTTGAAAACAGTATAAAGGACAGCGGAGAATCTATTGCTACAGAGATCAAGGGACAAAGGGACAGCCAGGAGGAGCTAAAAAATGCTATTAATGAGCTGCAAAATAAAATGGAGACAACCACAGCTCGGATTGAAGAGGCAGAGGAGAGAATAGGTGAACTAGAAGATAAAATTATGGAAAAAGAAGAAGCTGAGAAAAAGAAAGATAAAAAAACCCAGGAGTATGAGGGAAAAATTAGAGAACTAAGTGATGCACTAAAGAGAAATAATCTACGCATAATTGGTATTCTAGAGGAGGAAGAGAGAGGGAAAGGTGCTGAAGCTGTACTTGAAGAAATAATAGCTGAGAACTTCCCTGATTTGGGGAAGGAAAAAGGCATTGACATCCAACAGGCACAGAGAACTCCCTTCAGATGTAACTTGAATCCATCTTCTGCACGACATATCATAGTGAAACTGGCAAAATACAAGGATAAAGAGAAAATTCTGAAAGCAGCTAGGGATAAACACACTCTAAAATATAAAGGGGGACTGATAAGACTAGTGATGGATCTCTCTACTGAAACTTGGCAGGCCAGCAGACCAGAAAGGAATGTCAGGAAATCTTCAATGTGATGCACAGAAAAAGTATGCAGCCAAGAATTCTCTATCCAGGAAATCTGTCATTTAGAATAGAAGGAGAGATAAAGGTCTTCCCAAACAAACAAACACTGAAGGAACTCATCACCACTAAAACAGCCCTACAAAAGATCCTAAGGGGGATCCTGTGAGACAAGGTACCAGAGACATCGCTACAAGCATGAAACTTACAGACATCAAAATGACTCTAAACCCATATCTTTCTATAATAACACTGAATATAAATGGACTAAATCACCAAACCAAAAGACATAGGGTATCAGAATGGATAAAAACACCAGACCCATCTATTTGCTGTCTACAAGAGACTCATTTTAGACCTGAGGACACCTTCAGATTGAGAGTGAGGGGATGGAGAACTATTTATCATGCTACTGGAAGTCAAAGAAAGCTGGAGTAACCATACTTCTATCATACAAACTAGACTTTAAATTAAAGGCTGTAACAAGAAAAAAAAAAAAAATAATAAAGGCTGTAACAAGAGATGAAGAAGGGCATTATATAATAATTACAGGGTCTATCCATCAAGAAGAACTAACAATTATAAATGTCTATGCGCCGAATACAGGAGACCCCAAATGTATAAAAAAATTAATCACAAACATAAGCAACCTTATTGATAAGAATGTGGTAATTGCAGGGGACTTTAACACCCCACTTACAGAAATGGATAGATCATCTAGACACATGGTCAATAAAGAAACAAGGGCCCTGAATGATACATTGGATCAGATGGACTTGACAGATATATTTAGAACTCTGCATCCCAAAACAACAGAATATACTTTCTTCTCGAGTGCACATGGAACATTCTCCAAGATAGATCACATACTAGGTGATCATAAGTCCTTCATAAGTATACAAGAATTGAGATCATACCATGCATACTTTTGGACCACAATGCTATGAAGCTTGAAATCAACCACAGGAAAAAGTCTGGAAAACCTCCAAAAGCATGGAGGTTAAAGAACACCCTACTAAAGAATGAGTGGGTCAACCAGGCAATTAGAGAAGAAATTAAAAAATATATGGAAACAAACGAAAATGAAAATACAACAATCCAAACGCTTTGGGATGCAGCGAAGGCAGTCCTGAGAGGAAAATACATTGCAACCCAGGCCTATCTCCAGAAACAAGAAAAATCCCAAATACAAAATCTAATATCACACCTAAAAGAAATAGAAGCAGAGCAGCAAAGACACCCCAAACACAGCAGAAGAAGAGAAATAAAAAGATCAGAGCAGAAATAAACAATATAGAATCTAAAAAACTGTAGAGCAGATCAATGAAACCAAGACTTGTTTTTTTGAAAAAATAAAATTGATGAACCTCTAGCCAGGCTTCTCAAAAAGAAAAGGGAGAGGACCCAAATAGATAAAAAAATGAATGAAAATGGAATTATTACAACCAATTCCTCAGAGATACAAACAATTATCAGGGAATACTATGAAAAATTATATGCCAACAAACTGGACAACCTGGAAGAAATCGACAAATTCCTAAACACCCACACACTTCCAAAACTCAAACTGGAAGGAATAGAAAGCTTGAACAGACACATAAGCAGCGAAGAAATTGAATCAGTTATCAAAAATCTCCCAACAAATGAGAGTCCAGGACCAGATGGCTTCCCTGGGGAGTTCTACCAGACATTTAAAGCAGACATAATACCTATCCTTCTCAAGCTATTCCAAAAAACAGAAAAGGAAGGATAACTTCCAGACTCATGCTATGAAGCCAGCATTACTTTGATTCCTAAACCAGACAGACATACAGTAAAAAAAGAGAACTACAGGCCAATATCCCTGATGAATACAGGTGCAAACATTCTCAATAAGATACTAGCAAATCGAATTCAACAGCATATAAAAAGAATTATTCACCATGATCAAGTGGGATTCATTGCTGGGATGCAGGGCGGGTTCAACATTCGCAAATCAATCAACGTGATACATCATATTAATTAAAGAAAAGATAAGAACCATCTGAGCCTGTCAATCGATGCAGAAAAGGCCTTTGACAAAATTCAGCACCCTTTCTTAATAAAAACCCTCGAGAAAGTCGGGATAGAAGGAACATACTTAAACATCATCAAAGCCATTTATGAAAAGCCCACAGCTAATATCATCCTCAATGGGGAAAAACTGAGAGCTTTTTCCCTGAGATCAGGAACATGACAGGGATGTCCATTCTCACCACTGTTGTTTAACATAGTGTTGGAAGTGCTAGCATCAGCAATCAGACAACAAAAGGAAATCAAAGGCATCAAAATAGGCAAAGATGAAGTCAAGCTTTCACTTTTTGCAGATGACATGATATTATACATGGAAAATCCGATAGACTCCACCAAAAGTCTGCTAGAACTGATACATGAATTCAGCAAAGTTGCAGGATACAAAATCAATGTACAGAAATTAGTTACATTCTTATACACTAATAATGAAGCAACAGAAAGACAAATAAAGTGATCCCATTCACAATTGCACCAGGAAGCATAAAATACCTAGAAATAAATCTAACCAAAGATGTAAAAGATCTGTATGCTGAAAACTATAGAAAGCTTATGAAGGAAATTGAAGAAGATATAAAGAAATGGAAAAACATTCCATGCTCATGGGTTGGAAGAATAAATATTGTCAAAATGTCAATACTACCCAAAGCTATCTACACATTCAATGCAATCCCAATCAAACTGCACCAGCATTCTTCTCGAAGCTAGAACAAGCAATCCTAAAATTTGTATGGAACCACAAAAGGCCCCGAATAGCCAAAGTAATTTTGAAGAAGAAGACCAAAGCAGGAGGCATCACAATCCCAGACTTTAGCCTCTACTACAAAGCTGTCATCATCAAGACAGCATGGTATTGGCACAAAAACAGACACATAGACCAATGGAATAGAATAGAAACCCCAGAACTAGACCGACCAACTAATCTTTGACAAAGCAGGAAAGAATATCCAATGGAAAAAAGACAGTCTCTTTAACAAATGGTGCTGGGAGAACTGGACAGCAACATGCAGAAGAATGAAACTAGACCACTTTCTTACACCATTCACAAAAATAAACTCAAAATTGATACAGAACCTGAATGTGAGACAGGAAACCGTCAAAACCCTAGAGAAGAAAGCAGGAAAAGACCTCTCTGACCTCAGCCGCAGCAATTTCTTACTTGACACATCCCCAAAGGCAAGGGAATTAAAAGCAAAAATGAACTATTGGGACCTTATGAAGATAAAAAGCTTCTGCACAGCAAAGGAAACAATCAACAAAACTAAAAAGCAACCAACGGAATGGGAAAAGATATTTGCAAATGACACATCAGACAAAGCGCTAGTATCCAAAATCTATAAAGAGCTCACCAAACTCCACACCTGAAAAACAAATAATCCAGTGAAGAAATGGGCAGAAAAAATGCATAGACACTTCTCTAAAGAAGACATCCAGATGGCCAACAGGCACATGAAAAGATGCTCGACGTCGCTCCTCATCAGGGAAATACAAATCAAAACCACACTCACATATCACTTCACGCCAGTCAAAGTGGCCAAAATGAACAAATCAGGAGACTATAGATGCTGGAGAGGATGTGGAGAAATGGGAACCCTCTTGCACTGTTGGTGGGAATGCAAACTGGTGCAGCCACTCTGGAAAACCGTAGGGGGTTCCTCAAAAAATTAAAAATAGACCTACCCTATGACCCAGCAATAACACTGCTAGGAATTTACCCAAGGGATACAGGAGTACTGATGCATAGGGGCACTTGTACCCCAATGTTTATAACAGCACTCTCAACAATAGCCAAATTGTGGAAAGAGCCTAAATGTCCATCAACTGATGAATGGATAAAGAAATTGTGGTTTATATACACAATGGAGTACTACGTGGCAATGAGAAAGAATGAAATATGGCCCTTTGTAACAACGTGGATGGAACTGGAGAGTGTGATGCTAAGTGAAATAAGCCATACAGAGAAAGACAGATACCATATGTTTTCACTCTTATGTATATCCTGAGAAACTTAACAGAAACCCATGGGGGAGGAGAAGGAAAAAGAAAGAGGTTACAGTGGGAAAGAGCGTAAGAGCATAAGAGATGCTTAAAAACTGAGAACAAAGTGAGGGTTGATGGGGGGTGGGAGGGAGGGGAGGGTAGGTGATGGGTATTGAAGAGGGCATCTTTTGGGATGAGCACTGAGTGTTGTATGGAAAATAATTTGACAATAAATTTTATATTTAAAAAAAAAAGAATTAGAGAAATCAGTGACTCATTAAAAAGGAACAACATCAGAATCATAGGGGTCCCAGAAGAGGAAGAGAGAGAGATAGGGGTGGAAAGGTTATAAGAGCAAATCATAGCAGAAAACTTTCCTAACCTGGGGAAAGACACAGACATCAAAATCCAGGAAGCACAGAGGACCCCCATTAGATTCAACAAAAACCGACCATCAACAAGGCATATCATAGTCAAATTCACAAAATACTCAGGCAAGGAGAGAATCATGAAAGCAGCAAGGGAAAAAAAGTCCCTAACTTACAAGGGAAGACAGATCAGGTTTGCAGCAGACCTATCCACAGAAACTTAGCATGCCAGAAAGGAGTGACAGGATGTATTCAGTGTGCTGAATCAGAAAAATACGCAGCCAAGAATTCTTTATCCAGCAAGGCTGTCATTCAAAATAGAAGGAGAGAGTAAAATTTCCCAGACAAACAAAAATTAAAGGAGTTTGTGGCCACTAAACCAGCCATGCAAGAAATTTTAAGGGGCACTCTCTGAGGGGAGAAAAGATGCATATATATATATATACATGTATATACGTGTGTATATGTATATATACATGTATATATACGTATATACATGTGTATATATATATATATATATATATATATATATATATACCAAAAGCAGCAAAGATTAGAAAGGACCAGAGAACACCACCAGAAACTTGAACTCTACAAGCATCATAATGGCAAAAAATTCATATTTTTCACTCTAAAAGTCACTCTAAACTTCAAGGAATCAATGCTCCAATCAAAAGACACAGGGTAACAGAATGGATAAGAAAACAAGATCCATCTATATGCTGTTTACAAGAGATCCACTTTAGACCTAAAGACACCTTCAGATTGAAAATAAGGGGATGGAGAACCATCTATCATGATAATGGTCAACCAAAGAAAGCCGGAGTAGCCATACTTATATCAGACAATCTAGACTTTAAAATAAAGACTGTATCAAGAGATGCAGAAGGGCATTATATCATAATCAAGGGGTCTATAGACCAAGAAGACCTAACAATTGTAAACATTTATGCGCCAAATGTGAAAGCACCCAAATATATAAATCAATTAATCACATACACAAAGAAACTCATCTGAAGTAATACCATAATAGTAGGAGACTTCAACACCCCACTCACAGCAATGGACAGATCATCTAATCAAAAAATCAACAAGGAAACAACGACTTTGAATGACCACTGGACCAGATGGACTTAACAGATATATTCAGAACATTTCATCCTAAAGCAGCAGAATATACATTCTTCTCCAGTGCACATGGAATGTTCTCCAGAATAGACCATATACTGGGACACAAATCAGCCCTAAGTAAGTATAAAAAGATTGAGATCATACCGTGCATATTTTCAGACAACAATGCTGTGAAACTCAAAATCAACCATAAGAAAAAATTTGGAAAGGTAACAAATACTTGGAGACTGAAGAACATCCTACTAAAGAATGAATGGGTTAATCAAGCAGTTAAAGAGGAAATCAAAAATATATGGAAGTCAATGAAAATGATAACACCACAACCCAAAACCGCTGGGACGCAGCAAAGGTAGTCATAAGAGGAAAGTATATAGCAATCCAAACCTTCCTAAAGAAGGAAGAAAGATCTCAGATACACAACCTAACCTTACAGCCTTAAGGAGCTGGAAAAAGAACAACAAATAAAACCCAAAACCAGCAGAAGACAGGAAATAATAAAGATTAGAGCAGAAATTAATGCTATCGAAACCAAAAAAAAAAAAAAATAGAACAGATCAAGGAAACCAGAAGCTGGTTCTTTGAAAGAATTAACAAAATTGATAAACCACTAGCCAGTTTGATCAAAAAGAAAAAGGAAAGGACCCAAATAAATAAAATCAAGAATGAAAGAGGATAGATCACAACCAACACAGCAGAAATAAAATTAATAATAAGAGAATATTATGAGCAATTATATGCCAATAAAATGGGCAATCTGGAAGAAATGGACAAATTCCTGGAAACATATACACTACCAAAACTGAAACAGGAAGAAATAGAAAATTTGAACAGACCCATAACCAGTAAGGAAATCGAATAAGTAACCAAAAATCTGCCAAAAAACAAGACTCCAGGGCCAGATGGCTTTCCAGGGGAATTCTACCAAACATTTAAGGAAGAGTTAACACCTATTCTCTTGAAGCTATTCCAAAAAATAGAAATGGAAGGAAAACTTCCAAACTCTTTTTATGAAACCAGCATTACCTTGATTCCAAAACCAGAGACCCCACTAAAAAGGAGAATTATAGACCAATTTCCCTGATGAACATGGATGCAAAAATCCTCAACAAGCTATTAGCCAACCGACCCCAACAATACATTAAAAAAATTATTCACCACGACCAAGCAGGATTTTTACCTGGGATGCAGGGCTGGTTCAATATCCACATAACAATTAACGTGATTCATCACATCAATAAAAGAAAGGACAAGAACCATATTATCCTCTCAATAGATGCAGAGAAAGCATTTAACAAAATACAGCATCTTTTCTTGATAAAACCCTCAACAAAGTAGGCATATAAGGAGCATACCTCGAGATCATAAAAGCCATATATGAATGACCCAATGCTAATATCATCTTCAATGGAGAAAAACTGAGAGCTTTCCCCCTAAGGTCAGGAACAAGACAGGGATGTCCATTGTCGCCACTGTTATTCAACATAGTATTGGAAGTCTTAGCCTCTGCAATCAGATGACACAAAGAAATAAAAGGCATCCAAATCGGCCAGGAGGAGGTCAAACTTTCACTCTTCACAGATGACATGATACTCTATATGGAAAACCCAAAAGACTCCATCAAAAAACTGCTAGAATTGATTCATGAATTCAGCAAAGTTGCAGGATATAAAATCAATGCACGGAAATCGGTTGCATTCCTATACACCAACAATGAAGCGACACAAAGAGAAATCAAGGAATCGATCCCACTTACAGTTGCACAAAAAAAACATAAAATACCTACGAATAAATCTAACCAAAGAGGGGAAAAATCTATACACTGAAAACTATAGAAACCTTATGAAAGAAATTGAAGAAGACACAAAGAAATAGAAAAAGATTCCATGCTCCTGGATAGGAGAACAAATATTGTTAAAATGTTGATACTACCCAAAGCAATCTACATATTCAATGCAATCGCTATCAAAGTAACACCAGCATTCTTCACAGAGCGAGAACAAATAATACTAAAATTTGTATGGAACCAGAAAAGACTCCAAATAGCCAAAGTGATCTTGAAAAAGAAAACCAAAGCAACAGTTATCACAACCGCAGACTTCAAGCTATACTACAAAGCTGTAATCATCAAGACAGTATGGTACTGACACAAGAACAGACACTCAGATCAATGGAACAGAATAGAGAACCCAGAAATGGACCCACAAACGTATGTCCAACTAATATTTGACAAAGCAGGAAAGAATATCCAATGGAATAAAGACAACCTTTTCAGCAAGTGGTGCTGGGAAAACTGGACAGCGACATGCAGAAGAATGAACCTAGACCACTTTCTTACACCATACCCAAAAATAAACTCAAAATGGATGAAAGATTTCAATGTAAGGCAGGAAGCCATCAAAATCCTCGAGGAGAAAGCAGGCAAAAACCTCTTTGATCTTGGCCGCAACAACTTCTTACTCAACACGTTTCCAGAGGCAAGGGAAACAAAAGCAAAAATGAGCTACTGAGAACTCATCAAAATAAAATGCTTCTGCACAGCGAAAGAAACAATCAGCAAAATTAAAAGGCAACTGACAGAATGGGGGAAGATATTTGCAAATGGCATACCAGATAAAGGGTTAGTATCCAAAATCTATAAAGAACTTACCAAACTCAACACCCAAAAAACAAATAATCCACTGAAGAAATGGGCGAAAGACATGAATAGACACTTCTCCAAAGAAGACATCCAGATGGCCAACCGACACATGAAAAAATGCTCAACATCACTCATCATCAGGGAAATACAAATCAAAACCACAATGAGATACCACCTAAACCTGTCAGAATGGCTAACATTCACAACTCAGGCAACAACAGATGTTGGCGAGGATGCGGAGAAAGAGGATCTCTTTTGCATTGTTGATGGGAATGCAAGGTGGTGCAGCCACTCTGGCAAACAGTATGGAGGTTCCTCAAAAAATTAAAAATAGAACTACCCTATGACCCAGCAATTGCACTACTAGGCATTTATCCATGGGATACAGGTGTGCTGTTTCGAAGGGACACATGCACCCCCATGTTTATAGCAGCACTATCAACAATAGCCAAAGTATGGAAAGAGCCCAAATGTCCACCTATGGATGAATGGATAAAGAAGATGTAGTATATATATACAATAGAGTATTACACGGCAATCAAAAAAAATGAAATCTTGCCATTTGCAACTACGTGGATGGAACTGGAGGGTATTATGCTAAGTGAAATTAGTCAATCAGAGAAAGACAAAAATCATATGACTTCACTCATATGAGGACTTTAAGAGACAAAACAGATGAACATAAGAGAAGAGAAACAAAAATAATATAAAAACAAGGAGGGGTACAAAACAGAAGACACTCATAAATATGGAGAACAAACTGAGGGTTACTGGAGGGGTTGTGGGAGGGGGGATGGGTTAAATGGGTAAGGGGCATTAAGGATTCTACTTCTGAAATCATTGTTGCACTATATGCTAACTAATTTGGATGTAAATTTTAAAAAATGAAAAATAAAATTAAAAAAATAAATAAATTGATATAACCACTTAAAAAAATAAATAAACAGACTTATCATTTAGAAAAAAAAGAAATGAAAGTGCCAACATAGTAAAACATCTGGCAAAAATTAATGAGTATTAACCTGTAGGTAAATATGGCAGACTGAAAATAGGCACTTAATTTCAGTCACCCTTGAAATCCTACTAAAATGGCAATTTACACCTGGCAGTATAGCAAAATAATATAAGATAAACAAAAATGTGTTTAAACCAGCAAATCAGGGGGAGTTTAACAGTTTAAAAAAAGTTGATCAATGTAATTTGCCATGTTAAGAAGTTAAAGAAGAGGGGCGCCTGGGTGGCTCAGTTGGTTAAGCAGCTGACTCTTGATTTCTGCTCTGGTCATGATCTCACTGTTCATGGGATTGAGCCCCATGTGGGGTTCTGAACTGACAGTTAAGATCCTGCTTGGGATTCTCTCTCTCCCTCTCTCTTTGCCCTACCCTGATTTGCATGCTCTCTCTCTTTCTCTCTGTCTCTCAAAATAAATAAATAAACTTAAAAAAAGAAGTTAAAGAAGAAAAATTGTACAATCAGTTCAATAGATGTAGAAAAACATGTGATAAAATTCAACATACTTTCATGATTAAAAAGAAAAAGCTCAGGAAACTTAAAACACAAGAGATCATTTTTATAAAAAAATAAATAAAAATCAATCTTAACCCACAAGCAAACATAATTTTTAATGCAAAGACACTGAAAGTTATCTTTTTGATGTAAGTAACAAAATAAGGATGCCTCTGTCCCATTTCTTGTCAACATTGCCCTAAGGGTCCTAGCCAAAACTATAAAGCAAAATGAAGAAATATAATGTATAAGGGTTAAACACAAAATACAACTGTCATTATTTGCAAGTGTTATGATTGTGTTCCTAGAAATACAAAAATAATCTAGTGATAATTAATTCAGTTTAGCAAGGTTGCTAGATACAACATCAATATAAAATTTATTTCTATATATGAGCAACAAACATTTAAAAAACAAAAGTTAAAATAATATGCCATTTATTATATTATCAAAATTTAAGTAATTAGGAATAATTATAGCCTAAGATTTGTAAGGCGTATATGGCAAAAGACTACGAAATTTTAATAAAGAAAGTTAAAGGAGACCTAAACAAGTACAGAGACTAAGCACATGGATTTGGGGTCTCTCTATTATTAAATAACAGTTCTCCACAAATATATCTACAATTTCAATGCAATTGAATAAAAATCTCAATAGGTCTGAAGAAATAATAACAAGCCAATTCTAATATATATATATATATAATACAAAAAAAAACTAAACCAAGACTAGAATACACAAGAAACAATTATAGTAAGGACCTTGGCTCTACCAAAAATAAAGATATTACAGTACAGCACTTAAAAGAAGGTAGTGGAGAAAGAATGAAATCTGGCCGTTTGTAGCAATGTGGATGGAACTGGAGAGTGTTATGCTAAGTGAAATAAGTCAGAGAAAGACAGATAACATATGTTTTCACTCATATGCGGATCCTAAGAAACTTAACAGAAAACCATGGGGGAGGGGAAGGGGGAAAAAAAAGTTACAGAGAGGGAAGGAGGCAAACCATAAGAGACTTTTAAATACTGAGAACAAACAGGGTTGATGGGGGGTACAGGGGAGGGGAAAGTGGGTGATGGACATTGAGGAAGGCACCTGTTGGGATGAGCACTGGCTGTTGTATGGAAATCAATTTGACAATACATTATATTTTTAAAAACAAAAATAAATAAATAAAATAAAAGAAGGTAGTGGTGCAAGGACAGGTCAATAGACAAATCAAATAAAATATGTGTGCTCCAGAAACTGACCTACACGTATATGGGTACTTGACTTATGACAAGTCATAATAATAAGGTAGAGTAGTTAGAAGTGGGTGGTCTTTTCAGTACATAATGACAGGAATGTTGAGCATCCTTTTGGGGAAAAATGATATTGGAACACTTACTATGCAACGAAATCAAAATCAATTCCACCTAGCTCACGGCACTGAATAGGAAAGGCAAAATAATAAACCCTTTTAGAAGATAATATAGGTGAATATTTTCAGAACTTCAGGGTAAGGATATAGTCCCAAACAAAACACACAAAAAAATATAAGGCTAATATTAATAAAAATATTAATAAATTTGACAAAATTTGAACTAAATACTTCTGTTCATGAAATTACACCACCAAAATAAACAATGACACTCCAGGAGTAATGAATGCCCTTTGTATCTAGATTGTAATCTCATTATACTATTTCTCCAAAAAGAGAACCAGAGCACCTTTTAGTGATGGCAGTTCCAAATCTGTAACACCAAATGTACAGGATGAATCAGAGATATCTTGTCCAGCCTGAAAGCAAGAAAGTTATCAATGGCTACTAGTATCATACTGAAAGAACACAGGAGCCAATTAGAAGGGGCTCATACTGACCAAAGATGGGACAACTTAATCATCTAAAAAAATAATGGCTCCAATGAATTGAAGTATATCAAATATATACAAATCCATTTTTCATAATGATAGTCCAAAAATAAAAACTCAATTATCACTTTTAGAAGTTGCTACAGCAAGAAATCCTTATCCTAAAAATGATAAAAGGAAAGAATCAAGTTTTTATACTGCTTTCCCTGTACATTGCACTGCAGGTTAACAAAATAAATGACTAAGGAAATGTCTTCTTTATAAAAGAATCACAGGTAGTAAATTCAAGATTGATAGCATTAGAAAATCACCAGTTTACATCCCCCTAATGAAATAATTCATTTACGCAACATTAGTGGTTCAGAAATACTAACTGAAAGGTTGAAGGAGAACTTTTTAATGGAAAGATCATGTTGGTACTATCTCAACTCAAATCTAAGAATTACTATGAGTGGGAAAAACTGGCATTATGTGCCTCCAGACATGATGGAGAGGAACTATATAGCATTACACATATATACTGACAACAGAGATTTGGAAATTGACATTAAAGAGGATTACCACTTATGACAGCAACAAAAATAACAAATACTTATGGTGACCTTGGGTTAAGCAAAGATTTCTTAGATATGATGCCAAAAACAATTCATAACAAATTCATAAATTGGACTTAAACAAAATTTAAAACTTTTGCTCTGTAAAAATACACCATTTTTCTTTAAATGAAAGAATGAAAATTAAATAAAAGAATGAGAATGAAAAGGCAAGCGACATACTGGGAAAAATCTTTGCAAAGCATATATCTGATAAAAGACTTGTATCCAGATTATATAAAGAACACTCAAAGCTCAGTCATAAGAGAAAAAAACAAGACAATTAAAAATTAGGTAAAAGATTTAATCAGATATTTCACCAAAGAAGATCTATAAAGGGCACATGAAAATGAGTTCAATATCATTGGTCATTAGGGAAATGCAAATTAAAAGCACAATGAGGTACCACTAGAATGGCTAAAATTTAAAAGACAGACTTTATGAGTGTGGGTGGGATGTAGAAAACTGAAACTTTCCTACACTGCTGGTCTGCATGTAAAATGGCACAACCACATTGAAAAACATTTTGGCAGTTTCTTTAAAAGTTAAACATATACCGCTTCTGCCAATGTGTTATTCTGGTGGTGGTGGTGGATCACCCTTTGCCTGGCAAAATGGACACTGAGGCCATGAGCAGATACACCAACCCAATGAACTTTGGTTGTCCTCTCCCATCTGACTGTGGTGCTGTTGACCATTGGCATGTTCTTCATTGCCTGGTTCTTCATTTATGAGGTTACCTCCACTAAGTACATTTATCTACAAACAGCTTCTCATCTACTTGGTGGCCTTGCTTTTCATGGGCTTTGGAGTCCTCTTCCTGTTGCTCTGGGTTGTCATCTATGTATGGGCTCCCAATGGTTCCAACCAGGTGGCTTCACTGAATATCTTTTGCAAATTAATTTTTTTACTATTGCTGGAAGTGTCCCATTTGCTGCTCACAATAAAGGCAGATGTGTGACCAAAAAAAAAAGTTAAACTATACCTATAATATTATCCAGTCATTTAATTCCTAGGTATTTACCCAAGAGAAAGGGAGATACATGTCCACACAAAGACTTGCACATGAAGCATATGGCTTTATTTTTAATAGCCAAAAAGTGGAAACAACTCAAATGTCTATCAGCAGATGAATAGATAAATTGTGGTATATCCATACAATGGAAGGCTCAGCAATAACAGGGCAGGAACTAGTGATATAACAACATGAATGAATCTTAAATTACTTATGCTGAATGAAAGAGTATACACTGTGTGATTCCATTTACATAAAATTCTAGAAAATTCAAACTCATTTATAGAGATACATAGAAGATCAGTGGTCACGTAGGAAGAGTAAAATGGAGGGATTAACAAGGGTCATAAGGCTGGTCACAGGCCCATTGCATGGTGTCAGAGCACCAGTAAAATGATGACAGCGTAAAAGTGGGAGAGGAACGAGCAGCAGTGATGGGATTGCATAAAAGAAATTGATCAATTGGGTAAATATGTTAAGGATAATGGAATCAGTTTCCTGTTGGGAAAAAGGGAGTAAATGTGTGGAAAGAAGGAAAACTAGAATGAACCTTCTGGTGCTAAAATAAAATTAGAGTTGTCACTGTAGATTCATAGTTTTCAACACATAGATTGATAGGTAAATATAGATGTAAATGTGTATTGTTATATGTGAATATATTTTATTTTATTATTTTATTTTGTTTATTTAAATCCAAATTAGTTAACATATAGTATAATAATGGTTTTAGGAGTAGAATTTAGTGATTTATCACTTACATATAACAGTGCTTATCCCAAGTGCCCTTCTTAATGTCCATCACCCATTTAACCCATCCCCCCATCTAACACCCCTCCAGCAACCATCAGTTTGTTCTCTGTATTTAAGAGTCTCTTAGGGTTTCTCTCTCTGTTTTATGATATGTTAAATAAGCCAGTCAGAGAAAGACAAATATCATATGATTTCACTCATATGTAGAATTTAAGAAACTAAACAGATGAACATAGGGGAAGGGAAGGGAAGGGAAAATAAGATAAAAACAGAGAATGAATATTATATATATATGATATATATGATATATATGCATATATACATACATATATACATATAAATGTATACATACACATACATATATTCTCTAGCTATGTCCGCTAAGAGAACATGTGAGCAGTAATACCTTCAAAAGCAATAAGCACATCTAGTATCCAGATCTTATTCTCTAAATCCACTAAGTGGAATCTTGGAATTAAATTTCTTGGAGAAATAGTCAGTTTCAAGATAAGGTCAGGAAAAGTAGAACATGATCCTGGAATATTCTTTCTTTTTGTGCCAGAAAATAAGGAATGGCTTAAAGAATGATGGTGATATGTCAAAATGGCAAAGACTTGTCTTGAAGGGACTATCCCACACGTCTGGGATGATTTAAGCATCACAGTAAATCATATGTTAAAGCACTATAATCCTTTGAATAAAATTGGAAACCATGACTCAACATAAATTTAAAAATTAATAAGCTGAGTTTCATAAGATATTTAAATGAGGTACTTCAATATCATCAAAGAATCTCCCCACAAAATATCTGTTAATTATAAAGGACAAAAGAGTAAATTTGCAGCTGAGAAGGCTAGCAAACTTAACTACCTTAATCAAGTGATCAAAACTAACAACATCAATAACAGAACAAATAGAAATTATATGCCACCTGGTAGAATGCAATGAAAAGAACATAACATCACTTTTTTTTTAATTTTTAAAAAATCTTTATTTATTTTTGAGACAGAGAGAGACAGAGTGCGAGCAGGGGAGGGGCAGAGGGAGAGGAAGACACAGAATCCGAAGCAGGCTGCAGGCTCTGAGTTGTCAGCACTGAGCTCAATGTGGGGCTTGAACCCACTAACGGGGAGATCATGACCTGAGCTGATGTCGGACGCTTAACCAACTGAGCCACCCAGGCGCCCCGTGAACATAACATCACTTTTATAATTTTCTTGGCAAAGATGCATAAAGTAAATCTAATCAAGAGTAAATATCAGATAAGCTTAAATGGAGCGACATTTTACAAAATAATTGACCTATAATCTGCAAAAGCTTCATGGTTATGACTGTCAAAGAAAATTGGAGGAACTGTTTTGAATTGAATTGAAGAAGCCTCAAGAGTGTGTGATTCTGAACTGGAGGTTTTGAATTTTGGAATTGCAAATTAGGGAGTAGGTATAAAAGACAGTATTGAGACAATGTGCAAAACTTGAATGGAATCTAAGGATTAGATGGTATGGTACCAATGCTAATTTCCTGCTTTTGATAGTTGTATTGAGGTTATACAATAGAATGTTCTTGTTTATAAGAAACACATACTAATCTACTCCTGAAATCACTGGTTCACTATATGCTAACTAATTTGGATGTAAATTTTTAAAAATAAAAAATAAAATTAAAAAAAATAAATTTTTAAAGAAAAAAAAAGAAACACATACTAAAGTATCCCAGAAGTAAGGGGCATTATGGAGAATTATATGGGACATATTAGCAGTTTATTCTCGTATAGTGTAAAAAAATTATGTACCATATTTTCAACTTTTCTATAAATTTATTTCAGAGAAATTTTATTTTTTTTTAACGTTTATTTATTTTTGAGACAGAGAGAGACAGAGCATGAACAAGGGAGGGGCAAGAGAGAGGGAGACACAGAATCTGAAACAGGCCCCAGGCTCTGAGCTGTCAGCACAGAGCCCGACGCAGGGCTCGAACTCACAGACCGTGAGATCATGACCTGAGCCGAAGTCGGACACTTAACCAACTGAGTCACCCAGGCGCCCCAATTTCAGAGAAATTTTAAATGGAAAATTAAAGTCAGGCACTATATGTATGTATGTGTATATATATATGTATATATATATATATATATATATATATATATATATATATATATTATATATATGTATATAATATAAATATATATATTGTGAGTGTGATTTAATTTATCTAAAGTTAAAAAACAGACAAAACTATTTGTTTAGGGATGTGTAATTTGGTGGCAAAACTAAAATGAAAACCAAGGAAATTAATACATAAAAGTTAGGTTAGTGGTTACCACCAATGGCATGGGAGAGGATGATGATTGAGAAGGGAAATGCTTGGAGCTTCTTGGGTGCTGGGAATCTTGTACTATTTGACCTAGGTGATAGTTAAACACACGTTCATTTTACAAATATTCATTAAATTGTACACTTATGTTTTATGCACTTTCCTGTAAGTTTGTTGTATTTCATAGTATAAAATTGTGAAAAGGAATTTTAAGAAAGAAAACAAAATGAGACAATCACTTATCTTCAAATTTTAGATTTTTTCAGATTTTAGAAATATGGTGGATATGATATATTTTCTATAACTCCCCAAGTGGATCACTTGCTATAATCACTATAATCAAACACATCAAAATTTCTTTTTTTTTTTTTATTTTTTTTTATTTTTTAATATATGAAACTTACTGTCAAATTGGTTTCCATACAACACCCAGTGCTCATCCCAAAAGGTGCCCTCCTCAATACCCATCACCCACCCTGCCCTCCCTCCCACCCCCCATCAACCCTCAGTTTGTTCTCAGTTTTTAACAGTCTCTTATGCTTTGGCTCTCTCCCACTCTAACCTCTTTTTTTTTTTTTTTTTTTTTCCCTTCCCCTCCCCCATGGGTTTCTGTTACGTTTCTCAGGATCCACATAAGAGTGAAACCATATGGTATCTGTCTTTCTCTGTATGGCTTATTTCACTTAGCATCACACTCTCCAGTTCCATCCATGTTGCTACAAAAGGCCATATTTCATTTTTTCTCATTGCCACGTAGTATTCCATTGTGTATATAAACCACAATTTCTTTATCCATTCATCAGTTGATGGACATTTAGGCTCTTTCCATAATTTGGCTATTGTTGAGAGTGCCGCTATAAACATTGGGGTACAGGTGCCCCTATGCATCAGTACTCCTGTATCCCTTGGATAAATTCCTAGCAGTGCTATTGCTGGGTCATAGGGTAGGTCTATTTTTAATTTTCTGAGGAACCTCCACACTGCTTTCCAGAGCGGCTGCACCAATTTGCATTCCCACCAACAGTGCAAGAGGGTTCCTGTTTCTCCACATCCTCTCCAGCATCTATAGTCTCCTGATTTCTTCATTTTGGCCACTCTGACTGGCGTGAGGTGGTATCTGAGTGTGGTTTTGATTTGTATTTCCCTGATAAGGAGCGACGTTGAACATCTTTTCATGTGCCTGTTGGCCATCCGGATGTCTTCTTTAGAGAAGTGTCTATTCATGTTTTCTGCCCATTTCTTCACTGGGTTATTTGTTTTTCGGGTGTGGAGTTTGATGAGCTCTTTATAGATTTTGGATACTAGCCCTTTGTCCGATATGTCATTTGCAAATATCTTTTCCCATTCCGTTGGTTGCCTTTTAGTTTTGTTGGTTGTTTCCTTTGCTGTGCAGAAGCTTTTTATCTTCATAAGGTCCCAGTAATTCACTTTTGCTTTTAATTCCCTTGCCTTTGGGGATGTGCCGAGTAAGAGATTGCTACGGCTGAGGTCAGAGAGGTCTTTTCCTGCTTTCTCCTCTAAGGTTTTGATGGTTTCCTGTCTCACATTCAGGTCCTTTATCCATTTTGAGTTTATTTTTGTGAATGGTGTGAGAAAGTGGTCTAGTTTCAACCTTCTGCATGTTGCTGTCCAGTTCTCCCAGCACCATTTGTTAAAGAGACTGTCTTTTTTCCATTGGATGTTCTTTCCTGCTTTGTCAAAGATGAGTTGGCCATACGTCTGTGGGTCTAGTTCTGGGGTTTCTATTCTATTCCATTGGTCTATGTGTCTGTTTTTATGCCAATACCATGCTGTCTTGATGATGACAGCTTTGTAGTAGAGGCTAAAGTCTGGGATTGGGATGCCTCCTGCTTTGGTCTTCTTCTTCAAAATTACTTTGGCTATTCGGGGCCTTTTGTGGTTCCATATGAATTTTAGGATTGCTTGTTCTAGTTTCGAGAAGAATGCTGGTGCAATTTTGATTGGGATTGCATTGAATGTGTAGATAGCTTTGGGTAGTATTGACATTTTGACAATATTTATTCTTCCAATCCATGAGCACGGAATGTCTTTCCATTTCTTTATATCTTCTTCAATTACCTGCATAAGCTTTCTATAGTTTTCAGCATACAGATCTTTTACATCTTTGGTTAGATTTATTCCTAGGTATTTTATGCTTCTTGGTGCAATTGTGAATGGGATCAGTTTCTTCATTTGTCTTTCTGTTGCTTCATTGTTAGTGTATAAGAATGCAACTGATTTCTGCACATTGATTTTGTATCCTGCAACTTTGCTGAATTCATGTATCAGTTCTAGCAGACTTTTGGTGGAGTCTATCGGATTTTCCATGTATAATATCATGTCATCTGCAAAAAGCGAAAGCTTGACTTCATCTTTGCCAATTTTGATGCCTTTGATTTCCTTTTGTTGTCTGATTGCTGAAACACATCAAAATTTCTTCAGCAAAGCATCTAAATAATCACACCAGGTAGCATAAGTAAGAACTATAAGTAGCCAGATATGTTCAAATCAGATGTTGCTGTCAAATGAATTTTCTGCCAATGTAAAATTTTGTTTTATTTTGTTTTGGTTTTGGTCTTCAGAGCTTTTTGAATTTTGAAATTGTAAATTAAGGATTGTAGATGTGTATTAACTTTATAAAATGTACAGAAAAGGAATAGAAATCATCATATGCTATGCAGTTTAGCTATGAAAAGCACTTATATACTAAATGACATGCATAAACAGTGAAAATCATTCAACTGAAAACAATGGTATAACCATATTGCAAGATTGTACTGGGAAGTACACATTAATAATATAACTTTTATTTCCTGAAAATAGCTAGTCTGTATGTATGTAAAGAGAGATAAATCCCTACATAGATACCGCCTAAAACTGAAAAAAGAGGCAGCAATACAGGCATTATTTAGCAACATAGAGTTAAACACCAAGACATTCTAAAAAAGGTAAAAATGATTGTTTCTACATTCTGGAAAATGGGAGAGTGGTAAGAGAGAATCATAACTCTGTTACTTTTCATAAGCCTCAACAGTTTTATTTGGCTCTTTAAATTGTGTGGAAGAAATATGTAAACCTTTTTAAAAAAGTAATTGTTAAGTACCTAGTATGTTCAGGATACTGTACATAAGTAAGATATAAAAACCATTCTCAAAGTATTCTATTTCGGGTCAGCCATGTATCCATAAATAAAATGACCAGGACTACCAAATGTATATGATAACAGTCATTGGAGGTTTAGCCAACAGCAATTCAGAAGAGGGCAGAGAATGATTATTAAAGGAGTATGCCTGAGCTGAGACTTAAAAATGGGTAGAATCAATATTTGTGCTCATGTTACACCCTTGCTAACAAAAGGGCTTCCACTCTGGTCTGAGATTTGGATATCTGAAATGAAGACTTGGGGAAATGATATTGTTGATGGGGTCTTCAATTGGCAAAGAAATGGAAATGCCATTAAATAAAAGCCAAAGGGAAGGCAAAGAATCACAACAAAACAAAAGTATATCTTCTAACATTAATTCCAGAAATAGGTGGTTTCCACTTCATTCTACTAGAGCAGTGGTTCTCAACTGGGGGCTATTTTGTTGCCTTGAGTATATCTGACAATGTCTAAAGATGTTTTTCAGTGGAGAAGTGCTACTGGCAAAGTGGGTAAAGGCCAGAGATGCTACTAAACATCCTACAATGCACAGACAGCACACACAACAGAGAATAATCCCATGCAAAATGCCTGCAATGCTGAGATTGAGAAACTTTGTCCTAGATTATCCAATTCTGTTCCCTGTGCAGAGGTGGCCTTAGAAAGGGGGGAACAGGAATTGGCACAGGTATTATATCTTAAAAGATTCCAGGAAAACCTCCTAAGCACACTTGTCTCCACGGGTTGATTACTGGTACTCTAAAGTTTACCATTAAAAGTATCCCTTTGGGTTAAAATATTGCATATCTGGAAGTTCCCAATTAAAAGGAAGAAGTAACCCACTAAAGCAGCAATATCAAATGAGTTTCATCTTAAGACTGAATCTGACCAACTGGAAGGGGTTACCAAGAATACTATGTTAAAAAGATTCTGAAGACTCATTTGGGTTCTGTAGAGGAAAGGACCATGGCTGACTCATGATATGTAAACAGACACAGGAGAATGAGTGGGGACATGTCCTACATGTTTGCCTTTAACATCTTCTATTGAGTTCAATTATCAGGTCTGTTTTTCAGCTTTGTAGGGAATCATTGGAGAAATAAAATTCTTGACTGCAAAATTAAAGACGAGTATGGTAGATTAAAGACTCTAGAAAGATGTTCATGCCCTAATTTCCAGAACCTGTGAATAAGTTACGTTACACAGCAAGAGAGTGAAGACGAAAGAAGGAATTAAGGCTGACCTCAAAACAGGGAAATTATCCTGGGTTATTCAGGTGGGCCCAAAGTGATCACAGACATAAAAATTGAAAGTAAAAGGAGGAAAGTAAGAGTCAGAGTGAAATATGATGACAAAAGCAAAGTCAGAGAGATATATAAGAGAAAGCCTCCACCAGCCACTGCTGGCTTTGAAGATGGAAGGGCCATGAGGAAAGCACAGAAAAAGCAAGAAAATGGATTCTCTCCTAAAATCTCCAGGAAGGAATGCAGCCCTGCTGACACCCTGATTTTAACCCAATGACACCATTTCAGACTTCTGACCTTCAGGACTGTCTGATAATAAATTTGTGCTGTTTTAAGCCCTAAGATTGTGGTAACTTGTTGAAACAACAGTAAACTAATGTAGTGGGGAAGCAAAAAAATTGGGGAGAATTATCATTAGCAATATTGGGCCAAATAGGGAAAACCAAAGTAGGGCTTCAATGTGGTGAACTTTGAGCCTCTAGAGGGTAGCAATATAGTTCTGAGAACTGGCAGATAGACCCCAAGGGGAAAGGGTCCTGAGCGAAAACAGTTTATGACAAACCTGACTTGTTAATTGTGTTCCTAAATGCAAGGTCCCCAGGGAAAGATGGGAGTAGAGCAGGTTTTCCTTGTAGAGTCTGGCAGGTAGATTCCTGAAGGAGGAGTAGAGACTTGCTGAATAGCCCAAGGGAATCAGGTCACTTTATTTTTCCCAACAGGCACTCTAGTTTCCCTAACATAAGCCTGGCCAGCATCTTACCTGAATTAACATGAGGGACAGCCTTCCCAACCAGCTCACGAGTTACAAATCTGGGACATTTTTGAGGTTTGACTCGAAGTTATTCCTGCAATCCTTGAATAATTGCCATCTCCACTCAAGCCCAATGCATGTTTTATTTGTGTAAAAACTCTTAGCCAGAGTCCTTTATTACTTTCAGTTATATGACTGATTACCTTAAACCACACTAGCAGTAGCACAAAGGATCAAAAACAGAAAAATCTGCTTACGCAGTCTTTGGACCTGAGAACCAAGTGGAAACATTAATACCTTAAAGCTGAAAGCAGTTACTGGATAAAACTCCTAAGGAACCTTGAACAACCTATTCAACCCAAACAACATCCTGTCCCACAAATGTTTCAATTCACGTTGTGAAATAAAACAGACATTATGTTTTTACCCTTAGAACATAAAACATGGTATTGACCTTCCAGTGCTATGAAAGAGATATACAATTTCAGAAAGTAGAATAGGTCTACAGTTTTGTTGGAAAACAGTTATGGCTTCATGTTTGTTTTTTTCAGGTTGAACCTATTGCCAGATAATTATTTCAAAATGAATCTCTTTCCCAATCCTCTGAAAAAGAATGCCTGGCATGTTTTGATTGGTCAGTGTGCCATCATGCATTTTATGAGCTCTTCACTTAATCTGATGTTAATGTATGCTTTTTAGGCAAAGGAGAAAGACTATGCCCAGAGGTTATAGTAGTAACACCTGAATTACTCAACACATATTTACTTGGTTTAATATGCCAGAGAAAGGAAGGCAACTCTGTCTTTTTTTTTGTAAATCATATTCTTCTATAAAGCCTTCCCTGACTAGCTTGAAAAGCACCATGCACTTCTCCATCATAATTCTCACTGCATATATTCAATGTCTGAATGAGTAATAACCTATTCAATGTCTTCCCTGTTATATATTGTAAGTTCCAAGAGAGTAAAGACCATGTTGGTTTTATTCTATGTCCTACTTCTATTGCCTAATACTATGCTTTTACAGTAAATTTTATTTGAACTTATTCTGTTAATAAATGAACAAGCAATTACTTCCTTCCCTAAGAGCTGAGAAGTTTAATCCCAAGACATCTAGGTGCTCTCAAAATAGCTCTTTCTAGACAAATATAAATGACATGGAAATTTTCTCAATATAGTGTTTTTTGAGGAAACATTTTACTTATTCTGCCACACTATGAAAACACTCTTATCTGGCAATCTCTTCAGCACATTTACATTTAGTGTGTATTTGGTATTTCTTCTTTTCTAACTTTTTATTATGCTTATATCTTATCAAATCATATTGTTTATGTCTTTACTTTGCATGCTCTTAGACTCCCTCTCTGCCTGCTCTAGTTTTTGGATACATCAAGTAAAGCACTTTAGCTATCCTACTTCAGGTTCAATGTTAAATACTGGCCTTAGCCCATCCCAGCCCCTCAAGAAAAGTAGGTGAATTTACAAGGGGATGACTTACTGGTTTATGTTTTCAGGTTTCAAGAAATACAGCCTCCAGAGGAAAGGTGGGTCTAAGCAGAATTATATCTGTGCTCAAATTTGTTGTTCATTTTGTACCATTTCAACTCTTTCCTTCCTCCAGTCTTCAAAAAATGTGGATTTTGGTAACTGTCAACCTTGCCTCTTACTGCAAAAAAAAAATGTTTTGCCATTTAGTGACAGGAATATAGTCTGTTAAAAAATGCTCAAGTGGTGCCAAAAGCATTATTGTGTGAGAGTTCTCAACTTTGCCTCTCTGTGACTATGTGCTTACCTCCTGGCATTGGAAGATAATAGCCTGAGGATATTTATTTTTTAATCTTAAAAAGAGAAAAAAAAACCTTCTTTGTTGGGGGGGGGGGGGAGCCATGGGGGAGGCGGGGCGTGGAGACCAGAACTCTGAGTGTATATAGGGATGATAAATAGATTTGGTGGGCTGAGAGAGTCTTTGGAAAGAACTTTAGAGTGGGTAGGGAATGGGACGAGTGATGAAGTAATTTTAAGGAGTTCTCCTAGATATTATTTTGTCATTCTTTGAGAGTCTTGGCAAATATTCGAATTACCTTCTGATTAGTCTCTATTGTCAAACTTGTATTTATTTGAATGTGATGCATCATACAGACTGTATCAAATGGGGCCCAATGTTTAAATGGGATCTTTCTCCCTTGTTCCCCTCATCTCTAATTATAGGGAAACCACTATAAGTGGGACACAACCAATCAGAATTTTCTAAGCTAATTTAACCTTTATTTTCCCAGAGGACTCATAGGAGACACAAATAAGTGAAAGAGAGTTATTCTGTTAGAACAAGAAATTCTGTTAGAACACACATACACACAACTGTTGGAGGATAGATACATTTCAATCTTTAATACTTCCTCCATCTACAGCTCTAATCTATAAAAGATGAGCACTCAGCTCAAGCTCAGAATGATGACCCTGAGATACTATTAAAATCTCACTTTTTGTACATACTAAAGAAAGAAAAATAACCAGAAGAGATTTTGACATAAGACACAATCCTTTCTAGCCCTGAGTATTGTACTTAAGGGCAGTTTGCTGCACACCTGTTTGGCAACCTTAAAGACACAAACAATTCAAAAAGGGATCAGTGACTTGTGACCATATAGATGAGAATGAAATCCCACCTTAACACACCAATAATTTTTGTTCTGTTTCTTCTTTTCAAAAGATGGGACAATATGAGCAGCACCTCAAAGAAACACACTGGAACCTCTATGTCCTGAGGAAACTCTAAACCACTGAAGGGCAAAACCAGTAAACCTTTCTCTTTCCCACTGGAAACTTTTCCTCAAAATGACAAATTTCTACCAGTTTTATTTATACTTCCTGAACAAGGACAAAGAATCAGTCCCTCACACTCGCACAGCATTTATAGGCATTACTGTGGTCAGCTTTTTTGGCCTCCTTTCAATTCTGTTGAGAAGAAAACCCTGAATTCCAACCTCTGTTGATGGCTCTCATCCCAGGCCACACAATTGGCAAAACTCTGAGTCCCGAGACCTCCCAAAAAGATGCTTAGGAATCTGAAATAGGTACCCACTGCTTATTTTAGCAATAGAGATTTGTGTTTCATTTGCCACTGTTACTTAAACAATTCTTTAGACATGACTTTCAAGTCCCTCACTTGATCTTTTTTCCATTGACATATTTACCCCAATTCTCTCCTCCTCTTCTCAGGCTTTCACTCTTGACATCTCTGCTAGTACTGATATCAACACCATGGTTGTGTTTAGTCTCCCCCTAGTGCCAGGCTCACTGATGTGGTGAGTGGAGTTCTGGAAAGTGGAGCCGAGGGGGTTGAGTCATCAGTCAGCATCTCCTGTCTCCCTGGATCTGACCACAATGACAGAGGCTCATCTCACTCAAGTGTCACTGGGAGGCCACAGCCAGAAGGAGGTGGAGGACTTCTCCCATTGGACTGGAACCACTTTAAGAAAGGATACATTTTTGGCACAGCAATGGAGAGATGTTAGTACAGAAATATCAGTGCAGCTTCCACTCCCTGTTGTCCTTCAGGCCACAGCTTAAATGTGACTGTTTTTTTAATGTTTATTTGCTTGTTTGTTGTTTTTATTTATTTTGAGAGAAGGAGAGTGTGCACAAGCAGGGGAGGGACAGAGAGAGAAAGAGGAGATGAATCCATGCTGAGCATAGAGCCCAACGTGGGGCTCAATCCCAAGACCATGAGATCATGACCTGAGCTGAAATCAAAAGTTGGATGCTTAACCAACTGAGCCACCCAGGCACCCCTAAATGTGCCTGTTTCTAAATGCATAAACCATTTTAGAAAGCAACTAAATCTAAACATATATATATATATATGCCTATTCTGTGACCCAATGTTTCCACTTCTGACTACATATGTCTAGGTATATATATAATATGTTCACATTATATATTCAGGTTATATACCATATATTCAATAAACTATATATGCATATAAGTAATATAAATTTTTTCATGTGTTCACCAAAAGATATGCATAAAAATGTTCAGAACAGCACTATTTATAATACTAAAGACAAGAACTACCTAAGTATCCATCAATAGTTTAATGGATAAATTGTGATTCTGTTACATCAATAGAATATCAAAATATTCTTTGAAAGAATACTATAAAGGACTGAGAATTTTAAAAACTATAAATATGTACAATTAGGATGAATACTACCAAATATAATAAAAAAGAAAGCATATCAAAAATAGTAAATACTGTGTGGCTTCATAAGTTAAAAAGTAGGCAAAATTTATACTCTTAAAAGTTAGGATAGAGGTTACCACTGGGGGTTATGACTGGAAACGAGTACAAGGGGGTCTTCTGTAGCACTAGTAATTTTAGATTTTTTATCTAGGTGTTGCTTACCCTGATGCGTTTAAGTGGTGAAGGAGTTATCAACTTTTCTCTTTGTATGTGATACTTCAATTAAAAATTTTTTTAGGGGAACTACTGGGACCTCATCAAAATAAAAACCTTCTACACAGCAAAGGAAACAATCAGCAAAACTAAAAGGCAACCAACAGAATGGGAGAAGATATTTGCAAATGACATACCAGATAAAGGGTTAGTATCCAAAATCTATAAAGAACTTATCAAACTCAACACCCAAAAAACAAATAATCCACTGAAGAAATGGGCGAAAGACATGAAGAGATACTTCTCCAAAGAAGACATCCAGATGGCCAACCGACACATGAAAAAATGCTCAACATCACTCATCATCAGGGAAATACAAATCAAAACCACAATGAGATACCACCTAAACCTGTCAGAATGGCTAACATTCACAACTCAGGCAACAACAGATGTTGGCGAGGATGCGGAGAAAGAGGATCTCTTTTGCATTGTTGGTGGGAATGCAAGGTGGTGCAGCCACTCTGGAAAACAGTATGGAGGTTCCTCAAAAAACTAAAAATAGAACTACCCTATGACTCAGCAATTGCACTACTAGGCATTTATCCATGGGATACAGGTGTGCTGTTTCAAAGGGACACATGCACCCCCATGTTTATAGCAGCACTATCAACAATAGCCAAAGTATGGAAAGAGCCCAAATGTCCATCTATGGATGAATGGATAAAGAAGATGTAGTATATCTATACAATGGAGTATTACTTGGCAATCAAAAAGAATGAAACCTTGCCATTTGCAACTATGTGGATGGAACTGGAGGGTATTATGCTAAGTGAAATTAGTCAATCAGAGAAAGACAAAAATCATATGGCTTCACTCACGAGGACTTTAATATACAAAACAGATGAACATAAAGGCAGGGAAACAAAAATAAAAAAAAAACAGGGAGGGGGACAAAACAGAAGAGACTCACAAATATGGAGAACAAAATGAGGGTTACTGGAGGGGTTGTGGGAGGGGGGATGGGCTAAATGGATAGGGGGATTAAGAAATCTACTGAAATCATTGTTGCACTATATGCTAACTAATTTGGATGTAAATTTTAAAAAATAGAAAATAAAACAAGTTAAAATTAAAAAAAAAATTTTAAAGCCATCTTCTCACACACGCTATGACATGGATGAAACTTGAAGACATGCTGAGTGAAATAAGCCACTCACAGAAGGACAAATATTGTATGATTTCACTTCTATGAGGTACCTAGAATTGGCAAATTCATAGTAACAGAAAGTAGAATAGCAGTTACCAGAGGCTGAAGGGATGGAGAAATGGGGAGTTATTTTTTTTAATGGGCATAGAGTTTTGTTTGTGATGGTTCTCTGAGGCTCAGACTCCTCAGGAATTAGCTTTAGGGAAAAACCAACAGACAAGTCACTGAGGCCAGAGAAGTGGTAGCTAAGGAAGGGGAGGATTTAGAACGGTCACTGGAGGACGAAAGACAATGAATATCAGCTGGAAACTGTAACTTCTTCACTAGGAATGGAGGCTCATTAGAACCCTGGAGGAGCTGCTGCCAAGAAGCATGAAGGGTGGACTGTGGCAGCCATGGATGCTGACTGCTCAGAACTCCCTTCAAGAAAGAACTTGCCAGCAGCTTCAGCTATTAATGCTTTCAGGATCTGCCTTAACTTTCAAGTTGAAGCCACATTCTTCTAAGCCATTCCCGCCAATGACAACACAACAGAGACACTAGTGCCTCACCATTAATGCATACTCTAAAAAGCAATCTTTGCTTTAGACGTCCCCACCAGGTTGGCTGATGTTTTGTCAGATCTGAGGCTCTCCCTATCCATTCCTGTTTTCCATTTCTCTTCCTTTGCAGGTGTCAGAGCTGTATCATATTCTGAAGGCTCTCCCTGCCAAATCCCACTTCTTTCCCCTTTTGCCTGTCACAGATAGTATCTCCCAATAAACCTCTTGCACTTCCAACTTTGTCTCAGGGTCTGCTTACTCTAGGACCCAACTGACACAAATGGTTTTGAGTACAACTCCAAATTTAATGCCACAAGGGCAAACACAAAAATTATAAGCATTCATTCAGGAAAGGAAAACTTATTTACAAGCATCAAAAACTCTATGTGGTGGGCTCCAGGTATGTTTTTTATTTAATGATCATAAACAATTCCTTTGAGGAATGTAAGAGAGGCCATCCAGAAATAAAATCATAGTTGAAATCCATTGAAAAGTTACTATGCACCTAACTCTTGACATACAACTTTCCACCTATTTCTCACAATGCCTTATGAAGTGTGTAGTATTTTTATTATTCCCTTATACAAATGAAAACAAATGGAGGTTAGTTTTATTGCCCAATGACATAATTAGTAAGTTAAAAAAATCAGAATTTGTACCAAGGTAAGCTTAAGCTATTAACTTCTGTACTGTTTCAGCTACCCTGCATTGATTTGTATTGTTAATGACTGAAGAATCCTAACAGATAGGAATATGGATCCGGGGATCAAATTATAGGGTAGAGAGCCATAAGAGAATTGTGCACTCATAGAAACAAATTTAGCCCCATCTGAAAGTATCATCTCTGTATCCGAGCCAAGTAGCCTCAATATCTATTTCTAAAAAGATTGCTTTTTTTTTTTTGCTAGTTGAGTTTGCCAATTCCTGTGATGTTTTCAGAAATTTCTTTTGAAATATCCAGTTGTGCACATGACCACAGGGAAAAATAGGATGTGGTCCTAGTCCCTAGTCTCCTGACAGTAGATGTAGCATGAAGGGGATTATCAGCTTCCTCCTGAAAGAGAGCTTTCAGTGCAGCAAAAAATATAGTTTCTATAAACGAGAAAGACAGAAAGGCTTCCTTATGCAATGAAATTTCAGTGGTGGTGGTGGTGGTGTGTGTATGTGTTTTAAAGAGGGATTGGTTGCTTGGAAATCTTTGATTCCTTCTTCAACTCTTATAGTAATCTCAGCCCTATAGCTATAAGAGTTAGGGATTCTTATGGCATGCTGATCATAAAAAAATAAGGAATTTTAGTTTGTCTCCTTGAAAATAAAACCCTGAGTTTGATCTTCTAGATTATAGGTTGGATTTACAGTCTTGTCAATTCTCTTATATAAAAATCCTGGACATTTATTTTTAAAGAGTTCCCTTACCAGAGACTCTATTCAATATGCCCACTAGAGTATCATGTCATTAAGAGTGGCTGGTATACTGGGAATTCATGTAAAGGAATAGTTTAAATACCCCAATAGAAGCTGTTGGAAACATGAATAAGTAGAACATATTTGTTTAGGATCTATCTTGTGAGGTCAAATGGGTTTAGATATTTCTCATGCTAGCATGTGAATAGTGTCAGGGAACATATCCAAGCTATGCCTCATACAAAAGAAACGTATATAGAATAGCTGAGGAAGTTGGCAGGCATCCTTAGATATGTGGATTCCTCAAGCCAACTATATCAGTATCCTCCAGCCAATGTGTCTTTTGAGGGCCAGGGAAGCTACACTACGCTAACGTTAGGGTGGTTAGTTCCTGATAACCCTTTCTAAACTATCTTGCTGTCATCTGCTAGATAAATGTTTATTGAGTATGGCTGTGAGCTTAATTGCCAGCATGCAATCCAAGAGATCCTCACTTCAAATCCATTATGTTAGTGGCAGCAGTAGAATCATAGTAACTTACTTTAAAAGTGGGGCAAGACACATGGGAAGAATTTTTATTCCCTAGATTTCATGGTGGTATTTCAGTTCAGTTCACTGGATGGCTACAAAGATCATAGAAATATGATTGGTACTGTACTTGAGCTGGAACTTTTGCTTACCTCTAGGCAGTGCATCATTCAGGGGTCAGTTATAGAAAACAGAAACCACATTAGCTATTTTCAGCAGAAAGGAATGTAAGAAATGCAGAGAATTGGGTGTATATAAAATATTGGAAAAGATGGGGAAACAAATTTGAGGCAGGGCCTCCAGGAATGACTCCCAGAAGACAGAACTGGCCTGCCAAGAAACCAGCTACCATGGCATAATCAAAAAGGTAGAGAATCAGGAAACTGCCATGGAATTGAAATCACAATGCCCCACTGCTATAGCTCTTGTCTCTGAAGTTACACTGCTCCTGCTTGACCAGCATCAGCAAAACCTGCATGTCCAGTATCCCATGCCTTGAGCCCAATGGAGCTAGTGACTAGATATTGTGATGCTGCTACAGAAAGCCCAACCCCTCCACACCATGCTTGCCTGCAGAAACAGAAACAACAGCACTCCTCCATACTTATATCTGTCTTCCAAATATCCCACAAGTGCATCCCACAAGTGATTGGCCAAATTTAAATCACATTTGCAGCCCTAAACAGAGATACAGTTTTTGGTTTCCCAGCCTATGAGGTACAGACTAGCATCCTAAATGTAGGGGCAAAGGATGAACCTCAGCCAGCCGGCTCTGTCCATGGAGGAAGGAGAGAGCAGTGAGTAGTGAAAAGCCACAGGTGAAGGCATTTGCTGGCTTGCAAAGAGCAGAAATGGAATCAGAAGAGAAGAGAGAAAAGCATAGCTCAATGGAACATTCAGCCAGGTTTGATGTGGAGAATTTTTTCTGTGTTTCTGGAATACCTATCAAATGCTGCCCTCTGATGTTTGTGGAATAAACTACTCTTGAGAAACACTGAAATATAACCAGATGATGGAATGCATCTAGCTGTAGTTTTCTTGGATGAGTAGCTATAGATGTCTAAACTTCTTGGAAACTGGGAAAAACCCACTGGACACCAAAACTACTTCCAAATTATTTGGCCAATTAACATCCAAATCAAACTTTGCCAAGGTGTTACTGACTCAAACTTCTAGGTATAGGTTATTTTTCCCTTTATAATCAGAATGGAGAAATTTTATTCCTTTTGGTAAATTCAATGATCAGAAAAGCAGATGATCAATTAATTTATGAATGATTTATACAAATTATGGACCAAAGTGAAGACTTCCAGTAAAATAATTTAATTTATTGTCAGTGTCATTAATTTGACATTTCTTGGTTTGTAATCTATATTTACAAGGTCTTCCCAACCACAGTTAGGAAAAGAGTGACATCATTGATTTTCAGAATTTTAATTTAATTTTAATTTATTTTTATTTTTTATTATTCTTTTATTTTAGAAAGAGAGAGGGAATGTGGGAGGAGAGGGGCAGAGGGAGAAAGAGAATCTTAAGCAAACTCCACACTCAGCACGGAGCCTGACACAGGGCTCAATCCCAAGACCCTGGTATCATGACCTGAGCTAAAATCAAGAGTCAGCTGTTCAACCAACTGAGCCACCCAGGTGCCCCATGATTTTCAGAATTTTATATGCCAGTAGGAACAAGCATATGTCAACAGATGAAAACAGAATTCTGAATAAAGTATTGTTCAGTGCATCCAAAAAATGAAGGCTACTATATTTAAAATTATTAAATCCAAAGCCACCAACTGTAATCCAAAACACTTGCCAGAATCATAAATTAAATAAATCCATGGATCAGGGGCTGTCCCTTATACACACCAAGAATGCTCCTGCCTCAGTGCCTTTACTTTCTCCCTGCTTGGAGCCTGGTTTCCTCCAATATGGCATCCATAGGAGTGTGATTCTCTCATCTTCCTTCCAAGTTGATATAGATCCAGGGTCCATGTTCACAGGAAGTAAATTGTCATAACCTCCTCACTTCCCTCTTCTTTCCTTAGGGCCTTTTTGTGGCAAACCAGAACTATGGTTCGGGATCTTTGGGTGAAGTTACATTAGAATAGGTACTACCTAAAGGAAGCTTTAGAAAACTTTAGTTGTGTATATTGGGGTTGCGGGGTCAGAAGCACATTTATCAACCATGCGTTACTTTGTATTCCTTTGCTAACCTTTCTTCCTTGTATGTCTTTCTTGGCTATTCTTTGGTAAGATTTAAATCTTCATGGGTCTCTGGCTACAGTAATTTCTAGTATCATCTCTCTCTCACTCTGATTTCTAATTGGATCCAGACTAGAAGAGCCTAGGAGATTAATGACAAAAGGCCATCATGGCTGGAGTTGTAGCACTTTTTTCTGAGAACTGTTTCTACTCCAAGACCACCATCTCTGAGAACCTCTAAATATGTGGGAACTCTTTAACAAACAGTAAGAAACCATCCAAGTTTGAGGCTAGAGCTGAACTAAAATATGACAAGCTGGAGATGCTCAGCATAAACCACTTCTTATATTGCTTCATGCAGATTAACCTTCAGTTTCCAGGTGCCAGAGCTGTCCCCATTCCCACTTCTCTCTTCAGTCCTCTGGCACTAAAGGAAAGAAGTTGTTTGCAAACAAGTCACTGCAGAGATCAGAGCCATCTGCACAGCCTGGGGGACTAGCATCTTGCTCTTCCCACTCCACTGTTTGCTTTCCCACTGGGGAAGAGATGGACTGAAGGATGCAGGGATGAAAGGCTGCAGAAAACAACAAGCTTGAAGCTGTGTGGGGTCAGGGCTGTGTGTATTTAGTCAGTAAGGGGTCCTGATCTGCTGATATGCTTCAAAGCTTTGGAATTTAACTTAAGGGATGTCATCCTGCTGGGTTCACTGAAGAAATTCCCAGAGGCTAGGGTGAGGTCTGGCCACAAAAGTGAGATGTAGATGGAGAAGCACTTTGAAAAGACTTTGTAGGGCTGTTGTTAGGATAATGACAACAATAAGCACAAGGACCCTCCCAAGGCTGTCAAATCCCCCATGTTGATTAGTTTAGTCATAGTACTACAAAATAGTGTGGCTTTGAGATCAAAATGAATGTAAGCTAGAGAAACAAGTTCAATGCTCACAAACAAAAGACAGATTAAACAAATTATGGTAATCTCTACAGTCGAATAATAAGCAGTCATTAAAAAGTTATGCAGTGCTCACATACTGCTAGGGGTATGTAATTGGCACTACTTCTGTGGAAGGCAACTTGACACCACAGATCAAAATTACAAATGCATATACCTCCAATTGGCATTTTCACTTTAAGGAATTTATCTTATATATGTTCACAGAGGTGCTAAAAACATGTGTAAACATGTACAAGACTATTTATGGCAGCATTTTTTTTTTTTTTTTTTTTTTGTAACAGCTAAAGTTGAGAAACAATCAATCATTAGGGAATCTGGTTTTGGTTTTTTGTTTTGTTTTTTTTTTTAAGTTGTGGCTATAGCCATGCAATGGAATACAGCACAGGCTTAAAAACCAAAAAAAAAAACAAAAACAAAAAAAACAAAAACAAAAACAGAAGCAGTTCTCTATGCTTCTTTTTCTTTTAGATACACTGCTAATGTAAAACAGTAATAATAACAACAAAATCAAAAACAGTATGTATATTACACTACCATTTGAGGTTAACAGATTGAGTGAGAGAGCCTGGGAAGAATATATGCTGAATGAAACACAGCCAGAGCCCAATCCAGCTTGCTTCAGCCTCTATTGCCTTCAACCTCAGCCATCTGGGCACTGAGCTGTTCCTGAACGGAGCAGCCTGAGTTGAGAAAGCATATGTATGTATGCCAATGCAGTAGATTTTAAATTTTAGTAGGCATAAGAATCATCTGGATTGCTTGCAGAAAATGAAGATCCAAGTGGTCTTTCCTCAGAGATTGTGACTCTATAGGCCTGGGATTAGGTGCTGGAATTGGTGGGGTTTTTTATTTTGTAAACAGACTATTTTTTAGAACAGTTTTAGATTCAAAATTGAGAGGAAGGTACAGAGATTTCCAATATACCTCATGCCCCCACACAGCATAGCCTCCCCATTATCAACATCCCCCATCAGAGTAATACACTTGTACAAATTATTATCACTCAAAGTCCATAGTTCACATTACAGCTCACCTTTGTTGTACATACTATGGGTTTGGACAAAGGTATAATGACATATACCTACCATTATAATATCACCCAGAGTAGTTTCACTGACCTAAAAATCCTCTATATTCCACCCTATCATCCCTCTCTCTCCACCTACCTCTGAAAACCACTTATCTTTTTACTGTCTCTATAATTTTGCCTTTTCTAGAATGCCATACATGTAGTTGTAACCTTACAGTACATAGTCTTTTCTGATTAGTTTCTTTCACTTAATAATATGTATTTAAGTTCCTCCATGTCTTTTCACAGCTTGATAGCTCATTTCTTGTTTGAGCTAAATAATATTCCATTGTCTGGTTATACCACAATTTATTTATCCATTCACCTACTGAAGCACATCGTGGTTGCTTCCAGGTTTTTTTTTTTTTAATTTTTTAATGTTTTATTATTTATTTTTGAGAGAGAGACAGAGTGTGAGTGGGGGAGGGGCAGAGAGAAGGGAGACACAGAATCCAAAGCAGATCCAGGCTCTGAGCCATCAGCACAGAGCCCAACACGGGGCTCAAACCCACAAGCTGTGAGATCATGACCTGAGCCAAAGTCGGATGCTCAACCGACTGAGCCACCCAGGCACCCCGGTTGTTTCCAGGTTTTAGCAATTATGAATAAAGTAGCTGTGAACGTTCAAGTGCAGGTTTTTGTGTGGATGTAAGTTTTTAATTCCTTGGGGTAAATATGATTAATGGATTGTATGGTAAGAGTACGTTTATTTTGTAAGAAAATGTTAAATTGTCTTCCAAAGTAGCTGTACCATTTTGCATTCCCACCAGCAATCAATGGGAGTTCCTGCTATTCCACATCCTCACCAGCATTTAGTGTTGTCCATGTTCTAGATTTTAGCCTTTCTAATAGGTAGTAGTAGTAGTATCTTATTGTTGTTTTAATTTGTATTTTATTTATAGGATGAAAAGCACCTTTTCATGTGCTTATCTGCCATCTACAAATCTTTGATGAAGTGTTTCCTAAGATCTTTGGCCCATTTGGTATCTTTTTTATCAAGCACAACAGGTGATTCTGATTCAGCAGGTCCTTGGACCAGTCTTTGAGAAACAGTGTTAGAGTAACCACAGAACTCATATCTGGGGTGAAATAAGTCTTCTCACTAAGTTGAAGTCAGATCCAGGATCTATGAGAGGGCAAACCATTCCATTTAGCAAGCTCGGCCTCAAAAGGGCCCTGAAATTTGGCTAGTGTTCATGGGCAAATTTGTTCACAGAAGCAAGAAGTCCTCCACAAATATTCATATTTTGGTACTTTTGAGCTTGAGGCTATCTATATCATTTTCTAAGAACTATAATGGAAGTACAGTAAAGGTCATTCCTGGTCATCCAGAGTTATTCACAGATGGAAAGATGGATTTATGAGCACAAAACAATTGGCTACCCAGTTGATGACTTAAGAATGTTTTATCTACTTCAATTTATATGGTGACACTTTTCTTCTCAGAGAGCAACATGAGATAGACATCCTTTAAATGATAGTTCATACAATTTTATGCAATTATATGCATTATATATACTATGTGATCATATAGTTTATTTACACACTACAAAAGTATTGTAATTTCACTGGTCTGTCAATATTCTTGTAGTCTAACTATTAGTTGTCTTTTGCCACTTATTTTTCATTTACTTCGTTATTTTTAGATGTCATTCAGGTAAAGTAGAAGTGCAAATACATGTGTAACATTCATACATTTTTCTTATACCACTATTCTTTTCATCAGCTCTGCAATATTTTTCAAATCCATCAATATTCAGTTCCATTTGCAATTTTAAAAGTTTACTCAAGAAATTTCTAAATTTACGTTTTTTTCAGGAAGGTACAACATAACATTTGTTACATACTAGATGGGTGAGAACTTAGGCACTGTATTTTCACAGAATTATGTTCCATTATAAGACACATCTCCTGATAATGTAGTGCTTACTATGTAAGGTACTATTCTAAATGCAGTATAAACATCACTAATTTGATCTTCAAACAAGACTATAATGAAAGTGCTATTCTTACTGTACCATGCTGATTCTCAATATTGAGAAATTTTGTAAAAGTTAGTCTTCTGACCCTAATTGAAATTCATCTTTAATTGCAATCTCCCTATCCTACATAAATTCTAAGATTAAGGGGTCTCAAAAGGTGAATGCTCTGTGGCTTCCTCAGTGCTCTCAGAAGAGAGAGTTTTCCCTACATATTTTACTACTCCAGGTTAGTCCCCCAAACTGCAAGGTGTCTTGATAGTTTCTGCTTGAACTGGGGTCCTTGTTTGCACCCTGCCCTTCTTGCCATGTTGCCCAGCCTTTGTGCTAGAAACCTTCTCTTGTGTGTTTGCTTATCTCGCCTCATCCTGCTTCCTGAGGCATTACTTGTTTCTACTTACCTGAGCATTGCCTGTTGTTTACATTCCCTCTGAACACTGCACATTTCACCTTCACCCTACCCTTAATTAGGCCACGGGATTGGACATCCTAAAGACTATTGTCTTTTTGATCTACTTAACAGTTCAGTAAAAGCACTTCAAGCACTGACAATAATCCCACAACTGGGCCAGTTTCTCCTGACCCAGTTCTGACTTTCTAACTCCATTTCTTTGGGTGCTAAACGTATGTAGTACAGAAATCTACCTAAGCTATGACACTTTTGTGTCAAAAGTAGACATTCCTTTGAATTAGGAATGATAAAATCTCTGAGAAACTAGGTTTCAGTGATGTGACTGAAAGCATAAATCTCTGTCATACAAGAAGGTTGTTATACATGTTATACAAACTGTAAGTTTTTTGTTTTGATTTTTTATCAGAGTACCCTTATAGAAATCCCTAGAAGGGTTTAAAATGTTTAATGATGGATCTTAGTGACACAAATATATACCAACTTGAGAAGTCTTCAGTTTTAAGTCTACTTTCATTCATCTTTTATTCAACATTTACTGAGGGCTGAGCATATGCCAGGCACAGTTCTAGCTAGGTATGGCAGAGAACAAAACAAAGATTTCTGCCATCATGGAATTTACATCCAAAATGGCAATAAATCCTAATTATAATGAGTAAATTATATAGTGCTTAGAAGATGTTAAGGCCTATAGAATAAAGAAAGAGTGAAGTAGAAGAGATCAAAGTATAGTGAGGAAGATATAGGTTGCCATTTTATTTTTTTATTTATTTTTTTTCAATATATGACGTTTATTGTCAAATTGGTTTCCATACAACACCCAGTGCTCATCCCAAAAGGTGCCCTCCATACCCATCACCCACCCCCCTGCCTCCCCCCCTCCCCCCCTCCCCCCTCCCCCTCCCCCCTCCCCCTCCCCCTCCCTCCCCCCTCCCCCTCCCTCCCCCCTCCCCCTCCCTCCCCCCTCCCCCCTCCCCCCTCCCTCCCCCCTCCCCCCTCCCTCCCCCCTCCCCCCTCCCCCCCTCCCCCCTCCCCCTCCCTCCCCCCTCCCCCTCCCTCCCCCTCCCCCCTCCCTCCCCCCTCCCTCCCCCCTCCCCCCTCCCCCTCCCTCCCCCCTCCCCCTCCCCCTCCCTCCCCTCCCCCCTCCCCCCTCCCCTCCCCCTCCCCCCTCCCTCCCCCCTCCCTCCCCCCTCCCCCCTCCCCTCCCTCCCCCCCTCCCCCTCCCCCTCCCTCCCCTCCCCCCTCCCCCTCCCCTCCCCTCCCCCTCCCCCCCTCCCCCCCTCCCCCCTCCCCCCCTCCCCCCCCTCCCCCCCTCCCCCCTCCCCCCTCCCCCCCCTCCCCCCTCCCCCCTCCCCTCCCCCCTCCCCTCCCCCCTCCCCCCCTCCCCCCTCCCCCCTCCCCCCCTCCCCCCCCCCCCCTCCCCTCCCCCTCCCCCCCTCCCCCCCTCCCCCCCTGCCCCCTTCCCCCCCACCCCCCCATCAATTGTTCTCTGTTGTTTTTTTTTAATTTTTTTTTCAAAGTTTTATTTATTTTTGAGACAGGGAGAGACAGAGCATGAACAGGGGAGGGTCAGAGAGAGGGAGACACAGAATCTGAAACAGGCTCCAGGCTCTGAGCTGGCAGCACAGAGCCCGACGCGGGGCTCAAACTCACGGACCGCGAGATCATGACCTGAGCCGAAGTCGGGCCGCTTAACCGACTGAGCCACCCAGGCGCCCCTCAGTTTTTAAGAGTCTCTTATGCTTTGGCTCTCTTCCACTCTAACGTCTTTTTTTTTTTCCTTCCCCTCCCCCATGGGTTTCTGTTAAGTTTCTCAGGATCCACATAAGAGTGAAACCATATGGTATCTGTCTTTCCCTGTATTAGGTTGCCATTTTAAAGAATGTTCAGAATGGCCTTTAATAAAAGATGACATTTGAAGAAAGACTTGAAGAAAGTTATGGAGAGGAGCATGCCCCAGAAGTGGACCTATGGTCTGGTGGGGGAGAAGTGGGTGGAATGAGGTGAGTTATAGATAGAATAGGAGATGAAGTCAGATGATGAATTAATCACAGCAGCACTATTTGCTTTGGTTCAAAAGTGAGACAGACTTTACTACTTTGTGTAGGGATTTATTCTTCTGTATATTCCCAATAAAATTTTATTTTAATATTTATGAAAACTTTAAACATATTTTATCAACTATACGATATATAAACGGTACAATTCAATTAATTCTTTACATTACACCTATGAACTCATCACCATATGCAAGTTACAGAACATTTCCATCATCCTTATGAGCTTCCCTAAAACGCTTTGTAGTCCATCCCTCTCTTCACTGGCAGCCCCAGTCACTACCAGTCTGATTTGTGTCCATATAAATTGGTTTGTGTTTTCTAGAATTTTTATATAAATGGAATCATACAGAATATACTCTTTTATGTCTGGCTTCTTTCAATCAACACAATGCTTTTCAAATTCATTCATCCTAATGTATATATAAGTATGTCATTCGTTTTTGTTGCTGTGTATAAACATACCATATTGACTTTTGGGGAAGATGGCAGAGTAGGATAAGTCTAGGCTCACCTCATCCCACAGATACAACTAGAGAACACCCAATAGCAGTCTAAATAACTCAGAAAATGGCAGAATAAACTCCACAACTAACTGTGGAGAAGAGTGCACATGGAAAAGGGTAGGAGGGTGGAGACACAGTCAGGAGCTAAATGACTTAACACCTGAAATTAGAAAAAAAAAAAATCAGTGGGCTCAGCTTTGGGAGAGTAAGGAGGTTGAGAGGACACTGAGTCCTCCCGACCCCCTTAAAAAGCACAACAAACAGCTGGTGGATATACAGCATCTAAGCAGCAGTTTGAAAGGTGCCTGGGGCATATGGGAGGAAGAGTCATTTACTCATCTCAGAGAGTGTCTGGAGGCATAGAAATCACTGGGGAAGTCCTCTAGGAACAAAGGAACTGGCAGGCACCATTTTCCTTCCCTGTCCCCTACCTAACTTGCTAACACTGCCACCCTGCCTCTACATGCTGTGCTTCCACCAATCCACCCCTCTGGAAGGGCAGCTTTAGTCCAGTGTAACAGGGCCCCTTCTGCAATGAAACAGTCATGCACCACCCCCTTACCGCACTGCTGCCATGCACTGTGTTTCGGTGGAGACTGATGGGTACTTCAGTGCTGGTGCTACAGAGCCCCTCCCATGACCTACAAGCTTGAAGGCATCTCTCCTGCCCCCCCTTCGTGACACTACTGTGCCTCAAGGGAACCACCCTCTCCAAGGGGCACTCTTGAACACAGTTACAGGGCAATGCTGCGGGTTTGGCAGTGTGCAAGCAGCCCCTATGGTGGCCAGCACAACTCCAAAGTGACTCCTGCTCCAGAGAGAGGGAAAGATAATCACACACACCCATCAGACAGAGACGTCAGCAGTGGGCTGGAGGCACTACTAGTCTGACTGTAGGTCCCGTCCACCAATGAAAACTTCTCAGGGGATAACACAGGGAAAGCACCCAACAGTTTGGTGTTACTGAATCTCAAATAAATGCCTGGTCTGATTCAACTCAAGCCCAAGGAGTCCCCAGATTGGCCCACTAATACTGCAAGGAAGCCATTACAGATGACTGCACTGAAGGAAAAAGTGACCCAGCCATAATAGCAAGGCACATGCAACACACACAAGAGAACTTCCTGAAGCAACAGATTCTTGCAAACATGGGACACTACACAGCAGAGCACTACAAGACCCCTTCTCCATTAGGCCACTACTTTCCAGTGCAGGAGACATAGCTGATTTTTCTAACACACAGAAACAGACACATAACGTTAGACAAAATGAGGAGACAGAGGAACATGTCCTAAATGAAAGAACAGGACAGAACCACAGCAAGAGACTTAACCAAACAGTTATAAAAAATATGCCTGATAGAGAATTTAAAATAATGATCGCAAAGATACTCACTGCACTTGAGAAAATAGGGGAGGACATCAGTAAAATCCTTAACAAAGAGAAAGAAAAAAAATATCAGAATTGAAGAACACAATAAATTAAATTAAAAATACACTTGATGGAATACACAGCAGGCTAAAGAAAGCAGAGGAATGAATTAGTGATCTGGAAAACAGGGTAATGGAAATTAATCAAGCTGAGCAAATGGGGGAAAAAAAGAATTATGCAAAACAAGAATAGCCTTAGGGAACTCAGTGACTCCATCAATTGTAATGATTTTGCATTATAAGGATCCTAGAAAAAGAACAGAGTGAAAAAATGGCAGAAAATATGTTTGAAGACATAATAGCTGAAAACTTCCCTAATATGGGAAGGAAATAGATACTAAGATCCAGGAGGCACAGAGATTCCCCCCCAAAATCAAACCAAGGAGATCCACACCAAGATACATAGTAATTAAAATGCCAAAAAGTAGCAACAAAGAAAAATATTTAAAAGCAGCAAAAGAAAACAGTCACATACCAGGGAAACCCCATAAGGCTATCAGTGGATTTTTCAACAGGAATTTTACAGGCCAGAAGGAACTGGCATGATATATTCAAAGTGGTGAGAGGGAAAATCTGCAGCCAAGAATACTCTATCCAGCAAGGTTATCATTCAGAATAGAAGGAGAGATAGAGAAGTTGTTGGATAAACAAAACTAAAGGAATTCATGACCACTAAACCAGACTCACAAGAAATGTAAAGGGGATTCTATGAGTGAAAAGGAAAGACCATAAATGAGAGTATAAAAAATAAATATATATGTAAAAATCAGCCAAAAGATACACAAAATAAAAGAATGTAAAATATGACAACATATACCTAAAATGAAGGGAGGAGAGGAGTAAATAATGGGTTCAAACTTGAGCAACCATCAACTTAATATAGACTGAGATATGCAAAAAATGTTACATACAACCCTATTGATAACCACAAATCAAAAACCAGTAATAGATATGCAAAGAATAAAGAAAAAGGAATCCAAGTATATCACTAGAGAAAACCAGCAAACCATGAAACAGTACAAGAAAAGATCAAAGACAAACTATGGAAACAAAACAAGTAACAAAATGGCAAGAAATACATATCTATCAGTAATTACTTTGAATGTAAATGGACTCAACAATCCAATAAAAAAAATAGGATGACAGTATAGATTTTAAAAAAATCCATCTATCTGCTGCCTACAAGAGACTCATTTCAGACCAAAAGACACCCACAAACTGGAAGTGAAGGGATGTACAAACATTTATCATGCAAATGGATATCGAAAGAAAGCCAAGATAGGAAAACTTACATCGGATAAAATAGACTTAAAAAACAAAAAAAGACTGTAACAAGAGACAAAGAAGGACACTAATAATCAAAGGGACAATCCAACAAGAAGCTATAACAACTGTAAATATTTATGGAACCAATATGGAACATCTAAATACATGAAACAGTTAATAACAAACATAAAGGACTAATTGATAGCAATTCAATAATAATAAGGACTTTAACAGGCCACTTACATAAATGAAAAGATGATCCAAATAGAAATGGAACAAGGAAACAGTGGCTTTGAATAACACACTGGACCAGATGGATTTAACAGATATATTCAGAACATCCCATGCTAAGACAGCTGAATACAAATTCTTTTCAAGTGCATATGGAACATTCTCCACAATATCTCACATATTAGGGCACAAAACAAGCCTCAACAAACTCAAAGAGATTGAGGTCATGCCATGCATCTTTTCTGACCACAATGCTATAAAATTAGAAATCACCCACCATAAAAAAAAAAATCTGGAAAGACCACAAACACATGGAGTTTAAATAACATACTACTAAGTAATGACTAGGTCAGCCAGGAAATCAAAGAAGAAATAAAAAGTACATGGAAACAAATGAAAATGAAAACACAAGGATCCAAAACCTTTGGGATGCAGGAAAAGCAATTCTAAAAGAGAAGCTTATGGCAATACAGGCGTACCTCAAGAAGCAAGAAAAATCTCAAATAAACAATCTAACTCTACACCTAAAGGAGCTAGAAAAAGAACAAACAAAACCCAAAGCTAGCAGATGGAAAGAAATGAAGATTAGAGCAGAAATAAATGATATAGAAACTAAAAAAACAAAAGTACAGATCAATGAAACCAAGAGATGGTTCCTTGCAAATATCAACAAAATTGACAAACCTCTAGTTAGACTCATGAAAGAAAGAAAAGAGAGAAAAGATTCAAACATAACCACAAATGAAAGAGGAGAAATAACAACCAACACTACAGAATTACAAACAATTGTAACAAAATATTATGAAAAGCTGTATGTCAACAAACTGGACAACCCAGAGGAAATGGATAAATTCCTAGAAACATATAACCTAACAAAACTGAAGGAGGAAGAAATAGAAAATTTGAACAGATTGATTACTAGCAAGGAAATTCAATCAGTAATCAAAAAACTCCCAACAAAAAAAGTCTAGGACCAGACTGCTTCACAGGCAAATTCTACCAAAGATTTTAAGAATAGAACCTATTTTTCTCAAACTATTCCAAAAAACAGTAAAGGAAGGAAGCCTTCCAAATTCATTCTATCAGGCCAGCATCACCCTGATAACCAAACCAGTAAAGATGCCATAAAAGAAGAGAACTACAGGCCAGTATCTGACTAACACAGATGTGGAAATCTTCAACAAAATACTAGCAAAACAAATCCAACAATATATTAAAAATCATTCACCACAGTCAAGTGGGATTTATTCCCAGCATGCAAGAGTGGCTAAATATTTGCAAATCAATCAACATAATACATTTCATCCATTAAAGAAATGATAAAGCCATATGATCATTTCAATAGATGCAGAAAAAGCATTTGAAAAGTACAACATCCATTCATGATAAAAACCCTCAACAAAGTAGGTTTAGAGGCAACATAACTCAACATATTAAAGCGTATATATGAAAAACCCATGGCAAACATCATACTCAAAAGAAAAAACAAAAACAAAACTGAGAGCTTTCCTGTAAGGTCAGGAAAAGATAAGGATGTCCACTCTCACCACTTTTGTTCAAGATAGCACTGGAAGTCCTAGCCACAGCAACCAGACAACAAAAAGAAATTAAAAGGCATCCAAATTGGTAAGGAAGAAGTAAAACTTTCACTATTGGCAGATGACACGATACTATATAGAAAACCTGAAAGACTCTACCAAACAAAAAACAAACAAAACAAAACAAAACAAAACCCCCAAAACTGCTAGAACTGATCATGAATTCAGTAAAGTCACAGGAATACAAAATCTTTACAGAGATCAGTTGATTTCTATGTACTAATAATGAAGCAGCAGAAAGAGAAATTAAGAAAACAATCCCATTTAGGGACACCTGGGTGGCTCAGTCAGTTAAGCATCTGACTTCAGCCCAGGTCATGATCTCACAGTCCATGGGTTCAAGCCCCACATTGGGCTCTGTGCTAACAGCTCAGAGCCTGAAGCCTGCTTCTGATTCTGTCTCCCTCTCTCTCTATCCCTCCCCTTCTCGTGCTCTATCTCTCCCTCTCTCTCAAAATAAATAAACATTAAATTTTTTTAAGAAAAGAAAAAAATCACTTATAATTGCACCAAAAATGTAAAGTACCTAGGAATATACTCAACCAAAGAGATGAAAGACCTATACCCTGAAAACTATAAAGCATTGATAAAAGAAATGGAAGATGACACAAAGAAATGGAAACACATTCCATACTCCTGGATTGGAAGAACAAATATTGTTAAAATATCTATACTACCCAAAGCAATCTACACATTTAATGCAATCCTTATCAAAATATCAAAAGCAGCTTTCACAAAACTAGAAAAACAACCCTAAAATTTGTATGGAACCACAAAAGACCCCAAATAGCCAAATCAATCCTGAAAAAGAAAAGCAAATCTGGAGGCATCACAATTCCAGACTTCAAGTTATACTACAGAGCTGTAGTAATTAAAACATCATGGCACTGGTATCAAAATAGACACATAGATGAATGGAATAGAATAGAAAGTCCAGAAATAAATCTACAGTCACATGATCAATTAATCTTTGACAAAGGAGGAAAGAATATGAAATGGGAAAAAGTCTCCTCAACCAATAGTGTTGGGAAAACTGTAAAGTTATATGCAAAAGAATGAAACTGGAGCACTTTCTCACACCTTACACAAAAATAAATTCCAAATGGATTAGAGACCTAAATGTCCTGAAACCATAAATATTTGTGAAGAGAGCACAGGCAATAATATTTGTAACATTAGCTGTAGCAATATTTTTCTAGATACGTCTCCTGAGGCAAGGGAAAAAAAAGCAAAAATAAACTATTGGGACTACATCAAAATAAAAAGCTTCTGCACAGCAAAGGAAACAATCAACAAAACTCAAAGACAACTTACTGAGGGGCGCCTGGGTGGCTCAGTTGGTTAAGCATCCAACTTTGGCTCCGGTCATGATCTTGTGGCTCGTGAGTTCGAGCCCTGCATCAGACTTTGTGTGACAGCTCAGAGCCTGGACCCTGCTTCAGATTCTGTGTCTCCCTCTCTCTCTGCCACTCCCCTGCTCATGCTCTGTCTCTCTGTCTCTCATTAATAAAATAAACATTAAAAAAATTTATTAAAAAAAGACAATCTACTGAATGGAGAAAGTATTTGCAAATGATATATCCAATAAAGGGTTAGTACCCAAGATATGTAAGGAACTTCCACAACTACACACCCAAAAAACACATAAAACAATTTAAAAATGGGCAGAAGACATGAACAGACATTTCTCCAAAAAGACATCCAGATGGCCAACAGACTGATGAAAAAAATGCTGAATATCAGGGAAATGCAAATCAAAACTACAATGAGATATCACCTCACACCTGTCAGAATAGCTAAAATCAACAATACAAGAAACAACAGGTATTGGCGAGGATGTGGAGAAAAAAGGAACCCTCATGCATGTTGGTGGGAATGCAAATTGGTGCAGCCACTATGGAAAACAGTATGGAGATTCCTCAAAAAGTTAAAACTAGAACTACCCTATGATCTAGCAATCATGCTACTGGGTATTTACCCAAAAAATAAAAGAACATTAACTTAAAGGGATACGTGCATCCCTATATTTATAGCAACATTACTAATAAAAGCCAAAATATGAAAGCTACCCAAGTGTCCATCAATAGATGAATGGATAAAGAAGAAGATGTGGCATGTGTGTATACACACACACACACACACACACACACACACAAACACATTTACCAATGGAATATTATTAAGCCACAAAAAAGAATGAAATCTTGCCATTTGCAACATGGATGAAGCTATAAAGTATAATGCTAAGTAAAGTAAGTCAGTGAGAGAAAGATAAACACCATATGATTTCATTCATATGTGGAATTTAAGGAAAAAGAACCAAATAAGCAAAGAAAAAGAAAAGGAGAGACAAATCAAGAAATAGACTATTAACTATAGAGAACAAACTGATGGTTACCAGAGGGGAGGTAGGTGGGAGAGATGGGTGAAATAGGCGATAGGGATTAAGGAGTGTGCTTATCATGATGAGCACTGATGTATGGAATTGTTGAATCACTACTTTGTACATCTGAAATGGTGTTAACTATATAGGAATTAAAATTAAAATTTAATAAAAATTTTAAAAAGAAAATATTTGCCTTTTAAGCTTCACTAACATGGAATAACTGCAAAGACTGCCTATACCCATGAGATTACTTGTTCAGTGTTTGTTTTATCAAAACAAATCATGTGGTTCAAAAAAAAGGTATATATATACTTTTTAACATAAGAAGTATATATAATATATACATATATATATAATTCAGTTTATCCTTAATATATTGTTGCATTTATTAACTATATTCTAATAGAAATTATAATGATCCCACGATCCAGAAATTCTAAGTACTTAAAGTCTGTGGATACAGGAAATTTAAAAGCTCAATCCAAATTTATATCCATATTTTTGCTCTACAGAATTATGATAAGGTAATAAACAAAAGACATTTAAGGATGAGAATATATTACATTAGTAGGATAAAATTCTATGGAGGGTGTGGAATGGAAATAATGGGAAATTTCCCAGTGAAATGAAGTTATAATGTTACACTATGGTTTTTACCCCCCATTTTATCCATTTAAAGAAATGATGACTTATCTTTTTAAATCAATATTTATGATATGCTAGAAATTTAATACTTTACAACTCTTTAAACTCTAGCTTAAAGTATAGTATAAAATTCTATATACTAATTTTAAAATGTGAATGTGAAAATTAAAAAATAAAGCCAAAAAGTTTGAGTACCCCTTCTCTCAGGTCCCATCCCTAGAGGATGATCTTTAAGTAGCCTGGGGTGTGCAGGAACATCATGGGGTTTTTAAAGTTCCCCAGGTTATTCTAGTGTGTAGCCAAAATTGAGAAAAGCTGTAGTTTAAAAACAGTAGTCTCTCTCAATAAGATAACTCTGGACAAGAAGCAGAAAAAATGAAAGTTACATAGTTTATCACTTGCCTGAGAGTGTTAGTTGCCTGGCAAGTAATGATTTGCAAGGTTTATAAAAACATCAAATCAATTGTCCTTATAGAACTTAAACACAAAAATGTTAACTGGCAGCTGTGGCTGATAATTATGGTGCCTTGCAATGATGAAATGCTATTATTTGTAAGGCATTGTGCCAACTATTTTAAGTAAATGACATTATCTCCTCTGTAGATAATCCCAGGCCTAGAACACTGAACCATGGGAGGTGTGGTGACAGAAAACCCCCAGAAGGTAGTAATTCAATTGTACATAAACTAACCATTGCTCCTGGGTTCATCTATTAGCCTTTTTTTTCCACAGCAGTATTTAGTTTTGCTACTCTCCCAAATCTTGAGTCAGCAAATTAACTTTGTTTTCTACTTCCCTATTTCTCCTCTATTCTTGTTTTCTGCCTTAGCTTTTTTTTCTTCTCTTATTTCTTGTTATGATTTATTGTTAAACAATAAATGTATGTATATTGTTAAACAACGGGACTAGGATTTGGCCTCAAAGGCCAAATTCCACAATTCATTAGCCATGTAACCTAGTAAAATAATGCAAAATGAGGGTCATCATTACCCTGCACAGTGGGCTGAATGGTAGAGATTCCAGAAGAATATGTTCACATCCTAATCCCTAAGACCTGTGAATATCACCTTATGTGGCAAAAGATGTGATTAAGTTAAGGATCTTGAGAGGAGAATCTTATCCAGGGTTATCTGAGTGGAACCAAAATGCAATTACATGTATGCCTGAATGAGAAAGGCAGAGGGGGTTCTGAGACATATACACAGAAGAAAAGTGATGGGAAAACAGAGCAGAGAGAGAGATAGAGCTACCACAGCCAAGAAATGCCAACAACCACCAGAAAGCTGGAAAAAACAAAGATTCTCCCCTTCAGCCTTTGGAGGGATTATGGCCCTGCTGAACCATTGATTTCGGATTTCTGGTTCCCTATACTATTAGGGAAATAGTTTCTATTGTTTTAAGTCACTGAGTGGCAATTTGTTCCAGAAGCCATGCTGCTTACCTCCCAAGCCAAAGAACAAGCTAAGGAATGTACAAGTATTTTGTAAACTGAACTGCTATACAAATACAAGCTCTTCTCACTGGTCACTTTTACAAGGACCTCCAAGACCATGCAAATAACCATCATCATAAATCAGTCTTCATGGAACAGAGGTATGAAGAGTTCCTGGGGCTTATGTCTTTGTATACCCTTCCCTTTAATCCTTCTCTTCCCATAAGCCTAGTATTTCTTTTGGTGGTTGTGTGGATATTGCTAATGGTAGCAACTCCTAAAGAAAATAAATTAGAACTACCTTAGCTATGTCTCTTAAATCTTGCTAGCTATTGTTCTTCTCTTTATTCCAATATCTTATGATAGTCCAGAATTTAGAGCAGGTTTTCTCAACAGCAGCAAGATTGACACTTCGAACTAGACAATTCTTTGTTGTGGGGACTATCTTGCATATTGTATGTTTAGCAGCAGCCTTGTCCTCTATTCATTTAATGCTTGTAGTATTGCCCCCAGTTGCGGCAATCAAAATTCCTCCAGACAAAAAGGCCAAATATTCTGAGGGGCAAAATTGCCAGCCCTCCCTCCAATCCCCACCATATTAGAACCACTTATTTAAAGAATGATCACACAGTGCTCGCTTTGGCAGCACATATACTAAAGAATGATCACACAGACTGTCCAAAGATCTATCTGATATGGCTCTATTCTTGGTAGATTACCCCAATCTCCTTTCATAAAATATTAAGATCTGTTATAGGCCTAAAGAAAGGATGTATCTCCTAGTAGCCTGCTGATTCATCATTAAATTAATCTTTTAGATAATTTCATCAGTGTTTTTCAAAGTATAATCAATATTCGATTTCTGGCAGAATCATTTGAGCTTCTTGTTGATCTATTGAGATGCCCCCAAACTTGCATTACATGTTTTGCAGATGATTCTTACTTTAATTTGTTAAAGACTGATTTTGATGAACTTCAGATTCCAGGTGGGTGATGTACTTTATTCCTCTTTCTTGGTTCTAGAACATGACTCTGGTTCCCAAAATAAAGTCCTTCACACATGTGGTCAGTTGAACACCAGATTTCATACACTACAACCTAGCCTCTGCTTATTCAGACACCTCAGGTGATACATCAGTACTGTGAGTGAAGATATAGGATCTGCGTAGTATGATCTCCTTAGGTGTACTCTCAAATTTCCTCAGATACATACAAGGCTTGGTATTGAGAGTTTAGCTAAACTAGTCCCTAATATTGCTGCCTCAGCAACCAGCCTCAAGCTGACACTAGCCCCTCCCTTGAACTCTTGCCTTAGTTAACAGCCTTCAGAATTACAAGTAAATATAAGTTCCTGATATGACTCCCTCAACCACCCTCATAATAAACATTCTCCCCCACCTCCCAGGACCTTCATCTTGTGTGCCCTTCAGATAAGACCCCCAGAATTTTACCAAAATCCACATTTTCTGGTTTGAGTTGACCAATCTGAATTTAGCCTGGGAACCCCATAGCACTCCACCCAAGGACCCTAATAAAGGTATGTTCCCAGGACCTGTATTACTCTTTCTCTACCTGCACCCTGTGTTGACCTCCCTGAATGGCCCCTCCAGACATTTGGAGTACCTCCTTCAGGACCTGTGAGTAATATACATCTCTATTTCACTTTCTTTTCAAGTATTTTGTTGAACTTTGGCTTACTGACACCCCAGAGCTCTACTTAACACATGTTAAGTGAATAAAGTCACAACACTATGATTATCTCTATATAAATTAACCCTTAGCTTTATCCATTGTAACAATGTAGCAATGTAGCAATGTACCAATGTATCTCTCAATCCTCCCAACTTCACCATTTTTGTGTAAATGCCTACAATCTAAATCCTGGCCTTGTCCTGCCTCTTTGACTATGGAAACAATAACTTAGAGAGGTAAGAAATCCACAGATCTAGGCAGAGAAATGGCTAAGTTGAGGAACAAATTCTTCAGCATTCCCATCTTGGTTGCTCAAAGAAACTTGGGAATAATTTTTTAAATATGTTTCTCTGTTTCATCTCTCATATATCATCAATTACCAGGTCCTATGAATTCAACCTATTGAATATGTCTTGAACCAACCTAATTATCATCATCCCCAATATAAGGCTTTGGATGTGCTGTTTCCTCTGTCTTTCTACTACAGAAGACTACTAGCTACATACTGGCCACCTCACTGTTAGGTTAACCAATAATCATGCTCCAAAATTGTTCCAAGAACAAATTTATGCATCTGCCAAATGCAAGTTAACATAAAGATGTCACTGATAAGACAAAATAATAGAAATATCAAAAAACACCAATTTTACCACAGATTCGGTGCAATCCTTATCAGAATCCCAGCCAACTTCTTTGCATAAATTGCCAAGCTGATCCTAAAATTCACATGGAAAGAGAATCCAGAATAGCCAAAACAATCTTGAAAGTGCTGAGCAAAGTTGAAAAATTCACACTTCCCAGTTATAAAACTTACTACAAATCTACAGTAATTAAGACAGTGTGCTACTGGCAGAAAGACAGACATACAGATTAATCTATTAGAACTGAGACTTCAAAAATAGACCTGTATATTTGTGGCAAATTGATTTTTCACAAGGATATCAAGATAAGCCAATGGGCTAAAATAATCTTTTCAACAAATAGTGCTAGAACAACAGATATCCACAAGCAAAAGAATGAAGTTTGACTCCCACCTCACACCATACACAAAAATAAACTCCCTGTGTAACCTTAATACAAAAATTAAAAATGGATTATAGATCTAAATGTAAGAGCCAAACTATAAAACAGAAGAAAATAGAAGGTAAATCTTCATAAATTTAGATTTGGCAATTGTTTCACAGACATGACACCAAAACATAGGGGAAAAAAAGAAAAAATAAACTGGACATCATCAAAATTAAAACTTGTGCTGCAAGCAATATATTATCAATGAAGTAAAAGACAACCCCCAGAATGGGAGAAAATATTTGTGATTCACGTATCTCATAAGGGACTTAAATCTAGACTATAAAGAACTTTTTAAACTCTATAATAAAAAGATAACCCAGTCTTAAATATGTCAAAAAATCTGAATAGACATTTCTCTAAAGAAGATATACAAAATGACTAATAAACACATGAAAAAATGCTTGATATCTTTAGTCATTATGTAAAACACAAGTTAAAATCAAAAGGATGGCTATAATAAAAGATTAAAAACAAGTGTTATACAGAGAACAGATAGGTGATTATCAGAGGTGAGTGTTGGGCGGGTAGACAAAAGGGGTGAAAGTGGTGGGTAAAAGGTACAAATTTTAGTTATAAAATAAACAAGCCCTCAGGATGTAATGTACAGTATGGTGACTATAATTAACAATACTGCATTGCATATCTTCTGAGAATAGATCTTCATATCACAAGAGCAAAAATCTTTGTAACTGTGTATGGATGACAGACGTTAATTGGACTTATTTGGTGATCATTTTGCAAAGTATACAAACAATGAATCATTATGTTGTACATCTGAAAACAATGTAATAGCATATGTCAATTATATCTCAATAAAAAAAAAAGAAAAAGTGGTAGCAAGAATGTGGAGAGGTTAGAAAGAACCCTCATACATTGCTGGTGGAAATGTAAAGTGGTCATATAAGCCAGCACTTCCTAGGTACATACTCAAGAAAAAGAAACATAGACTGCTCACAATACCTGTAACATTTAGCACTCAATAATTAAAATGGAAGACAGTACATATAATTGTTAAGAGTCAGGTCAGTGTTTGAATCCTGGCCAACCTCCCAAGAGCCCTAGGAATATGAAATCTTATTCATAGTATTCTCTTTCTTTCCTCAAAATATCTGTGGGTGTTTTGGTTCTCTACTTAAAAAGGAGTTACGATGGCAGAGGAGTGGGAGACCCTAGGCTTGCTTCGGTCCTCAAACACAGCTAGATGAAAAACAAATCAGTTTGAACTCCCAATCGATCTGAGGACCAAGAGAAGAAAAATGCACAAGTAGAGGTGAAAAAACTGCCACATAGTGGAAGGTAGGAGTTGCAGAGAGTTGATGTAGGGGAGAGAAGAGCTGCGGGTTCTGTGGAGGAAAGGGAGATCTGATCGCAGAGAGGAGTGAGAGAGAAAAAGTGAAAGTACACAGGGGAATTGCACAAGAAAAACTCTTCCCCAAAACCACTGACTGGGAAAAGGAGAGGGACTGAATACCACAAGTTTTTATAAATAACAATGTAGATTCTGAAGTTTTGGAGGTCTGCACCATCACCAGGGTTGGGCTTAGTGGGCTTTAACAGTACTCCAGTGGGGAAGGAGGGCAGAGACCCTGGAGCCAGCAACATGTTCTGAGCTTCCCCTGAAATGCACAGGGAGAAGCAGTTCTCCTGCTTGGAGTGCATTTGGGAGAGGGCATGGCCTCTCCCAGGGGCAAAAGACCCAACAGACACCATTGAGCTAACCCATTCACTAACATAAAAATGGGACACTGGTTGAGGGCAGCATGACTTGGTACCAGCTTTCTGTTGCACTTTACCATAAACTCTGAACCTGCATTGTTGCACAACTGATTTCTGGGATAAGCAGGGATTGGCCACAGCACTGTGAGATCCTCCCCCAGAGACCAGTGTGGATGCACTGCACAGATCTCTAAAATTTGGAGTTTTGAAACCTAGCCTTGTGCCTGAGATAAAACACAGAACTGCTGTGCCACCTGGCTGGCAGGCAGACAGCTCAGATACAGGCAGGGTGAAGGTGGGGATCTGATGAAAGCCAGAGATACTAGAGAGGTGATTGTTTGCTCTTCTGTGAGGGCTTAGAGAGTGGTAGGCACGATCTCCCCACTGCAGGGACAAGAGAGAGGGGTGACATCATTTTCAGCGCACCCATCAGCACTGACCAACTTCAGTGAGCAAAACAGAACTACCAAGTGGAGGCCAGAGCAGCTTACACCAAGCATTGTCCCCCTGCTCCTGGAAGGTGCATCTCCACTAGGGCAAGTCCACCTGAAAATCAGTGAAGCAGGCCCGCCTCCAGAAGACTAGCACAAACCTCACACACACCAAATCTACTGATCGTACAGTGCTACAAAGTTTCGGTTCTAGGGGAAATAGGATCTAGCCTCTTTGGTTTGGGGGTTTGTTTGTTTTTCTCTTAGGATACAAAAGAGCCAATTTTTTTCAATTAATTAATTAATTAACTAAATGGATCTAGCTTCTTTTAAGAAGCAGACCAAAACACACATAGGATCAAGCTCTTTTGTTTGTTTGTTTGCCATGACAATATGACAAGATGGAGGAATTCACCCCAAAAGAAAGTACAGGAAGAAGTGACAGCCAGAGATTTAATCAATACAGATATATGATGTCTGAACTAGAATTTAAAACAATTATAAGGATAGTAGCTGGTCTTGAAAAAAGCATAGAAGACACTAGAGAATCCCTTACTGCAGAGACAGAAGAACTAAAAAGTAGTCAGGCAACGGGTGCCTGGGTGACTCAGTTGCTTAAGCATCCAACTCTTGATTTTGGCTCAGGTCATGAACTCATGGTTCATGAATTCGAGCCAGCACATCTGTGCTGACAGTTCAGAACCTACTTGGAATTCTCTTTCTTTTCTTTTGTCTCTGTCCCTCCTCCCACTCTCTGAAAATAAATAAATGAATGTTACAAAACAAAAACAAAAAAACTAGGGAGGCCAAAATTAAAAATGCTGTAACTGAGATGCAAACCCAAATGGATGACATGACAATGAAGATGGATGAAGCAAAGGAATGAATCAGTGATATAGAAGATAAAATTACACAAAATAATGAAGCTGAAAAGAAGAAGGGGGGGAAAAAGGTTTGGATCATAAATTAGACTTAAGGAATTCAGTGACTCTTTAAAGTGTAATAACATTCGTATCATAGAAGTCCCAGAAGATGAAGAGAGAGAAAAGGGGGGCAGAACGTTTTTTGAGCAAATTATAGCTGAAACCTTCCCTAATCTGGGAAGGAAACAGATACCAAATCCAAGAAGCACAGAGAACTCCCATTAAATTCATCACCAAGACACAGTCAAATTCACAAAATACACAGACAAAGAAACAATCCTGAAAGCAACAAGGGAAAAAAAATACTTAACTGACAAGGGTAGACAGATCACATTTGCAACAGATCTGTCCACAGAAACGTGGCGGGACAGAGGGAGTGGCACAATATATTCTATGTGCTGAATGGGAATAATATGCAGCCCAGAATACTTTGTCCAGCAAGCCTGTCATTAAGAATAGGAGAGACAAAGTTTTCCCAGACAAAACCTAAAGGAGTTCGTGACAACTAAACCAGCCCTGCAAGAAATATTAAAGGGAACTATTTAGTGGTGAAAAAAAAGGACCAAAAACAAAAAAAAAAAGACTAGAAAGGAACAGAGAACATCATCAGAAACATCACTTTACAAGTAACACAAAGGCACTAAGTTCATATTTATCAGTAATCATTCTGAATGTAAATGAACTAAATGCTCCAATCAAAAGACATAGGGTATCAGAATGGATAAAAAAAAAAAAAAAAAAAAAAAAGACCAAATCTATATGCTCCCTACAAGAGACTCATTTTAGACCTAAAGACACCTGCAGATTGAAAGTAAAGGGATGGAGAACCATCTACCATGGTAACGGACCTCAAAAGAAAGCTAGAAGAGCAGTACTTATATCAGACAAACTAGATTTTAAAATTTTTTTAATGTTTATTTATTTTTGAGAGAGACAGAGCATGAGCGAGGTAGGATAGAGAGAGAGAGGGAGACATAGAATCCTAAGCAGGCTCCAAGCTCTGAGCTGTCAGCACAGAGCCCAAGGTGGGGCTTGAACCCACAAACCGTGAGATCATGACCTGAGCCAAAGTCGGATGCTTAACTGACTGAGCCACCCAGGTGCTCCCAGAAAAACTAGATTTTAAACAAAAGACTGTAAAAAGAGATGAAGAAGGCCATTATGTCAAAATTAAGGGGTCTACCCACCAAGATCTAAAATTGTAAACATCTGTGCCCCAAACATGAGAACACCCAAATATATAAATCCATTAATCACAAACATAAAGAAACTCACTGATAATAATACCATAATAGTAGGGGACTTCAATACCTCACAGACAACAATGGACACATCATATAAGCAGAAAATCAGCAAGGAAACAATGATTTTGAATGACATACTGGACTAGATGGACTTAACAGATATATTCAGAACATTTCATCCAAAAGCAGCAGAATACACATTCTTCTCAAGTGCACATGGAACGTTCTCCAGAATAGCTCACATACTGGGACACAAATCAGCCTTCAACATGTACAAAAAGATTGAGATCATACCATGCATGTTTTCAGACCACAACACTATGAAACTTGAAATCAACCACAAGAAAAAATTTGGAAAGATTGGTGGAAAGACCACGAATACTTGGAGATTAAAGAACATCCTATTAAAGAATGAATGGTTTAACCAAGAAATTAAAGAGGAAATTAAAAAGTACATGGAAGCCAATGAAAATGAAAACACAACCCAAAACCTCTGGGATGCAGCAAAGGGGATCATAAGAGGAAAATATATAGCAATCCAGGCCTTCCTAAAGAAGGAAGAAAGGTCTCAGATATACAACCTAAACTTACACCTTAAAGAGCTGAAAAAAGAACAGCAAATAAAGCCCTAAACCAGCAGAATACAGAAAATAATAAACATTAGAACAGAAATCAATGATACAGAAACTAACAAATAAACAAAAACAGTAGGACAGATAAAAAAAACTAAGAGCTGGTTCTTTGAAAAAAATTAATAAAATTGAGAAACTGCTGGCCAGACTATCAAAAAGAGACCCAAATAAATAAATATCCCAAATGAAAGAGGAGATCACAACCAACATCACAGAAATCCAAACAATTATAAGAGAATATGATAAAAAATTATATGCCAACAAACTGGGCAATCTAGAAGAAATGGACAAATTCCTACAAATATACAAACTACCATAACTGAAATAGGAAGAAATAGAAAATTTGAACAGACCTATAACCAGCAAAGCAATTGAATCAGTAAGCAAAGACCTCCCAACAAACAAAAGTCCAAGCTGATGGCTTCCCAGGGGAATTCTACCAGACATTTAAAGATGAATTAATACCTATTCTTCTCAAACTGTTCCAGAAAATAGAAATGGAAGGAAAACTTCCTAATTCATTTTATGGGGCCAGCATTACCTTGATTCCAAAAACAAAGAACTCACTAAAAAGGCCAATATCTCTGATGAACATGGATGCAAAATTTCTCAACAAGACACTAGCAAATCGAATTCAACAATACATTAAAAGAAATATTCACCACAATCAAGTGGTATTTATTCCTGGGCTGCAGAGGTTGTTCAATATTTGCAAATCAATCATTGTGATACACCACATTAAAAAAAAAAAAAAGGATAAAAACAATATGATTCTCTCAATAGATGGAGAAAAAGCATTTGACCAAAATACAGCATGTATTCTTGATAAAAACCCTCAACGAAGTAGGGATAGATGGAACATACCTCAACACCATAAAGGCCATATATGAAAGGACCACAGGTAATATCATCCACAACAGGAAAAAATGGAGAGCTTTTCTCCTAACTTCAGGAACAGACAGGATGTCCACTCTTACCATTACCATTTAATATAGTGTTGGAAGTCTTAGCCTCAGCAATCAGACAACAACAACAACAACAAAACCAAAAGGCCTCCAACATGGCAAGGAAGAAGTCAAACTTTCACTCTTTGCAGGCAATATGATACTCTGTAGAAAACCCAAAAGACTCCACCCAAAAATTGCTAGAACAGATACACGAATTCAGTAAAGTTGCAGAATATAAAAATAGCGTACAAAAATCTATTACATTTCTATACACCAATAATGAAGCAGCAGAAAAAGAAATCAAGGTATCGATACCATTTAAAATTGTTCCAAATACCATAGATACCTCAGAATAAACCTAACCAAAGAAGTAAAAGATCTACACTCCGAAAACTATAGAACACTTATGAAAGAAATTGAAGAGGACACAGAAACAGGAAAACATTCCATGCTCATGGACTGTAAGAAAAAATATTGTTAAAATGTCTATACTACCCAAAGGAATCTATACATTTAATGCAATCCCTATCAAAATACAACTAGCATTTTTCTCAGAGCTAGAACAAATAACCCTAAAATTTGTATGGAAAACACAAAAGACCCCAAGTAGCCACAGTAATCCTGAAAAAGAAAAGCGAAACTGGAGGCATCACAATTCCGGACTTCAAGATACATTACAAAGTTGTAGTCATTAAGACAGTATGGTATTGGCATAAAAACAGACACATAAATCAATGGAACAAAATAGAAAACTCAGAAATGAACCCACAACTATATGTTCAACTAATCTTTGACAAAGTAGGAAAGAATATCCAATGGGGAAAAAAAAAAAAAAGAGTCTCTTCAACAAATGGTATTGGGAAGACTGGACAGCAACATGCAGATGAATGAAATTGGACCACTTTATGACACCATACCCAAAAATAAGTTCCAAATGGATGAAATACCTAAATGTGAGACAGGAAACCATCAAAATCCTAGAGAACACAGGCAGCAAATTGTTTGACCTCAGCCATAGCAACGTCTTACTACACAAGTCGCTGGAGGCAAGGGAAACATGCAAAAATGAACTATTGAGACTTCGTCAAGATAAAATCTTCTGCATAGCATAGGTAACAATCAACAAAACTAAAACGTAGCCTATGGAATGGGACAAGAATTTCCAAATGGCTTATTTGATAAAGAGTTAGTATCCAAAATCTATAAAGAACTTATAAAACTCACCCAAAAACCAAATAATCCAGTTAAGAAATGGGTGGAAGACATGAATACACAGTTTTGTAAAAAAGACATCCAGAAGGCTAACAGACAGATGAAACTGTTCAACATCACTCATCATCAGGGAAATACAAATCAAAACCATGATGAGATACCACCTCACACTTGTCAGAATGGCTAAAACACAAGAAACAAATGTTGACAAGGTTGCAGAGAAAGGGGAACTCTCTTTTACTGTTGGTGGGAATGCAAACTGGTGCAGCCACTCTGGAAAACAGTATGGAGGTTCCTCAGAAAGTTAAAAATAGAACTATTATACAACCCAGCAATTGCACTACTAGGTATCTACCCAAAGGATTCAAAAATACGGATTCGAAAGGGTACATGTACCCTGATTATATAGAAGCATTATCAACAATAGCCAAAGTATGCAAAGAGCCCAAATGTCCATCAACTGATGGATAAAGATGTGCTATATATGTACAATGGAATATTACTCAGCCATCAAAAGGAATGAAATCTTGCCATTTGCAATGACGTGGATGGAGCTAGAGTTTATTATGCTAAGTGAAAGAAGTCAGAGAAAGGCAAATACCGTATGATTTCACTCGTGTGTGGAATTTAACAAAACAGATGAACATACGGGAAGGAGAAGAAAAACAAATGCGAGAGAGAGAAACAAACCGTTAAGAGGCTCTTAACTATAGAAAACAGGAGTGCCTGGGTGGCTCAGTCAGTTAAGTGTCCTACTTTAGGTCCAGTCATGATCTCACAGTTCCTGAGTTCAAGCCCCAAGTCGGGCTCTGTGCTGACAGCTTGGAGCCTGGAGCCTGCTTGGGATTCTGTATCTCCCTCTCTCTGTCCCTCTCCCCACTCATATGCAAACTGAGGGTTGATGGAGGAAGTTAGGCAGAATGGGCCAGATGGGTTTTAAGGAGGGCTCTTGTGTTATATGTGATTGATCACTAAATTCTACTCCTGAAAAAAGTATTACTCTACATGTTAACCAATTAGAATTTAAATAAAAACAAAGTCCATCAACAATCAATTCCCATTTTCCATTTAAAAAGGAACACTTCACATCTGAATCCAAGATAATACTGTCAGTAATAGTATTAGCTAAAGGTTATGACATCTCACCATTCAGTCAAATTGTCATTCAGGCTCTTATTACAGAGGACAAGTAGGAGCTTTGCAAAAGTAAAAACTGAGGATGGAGATAACTTTTGGGGAAATATCCTGAGTTGTTTAGGTCTAATTTATATTTGATACTAAGCTTACACATAATCAGATTTATTAATGTCAAAATTAAGAGAAAACTGCTATGTTTTTAACAAATCTCCACTCCCCCCACCTAAGTAGTCTTGTAGTCAGGGTATAAACCTTAGTTACACAACTACTAAGGTCCTGTTCTGATGGGTGAATGAGGAAAAAAAAAATCCAAAATTCATAGAAAATGCTCATAATGCTTCAATAATTTCTGAAGGATTAATAAACAAATTTGGATCCCTCCTCTCATCATTAATCCCACCTAATTCAATGCAGTAAATTTCCAGTTTAAACAAGTAATTTAAATAGGACCTTGAGATGGGTACAACCAAATCAAGTTTTCTAATGTGAAGGCTGGTAGTTGGCAGCCTGTATAATAAAAGGTCACTGTGTCAAAACCATGCACTCCCTTTCTTCTGTCCATATTTTATACATGATTTGGGGCAGGAGGAGAAATGAAATTGGATAAATTCTAAATTCAGCAAAAAAGAATTAACTCAAGTATCTTCTTGTACATCACATATGTAAATCAGAAACCATTTTATATAAAATATTTCGAATGATGTTAAGGTGAGAAAAATGTTTAGCTTATTCAAAATTCTTGTTTAGGGTCAATTTTAGGATTTAGATCCTTATCCAGTAAATTTTTTTAATATTTTAAATGTATTAGAAAAAGGTTTTGCATTTTATGTATTTTCCATTAAATGCAATCAATGATTTAATCAATTGTCAGAAGTATTCTATTTGTGAAAAATGTGAGAGACTGATAATAGCAGCTTTGTATAATTTTACTTTCTGTTTGGAGTTTTACAAGTTCAAAATAATAAATGTTTATTTTCTTATTCTTTCCAAAGCTTCAATTTAGAAAAGAATATTACTGCTTTAAAATTGCAAAACACACAGAATCTGTGCTTAATAACATTTTCAAATTTGTCTGTAAGAGCTTGGTGCTATGAAGAAAAGAGTGGTAGAGAATAAAAAAGTAAGGAAGAGAATTTTCTTAAAGTGAATATTGATAACATTAAGAGAAATAATGGATACCATCAGTTAACTATACTAAAACTTCCTGCTGTTTTAGCACAACCTGGTGGTGATTAATTTTAGGTGCAGCAAATGTCAGAAAAAAATCAAAATTTTCTGGTTACTTTAAATCCACTTATAGTAATACCTTTTTAATTTACAAATTAAATATACACATTTAGAGCCATTATAAAAACATAAGGCTTATCTTCTAAAATGGCATTTCCAAAAAAGGAGTTAGCCAAAAACAATAGCAAAACTACACAATTACAGTAGGCTGAATGTGCACACAATATCCTTTTTTTTTTTTTTTTTTTCAAGGTTTTTTATTTATTTTTGGGACAGAGAGAGACAGAGCATGAACAGGGGAGGGGCAGAGAGAGAGGGAGACACAGAATCGGAAACAGGCTCCAGGCTCCGAGCCATCAGCCCAGAGCCTGACGCGGGGCTCGAACTCACAGACCGCGAGATCGTGACCTGGCTGAAGTCGGACGCTTAACCGACTGCGCCACCCAGGCGCCCCCACAATATCCTTTAAGTAAATGTCAGAAAGTAATCACACCGCCCCCTCTCCTGTCATCAAATTATTTCAAGAACCCAACATTGGTACTCCAATGAACAAAAGTACAAAAATCTCTTTATGACTAACTGCTTAGAACAGCATAAACACTACTTTGTTTCATTTCTTCAGCATCTTTCCCTCTAGCACTTTCTGTACCTCCTACAGCAAATACTTTGTTGGGGCAACTTAAGAAAAGCCCCAAAAGTAAGGCTTTTTATGAGTGGCCACTGGTTATTGACCAGTAAGATCCTGTTCTTTATAATAGAAACTTTGTGGAGCACTTGGGTCGCTCAGTTGGTTAAGCGCCCGACTTCGACTCAGGTCACGCATGATCTCACGGTTTGTGAGCTTGAGACCTGCATGGGGCTGTCTGCTGTGAGCAAAGAGCCCACTTCGGATCCTCTGTCCCTCTTTCTCTCCCCCTCCCCCACTTGCTCTCTCCTTCTCTAAAAATAAAAAAAAATTAAAAGTTATAACAGAAACTGTGTATACTGTGAATCTAGATTGCATTTGGTATATGGCATTCCAGTCTTCCGCATGTACTGAAGTTTATTAAGGTGTGGACTCAGATATTCCAATATTTAAAGTATTAACAATAACATTCTTTTAGAAATGAAGAAAACCCAATAAATTATCATTATTTTATAATGATACCCAACTTTATCAATACCCAATAAAGTATTATCATAATGTGGTTCGGCTCTAGCCACTGTTTCATACTTTTTCCAATATGAGAGTGTAACTACTTGAGAACTTACCGGATACTGGATTTCCCAATATACTTGGAAAGATATGATTTGAATGTGTTCTGTATAAAATACCATACATAGGTAGTTAAATGTTAAAAGCGCCCAGAAGGTAATTGTGAAGATATGTTTTGTACTACATTTGTCCAGGCAGATGTTTACAAAATTCATTTCTCTATCTTACCCATTCTACAATGAATATTGTACTATTAACACGGACTCGTATGTGCTCCTTGGGCTCATGCGAAGCACAGAACACAGCAAATTATTTCACTGATGACTTTCTCCATTCTCAAGATGGTACATAATCAGTACCTTTCTAGATGCCACAGGGAATGAGGGCTTAATTCTTTCCTGGAAACCCTGATGATAAAGACTGATAGACACTAGTAGTGTACCTCCTCTTCTTTCCCCAAATCCTTCTAGCTTCAGAATCACGCTATATCTATTTTTTTTTCATGGCATATCCATTTAACTAATGGCAGACCATCCTGTATTTGTAACCACAGGGAAACTTTGAAAACACCCAACTTTATATGTTTAAATCTTATTCTTCCTCTTAAGTTCTATTTTTCTCTTCAGTCCCTACTTTTGTCAAGCTTATTATATACAAGTTATCTTTTCATGACTTTGTACTGATTTTCTATATAGAAACTACAAAAATCTTCAGTTTTTCTGGAGATTTAGAAGCTACAATTTTTCTCCATATTTAGCATAAAATTAAGTGCATATAAATTTTGAGTTATCCTGTTCCTGTGAACTGATGGTGAAAAGATGAATGATTTTAATCAAAAGGTGGTATAGATTTTGAAAACCTTTGCTTGACTCCCCAGAGAGGATAAACAAATGCTAAAAGTTGATAAGGTATGTGGTATATACTAACTGGAAAGCTCATGAAGCTTTTACTAAGCCATAACAAATAATTTAAAAGAATCTCATCCTACACTACACGGACCTTTTTTATTATACTAATATAATTTGAAACTAAAGAGTATTTTCCTTGCTAACACTGTGGAGCAACTTTGCTTAGCTTCTTCAGTGATTTGACTTCTTTCCTCTTAAGATAATGGTGACAAAGATTCTAAAACAAGAACCTCTGAAAAGAGTTTTATAGAACTATTACTAACAATTATACACTGGACACTAGTAGTTTACACATAGAACACTAGTCACACTAGTCTATACTAAAGGCCACAGGTTGACAAACTTTCTTTGTAAAGGGTCAGATAGTAAATATTTTAGGCAGGCTTTAGGCAGGCTACACAGTCTCTGAAATAACTATTCAACAGTGTTCCACAAAAGTAGCCATAAACCATGAGGAAAAAAGTACAACTGTGTTCCAATAAAATTTCATTTATGGACACCAAATCTCTTTTAATTTTTGTGTGTTTTGAAAAATTGTTTTTAACCACTTAAAACTGTAAACACAATCCTTAGCCCACAGGCCATGAAAAGCAGGCATTGGGCTGGATTTGGCCCACAGACCAGAGTTGGCTATACCTTATATGGGCTTCTATATGTTACACAAAATGTTTAAATTCCAAGTCTAAAGACATTGGAGACTTTTGTTTTTTAGATCTCTCATTTTAAAACTTATACTAGACAAGTTGTCTACTTCCTGGATAAATACACTCATGTGAGACAGAGAAAATAATTCAGAATACATATCCCTACTTAAAAAAGAAGACAGGAAAAATTTTTGCAAAATGAATCTTTCACCCTAAAACATATAATTAGGAAACATTTAAAATTTTTATTCTATGCAATATAAAACAATATGCATAGATTTGGTACACAATTTCTTGGTTTTTACTTTAGGAAACAAGGCAATAAGGAAAAGGTTTATAAATCTCTCCATCCCTTTTATAAAAAGTTGCAACTGAAACCAGCAATTCCTTGCAAGTACAACTATCAATTCTGAATATATGAATTATACCTGGGAATTGGCATTTACATAGATGAGTACTGGGTGCTCTTTTATTTTGAGAGAGAAAGAGAGAGGGTATGAGCGGGGAGGGTCAGAGAGAGAGAACAGGTGAGGGAAGGGGGGGGGGGGTGGGGGAGAATCCCAAACAGGCTCCACACCATCAGAGCAAAGCTGGATGCAGGGCTCAAACTCATGAACTGTGAGACCATGACCCGAGCCGAAACCAAGATCAGATGTAAAACCGACTGAGCCACCCAGGCACCCCTCTTTTAAACATGTACAACTGTATCATAAAACACCATGACTTCTACAATTTGGGGCACTTTTGAATATGAAACTCCTGCCTCCATATATATATAAGGAAACAAGAATACTCTTTCCAGTCATCAAGTATGAAAAACTTCACAGTCTGATTTACCTTTATCAAAGGTAAAATGATTCACTACTGCATTTCATGGATTATTGTGATTCTCAGTAGTTCCTTAACACAAAGTAAATTTCACATGAACTTTTTATCTGTTTGGGTTTTCCAAAGCAAGATACTAATACAAAATGTATTGAACTGGCAGAAGTCCATGGGCTAAAGAAAAAGGAATTAAATATAAAATGTTCACCAACTTTATCCTTTCTAATTTTCAACAGCATCAGATATGGAGACCTAATTGGTTTCTTGTGTCTATCCATTATGAACATAACTCAATCTTCTATTTTAATACTCTTCAATGCCATTTTTTGCTTGGTGCTTTACTGTGCGACGTAGAAGATCATTTCGTCCAACTTCAAGCATCTGTTCTTCCCAAGATTTCATTTCATTATAATAACGAATTTTATCATCATTAGCAAGTTGAATATACACCTGAGAAAAAGTGTAATTGTTAAAATAATTTCTTTTAGAAGAATCTTTACAATTAATTTCTGGAATGCTTCCATATACTCTAGAAATCACCTTACTATTATTCTACATGTATAATGGGGGACTAAGGAAGGAATTTTTTTTTGATATAAAAGATGAGAAAAAGGCTAAGAGTTAAAGATAATTAAGTTGTTACAATTTCAGGGTTTGGGATGTGGGAAAGGAGCTGAGGCAAGGTGAGATTGTCACTGGATAGAGTGAACACTTTATGAGTGACATTGTTTTTTATTTGTAGTTAAAAACTACCAAAAGAAAAAAGCTGAACTGGTCCTAAAGATATAAAAATAATTTTAAAATACTTTGTGATACTAGTGATATAAAGTTGTTTTCACATGAATAAAGCCTCGCCCTAATATATTCTCTCACAGATATTCCAACTAGACACTTGAGACTAAAACCATACTACTTACTTGCTTTTGAGAACTGGAGAGATTTTTCCAGTTTTCATTTATAGTCTTCAGCTTTACCTGTAAAACACATATGTTTAAGTACCAGATACAGAGACTTCAGTGGTTAAAGAAAGATCTTTTTTAATTCTTGATTCCAATAATAAAATCTGATATCGAGAATCACAGGCAAAGTCTTATCAATTCCTTACCTCCATTTTAAAAAAATTTTTTTAATGTTTCTTTATTTTTGAGAGAGACAGATGACAAGTGGGGGAGGGCAGAGAGATGGGACACAGAATCTGAAGCAGGCTCCAAACTGTCAGCACAGAGCCTGAAGCAGGGCTCAAACCCACGAGCCATGAGCTCATGACCTGAGCCAGAGTCAGATGCTTAACTGACTGAGCCACCCAGGGGCTCCTTACCTTTCTTTCTAAAAAAAAAAAAAAAAAAAAAAAAAAATTTTTTTAATGTTTATCTTTATTTTTGAGACAGAGAGAGACAGAGCATGAGCGGGGGAAAGGCAGAGAGAGAGGGAGACACAGAATCTGAAGCAGGCTCCAGGCTCTGAGCTATAAGCACAGAGCCCAACGCGGGGCCCAAACCCGTCAACTGCGAGATCATGACCTGAGCTGAAGTCAGACGCTCAACCGACTGAGCCACCCAGGAGCCCCGTCTTTCTAAGTAAGAACTATTAAACTTAAAACACACAAAAAGTGAATAGAATGTAGATATTATCCTTTTTTATTGATATATAATCGACATATGACATTATTAATATCAGGTGTAAACTTGATTCATCATTTGTATATCCTGTGAAATGATCACCACCGTAAGTCTAGTTAACTAATCTGTCACAATACATAGTTACAAAATTTTTTTTTGTGACAAGAAGTTTTAAGATTTACTCCAGGCAACTTTCAAAAGTGTAATATGTCATTTAAAAAAAAATTTTTTTATGTTTATTCATTTTTGAAAGACAGAGAGAGACACAGCACAAGCAGGGGTGGGGCCGAGAGAGAGGGGGACACAGAATCTGAAGCAGACTCCAGGCTCTGAGCTGTCAGCACACGTGGGGCTTGAACTCACAAACCACAAGATCATGACCTGAGCCAAAGTCGGATGCTCAACCAACTGAGCCACCCAGGTGCCCCTCAAAAGTGCAATATATTATTTTTAACTATAGTCACCATGTTGTTGTTTTTTAGAGGGAGAGAGGAGAGAGAGAGCATGTGCACACACGTGAGTGGGGGAGGAAGAGACGAGAATCTTAAGCAGTCTCCACGCTCAGCACGAAGCTCACCTCACGACCCTGAGCCAAAATCAAGAGTAGTATGCTCAACCGATGAAGCCACCCAGGCACCCCTACAGTCACCATGCTGTACAATGTATCTTCAGGACTTATTTAAAATTAGAAACTGGTACACTTTGACCATTCTCACCCATTCTGCATCCCAACCCCAACCTCTAGCAACCACCAATCCATTCTATTTATGAACTTGGTTGTTTTGTTGTTGTTTTCAAGATTCCACATATAAGAGAGATCATACAGTTATTTGTCTATTTCTGACTTATTTCATTTAGCATAATGCTCTCAAAGACCATACATGTTGCTGCAAACAGCAAAATTTTCATTCTTTTTGATGGCTGAATAATGCATGCACACCAGTTTATTTATCCATCATCCATCAATGGACAGTTGGATAGCTTCCACATCTTGATTATTGTAAATAATGCCCAATGAACATGGGAGTGCAGATATCTTTTCAAGTTAGTGTTTTTGTTTCCTTTGGATAAATATCCAGAAGTAGAACTGCAGGATCATATGAAAATTCTATTAAGTTTTTGAGGAAACTCCATACCATTTTATACAGTGAGCTGCAATCTACATTCCCATCAACATATGCACAGCGATTCCCTTTACTCAGCATCTTTTTTTTTTTTTTAATTTTTTTTTTAACGTTTAATTTTTGAGACAGAGAGAGACAGAGCATGAACAGGGGAGGGGCAGAGAGAGAGGGAGTCACAGAATCTGAAACAGGCTCCAGGCTCTGAGCTGTCAGCACAGAGCCCGACGCGGGGCTCGAACTCACGGACCGTGAGATCATGACCTGAGCCGAAGTCGGACGCTTAACTGACCAAGCCACCCAGGCGCCCCCCTTTTCTCAGCATCTTTGCCACCACCTGTTATTTTCTTATCTTTTTGATAACAGCCATTCTAACAGATATGAGGTGATATCTCATTTGGTTTGCATTTGCCTGATTACTGGTGCTGAAAACCTTTTTATGTACATGTTAGTCATCTGTATTGTCTTCTTTGGAAAAATGTGTATTCAGATTTTCTCCCATTTTTTAAGTCAGCTTGTTTTTTTGCTACTGAGTTGTACAAGTTCTTTATATATTTTAGATATTAACCTTTTCATATATATGATTTTCAAATCTTTCCCCTCATTCAGTAGGTTGCTTTTTCACTTTGTTAATGGTTTCCTTTGCTGTGCAGATGTATCTTTTTTGATTCAACAATACTTATATTCAAGTATAAATCTATATTCCTATGATAGACTAACTTCAAAGACTTAAATGTTTTATTTCTTCCCTGTATCTTAATGTTTTATTCTAAAATTTGTACCTAAGTATTCAGGCATACTCATAGGAACAATACAACACTGGTCCTTAATTCTACTTAGCTGAACTTAAATTATATGACCTGGAAAAAGTCATTATTACCTCTCTTAGGCTTGGTTCTTCATTTATAAAATTAAAGGATGCAGGAAACCCAGGGATGGAGGAGAGTTAGAGAGGAGAGTCAGCACACCTCACACAGTATGTGCTGTTGCTCCCAGAAAGCAGAGACTGAGGCAATAAATGGGTGGGTGAAGAATGAGGGGCAGAGGGGTCGGAGAAGGCAAGTGTGAAGAAGGGAGGAAAATGGTCTGAAAAGAATCTATTTAAATCTAAGAGGAAGTCATCAGTGATTTTAAACAGAAGCAGAGTGAGAATAATGAACTTTACTGTTCTGACCAGAACTCTGTTATTTTATCCTACCAACAAAAATAGAGGTATAGACAGTATCTGAGACTACATAACCATCATGTTTTGGAACACTTTAATACTTAATACTTACCTTTGTAAACACATCTAATATATTCAGGGACATTTACTCACTAAATAATTGCTCTCTTAGCTCTGGAAGGAATTGCTTCAATCTTTCATAGCTAAGCTTTTTCCTTATGTTTAATCCATAAGCTTTTGTATTCACTGAGTTCAACAATAATTTATAAAGTTGCATGCATAAAAAAATCTGATCTTTCACCTTAATAAAGTAATTCATTAAAGAAAATTAAAGAGATGGAAAGATGTTTAGTTTTGCTCCTTCCTAAAACTCATTAAATAAGCCCTTCCACCATGTGAGGACACCGTGAGATGGTACCAGCTATGAACCAAGAGGGACCTCACTAGCAGACAACTATGACAGTGCCTTGATCTTGGACTTCCCAGCCTCCAGAACTGTGAACAATAAATTTCTATTGTTTATTTTTTTTAAGTAAATGAATAAACAACATTTTTTAAGGCATAAACCCACATGGACAAAGACAACAGGAGAGGAAACTACCAACACAAAATTTTAGCAGCTAAAAAGTAGGTGGAGAAATGGTAACTGAGTTACCTAACCAAGAAGGCAGATTCCCAACCTGGTACTGGGGAAAGCCGTAAAGCAAACCAATTTACAATGCAGAATTCCCAAGCAGCTCAGGAATTGGCAGCACCAGATAGGTAGAAAACGGTGGTGAAAGGTGTGCTTAAAACAGTAAGACTGACTGAAATTCTCTTGAAAAAGAGATTAAATCCCCACCATGGGCAGATTCTAGGACTTATCCCCTCAAAAGGGTAAAATAGAGCTACTCTGTGGATACTAGGTACAGTTGGGGCCAGTGGTACCACACTGAAAACAAGGAGATTAAGTAAAAATGTACGTATACAGTATCCCAGAAAGAAAAGCAAAAAAGGTTAAGAGAAAAACAATACAGAAAAGAAAATGAGAGGACCAGCTCAGAAGACACAAAAACAAGTATGAGGTCTTAAAGAGAACACAGCGGGGAAGGTGGGGGGGAGGGGAGAGAAGAAAAAAGAAACCAGATCACATTCAAAGGACCAATAATCAAAATGGCTTTATACTTCTCAAAAGCTATTAACAAGAGAAAGAAGCAATATTTTTAAAATTCTGAAAGAACATGATCTCTAGATTCTATGCTTAGAATTCTATGCCCAAACTATCAAGCAAATATAAGGTTAGAGATTATTTTCAGACAAGCAAAAATTCAAAAAATTGATCTTCCATGTACTCTCACTGGGGAGATGCTCCTATAATAAAATCAGTAAACCAAGAAAGACAACAGCAGAAGCAAAACCACCACAAAGATGAATGTCAACTGTGCACTAGCAATAAAAGGCTACAACCAAAGTGGAACAAAACAGAGGTTCCAGATTGAAACTGACAGAATAGCTAATGCATCTAAATGCACTGAAAGTTGGTAAATATTTAAGGGTTTGGGACTAAATTACTGATAATACATAAAAAACTAAGGAAACAAAAACATAAGACATACTGAACTTCAGTGAAAGTTTTGCAATTAAAAAAAAATAGTCATAGCAAATGGCATAGCAAATGGCATAGCAAATATCATACTCAATACTTCTCTAACCAAAATTGTAAGTATACTGAGAGGCAGGAAAATGGAAACATGAACAGTGGGATGAGAAAGTAATAAATGCTCATTTTAAATAATGGGAGATAATGCCTAAAATATAGGTAATGCTGAAAATTGAAAAAAAATCAAGAAGTAACAATATAAGGCTGTTATTTACAGAAATGAAGATAAACAGCACAAGAATGAGCTAACAATAAAAGGTATTCACTTATATGACAGGGCTGTGAAAACTGGTTATCTTTTATAACAAGTCTTATTTTGATTCTTTTAACTACAAGGATATATACCCAATATTTTTTAAATGAATAAAAATGATAGTTGCATTAATTTTAATATCCTGAGATAGGGTCCCTCAGCCATTAAGCTTTCTAGGTGATTCCAAGGTGCAGTCGAGTTGAGAACCACTGATTTAGAAGCATTCTCTAGCGTATAACCTTTTTACACTGATAAGAAAACTAAATCCAAAGTCATTCAATGACTGAGCAAATTCCAACTAAAAAAATAAACAAGCATATATTTTTAGTAATTTAAGGCCATAGAAACAATTTTAAAATCCCAAGGAGTAAATAAATGCAAGTATACAGCCAGGGAAGACCATATCACATATACATATTATTTAATCAAGTGTCAAACAGGACTTATGAAATGAACTACAGGATCCTAATAACCCAAAATGTGGCACAGTGGCAAAAACCTTCATCTCAAATTGACAAAAGTTAGAGATCTGAACGTATGCTCTTCTTACCCTATCATATTATAAAAGGAAAAATACAATTGCCAATTTGGAGCTTCTAACAAGGAAATAAGGAAAGAATAAGCCACGGCAGGAATGACACACTTCTTTTCTTCTTTGACATATTCATATGGTGATGCTCATGGGTGTAATACATTCCCATGGGCATAACCAAAATTTTATTAAAGGATATAATATGAAGCAAGGTTATACTCAAATCCCAGTACAAAGTATTATAATCCCACTCTCATTCTTTCCCAGTGATGGTAAAACAGTCCCAGGACTGACTGATAAGAAGTCCAGAACTTTAACACCCCTATAAATTTGAAAATGTTATTATTTTAAATTTAAAAAAGCTGACAATATATATATTGGCCGCTAAGTACTCAAATTGTATGTGGCAAGAAAATGTGTTTTCCTTTAAAAGATACAAGAGGGCATTATTTGTATAAAGTACTTATTTATAACAATTTACTACTTTTCTTCACATCCTAACATATGACACCCCTACAATTTTCTGTCTAAATATTTTAAAAATCAAAACAAAAATTTAAAAAACAAATCTAATTCTGTTTTACCTGTGATGTACCATCCTTATGTTCCTGGAACCTTTCAGCTATATAAATGTTGTAAGCTGAGCGAGGTCTTTTCGGTTTTCCAAGCATTGTTAACTCCTGAGTAACAAAAATGGAAGAGTTAGATATAGTTTTAACTTCTGTAAGACTTTACCTACAGAAACTTTATTCACTACTATGCATTACAGGAAGTTCCTATAAGTGAATGTTATGATTCTTTGTATATACAAAATGACTACTCACTCTTGGGATCAGAATTATTTTTGTGATAGCACTAAGTTTTGAAAATTATAAAAGGTTTTATGAGTTATTTTCCATATAAAAACTTTTCCCTTACATATTATTTTCATGGTCTCCATGAAGTGAATAACTGAGCACTTAGGTACAAAATCTTTTTTAAAGGTTAAAACAATTTCAGTTTCATCCTTCCAGAACACTACCATCTCCCAGCCACTATATGCCTCTACCACAACTCATAAACACTAGAGTATCTGTTTAATAATCTCTCATTTCATTTCCTTCCTTGGTATCTCTCAACTTTTAAACTTCAACAGATGTGTTAAATTCAATTCTTTTAACTAGGTACCAAAGGACAGAGGAGGCAAGAAATAGCAAATACATGTATCCCTTACTGTTTAAGTTAGTTTAGTTTCAAGGGGCACCTGGGTAGCTCAGTCAGTTAAGTGTTCGACTTCAGCTCAGGTCATGATCTCACAGCTCTTGAGTTCGGGCTCTGTGCTGACAGCTCAGAGCCTAGAGCCTGCTTCAGATTCTGTGTCTCCCTCTCACATTCTGCCCCTCCCCCACTCACACTCTGTCTCTCAAACATAAATAAAAACATTTTAAAAAAAATTTTTTAATGTTTACTTTCTGAGTTTCAGAGAATAAAGGATGCTGCACTATTCTATTTAGTTTTTGAATTTGGATAGTAGTACTTGTAATTCATAAATTATGTGGTTTTTAATGGCAATTTGGTTAAAGTCAATAAACCCAATTTTATTTCATAAATAAAGTACAGCCCCTGTGATTAACCTCATTCTTCCTGGACTTCTCAGACACAGAACAACTATAAAACTACTGCAGACTCCAGGTACTTCATAACGTAACTGTTTCCCCTTTTGTTTCTAGAGCTTGGAATTCATCATCCTTCCTAACAATAAGTATACAGCTGAACAGACTGAAAAATCAACAACCCTCTTGGATCCCTAAGGGAGAGAAGTTTGTTTCAAACTGCTGCCCCCTAGACTGGAGTGACACACAAGTAAATACAGGGAGTCGAAGCAACCCCTGCTGGAACCAGTGCTGGGGTACCAAAACCTCTACTGTAATTAATTAATTGCTGGATGTTCTGGCTTCAGGGGGAGCCAGTCATAAGAATGTCCTCACAGGACGCCTGGGTGGCTCAGTCAGTTAAGCATCCGCCTCTTGGTTTCAGCTCAGGTCACCATTAGTGAGTTTGAGCCCAGCATCAGGCTCTGCGATGACAGAGTGGGATTCTCTCTCTCTCTGCCTCTCCCCTGCTGGCTCTCTTGGCCTCTCAAAATAAATAAACTTAAATTAAAAAAAAAAAAAAGAAGATAGTCCTCACAGTATTGTGATATACTTCTAGGAGCTAAACCAGATTTCCACAATTAATACCAGAAAAAATATTTCCCCTGCTTCTGTAAGAAAGGAAGAGAGGAAAAGAAACTATTTTGAAATGCCTGAGCACTCAACTATTAACAAGGCCTGCCTTCAGGGGAAACTAGTTAACCAGAGCCTAACTTACCTGCATGAAGGGAAAACACCCAACTCCTGCACACTCTAGTCATTCTGACTCACACCTAATGGGGAGGGGGAGTGTGGAAGAGTGAACTGAGAAACTCTTGTGAAGTTCACAGACCAGTTGCATAGGCTCACTAAAAGATCGGGACCTAATTGTAGGACTACAGAATGCTTTTCTTGACCCCCACACCTCACCACCACATTGCTAAGGCCTATTTACAGCAGTTCCTTTTATTCAGTACATTATGTCCATCAATCAAGAAAAAACTTCCAAGGCAGACTAAAAGGCAAAAAACATAATATGAAGAGACAAAGCAAGCATCAGAACCAGATATGGGAGGGATGTTGAAATTATCAGACCGGGAATTTAAAACAACTAGATTAGTATGCTAAAGGCTCCAGATTGCATGTAAGAACAGATTGGCAATGTAAAACTCGGAGATGGAAATCCCAAGAAGTAACCAAAAAAAACCAAAAAACAAAAAAAGTTAGAGATCAAAAATGCTGTAACAGAGGCGCCTGGGTGGCTCAGTCAGTTAAGTATCTGACTCTTAATCTCAGCTCAGGAGACTGGGCTCCAAGCTGGGTATGGCACCTATTAAAAAAAAGAGAGAGAGAGAGGAGAGAAAGGAGAGAGAGAAGAGAGACAAGAATGTTGTAATGAAACGAAGAATGTCTTTAAGGGGTTTATTAGTAGACTGGACATGGCTGAAGAAAGAATCACTGGGCTAACGGATGTAATAATAGAATCCTCAAAAATCCAAAACAAAGAGAACAAAGACTGAAAAATAAACCAAAAACTGAAGACTATCCAAGGACTATAGGACAACTTAGAACAGGTGTAACCAACATAAAATGGGAATACTAGGAGGAGAAAGAGAAAAAGAAATATATGAAAGGGAAATCCCATATTACTGCCCAATCCTCATTTCTGGTCTCTCCACTCTTACATTGGATGGGTGCATTAAAAAGGAAGGGAGAATAAAGGAAGGAGAATAAACTTCAGTACCCACCCCTCCAAATACCCCTATGCAGACACTGTATTTCTATTGTCTTTTCTAGCTCCTTTTTACTAATTGGATCAGAAGACTAGATTGCTATCTAGATTACTGACTTAAAATGGGTGAGTCCTGAACTCTGGTGCTAGGAGAGCTCAACAAGAGTCAGGGAGACATATGTTGTCATCTCACATTAAAGTCTCAAATTTACTTTTTCAAAGAAATAGTTTTAACTCTGATGACCATTTTTTACAGTATATGTACTGGACCAGCAAGCTGACCATCTCATACCTAATACTGTTCCTACAGAAAAATGTAGTCTTTCAAGCAATAGTATTTATGTGGATCAATAACCTTAAACTGGGACCAGACTACAAATCTGAACCATGTGGGGTGTTTAATGAGGAAAAGTAGTTCATCCTATAGGACTTCTTATTTGACTAGATACAATAAAGGCATTTTTTCCTGATGTGTTAATGAAATCAGTCTATTTAGCAACATCCATAATGAAACTCATCCATAATCAAACTCACCATTACCTATAAAACAATTCAAATCAGCAGGTTATCCTAGACAAGACACAGACACAAAGATTCTTGCTATTCCTGATTTGGCTGTTTCATAACTCTGTTCCTTCAGCTTTCATTCTAGTCCTAACTACATATCTTAAATTTGGATACATTCAAAAGTAGTAACAAGGGGTTCCAAGACAGACTCAATGCCAAGTGGTCCTAGTGGCAGAAAAGAGTTATCCCATTTTTTCCTAACTGGGGTACTCCTGATGACATTCTACCATTTAGCCACATATATCAAAATAAGAAAAACTCCCAATATTCATTGTTCTATAAATTTCAGTTCTTTGCCAAAGGAAAAAAATATTTCACTGATACTCACTCTCTTTTTTATTAATGCTTTCTTTTTTAAACGTTTTTGCTGGATTTCTTTTTCCAAAGATACAATCTGACTTGGAGTTAACTGTTCTTGAATTCTGTTTATCTCTTCTTTGTATGCCTGCCAGTCTGCCCTGTAAGCATCTTCATATATCTATAAATAAAAACCCAAACATGAAGTCAATAAATTACTGCTGATAAATCAAACACAGCACACCCGCCAGGGAAAGACAATTGCATGACTTCAGATAAAGACAGACTAGGGGCACCTGGGTGGCTCAGTCAGTTGAGCGTCCGACTTCAGCTCAGGTCATGATCTCACAACTTGTGAGTTCGAGCCCCACATCGGGCTCTGTGCTGACAGCTCGGAGCCTGGAGCCTGCTTCTGATTCTGTGTCTCCCTCTCTCTCTGCCCCTCCCCCACTCATGCTCTGTCTCTCTCTGTCTCAGAAATAAATAAACATTAAAAAAAATTAAAAAAAAAATAAACATTAAAAATAAATAAAAATTAAAAAAAAATAAAAAGACAGACTAAACCACCAAGTGAAAAATGTGCTCTGGAATCACATGTATATGGACTAAAAACATGTTTTTTTCATAAAAATGTTAACAAAGGTGAGAGTCTAACAACTAGTCTTCAGTTTCAGATACTGCCAACCCTTTGTTGCCACTGCCATACATCCATTTTCTAATCATTATGAATCAGAAAGTATGAAGTTCCTTTATAGGTAACAGATATTAAAAAAATTTTTTTAATCATCTAGTCCCTTAAAGGACATGACTATTATTCTTAACTGCAGAATAACTGGTCAGCAATACTGAAAACCAATATGCTTACTTTTTTCTCTGAATCAGGAAGTTCCCTCCATAGCTGGGCAATTTTTCTAATTAGTTCTGAATTTTTCGCATCTATAGATTGAAATAAAATGAAAAAGTCACAATTTTATGTCTCAGGATTAATTTCTAAAGACTTCTAGGAAGTCTAGCTTTAGCTCTAAGTTTTATTACAGACACCTCTATACCACATATAATTTAATACAATGATTTAGGTTTTCTTTAATTTCATACTTTATCCAGAATTGTTAAAGTCTGTTACCTAATAATTAAGAAATATGTCACATACCCTCCCAAAATTATTAGTTTAAGCAGTTGGGTAATCACTGTCTTCAAGCTTTTTTACTTCATATTTCAAACAAAAATTTTTTTCCCATCTTTCAGGAATTATTAAGTTCATAAAACCTGACTCAACAATAAAATATAATCTTGATTCACGTAACACTGCCTTGTATTTCAGTTACAGAAACACTACTTGCAACAAGCTATTCTAAAATCAATTCATTATTCCCCATTTCCTTCCTCATCTTAACTGATCAAGTCATTATTCCCCATTTCCTTCCTCATCTTAACTGGAGTGGCATTTTAACAAACCACTTAGTTTGAACTACAACATTTTAAAACATGTGAGTACTTCTTAAACATGTCTCTTAAACCAATTCTTTATAATGTAGGAATTTTCATTACAGTTCATTTGGTTTTCACAAGTACCCTGTGAAAGGGCTCTAGAAATCATAAAGTTGACTATTCTTAATTTAGTTATTATCTTTACACTACTATAATCACAAATGAAGGCCCACAGCCTTTCTAGGGAGTCAACAAAAATCCTACCTGGAAATCTTTTTTTTTTTTCAGGAAGTCAACCGATTTCCAGTGAAAAAGCTCTTGGAATTAGCAATTTGTATAGAGCTTTACAGTTTACAGAACACATCCACATAAGTTATTTCATTGCAACTTCATTAACAATTCCCTGAAGCAGGAGCTAAAGCAAGTAATAAAATGATTCATCAATGGTGCTCCAGGCCAATGGCAACTAGACCCCCAAAATTCAGCTTTTTCATCTTCTTCCCTGGGTGCTTCCACTCCACATGCTGCTATTTTTAAAATACTTTTCATTAAACGAGTAAGTCAGGAGGATAAAGTCAATGGTATTGTAATAGTCTTGTATGGTGATTGATGGTAGCTACACTTGTGGTCAGCATAGCATAATGTATACAGTTGTCCAGTCACCACTATGTTGTACACCTGAAACTAGTGTAACACTGTGCTTCAACTATACTTCAATAAAATATACATAGTAATAAGAAATAAATAAAAATACCTTTCATTAGCTCAATTATTTATAAGGAATTTGTACTTGGTAAAAAATGTCATACTTTACAGACCACTAAACGTTAATGGTTATTTTTCCGCAGTCACTGGATGCTTTCAAAGTGCAAATCAAGTTTGAAGTAAAACTGTTTAGTGGCTTCTTTATTACATCAGAAAACAGTAAATGCTCCAAAACTCCTTACCTGGGTTCTGAGCTTTAAATATGGGTAGCTGTTCTTTAGAAAATCGAACGTATGAAGTCAGAGGCTTCTTTGGATAACTATTCACGGTGGATGAAAAACATCTCGGTACATATGCAAAACTACGTATAAAGAAAATAACCAATATCAAGTATTTAAGTGCCAATATTCACTTTTAGATGAACACAGATTCCCCCCAAAAAGACGCTATCAGAATGCTATATATGGCACGGTGTTAGTGACTTTTATTTATTTATTTATTTTTTTTTTTTTAACGTTTATTTATTTTTGAGATAGAAAGAGACAGAGCATGAACGGGGGAGGGTCAGAGAGAGGGAGACACAGAATCTGAAACAGGCTCCAGGCTCTGAGCTGTCAGCACAGAGCCCGACGCGGGGCTCGAACTCACGGACCGGGAGATCATGACCTGAGCCAAAGTCGGACGCTTAACCGACCGAGCCACCCAGGCGCCCCTGTTAGTGACTTTTAAAACCCTGTCCTAACCAGAGAAAAGACCTGCAAAACTGAACTCTCAAAGCTTCATCTATGCCTGTTAAGAAGGGCAGAGTGGAGGAAAGCATCTGCACTTCAGCTCCTGGACCCTGCCTTCTCAACGCCTCTACTGATGGAGGGAGACTCTTTGGCGCGCGACTTCGCAGAGAACTCTGAACGAGGGCTACAAGGTTGGACAGCGCGGAGCGGCGGGAAGGAAGAGGAAAGGTGGAGGGTGGCCGGAAAGTAAGACTGCTGGATAAGGCCTGGTCGCAAAACCACCAGCCCCTTCGCAAAGTCGCGGCATGATTCAAAGCGCCACGGTGGCCCGGACCACCTAGGAGACACAAAAAAGTGTACGAAAACGTCTACACTCCAACCCAGGCCGTCCTGAGCCGTGCCGCCTCCTGAAGTGCAGGCGAGAGGTCCTTACCTGAAGGGAGAGCGAAGTCGACTTCCACAACCCGCGCAGAGGTCCGCTCCGGACTTTCCCAGTGCACTCAGCACGCTCCACACGCCCCGGAAAAGCGCCATTGCACCAACTTACAAGGCAGCGACCAGGCGCCAACCTCCTACAGCCCCGCGGCACAACAGAACTCCAACAATGACGAACAGAACCCGCTGGTGACCCTCTGTAGTTTACTCTCATGCCCGCCACTCGCAAGGCACTATGGGAAATCGGCTAACATCCGGTCAGTAGCCGGGGAGCTAGGCAGGGCAGAATTCACGCAGGCGCTGTAGTAGCTTCCCGGTGGGTGAGGTTGCAAAGGAGGAGGGCTCGGGGGCGGAGAAGGAAACCGCAGCCCGGCTTGCCTGCGGAGAGCCCTGGCCTAGAGGAGGCGCAGCTGAGCCACCTCTGCCCCCGGCCCTCCCCTCCGCATTCGGTTCCTCCGCCCGGCCTGGAGGCTGATGGAGGCACTGTGGCCACCTCACCGCAACAGTGCGGGGCAGGCTGGCGTCCGCCTGTGACGACCGAAAGGGCCAGTACGTAACAGTTTTACCGCGAGGACGCGGGATAGCTGTGCGGCCTGCGCTGCTCCGAGGTCAAGCTGGAGGGTGCTGCGCGACCAGCAGAGCCGCTGAGTTCAGGCCGCAACTGGCGCTCAGTATCCAAAACACTGCTGGGGCGGGGGAAGTGGGGCACGTTTCAAACCTAAAAATGCAGATTTCCTGGACTTGCTGCAGTGCCTGATTCAGTATATCTGTGAGGCCCGTGACTCTGTTTTCAACAGGTTCCTCATTGTTTAACAATTTCTGATGCCAGTGGTCATAGGACCACATTTAAAGCAATACTGAACTAGACCCTCGTCCCCTCCACTGCAACTATCCCAGACCCAGTCTTCAACCCTGACATCCAACCGTGCTTAATTAGTAGGGAGGAAACTTTGGCTGATTAGTCGTGCAAAGACTCTATTCCCATTATTAACGTTAAAGTCTTGATCCGGAAATGTAGCATTCCCTAAGACTCACTTTCCCCCATTGCAGATGAGGATGTTAGACTAGATTAGTTTTTTCTAAGTCCTGAGAAAGTGTGACAAATACGCCTTGAGATATTGATCGATATGCTGTATAACCATTTTCTGTGTCGGCAATGGCATGAAAAAGATTGGGAAGACCTAAACTAAAGGTACATAAGGATCAGCTTTTATATTCCAATTATTTCCTTCTGAAACAGCCTCTATTGGGTAGCTATATTTGTTAGAAAATTCTTACCACTGTAATATTAAGCTGAGAGTCAACTGCTTTCTGTAGCTTTGAAACATTGGCCCTTGATGCAACAAAGGAAAAGCCCACTTTTAAGTGGTATGTAAACAACTATCACTACTCCCTTTTCTTAGTCTCTCAGGGTTGAAAGGAACTTTCCAGGTCATCTGTTCAAACTTCTCATCTTGACATGGAAAAACAGCTTTTTTTTCTGATTACATAACTACGTACAAGGCCCCAAACTTAGGTAAAAGACACAACCTTCCCCCACTCCCAATGAAGTCTGACAGAAGGAAATAAACAATTATAATGCACTAACAAGGCAGAGGTAAGTATAGAATATACTTCCTTATAACATTTTAGCTGGGTTCTGAAATAATTTGTTTTCTCTATATTTTCTAGAATATTTTTGTTCTTTCAGTTATTTGCTAAAAAAACTATTGCAGGTTCGGCTTATCACACTGGGGTCACCAATTGCAGGTTTAGCCTATCATCAATTGTGGGTTCAGCAGAAAAGATTATTCAAGACTCCATGCAAGTCAAGAGAGATGAGAGGGAGGCTAAGGGAAATCTCCCCGACCTGATCTCCAGCTCCTGTATATATTAAGCATACATTATAGGGAGAACATTGCACAATATGTCTTTGGCTATGTGCCAGTAAGATCTATAGAAAGTGTGCACAAAAAACAAGACATTCCCAAGACCACCAAAGAGCAGATGCAGAAAGCAGGATGGAGAACAAGATGAGATATTCCATAGATAACATGGTCTAAGGAATTCATGAGCACAGGAAAGACCCAACCCCTAAATATGCACTAACTAGATACTGGTCAGCTGTTTTCAGCAGGGCCAGAAAGCAGTGTAATGCATTCCCTATAATCTCCTTAACTAAGACATAGCTATTTGATTTCCCACAAAACTTCTTTTGGATATTTAAAAAATCTTTTTGTTTTTTTAGAGTGTCATTTTGATCTTACTGTAAAGGTCTTATAAATCTGATCTATAATATTTGTTTTCAGCAAATACCAATATTCCTTAACAGTCATTTACATTGCAGCAAAATTTTATTCCAAATGCAGCATTTACAAAGAAAATATAATTCTACCTGCTTACTCAAATTATCTTTGAGTTTCACTTATGAAACATGAAGACTTACCACAGCCCTTCCTAGGGTTCTGTTCTCTTATTTTGTTTTAAAAGTTTATCTACTCCCATGACTTCAGCTATCAGTTATATCCTCATGGTTCCCATATCTTATATTGAATCCATTTTAGTCCCAAATCTACATAAACACTGTCTTCTGGACATTTTTACCATCATGTCTCACAGATACTTCAATTTTTCATTAACAGAATTCACTATCTTTCTCCTGTTTTGAACAACTTCTCTTCTTAAGAAGCACCTGTATCCCATTTGAATCATCCAAGCTAATAACTTGATAAATCATTTTATAATATCTCCCATTGACACTGTAACTGAACTAACATGAGTTTGGTCTTTGGCGAGTCACAGATAGAAACTATACCAGATGGAATTGTGACACAAAGTAAACTTTTATTTGCAGCAAATAAGGAGATGATGGGGAATAAACTTCCAAAGCTATGACTCTCTGAGCAAGGGTGAATGAGTTCCTTTTATTTAGGGTTAGGATGAATATTTAGATAGGGAAGCTTTGTCATTGTATGTAGAGGTGGGCATAAGGTCATGCGTGCACCTTAAAGAAACATGCCTATACATACATCATATGTTATGTAAATGAGACTTGTGTTCTTCCTTGGATGGAGATTTTAGTATTATAATGAGGTAAAGGTAACTGTCAGTCATTCCATGGTCCATCTGTACAGGTGTGAGTTGGGGTTAATCTCAAATTAGTCTGGGCTGACTGAACTCTTTGCCCAGGCAGTTGTCATTGCTTGAGGGGTAGTTTCGGTTTCCTTCCCCTTGGGTCTTTTGCCTGAATTAAGAGAGAAGCTAGAAAGAAGAGCTTAAGGAAAAATGTGGGACAAAGGTCAGTAGGTACTAGCAGGTGAGCAGTAAAGGTCAGGGGTCTAGCTGGTGGCATAACTTCTTCCCCATCAACCAGCTAATGATAAGTGTTGATGATTCTACCTCATTAACCCCTCTAGTAAGTATTCCTTCTTCTCCAGCCCAATTGCTGCTGCTTTTGTTCAGGACAGTAATATGTTGGTAAGTCAGGTCTCAAAAAGAAAGCCCTAATTTGTGTTTGCTGAGGTCTGTGATATAGACACTCCTACGATGGCTGATTTCAAACTACCAACTTGGTATCATTACTCCTGAAGTTGGGAAGAGATATATATAATTGATTGTCCAGGCCAGTACCAACCAGCCCCTATGTGCCACTCACTGGTTCAGGCTCTGACATCTTTTCCCAAACTCTTACAAGTACTTTTCCTACTTTCAGGCTTACTTCCCTCCTAATCATATTCCACTCTGTCACCAAGTCAGTCTTTCTAAAAGGCAAATCTCATTTATTCACTTGTTTATTAAGACAGACTCCATGCCAGGCAATGATCATGCTTCTATATTTGAAACCTTCAGTGGCTTCTGATTGCCCATGGTATCAAGTTTAAGTTCTCATACATGGCATACAAGTCCTCCATGAACTGGCTTTTTTGTTTCCCCTATAGCTTCATTTCTCACTTCAACCTTGCTTAAAAATAATTTATTATTTAAACATCTATTTCTTCTGACTGAAACCACTTCATTTGGCTCTGAGTTTACCATTGCATGTTGTGTGATATGCCAAAGTTATGGAAATTACTGGATAAGAATACAGACTCAGAAGTTAGATCTAGGTTTGAATCCTGCTTTTGTTATTTACTAGCTGAGTGACCTTGCCAAATGACAATTTCTGTGACCCAGAGTTTTCCCTTCTGTGAAATGGGGATAATAATGTTTGATTCTTTGGATTGTTACAAAGATTAAATTAGAAAATGTACAAAAAGTTCTTAACAGAGTCCCTGGGACATAGTAAGAGGGTCAACAAACAGTGGCTATAATTATCCTTATATTACTCATAACAATTATTATTAGCTTTTAAATAATTATAGGTATAGTATGAATTTTCCCCAAAGTCAGATTTGCATCACAAACCTGTCATTACTTTGTCATTTTCTGTCTCTATTAAATTACATACACTAATTAGTAAGTTGTGAATGTGAAAACCTGGTCTTCCAATTCATTGTCTTAATGCTTCCCCCATTGTATAAGACTATCCCTCAGACTCATTCAACATACATTATTCCAGCCCCAAATATCTTCTTTGAATCTTCTATAGTGTGTGAGCTTGTATTATTTACTTGTGACATATACTGCTCTGGTGTTTAACCTTTTTTTATGTGCAGATGTTTTTTTTTTTTTTCCCTCAATAGATGGTAAGCTCTTGAAGAAAAGATCAAGTCTTATTCTTCTTCCTATCACTTATCAGTTGTAGTACCTAGTGTAGTATATTAAGCATGACAGATGGGTAAGAGGGAGGAAGGGAGGAAGAGCAAGAAAGAAAATGTAAAAAGATTTGTATCTGCACAAATTACTTATATGCAAATTTGGCCTCGTAGAAAATAGCAACTACCTGTTAGAAAATAGCAGCTGCCAATAGAAGGGACAGTTATGTGTGGAGATAGGAACCATGTAAAATTTTGGAAAATATATATGAAAATAATGATCATGGTTTATTGATACTTGGTGAAGTTGAAGATAGCAACAATAAATAGCAGCAGCAATAAATAGCAGCAGAGACCAAGATAATTCCCTACTGAATAATGGAGTTAGATACAGTGATATCACTCAAAGAAAAAATATTCCTAAAAGAAAGCAGTTTTGCTTTTGTAATTATAATGAATAAATAAACTCACTAAAATAAGAGCAATCACCTGATAGGTTTAGCACAAGGAATAGATGCATTCTGAACTCATAAGTAAATGTAGAAATAAGAAATAAGATTATACTGTAAACACCACATGTAAAGACAATTTACTCAATTAAATAGCCCTGCATAGGTATTGGAAGTAGCACAATAAGAATAAGACATTGTTCCTGTCCCAAGGAGGTTCACTCTGATTAGGAAAACAAAGCAACAACACATGAAAATTATAAAAGTATAACAATTTAATGCAGCAAGAGGGAAAAAGCTTATCTTTTCTATAAATCAAGATTTTAATTAGTTACAGTAGAAAACTGTGTATGTAAGTTTTTCCTTCAAAAAATTTTCATTTGGGGCGCCTGGGTGGCTCAGTCCGTTGAACATCCAACTTCAGCTCAGGTTGTGATCTCACAGTTCTTGGGTTTGAGCCCCACATGGGGCTCTGTGCTGGCAGGTCAGAGTCTGGAGCCTGCTTCAGATTCTGTGTCTTCTCCTTTCTCTGCCCCTCCCTCACTCACACTCTCTGTCTTAAAAATAAATAAACATTGAAAAAAAAATTTTTAATACATTTTCATTTACTTAGTGTCTATTATGACCACACTTGAGTTTGCCTTAAAATAGTATACAAAAGGATAGAAGGGAGAGAAAAATTAGAAAGAAAGATCTATTGCATATTAACAGTTCCCAGATATCCAAATTGGTTTATAAATTATTTCTCAAGTAGAGCAAAGTGTAGATGCAGCCTTAATTATTAACAGCATATCAAAGTTATTTTTAGCCATTGCTGTGGCAGCATTATGCAAAATAAATATAGCTTTTCTATTTTAAAGTTGATTCTATGAGTCAGCAGGAGGTAGGACAAGTAAAACAGGATAGCTATAATTTTATGCAAATTATAAAATTCAAATTCATATTGCTGGATATTCCTGAAAGCTGACATAAAGAGTGGAAGAAATCCAGAATGATTATATTGATGGAATAATGCTATTAATAAACAGGATAACTTAGAGTATTTGCCCTCACATTATTATAAAACACCTGATCGATTCAAATTATAATTTATTGCTCAAATATGTGCCAAATATTTTTTAAGTTTTTATTTTAACTCCAGTTAGTAAACATACAGTATTATATTAGCTTCAAGTGTACAATATAGCAATTGAACACTTCCATACAACATCCTGTGCTTATCACAGCAAGTGCACTCCTAGGACGCGTGGGTGACTTGGTTGGTTGAGCACCTGACTCTTGATTTCTGCTCAGGTCATGATCCCAGGGTCATGGGATTGAGCCTCGTGTCAGGCTCTCTACCTGCTTAATATTCTCTCCCTTTCTCCTCTGCCCCTCTCCCCTGCTCACACTCACTCACTCTTTAACATAAACTAAATAAATAAATAAAATAAAATCACAACAAGAGCACTCCTTAATCCCCATCACTTATTTAACCCAACCCCCCACTCACCTCCCCTCTGGTATGTGCCAAACATTTTAATACATTATCTCTAATCATTCAAAATCCTACAAGTTGGAATTCTTTGTATTATACAGACATGAAAACTGCTTTTCAGAGAGAGAGAGATAGGAAGGATTCTTGTTCTTGTTGCATCTTATTAAAAATTTCCACCTATGAATCCATAGTTTGCAACTTTGAAATTATATTTTATTGTATGTAAGGACAATATAAGCTAGTGAGTCATCAAGTTACAGATATACATGAGAGCATGGTGTACTTTAAAAATCTGTACGTATGTAGAAAGGAGTTATATGACACAAATCCAAAAGGTTGTGAAGGTCTGTGTGTAATATGCTAAGGAGTTTGTTAGCAAAAGATAAACAACTTTTTAGGTAGGTTAAACTTGTTTTTAGATAAATATCTTTGGTAGGAGCACAGAAGGTGATGGGAATGAGGAAACTTTAAAAAAGAGGAGTGAGGAGATTATTGCTATAATCCAGGAAAGAGATTGAAATTCTGAACTAGCATGCTGCTACGACTCAAAATCCAAAGGCATTTCTCAGTACAACCAGCAAGCCAAGAATGACTTTGAGGATTCTGGTATGACGGACTGTTCCAATTTAAATCCTATACTGTGGTAAATAAATATCCCTAAACAAATGCTCTTATTACATAAGTTTTCTGGCTAAAAACTTACACTGACTTTTTATAGGCTATCAAATTAAGGTTTCACATCCAGTAGATCTGCCTTCTCTGCCTAATATTTTCTCTCATTAATTGCACACAGACCTCCAAGGCCACTATTTATTTCTCTTATTTCTACTTCTACTTTATTATCTTTGCTTGGTTTCACTTATCTTAATTAATGCCTTCCCCATTTAAATATGCCATTAAAAATTCCAAGTAACTTCTGTTGCCTAATTTATTTATTTATTCAATTAATAATTGAAATCTTGTGTGCTAGATATTGTGCTAAGTGCCAGGGAGTAAAAAGTGGAAAGCACAAAGTATTTCACAGTTAATGATACTGATAATATAGCATGGTAAGGGCAATTATAAAGAGACACACTGGGGGTGGAGTGATGTCAGCATTATGGCTGAATAAGACATCCCTCATCTGTGTCCCCAACAATTTGACATTCATCCATGAATACAAGTGCCTAGGTGGGAGCTGTGGAATCTAGCACTATTTGCCAAGGGATTTGGGAGGAGTTCCACCCGCCTGTGTGATGGGTAATAGGCATATTGACCTTAGTGTCAGCTGTGGACACTGCAGTGGCCTGTGAACCACTCCAGCCCCTCTAAGCCACAGTCTAGGAGTCCCTGCAAAACACTGCCTTAGACAATCAAGGCCAAAAGAGCCATGGTAGAAGTCCAGGTTTCCAGAAAAAAACTTCCAGCAAAAAAGCAAACAAACAAAAAAAAAGTTTTGACACATTGGAAAAGGTAAGAGGAACAGAGTCATCACCTCTTTCTTAAGACAGCACAGCATAAGGCCAAGAGAAATCTGAGCCCACACTTTCTCCAACAAGGGAAAGTGACAGTATGTGAGTGAGCAATCCACTTCCCCAGCTGTGTAGAACACTGGTAAAGGAGCTCATTTTCCTCTCAGCCCATGCAGAACACTGAATCATAAACTTCAGGACTGGGGAGTAGGAAGAGGCTGAGGGAGTGTCAGATAGGATTCTCAGAGGGCATTAAAGGAATGTGAGTATTACCAATGGTGTTGTGGACTCCATCAAGAAACCAGCCCATCAGCTATTGGGGATGCCTCACCCATGGATCCTCCCAACTGCCATGGGCACCCCCCAGCCCTCGTTGCAACACACACACACACACACACACACACACTACACACACACAAATTTATACCCTGTGTCCAACTTCCTGTGTGCACTTCTGATGACAGCAGTAAGAGCAAACTTTGACATATGGCTAGTGAGCACTCATGGAGAACCACGTGGAATCTACAGGCCAAAGAGAGACCACAAACTTGAGCTTTAACGCCACCTTTGGGAAAACAAAACAGAAGCTATCAAGCACTCAACCTGGTGCATTACAGAATCAAGATAAGGCATATAAGTTTAAGAATTCTGCCACAAGAGGGAGCAAGAAGCATGGAACAGGTATATCCATAGAAGATCTAAGAAAGCCTCAGAATCCCTAGCAGGGCTGATGGAAGTTATTTCTCTCCTGAAGGTAGTAAAGACTAGAGGAGGTACTATGTCAGATGTGAAGGTGGCAATGCAAAACTTTGAGGAACATAAAAAAAATCAAGGAAAACAATGCCACCAAGGATCACAATAATCATCCAGGAACTGATGATCCCCAAAACATAGAGATCTGCAATTTACCTGGTAAAGAATTCAAATAGCTATTTTAAGGAAACTGAATGAGCTACAAAAAAAGGCGGGTGGCACCTGGGTGGCTCGGTCAGTTAAGTGTCCGACTCTTGATTTCAGCTCAGGTCCCGATCTCGTGGTCGTGAGAACATGCCCCAAGTTGGGCTCCATGATGGGCATGGAGCCTACTTAAGATTCTCTCTCTCTCTCTCTCTCTCTCTCTCTCTCTCTCTCTCTCTCTCCCCCCCCCAACCCGCCTCTCCCTCTCTCTCTCTCTCTCTCTCCCCCCCCCCGCAAAACACACACGCACACACAAAGACAATTCAACAAAATCAGAAAACAATACATGAAAAAAATGAGCAGTTTAACAAAGAGATAAAAATCATAAAAGACTAAAACAAATTCTGGAACTGAAGAATTCAATGAATGAAATGCAAAATGCTATGGAGAGCATCAACATCACAATGAACAAACAGAAGAAAGAACCTGTGAGTCAGAAGACAAGAACTTTGATGTTATTTAGATGGAGAACAACAACAACCACAATAAAAACAATGGAAAAGAATGAAGAAAGTCTACATAATCTATGGGATATCATACGAAGAAACATTCTGAAAATTATCGAAGTTCCAAAAGGAGAAGAGAAGGAGAAGGGGAAGAAAGCTTAAAGAAATAATTGCTGAGAAATTTCTAAATCTGGGGATATTTGGATTTCCAAGTTCATGAAGCTCATAGATCACCAAAGACCTTGAGGTCTTTCATCCATTTTGAATTTATTTTTGTGTATGGTGTAAAAAAGTGGTCTAGTTTCATTCTTTTACATGTCGTCATCCAGTTTTACCAACACCATTTGTTGAAGAGACTGTCTTTTGTCCATGGATAATCTTTCCTGCTTTGTTGAAGATGAGTTGGCCATAAAGTTATGGGTTCATTTTTGGGTTTTCTATTCTGTTCCATTGACCTATGTGTCTGTTTATGTGCCAATACCATACTTCCTTGATCACTACAGCTTTGTAATATAACTTGAAGTCCAAAATTGTGAAGCCTCCAGCTTTTTTTTTTTTTTTTTCAAGATTGCTTTGGCTATTTGGGATCTTTTGTGGTTCCATATAAATTTTGGGATTGTTTGTTCTAACTCTGAGAAAAATGCTGGTGGTATTTTGATAGGGATTGCATTAGATGTATAGATTGCTTTGGAAAGTATAGGCATTTTAACAATATTTGTTCTTCCAATCAGTGAGCATAGAATATTTTCCCATTTCTTTTTTGTGTCATTTCCAATTCCTTTTATCAGTATTTTATAGTTTTCAGAATACAGATCTTTTATCTCTTTGGCTAGGTTTATTCCGAAGTATCTTAAGGTTTTTGGTCCAGTTGTAAGTGGGAATTATTTCTTGATTTCTCCTGCTGCTCGCTATTGGTGTATAGAAATGCAACTGATTTCTGGATATGGAATGTGTCCTGTGACTTTAGTGAATTCGTTTATCAGTTCTAGCAATTATTTTGTGAAGTCTTTTGGATTTTCTGCAAATGTCATCTGCAAATAGTAAAAGTTTGACTTCTTCCTTGCTGATTTGGATGACTTTTCTTTGTGTTGTTTGATTGCTGAGGCTAAGACTTCCAGTACTGTGTTAAATAAAGAGTGGGCATCCCTGTGTTGTTCCTGACAATAGAGGAAGAGCTCTGTTTTTCCCCACCGAGGATGGGTTTTTCATATGTGACCTTTATTATGTTGAGGTATGTTCCCTTTTTCTCTACTTTTTTGAGGATTTCTGTCATGAATGGATGTTGTACTTTGCCAAATACTTCTGCATCCATTGAGAGGATCATATGGTTCTTTTCTTTTCTTAATGTGGTATATCACATTGATTGATTTGTGAATATTGAACCACCCTCGCAAACCAGGAATAAATCCCACTTGATCATGGTGAATGATTATTTTAATGTACTATTGGATTGATTTGCTAGTATTTTGTTTAGAATTTTTGCATCTGTGTTCATCAGGGATATTGGCCTGTAATTCTCTTTGTTTTAGTGGGGTCTCTGTCTGATTTTGGACTCAGTATAATGTTGGCCTCTAGAATGACTTTGGAAGTTTTTCTTCCATGTCTTCTTTCTGGAATAGTTTGAAAGAATAGGTATTGACTCCTATCTATCTATTATCTATCTATCTATCTATCTATCTATCTATCTATCTACCTATCATCTAGCTAGCTAGCTATAATTAATTTTATTTATTTTTAAAGATCTTATTTTTAAGTAATCTCTACACCCAACATGGGGCTCAAACTCATAACCTCAAATTCAAGAGTCACACGCTCCACTGACTGAGCCAGATACATGCCCCAGTATTGACTCTTCTTCAAATGTTTGGAAGAATTCCCCTGTGAAGCCATCTGGTCCTGGACTTTTGTTTGTTGGGAGATTTTTGATTACTGATTCAATTTCTTTGCTAGTTATTGATCTGTTCATATTTTCTATCTCTTCCTGTTTCATTTTTTGTAATTTATATGTTTCTAGGAATTTATCCATTTCTTCTACATTGCCCAATATGTTGACATATAATTTTTCATAATTTTCTCTTATAATTGTTCAGATCTCTGTGGTGTTGGTTGTTGTTTCTCCTCTCTCATTTGTGATCTTTTCTTTTTGATAAGTCTGGCTAGGAGGTTATCAATTTTATTTCTTCAAAGAATCAGCTCCTGGTTTCATTGATCTGTTGTTTTTTTTTTTTTTAAGTAGTTTCGTTATCATTTATTTCTGCTCTAATCTTTATTATTTCCCTTATTCTGCTGGTTTTAGGCTTCATTTGGTGCTTTTTTTCTAACTTCTTTAGTTGTAAGTTTAGGTTGTTTGAGATTTTTCTTGCTTATTGATGTAGGACTGTATTGCTATATGCTTCCCTCTTATGACCCCCTTGCTGCAACCCTTAGGACCATCGTGTTTTCGTTTTCATTTGTGTCCATGTATTTTTTTTTATTTATTCTTTAATTTCCTAGTTGAACCATTCATTCTTTAGTAGCATGTTGTTTAAGCTCCATGTATATGTGGTCTTTCCAATTTTTTTTATGGTTGACTTCAATTTTCATAACATTGTGGTCAGAAAATACGCATGGTATGATCTCCATCTTTTTGTCCTTGTTGAAGTCTGATTTTTGACTTAGTATGTGATCTATTCTGGAGGACATCCCATGTGCACTTGAAAAGAATGTATATTATGCTGTTTTAGGATGAATTGTTCTGAATATATCTGTTAAGTCCATCTGGTTGAGTGTCTCATTCAAAGCCCTGTTTCCTTGTTGATTTTCTGTTTACATCATGTATCATTGTTGTAAGATGGCTATTGAAGTCTCCTATTATTGTATTATTATCTATGAGTTGCTTTATGTTTGTTACTAATTATTTAACATATTTGGATGCTCTCAAGTTGGTAGCATAAATATTTACAATTGTTAGAATCTTATTGTATAGTCCCCTTTATTATGATATAGTGCGCTTCTTCATCTCTTATTATATAGTCTTTGTTTTAAAATCTAGTTTGTCTGATATAAGTATTACTACTCTGGCTTTCTTTTGACATCCACTTGAATGGTAAGTGTTTATGCCCTCACTTTCAATCTGCAGATGTCTTTAGGTCTAAAATGAGTCTCTTGTAGGCAGTATATAGATGGGTCTTGTTTTCTCTCCAATATGATACCCTTGTCTTTTAATTTGAACATTTAGTCCATTTACATTGAGTAATTATTGGTAGATGTGTATTTAGTGCCATTTTATTACTTGTTGTTTTGTTGTTTCTGGAGATTTTCTTTGTTCTTTTCTAGTCTTTGTCACTTTTGGTCTTTCCTTCCCATTCAATTAGTCCGCTTTAATATTTCTTGTAGGGCTGGTTTAGTGGTCAAGAACTCCTTTAGTTTTTGTTTTTCTGGGAAACTATCTCTCCTTCTATTCTGAATAATAGACTTCCTGGATCGAGTATTCTTGGCTATAGATTTCCCCCATTCATCATGTTGGATATATCATGCCACTCACTTCTGGCTTTCCTAGTTTCTATGGAGAGATCTGCACCTAGCCTTATGGGTCCTTCCTTGTAAGTTAGGGACTTCTTTTGTCTTGCTGCTTTAGGATCTTTTCTTTATCACTATATTTTGAAAATTTAAGTATGATATGTCTTGGTGTTGGCCTGCTTTTGTTGATCATGATGGGAGTTCTCTGTGCATCCTGGATTTGGATATCTGTTTCCTTCCCCAGATTAGGGAAGTTTTCTGCTATTATTTTTTCAAATAAACCTTCTGCCCCCCTTTTCTGTCTTGTTCTGGGACTCCTATGATACAAATGTTATTATACTTGATGGAGTCAGAGTTCCCTTACTCTACTCTTGTGATCCATCATTCTTCTTTCTCTCTTTTGTTCAGCTTTATTATTTTTCATAATTCTATCTTCTATATTACTTATTCATTCCTCCACTTCTTCCATGCTTTTATTTATTATGTCCATCTGTTTTGAATCTCAGCTATTGCATTTTTCTTTTCTGTTTTAATTCTATCTCTGCAGTAAGGGTCTCTCTGATGTTTTCCATGCTTTTCTCAAGCCCAGCAAGTATTCTTATGATTGTTGCTTTAAATTCTCCATCAGGCATATTACTTATATCTGTTTCACTTAGATCCTTGGCCCTGACTTTTTCTTGTTCTTTCTTTTGGGATGAATTCCTCCATTGTGGCATTTTGTGTTTCTTGCTCCTGAGAGTGATGTCTTTATAAAGAAGGGGTCATATAGTGTCCAGGGCCTGGTGCTTCAGAGAATGTCTGATGTGTGCTGTGTGCACTCTGCTGATGTGTTTTGGCAGCCTGTCCCTCAGGTCAGTCATATGCAGAGGTTCTCCTTGCCGGGAGTGGGTATTTTTGGACCTTGGCCAGAGTATGATGAGTTTTAACTAGGGGTACTATGGTCTCCTTGTTAAATGAGACCTGATGCTACTTCCACTAGAACTGAAGCCTTGTAGAACTCTATGGTTGGTAGGCAAGGTGTATGCATGGTTTGTTCTATTCTTCTGGAGAAGGAGCCTGCTGCTCTAGTCCCTAGGCACACTTGCCTGAAAAAAAGCAGTATCAACAGAGCACAGCAGGGCAGGACTTGCTGTAAGCCAGTTATGCAACCAGTGTTGGTGTTGTGCTGTTTATTGAAGTTGGTTGATGCTGAGGGGTGGGGAAGGGAAATGGCACCAGCCAGCTGCTTTGTCCCCTAGAGGGGAGCCCATGCTTCTTGCTCTCAGGGAAGCACTCCCAGAAGAGTGAATAATTTCCCCTCCTGCATCCCAGGCATTTTTCAGATCATTGTTTTCATGCTGTCTGTCTCTGGGTTGCTTGCCCACCTGAAGCAGAACAGTGCACTTTGGGCTCTATCCCAGCCAAGCCTGGTGACTTTATAACTCCAAACTTTAGGGTCCTTGAATGGCAGGGATACTTGCACTAGTCTTCTGGGGGTGGGTCTCACCATGCTGCAACTGATGCAGGTTTGACCAACAAGGGCAGTGGCACTCAAGTTCAGGGGTATGGGATTTGGAACAAAGCAGACTAAACAGCCAGTATCTGGGTTAGTGGTCCTCAGCAGGTCTCTGCACCTATTCTGAGGGGCAGGGGAGGGAAATGATGCCCCCCTCATTCTTTGGTCACAGGAGAGGCTTCTCTGTGAATGCTACCTCTCACAGATGCACTCCAAGCAGAGCAAACATTCTCTTCCCGCGCACCTTAGGAGATCTTCAGATCATGCCCTCTGCCCCGAGGTTGCTTGCATGCCTTCTCTCCTGGAGCAGGGCAACACCTTCAGTGATCTATCCCAGCCAAACCTGCTGACGTCTGAAACTCCAGTCTTTGACCCCACTGGTTGCAAAAACTCATGAAAATATCAGTGCCTCTTGTTTTCCCAGCCACTGGCTTTGGGGAGGTGTTCTCCTTATGCATATCCCTGTGCACTCCATTCTGTCTTGCCTTTCTCCTCGACCAGGGCTCCCCCCCCCCACCCCCCCGCAGCACTTACAATTTGTTTCTTCTCCCACTTCCTTCCTGTGGCTGACCTCTTCTCTCTGTCTAGTTGTGCAGTTTGTTCTGTCAGTCCTCAGGTCAATCTTGGATATTCAGCATTATTTGATAGTTATCTAGCTGTGTTTGAGATGAGCCAAGCCTAGGGTCCTCCTCCTATGCCACCATCTAGCTCCCACCAGAAGTCAGCGGTTTTAGAAGAGGATAATGCATCTCAAAGGGGGTTTAGTCCAGAAATGTAGAGATAACTTAACATTTGAACATCAGTTAATGTAATTCATACTACATTGAGAAAAGAGATAAAAAGCACAATAATAATCTTGATTGATGTAGAAAAAGTACTCAATAAAACTTAACATGTAACTCAACAGTGGTAAAAATGATCCATAAATTAGGAATAGATGGTAATTTAGTAATAAACAGACACCATACTTAATACTGAAAAGATGAAAGCATTCCCTCAGAAATCAAGAAAGGATGCTTGCTGTCATCATTTTTATTCAGCATGATACTGGAGGTCATAGCTAATGCAACAAGGAAAGAAAAGGAAATAAGAGACATATATATATATTAGAAATGAGGAAGTTATCACTATTGACAGGTTACATAAATATAATTGCAGAAAACCTTAAAATTGTACAAACCATTAAAAAGGAATTTAACAAGGTTGCCAGATACAAGGAAAATATTATAAATTGATCTCTATACAGTAAGAACATAGAAAATGAGAAACATTTTAATACATTTTAAAAATCAGATACTAGGAATAAATCCAGTGAAAAATATACAAGACCTCTACGCATAAAACTATAAAACATTCAACCATTAAACATGAATATATATTCATGGAATGGAGGAATTCATAAGATGTGGTAGTGACCCCAGATTTTCTCATGGAAAGGTGGGAGTCTATGTCACCTTCCCTTTGAGAGGGCTTATAACTGCTTCCACCAATGAAGTACAGCAGAAGTGACACTGTAACGTCAAAGGTTAGATCATAAAAGGTCATGCAGCTTTCTCCTTGTTCTCTTGGAACACTGCTCCCCAGATGCTCCCTCTTAGAGCTGAGCTGCCATATTGTGAGAAGCTTAAGTCACATAGAAAGTCTTTTAATAAGTGCTCTAGTAGACAATACTTGTCCAGATGCCAACATCTGAGTGAATAAACCTCCTGATGGTTTAAGCCTCCAGTCCCTAGTTGCTCCCAACTGAGGCCTAAGTATCATGGAATAGATAAGCCATCCCTACTGTGCCCCATCCCAAATCCTTATCAACAGAATCCATGAGCATAATAAAAAAGGTTTTTCCTTTACACTACTTAATTTGGGGTTATTTGTCATTCAACAATAAATAACCAGAACAAAAGATGTCTTTACTAAAACCTCTCTATAGATTCAATACAATCCCAATTAAAATCTCAGCAGAAGTGGAAAAGCTGACCCTGAGATGCATTTGGAATCACAAGGGACGTGAAGAGTCAAACTATCACAAAAGAACAAATTTGGAAGACCCATAATTCCTGATTTCAGAAGTTACTACAAAGCTACAGTAATCAATATAGTATGGTACTAACATAAAGCATGTAGATCTGTAGAATATAGAGTCCAGAAATAAACCTGTGTCTAGTTGATTTTCAACAAGAGTACCATGACCATTCAAAGGGAAAGAAAAGTCTTTTCAACAAACGGTGCAGGCCTGATCTTTAGAAGGGCTTGCTTACAAGATTGACCCTCAGCAGGCATCTAGAACTTGGTTTTGAAATTTTCTTTATGTGCAAAGGTTGTATAGGCTGTGCTAGCCTGATAAGACTGTTTAAAAACAATATGATTTATGGTGAATACTTGCTTTTCTTTTGGGAGATTAGGATTTTGGAGGGCAAAATGTGCCTATATGATTTAGTCTCCAATAAAAACTCTGGACTTTGAATTTTAAACAGGTTTCCCTAGGGAGAAACAGTGTGCCCAGGTTAATGCATTGTTGGAGGGAGTGCACTCAATGTGGCCCCTTCAAGGACAGCATAGGAAGCCTGCACATGGATTCCTCTAGACTCTAGTCTTTTCCTCTTTCTGATCCAGCTGTGTATCTTCACTGTGTCACTATAATAAATTTTAGCTAGGAGTATGACCACATGCTTAGTCTTATGAATTACATTGACACGTTGAATGTGTGGGTGCTCACGGGACTGCTAAAACGAGTGGGTCAGAAGTGCTAACACAAGTGGTGTCACAACTGTTTCTCATAATATGTATATTAAGAATTTACAATACTGTATTTCATACACAACTCATCGTGATCCTTTGCAGTAAAGAGATCGTCACACAAATAAATTATATGGGGAAAGCATAACTCAGAATAATAAAGGCAACTTCCTCCTGAGGTAAAAAAGGCACATCCCTTCCTCTACAAGTAGAACCTAATAGAGTGCTAAAGTAAGTTTTTAAAGAAATATATCTTATTGTATAAAAATGCCTCCAAATGCTAATAGTTTTAGGTGAATATTCCCTCCTTCTATTAGTTCAATTCATTTATAATTTAAAACTACATTCTTATATATAACAGGATAATGGCAGCAGAAATTTAAATGTAATACAACTAAGTGGTTTAATACTCAGGTTGTCCTGAAGATACTTTTACACTAGATTATTTCTACAACCAAAAACATCAGCTGTCCACAAATTTTTAATTATCACTACTACTGAAAAAACTTCTGGTGAAAGCACATCAATTGTGTAGGAAGTTTGCCAACATCACTCAACGCGCACACACACACACACACACACGACTAGTTATCTATACATAGCAATTTTTACAAGTGAAATCAGATGAATCGTCTCTCATCTGTGCAACTATTAGAACTATTAGAGAAGCACTATTAAAAAAATGAGAACGGGGCACCTGGGTGGCTCAATCGGTTGAGCAACTGATTTCTGCTCAGGTTATGACCTCACGGTTCGTGGGTTCGAGCCCCGCATCAGGCTGTGCTGACAGCTCAAAGCCTGGAGCGTGCTTTGGATTCTGTGTCTCATTCTCTCTCTGTTCCTCCCCTGCTCGTTCTCTGTCTCTCAAAAATAGATAAACATTAAAAAAAAAAAAAATGAGAACTTTAGGGGTGTTTGGTGGCTCAGTCGGTTAAGTGTCAGACTTCAGCTCAGGTCATGATCTCCTGGCTTGTGAGTTTGAGCCCGTGTTGGGTCTATTCTGAGGGCTCAGAGCCTGGAGCCTGCTTGGATTCTGTCTCCCTCTCTCTGCCCCTCCCCCACTCACATTCTGTCTCTCTCAAATTAAATAAACATAATAAAAAAAATTTTTTTTAAATGAGAACTTTCACAAATGACCTGCATTATCCTTTAGGGCTAATGAATTGCATTTAAGCCTCTGTTTTAAGCAAACATTTTTTGAAAATCCTACTTTGATAGAGTAGGATACTCTACTCTATCAAACCAACAATCTCTTTCATGACCAACAATCTCTTTTAATCTAAGAGGAAAATTAATATCCCAATCTTTCCATCTTAAAAATACAGAACTGTGAGAGCAGGATCCTGCATAACATCAATGACTGAATCATATACAAAGATAAACAGATCACTGTGATAAAGTAATAAAAGAAATGAAAAACTACGTGACATTTTTTTCAAGTTTTTTTAAAAGTTACTCTTTTGAATATTAACTTTCAGGGTTCCTCTTGTTTCTGTGTTTCTTTCTCACCTGATACCTTATGATTCTTTGCAATTTATAAGTAGTTGATCTACAAAGTAAATTTTTCACCTTCCTTAAATAGTTTAAGGATGGGGGGCAAGGGGATAACTTAAAGCAAAAATGAATAATCATATATGGTTTACATAGGTAGGTGTAAAGCCTGTACCACAGGAACCACATGCTTTTGAGTTAGTTGGGGGATGCAAGTCAGGTTACCCTTACAACTTGTATTACTGATTTACTATATGTGGCAGTTACAAGTGTCCAGAATCCAATTTGAATATGGTTTCCAACTGTCTTGGACCACCCAAGACTTCAAAAGGTTAAAATCCTAAATCTCCAAAGACTATTCATTTTCTTCACTCCAAAGCAGTCCCTAAATTAATGATTAATCCATGGAGGAAGTTCCCTGCTTTGAACTTGCAGTTGTACAAGGTAATTGATGCACTCTTTGTCAGCATTAAGCAAAAACAACATAACCAAAATGGTGACCTGGCTAATCATTATGCCACTGTTGAACTCTTAAGGTTTTTATTTAAGTATGGTAACTTGTGTTCACTCTTCCAGAATCTGGTCGTATAATTCAGATGTAAGCAAAGGCAAACAAGAGTTAGACAACTTTCAAAAACTTTAATAAAGAAAAAAAAAAGCCACTTCCAAAAATAAATGCCACACAAATCAAAGTTTTAAAAAAGTGGAAGATATTCAAGAAACAAAATCCTTTACTATCAAAATACACTAAATACTGAAATCTAATGATGTTGAGTGTTCAAATTCTGGGTGAATGTAGCTTATAATCATATAGGTAGTAAAGCAGTGTTTTTCATGATATGTCTGTTTCAAGACATTACTTAATAGTACTTTTTAAGCCTCTATTTTCTTAAACATCCACTTCACAATTCATTTAATTATTTTTACATTCATTTATAAAAACACATTTTCTAACAACAGGTTATTTTGTACTTTAATAATAATGATCCATGATAAAATACTTAAGTGATTTAAATGCTTCGCTAATGACTACATCAATCACAGATTCTTGTACACTTACACAGCTACTGCAATAATCCAAAGAGCTACAACTCTTCTTAAAAATGACACCCACTCAAGTTTGGTAAGCATGCTAAATAATTAGAAATGTATTTTTTTCAAGTTAAAACATTAAACTTTCTAGCTTTCTTTAAAATCTGCAAAGATAACCTGTTTATTTAAATCACTTTTTAACTGGAAATTTATAAAAACAGAGGAAAGCATCATTTTAGAATTTTCTTTATAACATCTTTAGTAAAAACTGGATGTCCTCTTTCAAACTGTGATGACACCAAATGATAAAAATCCTAGCTTTTAAAATGTTAAGAAATACAATGTCCATTTCATCTAGAGGGGCATTTTAATGAATTAAACTAATGTATTTTTCAGGTCTATGCTTTCTTCAATGTGGGTGACACTGCCTTATACTCATCACAGTACTTTAGTAAATAATCCATTTAAAATGTGATCCAAGACAAACCTCAGCATATTCTAAATTCTCTTCTATAACAAGGGACCAATGTATATCATCCTCTAGACTTTTAATACAGTAAACAGATACAAACCTAAAGAAATAGAATTTTTAGAATCAATGGCAATTAATGCTAAATACAACAGACCTCATTTCCACAATTTGGAATTAATTTTCATGCAAAATTTTATAGTTTTTATCCTTACTTATAGATAATTTATTTCTTTAAGTAATCAAGACAAATAGTAGAAAAAGCATTTTATTTATATGGAAAAAGCTACATTAATATCTGTAAAAGATGTCAATATAATATTGCCTATACAGAAAAAAAAATTCAAATGTGAATAGCAACAAATAAAAGTTACACATCTTCCTACTTAGCAGTGCAATTAATTCACATTGCAATAAAGTTAAGTCAAGTATAACAAAATCAAAACAAGTGTTTCTCCATAATCAGGATACTGAGAATTACAGTGTAAAGATCATTTCAGGTTTCAGAAATCTGCACTCAATCTACAGAATACCCTAAAACAAGGGAGACAGACAGTTAATTCATTTAATTACCAGTTGTTGGGTTTTTTCAATACTGTTCACAGGAAAAAGGTAACGAGTTTAGGTACATGTACATAGAATATATTTAGTCTATACAGTAAAAAAATACAAATTATAAAGTGAGCTAACAAAGAATGAAATCTGAATACAGATTTATAAAACTGATAACATCTTAGACAACACATACAGTATTTCTCATGTAAAAACATCTAGTTTCAGCAAAAAATAATTTGGTTGCTTTTCAGATGCACTACAGATCTTGTAAGCTGAAGATGCAGATGTCCAAGTATCTTAAAAACCATAATAAATGTCTTTCTCAATGCATACAAAATGACAAATGCTCTCATCACAGTCTTAAGGGTATTTTTGGAAGTCTGTCTTGCTTCAGAAATACATGTAAAATGGATAAAAATCAAAGATTTCATGGTACAATGAAACAGTAAACAGTGCTCAATTTACTGCTAATGTTGGAAAAAACCTAGATTTTACAGTACTCTGGTATATATGAAATTTTTTTTTGTTTTTACATTGCATATTTCTGAGTCCATTCTCTTGCATGTCTGTTGTATCTGTGGGCATACAAAAGGGATATAGTAAAAACATACAAATTGAACCTTTTAGAAGACCTGTTTACATAAAACTGTATATTCTACCATCTTACACTTAATTGCAATAATCGTTCATATGCCAATTATTGGGTCAATGTGACTTAGACCATACATTAAATAAAACAGAAAACAAGTGATTTTTTAACTGATGGATTTCTCTACAACCAATATAAAAAAATACCTAAGTTATTAACAAAAAAATGAAGAAACCAATTTCTAACAAATCTATAAAAGCCAACCCTGAATGGGCATTAATCTGTAAACTGTAAATGAATCAATGGTACCAGCAAAATGAGGCAGCTTGAAAATTAGGTCAGGGTGGAGGCAGTTAGGGATATCTTCTCTTCTGGGGAGAAGATAAGGAATATAGTATTCAATGCTTTCCAATTATCAAATACTTTTATTTTAAATTTATTACCTAGAACTATGGATAGTTCTTTCTATCAAAAAACATGACATATCATGCAAATATAAACATGTACTATTAAATAGTAAAGGATTAAACACTATGTAGGAAGGAACAATATTTTTTATAAAAATATTTTTAAAAGATTTAAAAAAGATTTTAAAAAAATTTTAAAAGAAACAATATCTTCCATTGGAAAGATAATAAGCACAATTAAATGGACTTAAATATATTAATAATACTTATGTTTTGGCAGACTACCTAGAAATACTTCTAAGCAGAAACTAATATAAGTAAACACTTACTTTTCTTTGTCTGATTTATAGATTTGTGCAATATCTGGTACTAAGGGGTCATCAGGATTAGGATCACAAAGTAGAGAACATATGGACAATAAAACTAGATTGAAAAGAGAACATCACATTAGATAATGATCTATTTTATACAATCACATGTATGAAAATGACTTTACTGAATATAGACAATGAACTTACAAAGAAAACATAATAAAATAAACATATTAAATTACATTTTAGATTATCTTTGGTTAGGAGCAAGTATTTTTAATATTTAAAATTATAAAATTACCATACAATGTATATAATAAAAAATTACTAAAACTTTTGAAGTTTTAAATTCTATTTGAATTTCTACTTATTTAAAAAATGTGCATCTCTAAAGTAACTATTAACAACATTTAAACTCAAGAGTTCTCTACAAAAATATTTTTAGGTAATACGTATACACCCCAAATATGGTACCTAATTCAAAACATTGTTAGAACGTATCCTAACTTTAGATATTTCTTAGAGATATTTTTGTATTTTAATGAGAAAATTATCTAATGCAGAAGATCTATGTTCTAATCAATTCAAATTAAAGCAATCAAATTACAGTTAACAGTCCAAAAACCATTTCGGACTCATGTTTATGCACTTTTTTACTTTGGTGCTATAGTTTGCCTACCAAGAAGAAACATTTGTCAGATTTTTTAATGAATCTTTTATTCCATACACATTTGTATCACTCATTTAAACATAATGTGAACAGTTATCAATACATAGCTTGTATAGTATATTAAAATATAAGTGAAAATTGAAAAAGTAGTTGTTTACTGCCATGTCAAAATACAAATTCAAATAGCTACATTTAAAAAAAAATCTAAGTATCTGAAAAAGTAAGGAACAAGGACTCTGGTTCCTCATTTTTCTGCTTCAATTGCATGCTACCACTTCTGAGGGGGTACAAGGAGTCTTTGGAACAATATTTCATCTTCACCCACCTCTATGTTCCTTTACCTTTTCCTACTCTTACAAATCCACAAGTGAATGTATAAAGCAGAGTTAATTCTTAAATGATACAGACAAGGGGTTGCTCAGGGCTAATGAGAAAACTAATATTTTATTCATCTTCCTTATCTGCCCAGTGAAATTTTATGCCTTGTATATTAAACCAATAGGGTAGATTATCTGGGCCCACATCCCTAGAAAGTTTCCATACTAAACTCATGATAAAAAGCAAAATAAACCATTTAAAATATTAAAAAGTGAAAAATGCACAAATGAACAAAAGTATAAGCTACCCTATAAAATAACCAAGAGGGAAGTTCTTCATTCCCCACTCTTGCTGTCAAGAGCCAGGTGCCCTTATTTCACGATCATGCACACAAATCAAATGTTTTAAGATAAGGAAAAAGGTAGTAATAGTTAACATTCATTTGAGTGCTTACTATGTGCCAGATGCATAGTGACCTTATATGGTAATACTATTATAATCCCCATTTTACAGATGAGGAAACTGAGGCTATTAGAAATTCTTCTTAAAGGATAGTTTCCAGAAGCCAACCATACTAATTAATATTTATAAAAAGCTGCAAGAGTTAGGAGATAAATGCTTAACATCTGGCAGTCTGCCATTTCTTTTATATGTGTAAGTACTTAAGCACTTATGCCAAATGAATTTCATTTTGTGATACCATTCCAGGAAAAGAGTATATTAATTTGAATAACCCTTCAACAGAAAATTTTTCCTACATCTACTGCATAACAGTTACACTATGTGAGATTTTTTAAAAAGGCACTAGAATCGACATGAACATTTTAAACAAATATTTTTGGTCAGAAAAGCTGCCAGTCATAATAACTAGCTGACCTGAAGGGCTACTACTTACCTAATATTTGAAATAATTATGGCTGTGGATGCTGCTTCCTATAATCCTTATCACTTTTATAAAAAATAAGTTAAACATTCAGATAGCATTTATTTAAAAGACATTTTAAATGACCATAGATTCCTCCCCTGAATCCTTCAAGAGAAATAAGTTTTCCTAAATTTTAAAAAAATTTTACAAAAAGGGAAAACTACGAAATTACTTCAGGGGCAGATGCTTCTAACTCAAAACAATATTTTGAACAGTCAGGTTCTCTTCTGCTAGAGAAACAAGACATGAATTAAGAGGGCTGGCACAGCAAATAGTATTGGCTAATAACAAAAAGGCTTCAGATAGTCTAGGGTACATATCTGATAATTTAGCAAAGAACAAAACTATATATCTGTGAAAGATGAGAATCCGCAGGGATTATGTTATCAGTCATTACAATAATGTTATTGATTATTCAAAGTTTAGGATAACATGCTAAATGTAGTGCATTATTCTAAAGAGTGAAGTGTGTCATTCATTTTAAATCAGTTATCAGCCTAATCAGGTATTTCCTAGATGAAGTAAAAGATATAAAGCTTTACTCATTACATCAACAATCCCACATAATAAATGAGGCAGCTGGTCCCAAAATCTTATTTTTACTCTATCTCTGTCTCTCTCTTTAAAGCCCAAACTAAAGGGGCAAAATGTCAACAGGCTTATCCAAATTTCTAGCTCTAACATTTAAGATTTCTCTCATTTTATCATTTATATTTGCCCATCAACCCCTCCCCATAAGTTAATTGCTAAAAGCAAAAGAGTAATAGAAGAACTAGGTAAGAAAAGCAAAATCAAAGCAGGAGAAAACACAGATTTTTTTTTTAACTTTAGTCCCTGAATACTTCCGCTAATACTTCCCTAAATATTTAGTCCCTAAATATTTTTTGTCTCACTGTTATCAGCTGTTATAAATCTGATAAATGAAATTACCTTTTGATACAGTCAGAGCTGGTGACCATTGTGACCTCAGGATATCAAGACAAATACTTCCATTACTGTTTATGTTTGGATGGTAAATTTTTGTTGTGAAAGCAATCTAAAAACAAAACAAAAATGTGACAATCCATGATAGCTGGTATGACTGGCTGAGTAGTACCTGAATAATTAACCATGGCTTCCATCATCCCTCAAAGTAATCCTTTTCTTAATTTGAAAATCACTGATACTTACAAGTGATGCCTGGATCTACAAATAGAGTGCTGACATTGTTCCAGAGGCAAGTTGAGGGGCCTCAGCCTATTACTTATCCTAAGGAATCTGCTAACAATTCTAATCTTCCACAAGAGTTATTGTTATATTGTTTCATAAATATAATGTTAATCAGGTGTTCTTAAAAATATAAAATAATTATTTCAAGTGACAGAATTTGTTAACAAATCTGTCCCTCCTTGATGTCACCATCATTTATTTTCTCTTCAGGTCTAGTCTAAATTTAATCTAATAAGAACATGTTTTTATTTTCCCTACCATACTTAATAAAGGGGCTGTGTCATATTTACTTTTGTAGTCCCCAATGTAACAGAACATTGGAGGTGCTCAATAAATTTTTGTTGAATACTTAAGAACTGAGAAATAAGGTCAACTTTGGAAAGATAATCCTCTGAACAGAAAAGTCTGATTTTTGGGGGCACCTGGGTGGCTCAGTCGGTTGAGTGTCCGACTTCGGCTCAGGTCATGACCTCACGGTCTGTGAGTTCGAGCCCCGCGTCGGGCTCTATGCTGACAGCTCAGAGCCTGGAGCCTGCTTCGGATTCTGTGTCTCCCTGTCTCTGCCCCTCCCCCGCTCATGCTCTGTCTCTCTCTCTCTCTGTCAAAAATAAATAAACATTAAAAATAAAAATTAAAAAAAAAAAAAAAAAAGAAAAGTCTGATTTTTGACCATTAAAAAATTTCCCAAACTACATATATATCTAATGAGGAGGGGGGAAAAAAAGGTAAAGAAGCTAATTTATAGTATATCAGATACCACCTTTTGTTTTACAGATATAGTCCAATATTTGAGTAAGAAAGCATATTTTAGATACAGTGATTTTACAGAATAGTTTGAACATGCTAATCTACCCAAAGTCTCTGATATCATGAACATATCTTGGGGTAGAAAGTAAAATCCCTGATAAAGGAGTCACACCAATCACAAAACTAAAAATACCTTTGGTGGCTTAAAAGGATAGTCTGTCGGAAAATGTACAGTGAGAAAGAAGACTCCACCTTGATAGGCGCTATCAGGCTGAAATTACAAATATTTGCATCAGTGTTTGGTTATTATATTTATTTAATAACCTAAGATGATTTCCCCCCAAATATATTTGAAAAAAAAAATGCCATCATTTTGTCATAAGTTCAAATCATTTACCTTGAAAACAGGTTTCCCTTTGCAGGTATGAAGGAAGACAACAATCATGATGGTTAAACATAAAAATCGCACACACACAGTGGTGTGACTTACTCAAACAGGTCTGTTTGTGAGTAAAGATTTTTAAAGATCAGTATACACGCAAGACTGCTTTGAGAAAAGAAGAATTTTCTGCAACAGTAATCAGTATGGGAAAAAAGGTTAGGGCTATGTTTACCTTTTTATTTATAAAACTTAAGTTCTGATAGTCCTATAAGAAAGGGGCAAGAATAGAGATAAACTAAAAAGACCAAGTTATAAAAAGGAAAGGCTAAGTAACACACAATGCAGACCTCCAATCTTCACTTAGTAACAGTTAAACCCTAAAATTCTATTTTGACTCCTTTATATTTAATTAAATTTATCATGTTAAACTACCACTTTGGTAATAACAGCAAGACTATCATTACTTCCTTAAGTTTCTGCATATACATTAGAAAACTGTACAGTGTAATTATTCTTACTAGTTTAATTCTAGTTCATCAAAAATTATAAGGAATGTGGAAAATGTAAGTAATTACAATCAACAGATATGGTCTGCTCAGATATTCAAATCATATTATAGAGTGGCATGTATGCATTACTAAAATAAAGGGGGGATGAGTAACATCATTTGTAACCATTTGCTACATGTGATTCACCTAAGAAATATCTGTGAAGGGCTATAATTCAAGTGGTTAGGGTGGGCCTTTTAATAATAGTATTTTGAAGGTTCTTAGTAAGCAGTGAAAAACAAATACCTAGATTCTTACTGTTGTTATTTAAATAAATATATTGCATTTTACCCTTTGGTAAGCTAACTTAATATAACAATTTAGTAATTTGAGACATTTTCCGAGGACTCCAGCTCTGAAAATTCAGTAATTGCTATTGTTTTTAAAAGTGAAACACAAGGCAATATGATTAAAACCTCTATGGCTTACTAGATACAGCTCTTTCAGGGGAGGGAAGAGAGAATGATGTTCATGGAAACATGCTACTAGTATACTCTCACCCAGAAGGTTGTCAATGCCCATTCTTATGCAATCAGTTTTTTGTGCACGAAAGAAAAGCCTGCTTCAAGTCATAACTGCCTCTTAGGTATAGAAAGAAATAATCTTAACAAAGGTGGTTAAGTGTTAAGAAAAGCCAATCATAAAATCACAGGTAATTCTGAGTTCAGTACAATACACCAAAACTAAAAACAACCAATCGTGAGGTGGCAAAGACAGATCCATTGCAGTATCTCATCCGTTCTCTCACACATGCGAACAGTGAAGAAAGTTATTGTAAACTGGTGCTTGTTACTTGCAGGTATTCCATTACTGAGTTAATGAGACTCATTTCTAACCTACAAAACTTGGTGATGTGAGAATAATGCTTAGTTCTGAACAACTGACTTTTGTGTTTAAAAACAGATGGGGCGCCTGGGTGGCTCAGTCGGTTAAGCGGCCGACTTCGGCTCAGGTCATGATCTCGCGGTCCGTGAGTTTGAGCCCCGTGTCGGCTCTGTGCTGACAGCTCAGAGCCTGGAGCCTGTTTCAGATTCTGTGTCTCCCTCTCTCTGACCCTCCCCCATTCATGCTTTGTCTCTCTTTGTCTCAAAAATAAACAAACGTTAAAAAAAAATTTTTTTTTAAACAGATAAAGCAAACACACAGCTGGTTGCACTATGCATGATCCATGACTATGTGTAATGATCAAGGATGTGGCAAAGGAAAAATCACAGTGATCCTAGCAAGTATTTGCCACCATTGCTTTAGAAAATTATCATAAATCCTTTAACTGTATTTTTCTTCCTGAGTGATTCAGAGTACAAAAAAACTCCACCTTAGCTACAAACATCTGATCAAAGGTGAAATGGCAAGAATGAAGTATGGCTGAGAGAATTAATTTCATATTTGTGAATCATACTTACAGGTCCCATAATAGTTGCTTGCCAGTGGAACACTGAAACAAACAAAGGAGTTTTGGAGTCATTAACAAGTGTTCAAACCTATATCATTAATGGTAGCAAAATCCTAGCAAGAAAGCAATGCTTACAGTCATCTCCCACAGGTCCAGCTGAACAATGAGCAGGTGGGTCACGTTGTAGATCACTTAATTCCTGTAGCAAAGCAAAAATATTTAAGGTTAATTGTTTTTCCAGTGACACAATCATAATAATTCATGAAGACACAAACTATTGTCTTTGTATAGAATAGACACAAATTACTTCAAAATAATTTTAGGCAGTTCTATTCAAAATATGAAACAGCCAATGTACTGTTACTGATTGGTAGAAGAGGATGGGAGGTATGAAATTCCTTCGTGAGATAGCTCCAAACCTTGAAAAAATTAAATTGATTACAATAGTTTTTCTCTAATATTCTTAAGGCAAAAATATTTATGAGTATCTACTGTACGCAAAGTAATTTATGTAAGTGCTAGATATATAAGAATGCTATAGAGGTGTCTTGGTAACTCAGTCTGTTAAGCATTCAACTCTTGATACCAGCTCAGGTCATGATCTCATGGTCATGAGATTGAGCCCCATCCCTGCTTGGGATTCGCTCTCTGCCCCTCCCTTGCTCATGCAAATGCTCTCTCATGTAAAAAAAAAAAAAAAAAGCACCTATACTATAAGAATATATGAAGAACGACTTCAGTAGGTTTACAATCTACTTTGGGAGTGATGGCTGACAGCCAAATGGATATTGAAAGAACAACCTGAAGATTAAATGGAAAGAAAGGAGAGAAGTCAGGCCATATTTGAAAGCCTGGCACATTGATTCATATGCTCTTTTCTGCTCTCAAGGAAGCAAATGAAGGATCATGGAAATGACAGTTGGCCAGTCCTGGGTTGACATTCTAGTTCTGCCATAACTAGCATCACAAGCCTTGGAGAAATCATTTAACTTCCTTACCTTCACCCCAAATTTGAAAGGTATAAATTCAATATAAAAGATTATACATTAGGACTGAAGTACCCACTTCAAGTTTGGAAGATCAGAATGTCTTTGAGGAAGTGGCATCTAAGTTGAAAAATAAGGATGAATGGGAATTTGTTTTGGGAGAAATGAGTGACACTGTGAGGTAGAGTGGCAAAAGATGAGGCTGAAAATGTAGGCCAGGCAGACAACTGAGAACAATACACATCATACCAAGGATTGGGGGTTTTAAGAAGCTGCATGACCTGATTTGAAAGATGGCTGACTGGTCTTTGTATAGAACAGATTAGAGATGCAAAAGAGGAGAAGCTATTAGTATAGGTGAGAAAAATGAGGGCTTGGGGTGGAGAAGTAGCAATGAGATAAAAGTGGATAGAAATGAGATGTTTTGAAGAGCTTACCTCTCACAGGGTTTCATGATGAAATTACATGTATAGAGTTAAGGAGAGAGGTCACAGATATTTATCATGAAGATTAGTGGCAGCTAACATGTACTCCATGTTTTATTGTCCTAACCACTTCCGGGGGTAGGTGTTATTATGGTACCCATTTTACAGGTGAAGAATAAAGGCAAACGTTTCACTGTGTCTCTTTATAACTAGTATAGGGTAGAAGTAGGATTCAAAACCTGGCAAACTTCTAGCTTTTTAGCTTCACAAATGTAGATTCCATTACTGAGATGGAATACTAAAAGACAAAGTTTGTTTGGAAAGTACACATATTGAAACAGGGATCCCTGTGGTATCAAAGGGAGATTCAGTTAATCATGCATGCAGATCTGGACTTTAAAAGAGAACTAGGTTAGAAACTGGAAAATCGTTGTCTCTACCTGGTACTTAAAACTGTTGGAATGATATAAACCTTTCCATGGGAACACATTTAAATACTGTGTTTCATCAAATCTAAGATGCCATCGAACATAAATTACATCCTTATTTTCTGTACCAACAATTAAGAAGAAATGCTACCAATTAAGATACCATCAATTATAAGATGAATCCAGATTTTAGACATGCTACAATGAAAAATATGTGCACCTTAGAATCACTGTATAATTACAGCAATGAGTTCAGTGTTCTAACAGAGACAAATATGGAAGAGGATGTGGTAGGAAAGGCCTTCCTAAGAAAGTGACATATGAGCTTAAAACTGAGCCAAATGCAAACTCTGGTCTCCTTCTTCCAAATCTTCTCCAGTATATCTTGGTACTTTCATTTTGTTTTTGTTGCTGTTATCTTCACAGCTGGTGCTATATTCTTCTTCCTGATAAGAATTTAACACAGTTAGCAGCTTCTTTGCTCCAGGTATAGTTGAACAATAAAGAGGAAGATTTCAGTCTTTGACTTAGCAAAAATGGTCAAAAAGCAAGGCTTGGAACTTCAAGTCCAGGTGCCATTACTCACTTGCCATATGATCTTGGGCAAAACATTTTTTTTTCCTCTCTAAACCTTAGTTTTCTTCAATGTAAAGTGGCATTTGTACCTTTATCCATAGTTTCTATAACAAACAAGAGAAATGATACATGTGAAATGTACAGCAATCCCTGACATGTAGTAAGCATTCAAGTAAATGTTACGTTAATATGGAATGGATAACTGTCCAATTCTCTAGTAGCAGAATGCAATTATTGAACAGTTTAAATGACTTGGGGGAGGGGTGTTCTCAAGTCAAGATCCATTTTAGATGACTGTGCTTTATTTAATAGTTTTCTAATCTGGGCTTTTAGGAGATTACTTCTGAAAATATTAATCACGTTGAGTTTTCTAAACATTAGTGTAAATGGATAAATAGGACTAGTTTGCCCTTATCTTAACTACAAAACTAGTTATTTAGAAAATGAGTTTCCATAGTTAAAAAACTGGAAGTTATAAATAACTTCCATACAGCTTTTACAGAACTATTGTATGTGTGAATATATCAAATATATATAAATACATAAATTTATTTTGTATACTAACAACTCCATATTAATTTTATTTTTAATAGCCTTGAATCATGTTCAAATTTTAAATGTTAAACTGTTCTTCAAATCTCCTTAACATATTATAGAAAAATAAAGGTTATCTTGTTTTTATATTTTTGTGCCCTGATTCCACCTCCTGTTAGGAGCAGTTAGAGCTCAGGACAAGAGAAAAAATCTCACAACTGAACTGTAAAGGTTATGTTCTTAAGTTGTCTATTTAAAGCTCACTTATTATAGGAAAGAAGCAGCTGACAGTACATCAAACATTCTTAACAGTGAGATTGATCATTAGTTACTAATAATGACACTAATGCTTAGGTGAGGAGACTAACACATCCTAGACTTTTTAGGTGTCTAAATATCTAAGGTTCTATACCTTTCTTAAACCACATCTCTAGAAATATGCCCTGATATATTTGGAAATATATAAATGAAACTATTTTGTCTAGCTACAGACAGAACCAACAGAAAACAAAAGGCTCAAAATATACTCTCCCTCACCCAGAAAACTACAGATTCCAAAACTGAATAAAGAAAAATGAGGAATTCTGAGACTTGCTAAGGGGGTGAAATACATAACAAACAAAAACTAAAACCAAAGAAACCAAAACCCCACCCTTTTGTTCTTAGTCTATTCAGCAGCCAGTGTACTTTTAAGATAGGACACACACACACACACACACACACACACACACACACACACAAAACAAGAACCACTGATCCTTGTTAAATTGTCTCTTCTGATTTAGTTTACTCCAAGTTTTTCAAAAACTGTCTTATTATTGATTTATAGTTTTTCTGATTTAATTGGCATTCTTACTTATCTACTTCTATCATCACAGCCACATAAATTTTCTATTAAAAATAATTTAGTGATTCTTATGTTATTTCAAAAGGAAATTCTAGGATTAGTAATCTCTTCCTTTGCTCCTCTCTCCACTGTCTCTTTAAGAATCATCACTGAATTATACAAATTGCTCAAGTCCATAAGATCCTCATGTAAGAGCCAAAACCTAACTTCACATTTCTTACTGCTCATGGAAGCCACTCTAAAATACAGTTCACAACCCGACCCTGGCTCTGACTTCCTGAACACTTCTTCCTATTCCACCAAGTACCTCGAAATCTAGGATGTACACTATAGGTAGTCTCCAAATAACTGCTTCATTTTAATCCCTTGCCTAGGCCTCCTCATGGCCATGCTTTTACCTCACACTGACTAAAGGTAAAAGGTCTCAAAGACAAAGCATTTAAAACCATTTATTTTTTAAAAATATTTTTATTATTTATTTTTGAGAGACAGAGAGACAGACTGAGAGCAGGGGAGGGGCAGAGAGAGAGGGAGGGGCACAGAATCCAAAGCAGGCTCCAGGCTCTGAGCTGTCAGCACAGAGCCCAACCCGGGGCTTGAACTCACAAACTGCAAGATCATGACCTGAGCCGAAGTCGGACGCTTAACTGGCTGAGCCACCCAGGCGCCCACTTTTGTAACTTTTTAAAGAAAAAATAGTGAAATTTTACTCAGGTTCTTAGGCATTTTTAAAAAGATGAAAAGACACTTTTTTCCACTACACTTATAATAAACATCTTCTCTTTTCACTAAATAATTTTTAAAAGAGGAAAACCGAGGAACTATCTTAGTACATATCTTAGTACATATACAATATATGTACTAAGGAGACATAACAAATAAATTCAGTGTGGGGTCCCAGAATGGATCCTCAAATAGGAAAAGAACAGTAGAAAAACTGGTGAAATCTGAGTTAGGTCAGGAGTTTAGTTTATAGTATTGTGCTTAATGTTACTTTCTTCATTTTGATAGATGTACTATGGTTATGTAAGTTGTAGATATTAGGGAAAAATAGGTGAAGGATACATATGAATTTTTTGTATCATTTTTTGTAACTTTTCTCTAAGACTAAATTTATTTCAACGTAATAATAACGTAAAACATTTTTTTTGTAGATTTTGTACATTTTTCTAAAACTTAATCCACTACTTTCCTTCTCAAGCTTACTTCTTCTCCTGTGTTTCCTAGATCTACTAATAGAGTATTAGTCTCCCAGTCACAAGGCTCAAAAATCTCAGCATCATTTTGACTCTTTCTCTTGTCCTTCATGTATAGTCAGATGAAGAGGACAATATATTCTCAATATCTGTTACACTGCTTATCACAGTTACCTCAACAACCAATTATAGTACAACTACAATTGCTTCCCAAATCTATGCATTATGTGTAGAATAATCTTCTAAAAGCACAGCTCTATTTCATCTTCCCTTAGAAAATTTCAGTGGCTCCCACATTGTTTATTAAAACCAAACTTAACCAATGAACTCAACCCTACATACTCAATTGGGTTCTCTTTCACAAGCTTGCCCAATAATACTCCAAAGAAGTCCCATGGGTTTTCTAAAACACCTTCAGGAGGTCTATGCAGACAGCATTAATTTCATGATAAAACTAACATGTTATTTACCTTTTTTCACTCTCAATATCTCATGAGTATACAGTGGAGTTTTCCAGTTATATGGCATGTGATATTGTAACAGACTGAATTCCTAAGCAGATATGAGGATTCAACTATCATCTAATTCTTAGATTTTGATTTTTTTAATTCTTATTTATTTTGAGAGAGAGAGAGCACAAGCGGGGGTGGGGCAGAGAGAAAGACAGAGACCGAATCCTAAGCGGGCTCTGCACTGACAGTGCAGCTCCAACGTGGGGCTCAAACTCATGAACCGTTAGATCATGACCTAAGCCAAAGTCAAGAGTTGGATGCTTAACCAACTGAGCCACCCAGGTGCCCCTGGAAAAGTTATTTTTAATAAAAATGTTACTTGATGTTAATATGTAATGGTTTTGTTATTTCTAAATTACTATTTTTAAATTTGTTTTTGTTTCTCATATGGTAAATATTAATAGATATAACCCATACAAACAAAAAAGCTCTTTGAAGCCCTCAGTGCTTTTCATACCAGGAGGTCCTAAGAACCAAAAGTTTGAGAGCATCTAGTCAGGTTTCACCTGATTACTTGGTTGTAATAAGGCTAAATTTTCTGGCCTTCACAATTTTCTTTCTCCTAAAATAATCTTCTTTCTGTTTCCCTATGCCCAAAATTTACCCATTCTCCTTAATAGTGGCCATCTTCTCAACAGTCACTGACCACAAGTTTTGGGGTCAGACTTGGATGAAATCTGGCCTTGCACTAACCTTTACTAGCTGTGTGACTCTGGGCAACTTAACCTCTTTGAGTATCAAGTGCCTCATCTGGGGACATCACTGGTAACCCTGAAGAACTATATTGAAAATTGAATGAAAATGCAAAAGTACCTAAATATTTGGCATGTATTATAATAAGAACTTATTTCTTCCCTCCTTTTCCTCTTCTACCAGAATGTTTTTTTTTTTTTAAACTAGGGTTTTATTGCATTTTATTGATGGATTCCTCCATAACCCTTAGCACAATGCCTTTCATATAGGGTGTGTGATATGATTTCAGCTAACCAATAAAATTTAAGGAAAAACATGATCAGCGGGGAATAGACAACTCAAATTTAAATCTTTTAGAAATACAAATGATTAGGGTGCTTGGGTGGCTCAGTCAGTTAAGCGTCCAACTTTGGCTCCATTCATGATCTCATCTCCAGTTGGAGCCCTGCATCATGCTCTGTGCTGACAGCTTGGAGCCTGGAGCTTGTTTCAGATTCTGAGTCTTGCTCACTCTCTGCCCCTCCCCCGCTCATGATCTGTCTGTGTCTCTCTTTCTCAAAAATAAATAAAAACATTAAAGAAATGCAAATAATTAGACTTGGCAACAGAATCAGAATCAATTATTCCCTTAGGTAGCCATGTAGACTACATATAATAAAAAGAGTATTGTAATAACAGGTGTTAAGAGAGAAGAGTGCAGTTCACTTAAAAACACCGAGGTGGCCTTTTAAGTAACAAATAATCATACCTAAAAATGAATCTCAAAAGAATATTAATCATTAAAGTATTAAAAATCATGCTACTGCTGCAACTATTTTCAATTTACAGAATGTATGATATTCTAGTAAAATAGCCAAAGCCACACAAAATTCTCATTAGTAATTTTTGGTTTTTTTTTTCTGGTTTAGAAGACCTCATAACTCTAAATATTCCATCCTTATTGTTTATTTAGGATGCTGCTGACCTAATGTCAGGATACAGCTTTTGGTTGCTTTTCTGACAGGAGTTAGGGGTTTGTGCTGAGTTGACCAGGCTCAAAGTAGGGTATCTTCCAACCACTGGCAATCCTTGGTGACAGAGCTGCCCAGGGATAGGGTCGCAGTTTGTGGCAATGACAGAGTTTTTTGTTTTTGTTGTTTTTTGTCCCATGATTAATTTAACCAGTGGACTAATTATAGCAAACGTTTATTAAGCAGTTCCACATCCTATCTAATAGGGATTATGATTCTGTTTTTATACTATTATCCCACCTTTACCCTCTCAATGTTTTAAAGACTTAATGATATCAGGTTATGATGCTAATAAAAATCCTCCTAAGTCACCAGTCAGGCATATTTGTTGATGATTAAACTGAGGCATGAAATTCAAGGAGAACTGATTTGTGGAAAAAAATAACTTCACAAGACACAGTTTAAAAGCTATAGTAAAGAGGGCCTCTAGATTCTTAGAAACTTAAAAATGGTTCTGTCTCCAAGCAAATACATTTAAGAGTAGCCATACACCTCAAGAGTCATCTTCTGAATGTGTCTACTCAAGTTTAGAACATTCTAAGGATCTTAGAAAGTTTCTTCCTAGGACAGAAGTGTGATCTAGTAAGGAACTGGCATAGAATATCTGGACTGACACTAACTACCTTTTAAATAAAAAATAAGTACAAGTATGAAACATTAATAAATAAGGTTATATGATCTAGTAAATTCGGGAAAGCCACATATACTACCTCAAAGACTATCTCCTACTCTACCCCTTTAAACCTGTGGCACACTACAATACTATACTTAAATAAAAATAACCCTTATTTGCAAAAGGTAGATTGCTACAGCACAGAAAACTTAATGTATTTTGTTTTTGTATTAGCCAGTTATTACAAGTAGCAGTTAGGGCTGCCTCATTTTGCCACACAGGGCATAAGCCAAATCCAGGGGGTATCTTTCACACACTTTAATGGGGTGGTATCTCCCTAGGGCTCTATAAAGTTTAACTGCAGAGAGTTGCACATGAAAGAAATGGACAATATATCCTTTAAACCCAACTTAGGATATTATCACTATTTCTGATAAACAAATAGCACTTTTGATGTAGAAGCAAAAGTGATGGTGTCTGACATATGAGTGGGACCATGAGTATTTACGTTATTTATCAATGTATTTCAAATGGAAAGAAAACAATGGCAAACCTAGCCTTCAAAAATTAAAAGTGAAGTCAGCAGGATTCTAGTGGAGGAAAAGAAAAATTTTTTCAATAGATGGTCATCTAGGTATCCATATGGGAAAAAAATAAACCTTGACCTCTCCCACTTCAAACCATATCTTTGGATATGGTTCTATGGATTCTAAATAGATCATAGGTTTACATTTAAAAGATAAAATAATGCTTTTAAAAGGAAACATAAAATGTCTTCATGACCTTGGAGGAGACAGAAACTTCTTAAGCAGGACACAAACAAAGAGCACTACCCATAAGGGAAAAAATAAAAAATTTGGACTGGACTAAAATCAAGAACATTTGTTCATCGAAAGACACATTAAAAGTATTACACGGCAAGCAAACCATCAAACAGAAGAAAATATTTGTAATATACATATCTGACAAAAGAACCACATCCAGAATACATAAAATCTTTATCTACAGATCAATTTTTAAAAGACAGATTCGAATAGGCACTTTATAAAAGAGACTGTGAAAGAAAGAAAGAAAGAAAGAAAGAAAGAAAGAAAGAAAGAAAGAGGAAAGGAGGGAGGAAGGAAGGAAGAAAAAAGAGAAGAGAAAAGGAAAGGAAAAGACAAGACAAGACAAGACTATCCAAACAGCCAATACATATATGAGAAGGGGCCTGGCTTCATTAGGCATCAACGAAAAATGTAATTAAAACCAAAATGTGATGCCACCACAAACCCAGCAGAATAGTTAAAGTGAAAAAGCCAGAAAAAATTTAAGTGTTGGCAAAGATGGTAGGCAACTGGAACTCTCATGCTGCTGGTGAATGAGGCAAAGTTTGACATTAACTACCAAAGGTAAACACAGGAATACTTAATGACCCAGCAAGTTTACTGTCAGGTATATACCTAACAGAAATATGTAGAAATCTTCTTTTTTTTTTTTTTTTTTTTTTTTCAACGTTTTTTATTTATTTTTGGGACAGAGAGAGACAGAGCATGAACGGGGGAGGGTCAGAGAGAGAGGGAGACACAGAACCGGAAACAGGCTCCAGGCTCTGAGCCATCAGCCCAGAGCCTGACGCGGGGCTCGAACTCACGGAGCGCGAGATCGTGACCTGGCTGAAGTCGGACGCTTAACCGACTGCGCCACCCAGGCGCCCCTAGAAATCTTCTAATGTTAACAGATGTCTATCAAACAATGAGACTAGTTATGAATCCATATATGAAAAGAAATTCATTATAGTCAACACACTATGTGGTGTGTGCGTGTGTGTGTGTGTGTGTGCGTGTGTGTCTAATGTATGGGTGTATCTTCCAATTTCATTTCCAGTGACTTTTAAAATCTAAAATTGAAATACATAGTTGATCCAATTTCCTTCTTCTCCTTTGAGACAAAGTAAGCTTAAAACAAACTAACCTTATACCTAAACACAGATCAGGCAATAAATACCATCAAACTGGTGAAAGATGCTCCAGACAAAAGTAATCTGTCAGTGAAGCAATTTTCTATTCCAATGTGATTAACATTCAAATAAAAAAACTAATTGGGGTATCTAAATTTAAAGATAAAAATATAAGATATTGTATATGAAAGGCAGATTTTGACTGGAACTATAGAAGCATTATACGTCCACAAAAATGTGTACTTAATGGATTTATATAGCCTTACATGGCTAAGCACCTCTATTCCAGTTCAGATTTCTATAACCAAGTAGACACAAAGGAAAGTACTAAGAGGTCTGAAACTGAATTTTAAATTGATACAGATGGCATGTTTATAACACCCCCACAATATGCTGAGTGTTCTCCATAAAACCAACCTAGACACAGTCCCTGCCTCTAGGGAATTTAAAAATCTAAAAGTAGATGAGGCAGCCTAATTCAAAGAAAGTAAACAAATAAAAGGAAACAAAGAAGGGAATCTAAGAGAAGAGAGGCTTGCATTAATCTCTCAGTTCCCAGAAGGCTAAAAGTCCAACCTGAACAGTGGAGAATGAAAGCTAACAAGTCAGAGCTGCCTTATTTATTTACCATCAAACTTAATATGACACTATGCAGTAAATATTCTCTAAAAAATTATGCTGACCAGACTGAAAAAGCTTGGTTGTTCTCTAGCTTCAATGTTCAGAAGGTCTAAATCTCTGTAATAGATACAATATATACCCCACTGGATGTGTATAAAGGACATTAATGCACAGCCTGTTCATAGGGACTGATTTACAGTCCAAAATCTAAATTACTGAACCCAAAGCATATGAAAACATTATTTCATAAACCCTGGCTCAACAGGCAATTAATTCATGTGACACAACTATCTTTACCTGAAAACTCCTAAAACAAGACAGTGATTCTTACCACATTGTATTTTTGATGTTGTCTCTAAAGGGATATATGAGCTATATTTGATTTGTCTGTAAATAAACATTCACAGGCTTACAGTTCAGACTCTGGTCTCCTTACCCAGCTGACTAGAGCTATTTCAATAGAGATATCAAACAATTGTCAGAAAGGTCTCCATATACAGAACCTCCTTAAACTCTTGAATTAAAGAACAGCTTTATTATTAACCATGCAGATTTTTCCTGGAAGACTTCAAAACGCTGATGGCATCCAATTGATTAAGTCATAGGAACTACTCATTTCAACACAATGGTCCTAGCTGCTTCACTGTCTCTGGATCAGATATATCTGGTAAAGGCTATTTATTAAAAAATCAGTCAATCAATCAATAATAATAATGCAGCCAAATTCTGCACAAAAAAAGATGAAGAAAGCAGTTATGCTACTGACTTTGTTACATCAAAATAGTATTTATTGAACCAGAGTTATAAAGAGCATAATTTGGAATAAATGTTTGAGGTCAAGATTAGGGACATCATCTACCCAATATCTCAGATCTGCAACCACTTTTTCCCAGTGATTTCTACAGCAGTCATAATGACTTTCAATTTCCCACGATATTATCTTGCCTGTAGTTTAAAACATAGCTTCCTCTTAAAGAGAAGACTCCCAGTCACCTCCTTTACATATATTTCCATCACAGGAATTACATAAATAAAAATGCATCTCAGATAAATCTAAGATATCCCAGTAAAAACTGTATTTCAGTCTTCTTTATGAAGTATTATGATAAAAATATACTTTTTCCAGTAATCCAAACTCTAAACTTTAGAATCACCATCTGATTCCTTCATCATATCCCACCCCACTCTCCCATCCCTCATATTAATCAGTACAAGTTGTTCAGATTCTCCTTCAGTCCAAATCCCTCCCACTGAAAGGGTCCCAGAATATAAAAAACTGAGGTCCAATGGACAAAAAAAGTCTGAGAAGAGCAAGATGAGACATTTCAGCATAAGAAGCCAAAGGTTCAAATCAGGGAGACACTATTAAAGTATCTGAGAACAGATTGGGTAGTAGGGGCCTGAAGAGACTGCCTTGACCACCGAGCCTTAGAGATCTGATCTGAAAGGCCAAGTAGGCATGGGTGGGTCAGACCAACTCAAAAAGGCCAGGGTTTCTCATATAACCCTCTTTCCAAATGTCTTCTGCCACCATCCTAGGTCAGACCCTCTTTGGATCTCACTTAAACAAGTGTAGTGGGTTAACTGACTTGTCCTATTTCTCTACCAAGACACTGTAGTTAAAATCATCTTCTCAAAGTACCAAGTTGAACCCTTTCAATATTTTTCATTAGCTTTAACATAAAATTTATAAATCCTTAAAATGGCTTATTACCAGGCCTTCTAGCATCTGACTCCTTCTCTCTGCAACCATTTTCCCCCAATACTCTCCATACCAATCATAACTTTAAAGTCCCCAAATGCTATTTTGTCCCTTGTTTCCTTTTAGATAGAAGACTCCTAAGCACCTCCCCACCACACACACACTCATTCACTTTACCTACTTTCCTTTTACCTTTAAAGTCTCATCTTAAACACATTTTTTTAAGGTTTTGCTTGAACACTTCAAAGGGTCCCTGCTATATTCCCAGAGAACTCTATACTATGACATTCATCAGATTTGTAATTACAAATGGTAAACAATCCTATGTTCTATGAGGGCAAGAATGGATACCTAAGAATATGATTAAGAATGTTACTTCCTTACTCAAAAAAACTTCAATGGCTTCCCAAACTTTCCCAAATTTGAAGCATTAAGTACACATTTCTCATGATGAGTCTTCAAGGCCCTCCACTGTATGAACTTGTATGTCTACTATTCCCCAAATGCTTCCCAAAGGCAGGATTATCTGTTCCTTCCTAAACAAGACAAGTACTTTCTGGTGCTTTCATTTCTGTAGCTTCCTTTATGAACCTCATCTTTAAAAATGCTACCCATTCTTCCAAACCTATATCTAATTCCATCTGCATAATATTTTTCCTGATCTTCCCTAAATAAATTTGGTCTCTCCAACCTTCAACTCTCTTTCTGTTCAAATATGTTACATTTTCCTTATTGTACTTTCATAAGTCTACCCAATAATTATGGTATCTTTCTCACTATTAATAGTTTTAAATTTCTTAGGTTCATGCTAGCTATACATCACTTTTCCATGTATCTCCTTATTTCATTTTGTATATGCCTTATATACAGAAGGTACTCCATAAATGCATTAACTAGAATCCAAAAAAATCTACTACATGGAAGGTAGCTGTATAAGGCAGTTTTCTAAATATGTGGATAAAACGATCTCTATACTTTAAAGATACCTGTGAAACAGATGGGAGCTAAATGGAATTAGAAAAGCTTGTTATGTGATACTGGTACAAAAACAGAAATATATCTTATTTGCATCACAAATAACTGCTTTTTAATCAAAGAGTAAGACATCTTAAAAGACTCATTATAAATCAGAAAGGACCACGGAAACGATCTAGTTCAATGCATCATTTCTAGATAAAGAAAATAAAGACTATGAGTATCTTGGCCAAGGTCATAAAGCCAAAGTTAGAACAAAGGCTCAGACCATCTGATTTCCACTCCAGCACTCTCCCCACCCTGAAACAATACTCACCTCAAGGCTACAGTAACTACAGCCCATTATTCTCAATCAATATTGGAGTCAACAATACTCTGGTACTTGAATTAAGGTCATTTGTACAGTTTCAGCCATACTCAAGAAACACAAAAGTGTGACAAGTGAGGAAATGAAAAGGGATTCTTTTTCTTTTTCCAGGAACTCTAATTTTACAAAAGGTTAGAAATGAACACTACTCCATAAGCTTTGAGGAGTGTTTTTGTTTAAAGATACTCTGAGAGGCAAGAAAAACATGATAGAAAATTACAGACAACTTTTCAAAATGCATAATACAATTCTAACACATAATGTAACATGCAACATAGAGCATTTTCAATGCTACATTATTAAAAGTTACTATTTACTTCATAGTAACAAAGAAAGGTGCTTCAGGAAAAAAAGAAAGAAAAAAAATGAAAGAATAAAAAGCTAGCAGCCTATTTCTTAAAAACTACTTAAAAGACCAACATATCTTTCAATATTTGTCAAATATTTATTATGTATCACTTCTTACAGTTCTATCCCAAATAACTGTTATACAGCAGGCACTTAATAAGTATTTGCATAATAAATCAATTAATCTTAGTATCACTCAGCACTATTCTTGAATACTGTGGTTATATATCACAAATGCTACAACTTTTAGTAGAAAACAATGAGCATTGGCGGTTTGTAGCAAATAGAACGGTTTCCAAGGCTACAGTACTTTATACTGTATATGTGAATATATATATACATATATATATGTGTATATGTGTTTCTATGTGTATGTATGTCCATTTGCTCTCTCTATATATACACACATACGAATGTGTGGCATATATTTCTGATAATATTAATTTTACCTAAGGATCTTATGCTATTGAACAATGTTTTTCATACTTTTCTTACAGCAATTCATAACAAGAAAAATATGATACATATAGTACAACCTAGCACACATACACACAGGCACAGGGCACAGGCACAAATATATAATTAAAAAAAAAAAGTTTCATGAAACACTACCACTCTTACTATACCTAAAGCATTAATATTCCATTTTCTATTCCATTTTTTAAAATGATGTTTATGACCCACTAAATTGGTTTCATCACTCCTGTTCTGGAAGCTCATAAAAGTGCAAGAAGACATCGGGAAGGTTTGGCATTCATTCCTTAGAAATAACCTAGGCTCCACAGACACCAACCAGAAACTGGCAAAATGAAGTCTGGAATTCATTAAATATTTTCATTCAAAAGCTATGTTGGGCATCTGAAGGGCATCACTATTATGGAAGGATAAAGTACAGACCATACACTGGGCCATAAAACAAATCCCAAATATTGAAAAGGAGTCAAATAACAATTTCTTTGTTCATAATGGAATTAACTCAGAATCAATAACAGAAAGCTATCTGGGGGCGCCTGGGTGGCTCAGTAGGTTAAGGGTCTGACTTCGGCTCAGGTCAGCTCCTGGCAGTTTGTCATTCTGAGCCCCACCTTGGGCTCTGCTGTCAGAGGGAAGCCCACTTCAGATCCTCCGTCCCCGTCTCTGTCTGCCCCTCCCATGCAGGCTCTGTTTCTCTCAATAATAAACATAAAAAAAAAAAAGACCGAAAAGAGAAGAAAACTATCTGTAAAATCACAAGTATTGGGAGAATAAATAATATACTTCTAAATAACTCAAGGGTTGAAGAATCAAAAGGGAAATTAGGAAATATTTTTAACTAAATGAAAATACAACACATCAAAATTTAGGGGAAGCAAAAACACAGGCCAGAATTTTACTGGTTTAGAGAAGAACAATGAGCACAGGCCATCAGGTCTTTTTGGTTCCCTCTAAACAAAATCCAGACTCCGCTCACATAAGGAGGGTAGTCATTTGCACTGAGAATCGTCAGATTGTTTGCACTACTAAGTAAGTTTAAAGTGAAGGAAGCAACACACCAACCTTATCCCTGTTGGAAAGGTTTTCATAAATCCAAAACGATACTAGGCATCTAATAAGCAATGTGGTACACTGAAGAGAAAGAGCCACAAAACAAAACAAAACAAAACAAAACAAAAAACAGAATAATAGGAATAGAGAGCAGTGGAGGAAACATCCAGAAACACGATGGGTAGCACTAAACTAAGCTTCAGGATGGTAGCTTCCTCCCCATACAAAGGACAACTGCAGAACATAGTAGCCTCTAATACTGTGTAATGTGTTTAACAGAACCTTCAAATTCATCCCAGAACCAATTAAATGCAGAAAAAGTTCAGCTTTTCAGAGGCCATCTTGACCAAGAGTGGCTAGAAACAGAACCTGTTTTGCCTTCAGACAGATGTTCTGAGGTAGCCTGAGGATCCCTCCAATTCCCTGAAAATCTGGATTGTATATTCTAGCATCTTTTATTCCAGCATCACAAGGTTAAAAGGAGACAGGACAAGTATCTCAATACCTGTTTTTAATTAATGTAATATCAGTTCACCCACTGTTAAAAAGAAGGTGGGAAGACAGGAGAGCTAATACATTATAGACAACCATTAATTCAGTTTGATGGAAAGTATCAGGCTTATTATTTTGATTAGTAGCACTCGTTAAATATGCTTTCTATGTGTATTTCAGGGAACTAAAGCATGTAAGGATGCTACTCTGCTTTAGTGGGGGCAATCCCACATCCTGCTAACTTGGTTTTTATAATATGTGTTTGGCTTCCTAAAATAGGCATAAACAGCTTCATTTAGATCTATGCTATTTATTTCCACAGAGAAGGACCTCAGAACTCTTTACCTGTAATAGGTTATCTTGTTTTTTTACACTTTTGTTGTGATTAAGAAAGAAAAATACATGATACCCAGGGTAAAAGGAAGAGTGAGCTTAATTGCAAAGATTTAGAAGCCAAAAAAACTGACATTGTGGCTTTTTAGAAAAAGAACACTTTCTTCCTTTCATCTCAAGGAAAACCACTTCATCTACCAAGAAGCATAAATACTGTGTTCTTCCTTTCTAAAATTTTTGTTAAAGTTATATCCTTCTTTTTTTTAACGTTTATTTATTTTTGAGAGACAGAGACAGAACATGAGTGGGGGAGGGGCAGAGAGAGGGAGACAATCCAAAGCACGCTCCAGGCTCTGAGCTTCTAGCTCAGACCCTGACGTGGAGTTCAAACCCACGAACTGTGAGATCATGACCTGAGCCAAAGTGGATGCTTAACAGACTGAGCCACCCTGGTGCCCCAAAGTTGTATCCTTCTTTACTGAAAGAATCTGGAGTCCTAGACCTAATCTTGTAATCTGCAAGTCTTCCTAACATATTTGTGTCATCTGAACAGTCGACTGCTACTCAAAGCCACTAGAGGGACTAAACAGCTGTATCAGTTCATAAATAGTTTTCTCAAATGAAAACTTCACAATGAAATGATACTTTGACAGAATATTTATAACTTCCAAACAATTATTCTAAATCCCTTTGGAGGAGAAAAATTTTAAGTGATAGAACAAGAATAAACAAAGTTATATTACTCATTTACCATGTTAAATGATTCAGCATATGTTACTTGAGACCAGAGATTTAAAATGCACAACAACACAGTGTGATGCATCAGTGAAAATGATTAAATATGCCAAGGTTTAAATACCACTTTACATATGTATAGAATAGTCCAGTTTGCAAATCATGACCATAAACTCACTTGACTCTATATGTCTATCAATTTAAATACAATAGATATAAGTCCATTTGGATAAGAAAAGCCATGTACTAAAATGGTTAATAGCATGGAATCTAAAGCCAACTGCCTGGTTTTGAACCCTAGCACTGCCACTTATTAGATATGTGATTCTCAATACATTACTCAACTTTCTGTGCCTCTGCTTCATCATCTGCAAAACAGGGATAATAATTATTTCAACTTCTTGGATTCACTAATGGTTATATCAATTAATATATGTCAAACACTTAGAACAGCATCTATCACAGAGTAATCATTATATATTACATGCTGGTTGTACTTAGCTACAGTATCATTATATGGATAGGGAAACAGACTAGTAAGTCACAGAGCGAGAAATAAAAAAACAGACCTTCTTCTCTTTGATGCTCTATCCACAAAGGGCTTGGTTGTTTTTTTAAGTATCCTAAGATCTCCCAGACTGATATAAAGAGTGTACTGTGGAATTGTACAAATAAAAAAATTCAGCAGCTCAAAACATTTATAAAGTTGTATTTTAATCTTCTTACATAAGAAGTTTAAGTCAAATTACTATTAAAAAAGCAAATATTCCATTTTGAGGATAGAACTGTACACTAAGGAGTAGTTATCTGTGTTGCTATATTTGCAAAACAAAACTTGTTTCACTTTTCAAAAGACCAAAAAAGCAATAATATCATATCATGATAGTATGATGATCATAACTTCAATTTATCAAATAAAAAAATCTAGAAAAAAATATACTAAGATGATAATAATGACTATATTAGGATCTCCTGTTTTTCTTCTGCTTTTCAAAACATGCAGTATTATGATATAACATTCATAATTTTAAAAGTGATTTCCAACAAAAGCTTATCAAGGATTAAACATAGTATTGATAAGAGAAACACTTAGAAATAATTCTAGAAAATAATAGATGCCCAGCTAAAAAACTATCCTCTTTTTTCAAATATATCTTAGGTATCTTTCCTCAGACTTTGTCCAAACTTTCTCCCTTTAGTGATTTAGGTGACTGTGATAACATCTTCTACTGTATCAAAAAATAGGGCATGGGTGTGTAAATTTATGAGCTGAAATGCAAAACTGGCACTGGATGTCTAAATAAGAGTATTAAGTCATTTAGCATACTTTACTATAAAAATATATTTTAAACATTGATATCTACATGCTTCGTATATACATACAATTTTAATTCAATCATCTTTAATCTTTTCACATGAGGTAAAGAAATGTGAAGTCATGACTTTTTCAACATTCTCAAGTCACTTCTTCAGAGATTAATTTAAACAAAGCATTCCTTCACTCCTGGCCTCAGGTTCCTTCTCTGAATAATAATTCTCAACTTCTTTCCACCCCAGCCTATCTGAGGGATTCAACATCTTTCCATTTACAACAGTGGGGACAGTCTGAAAACGTCCCACAGTTATTTCTAATATGCTACCCTAGAAGCAGTTCCAAAGCTATTCTGAAGCTGCCCCTACCCTCTATTCAACTCCAAAATGCAGAGTTCTCAGTAGTTCTACACAACTTTAAGGTCTGCCACTTTAGGAAAGGAAAATCACAACCCAATGACCTGGAAGGTATTGGATAGTGTTATTTTCATACATTTACAGAGAAAGGCCAAAAGTTAATATTCATCTTCTTTAATATTCATCTTCTTTGGTTGGAACATGCCAAGATTCAAATATAAATTTATATACTGATGATATAAAAAAAGGCTTTGTTACTGTTCATAAGGCAAACAGCACACCTTACCTGGAACTGGTTTCTAATCAAGGTGTGAAAAGTAAGAAAAGTGGAAAATCAAACAAAATAACACCCCTTAAAGTTTGAGGGAATGGAACATGTGACTAGTGGAAAGGGAGATTTGTGCAAGTCAACTTCTCTGATAACAAAAAAGGAAAGCCAAAGACTGACACATAGAGATGCGACATTATGTGATCCCCAATTTATTCTCCAAAATATCAATTTGTTACAGGCCTAACATCAATTTTATGTGATTTTATTTTTTACCAGGCAACTCTGTTATAAATTAAAAATATGATTTGGGTGTATTCCATATTATAAATATAAGCCAAATACATTGGTTCAGCATGGTGACTGACAACTGCCCAGTAAAGTATTCACAAATAGTGTCCATTTTCTTTGTCTACTTGCTGTGGACAAATTCTAAATTATTTAAAAGCTATGGTATATGCAAAGTCTTATGAAGAATTGTCACAAGTAGGAAAGGAGGAAATGGAATTTTAAAACTTCCTTGGAACATGTGTGTTGTTTAATTCAAATGTAAGCCAATATTACATCATCATTTGTAAGTATACAAGGCATGGCAAAGATGCTGATTAGGGCTTCAAAACTAGGATAATTTTGAATGTATAACTGCATTATCTTCAAATCAGAAAACATTAATCAATAGATGTGGAGTGTTAGCTTTTATAGTGAAAGTTAATTAGTTTTAATGATGTTAGTTTTATAGTGAAAGACCCTCAAATGGCACGCGCGCACACACACAAACACACACAGTATTTTACAGATTCAGTGTTTGAACAACAAAAAAGTCTGGACCTGAAAGTTGCTGTCCTCTGTACTAGAAGATGACAGCACAATGTATATATATCTCTATCACTTCATGCCTGAAAAACCTAATAAAAATTTTCTGTAGCACTGATTTCTTCTAAAATTATTTACAAGGCATGCTGTCTGTTGTTGGCTTAACTTGCTGAAACACTCCCCATTTAAGATATAAATTCTCAGTGTTCTCCACATAAACTGTAGCTATAAAACCTTTTTAAAACTTGTGTCAGTGAACAGACCAATAACCCAACAAAAAATAAAATTGAACAGAAAAAAAAAAATGCCCCAACCCCAATTTTGTGGGATGTTCACATCTGAAACAGTAGCAATAAATACAGTATTATGCAAGAGAAGATAATTCCTTACACAGAGTTGGAATGGATAAATATTTGTCGAATGAACATACACATTTCTTCTTCATTCTATACTCATGTGTCAAAGCATCAAACAACTTAAACTGTGGCAGTTTCTTTGTGTTTCGAACTTTACATGTAAGTTTATCATAAGGGGGAAAAAACCTGTTTGGCTTGACTCACGATGAATCACAGCCAGGAGGTCATCTTGTTGTGTATCAGCAACTATGTTTTCACTACAGCTATGTGACCTGAAGTGGCAGCAGAAGAGGTACCAAAATAGAAGAGGCAAAGAGGCTTCTTCTGGCTCCTGGGCCCCAAATGGGCTTTTCCAGCCCGTTCGGGGATCTGAGCAGGAGCCAACCGCAGAGGAGAAAAAGAACAAACCCACAGTACCGAGGAGAAAGGCTGCAGGCCCACCACACCTTCCTTGCCCTCTCCCGGAGCCCGGGGAAGCAAGAACATAAGAGAACACGCTTAAGAAACAGCGTGGAGGAAACAGCATGACAGGGGCCAAAACTAGACTGGTATAGGGCAAAATCCAGTCGTGACCGTGAAGCACAGATTTCGGGAAGGTCTGAAGCCCGAGAAGGATCTCCACCCTAGGGTTCCTGGCTCAGCTCCTGCGCGAGCCCGCAGCGGGGCCCCCGCCTCCAAGCACCTCCGGCCACCCGGGACCTGCTCCTGCTCCCACTTCACCTATCCAGTGCCCTCTGGCCGGTCCGGCATCTCTGGCCGGATCCCCGCCCACCCTCCCATCTCTTGCCCTCTCAGCGCGTCTTTCGGGACCATCGCCCGGGTGAGTGTGGACAGGGAGCCGAAGCGCACCCCGCCGCTCCAGGCCTGGCCTCCGCACTCACTTTCTGAATCCTCTTCAGCGCCATGGGTCAGGGAGGGCGGCGGGGACACCGGCCGGTTGGGGGCGGCTGCAGGGTTCGGGGACGTAGGGTCGTCGTGGGCTCTGTTCGCTCTCCGCTCGGCTGGATCAACCCTGCAGGTCCCCGGCTCGCTGCTCGCCAACTCGCTCCGGCAGCCGGTGCCTGCTCCGAGTGCGCCCGAGCGCGAGTGTGCGCGAGTGTGCGGGAGGGGACGCCGGCGAGACTCTTTTGTTTCCGCTTTTGCTTCTGGGAAGGAGCCTGCGCCCTCCCCGCTCGCGCCCCGCCCAGCCTAGCACACTGGGAAGTGTAGTTCCAGCCGTGTCCCGGGCCGCCGGCCGCTGGCGAGGTCGAGTTACTGCTGACTTCAACCTAGGTTAAGAACTTCGCGGTCATGAGTTGGTCTTTGCAATTTGATTTTGATCAAGTTACTGAACCTGAAGTACCCAATCTGTAAAAGAGGGATAACAAATTAGGAATTTGTAAGCTTACAGGGATTTCCAATATGTGCTGCAGCTGATCCTTTATTTTTACTTTTGTAGATTTCACTTTCAACCGTATAAACTGCCCAAATTTCTCACACATGCACAGACCTACCAATTATGACTCCTTTCTTACCTCCTTAGTTCCTATTTCAAAAGGCGCCCACTCTATCCTGCTCTATCCACTGCTAATCCCTCATGCCTGCTCCTCCTTGGAACTCCAAATTCTGAGGTATGCCATCACTATTGGCTCCTTCCCTTGTTGTCACAGCCCATACTCAATACGGTCTACTGACACTCCTCACTCCCTCAATTCTTATGAACTTGTGTGCTCATTAAAACCTGGCTTCTACTGGGGCGCCTGGTGACTAAATCGGTTAAGCGTCTGACTTCCAGCTCAGGTCATGATCTCAGGTTTGTGAGGATTTGTGAGTTGGAGCCCCTGGTCCGACTCTGTGCAGACAGCTTAGAGCCTGGAGCCTACTTCAGATTCTGTGTCTCCCCTTCTCTCTGCCCCTCCCATGCTCACTCTGTCTCTCTCTGTTTCTCAATAATAAATAAACATTAAAAAAAAATTTTAAACTTGGCTTCTACTTTCAGCACCGGCAGAATTGGTTTTCACAAAGGTCACACTTGAGCTTCTAATTACCAGATCCAATTCACTCCTCATCCTTCCTGATGTTTTTGAACCATTTGACGGCTGAACACCCTTTTGCTTTTCAAAGTACTCACCCACACCCATAGCACCATGGTGGGTCTTTCCCTTTTCTTTGGCTAGCTCCTCTTCTCAAGAGCTGGAGTGCCCCAGAATTCCAAGTCTTGCTCTCATCATTAATATCTTCCTAGAAGATAGACCTTCTGAACTCCCATAAACTGGGAGGCACCCCAGGGTTGATGGAGGGGCATGGGCTTTGTAGACTGATCACTCTGACCCCTACCCATTGCATGACAGTGGCTAAGCCACTTTAAACTCTTTAAACCTCAGTTCCCTCCTCTGTCAATACATCCCTGGATGTATCAAAATTAATTGGTATTGATATATATAATGTGCCAGTACCTAATATGTTGGAAGTTTTCTATAAAAATTACTTCCCTTAGGGGAGCACCTGGGTGGCTCATTTGGTGAAGCGTGGGGCTCTTGATTTGGCTCAGGTCATGATTTCATGGTTTGTGAGGTCGAGCCCCACATCTATGCTGTCAGCATAGAGCCTTCTTAGAATTTTCTCTCTCCCTCTCTCTGTCTCTCTCTCTCTCTCTTGCTTTCTCAAAATAAACTTAAAAACCTTACTTTGCAATCCAAAGCAATCTGTACATTTAATGTAATCCCTATCAAAATACAAACAGTATTTTTTTTTCAGAGAACTAGAACAAACAATCCTAAAATTTATATGAAACCAACAAAAAAACTTGAATAGCCAAAGCAAACTTAAAAAAGAAAAGCAAAGCTGGAGGCAGCACAATTCTGGGCTTCAAGTTGTATTACTTGAAGCTATAGTAGTCAAAACAGTATGGTACTGGTACAAAAAAAAAGGCACACAGATCAATAGTACAGAATAGAAAATCCAGAAATAAACCACAGTTATATGGTCAATTAATCTTTGACAAAGCAGGAAAGAATATCCAATGGGAAAATGACAGTCTCTTCACCAAATGGTATTGGGAAAACTGGATAGCAACATGCAAAAGAATGAAACTGGACCACTTTTTTACACTATACACAAAAATAAATTCAAAATGGATGAAAGACCTAAATGTGAGACATGAAGCCCTAAAAGTCCTAGAACACAGGCAGTAACCTCTTTGACATTGGCTGTAGTAACTTTTTTCTAGTTATGTCTCCTGAAGCAAGGGAAACAAAAGCAAAAATAAACCATTGAGACTATATCAAAATAAAAGTTTCTGCACAGCAAAGGAAACAATCACCAAAATTAAAAGGTAACATACAGAATGGGAGAAGGCATTTGCAAATGACATATTCGATAAAGAGTTAGTATCCAAATATATAGAGAAGTTATAAAACTCAACACACACACAAATAATCCAATTAAAAGTGAGCAGAAGACATGAACAGACATTTCTCCAAAGAAAACATCCAGATGGCCAACAGTACATAAAAGATGCTCAACATCACTCATCATTAGGGAAATGCAAATCCAAACTATAATGAGGCACCAACTTATACCTGTCAGGATGGCTAAAATCAAAAATACAAGAAACAACAAAGAAACAAGAAACAACAGATGTTGGTAAGGATACAGAGAAAGGGGAACCCTTTTGCACTGCAAACTGGTGCAGCCACTGTGGAAAACAGTATGGAGGTTCCTCAAAAAGTTAAAAATAGAACTACCTTATGATCTATTAATTGCACTACTGGGTATTTTTGCCCAAAGACTACAAGAACACTAATTCAAAGGGATACATGCACCCCTATGTTTATAGCAGCATTATTTACAATAGCCAAGACATGGAAGCAGCCCAAGTATCCATCAAATGATTAATGGATAAAGAAGAGGTGATTACACACACACACACACACACACACACACACACACACACACACACACAGTGGAATATTATTCAGCCATAAAAAAGAATGAAATGTTGCCATTTGCAATGACATGGATGGAGCGAGAGAGTATAATGCTAAGCAAAATAAGTCAGTCAGAGAAAATGAATACCATATAATTCCACTCATGTAGAATTTAAGAAACAAAACAAATAAGCAAAGGGAAAAATAAGACAGAGAGGGGAAAAAATCAAGAAACAGACTCTTAATTACAGAGAACAAATTGATAGTTACAAGAGGGGAGGTGTGTAGGGGGATGGGTTAAATAGGTGATGGGGATTAAGGTGTGCACCTGTGATCATGAACATATGGTGATATATGGAAGTATTGATTCACTATATTGTACATCTGAAACTAAGATAACATTGTATGTTAACTAACTAGAATTAAAATAAAAACTAATAGAAAAAAGTTACTTCCTTGTTTTTATCTATATGATGAAGATGATCTCTTTCCAGCCCAAACTCTCACTCCAGTTTCAGTCTTATATTTCTAAAAGCCTATTTGGCATGTCCACCTTTCTTCCCTGTGGCCAGGGATCAGAATCTTTTACTACAAGGTAAGGGTGGTGGAAAGCTTTTCAGGAAGCTCAAAACAATAGCTACCATAGCATTCTAAAGGCTTACAAAGAGTAAAGAACAGAATTCTACTCATGTAACTTAAAGGAAAATGTCCAAGGGAATAGGCTAGTGGAAAAATGATAGAAATAATTTATGGGACTTTAAAGTTAATTTGGAATTCCTCCATGTAACCTCGCCCCCCCCCCCCAAAAAAAAACCCTAAGACAGGTATGGAGGCTGAGTACTCTTACTTTCCCTTTCCTGGGGTCTCCATTCTCTCTGCACATTGGCCCATTCTCCTTTTTTCAGCTCCTTCTTAGCTTCTATTATACTTGGCTTGGGTTTGCACTTTTTGACACTCATTTTTTGACACTCTTCCAAAAACTGCTCCTGCTGCTAAATGGTCAAGTACCTTTTAGTACTCCCTATTTCATTGCCCCAAAAGGAAGAATGTCAATGATACAAATCATCTTGTTACTCTAGGCTATGAATTGTCAGCTAGTGAACAAAGTATGGGTTGACCTACCCCTGGTCCAATCAGGTGTGTAGAGTTTGAAATATTTCTGGACAAAGAGACTTCTGAAATACACCAGCAAGATCTCATCCTGCAGAGAGATATATTTGGGCTATTTTGATGAACCATTTTTGTGCTTTAGAAAGTGGGATCCTACCCCCATATTACTCTTCCTTTTTATAGGGAAAGTATGGTAGTATCCTTGTACATAAGGGAGAAACAGTCTGGAATTGGTCACCAGTTACTTTGGGAAGTTGCTCTCCCAAGCTGATAGCATTTGGGTACCATGTCAGAAGTGAGGCTATGTTTAGATGCTACCACTATGGAGAAGCACTAGTTGCAGGTAGCTCATTGCAGGGAAACCCAGAGAAAACCTTTAGGGTCATTCAGTGTACAGTCCTGATCATCATTTGACAGATAACTAAAATACACACTCAAGCAGGGGATATGCTCAGAGCAATTTCATTCAAAAGGCATTGAGAGTCCAGGACATGGGCATCAATTTCTTCCTATTCCAGGGTATCCTACATACTACTAAAAGACACATTAATCATATCATTCCATTGCTTTAAAACCTCTACAGGTTTGTGTTATGGAAGCCCAATGCTTCAGCTTACTCCAAAATGCCCATTGCAATTTGTCCTTGAACCCCTCCTTTCCATCTTTAGCTTACACTCTATAGTCAATGTCATGTGCCTTTGCACAATGCATTCTGTCTGCATAGAATGACCTCCCACCATTCACCTGAAAAATTGCTACACAACCTTCAAGATCCATTTCAAATAATACATGCTTTATGAGATCCTCTTCTACCTCTATTCACTGAGGTGGTTTTATTAATATTTATATTATTCTTTTAATTCCAGAAGCAACATATTTGCAATTTAGGGATATCACTTATCTTATTCATGACTGATTATCTCAGTAGAATATGAATTCTAGGAATATATGGAAAAATATCTTTTCAAAAATGAGTTAAAATTTACACACAGTGAGACACATACATCTAAATGTACAATTTTATGAGTTTTGACAAGTGAATATACCTGTATAACAACATCACAATCCAGACATAAAACACTTCTATCACTTCAGAAAATTCCCTAGACACCCCTTCTGGTCCCATAGGGAACCACTTTTCTGATTTCTATCACCATAGATTAGTTTTGTCTGGTTTTCAATGTCATGTGCATAGAAAAATACAATACATACTCTACTGTTTTAATTTTTAAGCTTACATAATGTTTTTGAGGTTTTCCCATGTTATATGATCAGCAGTTCACTCTTTTTCATTGCTGAGTAATATTTATGGCATGACTATACTAATTTTTTTTTCTCCTATCTCAAGTTGATGAACATTTGGGTTGTTTCCAGTTTGTATTTATTATAAATAAAGCTGCTATGAATATTCATGTACATCTTGTTTTATAGACAAATTGTTGACATTTCTCTAGGACAAAATCTTAGGATTGGAATTGCTGGGCGATAGAACAGTGTATATGTTATGGAAAAAAAAAAGAGACAATAGTATATATGTATATAAGAAACCACCAAAAAGTTTTCCAAAGTGGTTGGATAATTTTTAGTTTTCACTTGTGCTCTTCTTCAACCTTTCTATGTGTTATTTGGAGTTATAATGTTTTGCTTTGTTGTTGTTGTTTTTAATTTAAATTCAAGTTAATCAAAATACAGTGTAGTATGGTTTAATTTCTAAATATTTAGGCTTTTCTAGACATCATATTGTTACTAATTTCTAAGTTGTTGTGGTCAGAGAATATACTCTGTAATATTCAATCTTTTGAAGGTGATTCTTATTTCATGCCCCCACTGGGAGAACATTCCATATACACTTGCAAAAAATGTAACTTTTGCAAGTGTTGGGTACAGACTTGAAGAACTATCAATCAGGTCAAATCTTCTTTGTCCTTAGTAATTTTTGTCCAGTTCTTCCAGTTACCAAGAAGAATGATAAAAATCTCCAACTGACTATAGATTTGTCTATTTCTCCCCTCAGTTCTTTCAAATTTTGCTTCATATATTTTGAAGCTCCAGTATCAGATGCATATATATCTATGATTATTAAGTCTACTTAATGACTGACTATTTTATCTTTCCAATAAGGTCCTTCTTATTTGGGGTTGTACACTTTGTCTTGAAGTCTAATTGTGTGATATTAATATAGTCCATTTTTGTGATACTTACTTGGTATAATTTTTTCTATCCATTTACTTTTAATTTATTTGTGTCTTTATATTTAAAGTTAGTTTCTTTTAGACACATACAGTTGGGCTCTCTTTCCAATCAGTCTGGCAATCTATGCTTTTTTAACTTGAATGTTTAACTCATTTATATTTGATATCACTGAGTTTAGGTCTACCATTTTGCTATTTGTCTACAATTTACGTTGTCTTTTCTTTCCCTGTTCTTTCCTCCCTAACTTTTTAAATACTTAAATATTTGTTAATATCAATTATAATTCTTTGAATAGTTTTTTTTGAAGTCTTACTTGTATTATCTCATTTAATCCTGTAACAAACCTATCTCTTATAAATAATTAAAATGCAATAAAACAATAGCCAAATTATGGAAAGAGCCTAAATGTTCATCAACTGACCAATGGATAAAGAAATTGTGGCTTATATACACAATGGAATACTACATGGCAATGAGAAAGAATGAAATATGGCCTTTTGTAGCAACATGGATGGAACTGGAGAGTGTTATGCTAAGTGAAATGAGTCATACAGAGAAAGACAGATACCATATGTTTTCACTCTTATGTGGATCCTGAGAACCTTAACAGAAGACCATGGGGGAGGGGAAGAAGTAAAAAAAAAAAGTTAGACAGGGAGGGAGCCAAACCATAAGAGACTCTTAAAAACTGAGAACAAAATGAGGGCTGATTGGGGGTGGGAGGGAGGGTAGGGAAGGCGATGGGTATTGAGGAGGGCACCTGTTGGGATGAGCACTGGGTGGTGTATGGAAACCAATTTGACAATTAATTTCATATAAAATAAAATAAAATAAAATAAAATAAAATAAAATAAAATAAAATGCAATACATAGAATTTGGCTCATAAATGGTGGAGCTGGTATTAGGAAATGGGCAGACTAGCTAGACTACAGAGTTTCTAATTTAAAAAACAAAATCTTAGGCTTAAATGAAAGTTGAAAGTAGTATAAAATATTTTTTCTTGAACAATATCAGAGTAAGTTGCCTACATGATACCCTATCACCCATGAGTACACTAGTTTGTAATTTCAATGAAGAAGGATATTTTCCTTCATAACCACAATACAAAGATCAGGGAGCTAAAATTGACATAAACTACCATCTAATTCTCAGATCCCAATCAAATTTTTCCAGTTTGTTCCAAGAATCTTTTTTACAGAAAAAGAATCCATATCAGGATTTTGTGTTGCCTTTAAATTTTTTTAACATTTATTTTTGAAAGACAGAGAGAGAGAGAGCACCAGAAGGGGAGGAGCAGAGAGAGAGGGAGACACAGAATCTGAAGCAGGCTCCAGGCTCTGAGCTGTCAGCACAGACATGGGGCTCAAACTCATGAACTGCAAGATCATGACCTGAGCCGAAGTCGGATGCCTAACCAACTGAGCCACCCAGGCGCCATTGTGTTGCCTTTAGTTGTCATGTCTTTTAGCCTTCTTCAAGCTGGAATTGTTCTTCAGTCTTTCCTAACTTTATTGACCTTTACTCTTTTGAAGATTATAGGTCATTTACTTTGTAGGATGTTCCTTAATTTGATATCTTGTCATGATTAGATCCAAGTTATGCAATTTGGGCAAGAATACTAGGGAAGTAATGCTGTAACACTTCTCAACTAATTTGAAATTCAATCTGACCCACTAATGACGATGTTCTTTTTGATCATTTGATTTAAGGTGCTGTCTAGGGGATTCTACCAGAAAAGTTACCCTTTTTTGTTTTGTTTAATAAGTATTTTATGAGTGAGGATTTCCAAGATGGAGAAGTAGTATAGAAATTCTCAGCTTGTCTTTTTCCTGAAGCACAACTAGATCAATACCAAACCATTTTGCACACCTAGGAAATTGATCTTAGAATTAACACAATAATATGCATAACTTGAGCCAAAGAACTCAGCAAGCATACAGTGCAGAGAGGTGAACTGGAGGAGAAAAAGCTGCAGAGAGCAGGGAGCTGTTTTTGGAGAGAGGACAAAGAGAAAGAGGGAGAGTGCAGCACACTGGGATCATGCAGGAAAAGCACTCCTCCTGAAAGTAGCAGGAGAGAAAGAGAAAGAGTGGAAACACTCACAAGGAACTGAACAAGAAATATATTCCCTAAAACCATTGATAGGGAAAAAGGAGAAGATTTCAATTACCATTAGGATTCTATAAAGAGTGAAGCCCAGAGTCAGAAATTCTGAAGCTCAATACCTGGCAGTGCTCTGGTGAGGATTGAATCCCCAGGAGCAGCCAGTGAGGTATGAGGAGTTTGTGCATCACACAGGGAGAAGCAGTTCCCCTGCTTAGAGTGCATTTGGTAGAGGCCATATGGCCTCCCCACAGGCAAAAGTCCCATTGGAAACTGGAGACCTGCCATGTTTGCTGGTAGTGGGACAAAGATGCCAGAGTGTGGTGAAACCTGGAGCTGGCTATGTGTTATGATTTGTCATAATCTCTGAATCTCTGCCACTGGGTAACCACATGAACCTATCCTGGGGCAAACCAGGATCCAACCGTTGTGGGTCCAAGCCACAAGGTTCTCTGAAGTAAGGAGTTTGGAAACATAGCCCCATCTGAGATAAAATTCGGGAGGGAGGTGCCACCAGGCGGACTGATGGCTTGGACACAGACAGGGTACGGGTGCTTGACTGCAGATCAATGAGAGCACAAATTTCCTGTGCCAGACACTAGGAAGTTGGATGAAGCCATTACCACCCCTCCCATGCACACACATACATGCGAACATACACGTGCCAGACAGATCCATCCCAGTAAGCAAGACAGTGCCACCAGGTGGAGAATGGAGCCATTACACCAAGCTCCACTCATCTGTGCCCTCCAAGTACATCGCACTAGAAGACCAGCACAAGTCACTCTTCCTGCTTAGTGTACAGACAATAGAGTGCTTCATAGTTTGAGTTCTAGGGGAAATTGGATGTAACTTCACTTGGTTTTCATTCTGTTTGCTGGTGCACCTATTTGGGTTAGTTTGTTGTTTTTTGTTTTTGCTTCTGTCTTTGTTTAAATTGTTTTTTTTTTTTTTTCTCCTTTCTTTTCTTTTTCTTGGATACAGAAAGAGAAAATTTTATTTTTATTTTCTTTTTTTAAGTTTTCAAATTCTTTTTACTATATTTTCTTTTTATAAATCTTTTTATTCTATTTCACTTTCTGCATTTCATCTTATTCTATTTTATTATATACACTTTTTATAATTCTTAAACTTTTTCTTACCTTTTTTCCCTTTTTTCTTAACTTTTTTTCCCTTTTTTTCTTTTCTTTCTGTTCTTTCCCTTTTTTCTCTATTCTATCAAGTTTTGTTCAACAACCAGACCAAAACACATCTACCATCCAGGTTTCTTTATTTGATTTTTTGCGTTGTTCATAATTTTTTAATTCTTAATTCTTATTTTATTATTTTATTATATTATTATTATTTTCTTATTATTTTTCTTCCTTCAAAGTGATGAAATGAAGAAATTAACCCCAAAAGATAGAACAGGAAGAAATGAGAGCTAAGGGCGTATTCAACACAGATAGAAGTGAGATGTCTAAACTAGAGTTTAAAACCATGAATACTAGCTGGGGTTGAAAAACACATAGAATCCCTTTCTTCAGAGATAAAAGAAGGAAAATCTAGTCAGGACAAAGTTAAAAATGCTATAACCAAGATGCAATCTTGAATGGATGCCATGGTGCAGGGATGGACGAAGCAAAGCAGAGAAAAAATGATATAGAAGAGAAAATTATGGAGAATAATGAAGAAGAGAAAAAGAGGGAAACTAAGGCAAAAGAGCACAATACAATAATTAGAGAAATTAGTGACTTATTAAAAAGGAATAACATCTGAATCATAGGAGTCCCCGAAGATGAAGAGAGAGAAAAGGGGGTGGAAGGTTTAGGTGAGCAAATTATAGTGGAAAACTTTCCTAAACTGGGGAAAGACACAGACATCAAAATTCAAACACAGAAAACTCCCATTAGATTCATCTAAAACTGACCATCAGCAAGGCATATCATAGTCAAATTCATAAAATACACAGACAAGGAAAGAATTATGAAAGCAACAAGGGAAAAATAGTCTTTAACCTATAAGGTAAGACAGATCAGGTTTGCAGCAGGCCTATCCACAGAAACTCAGCAGGCCAGAAAGGAGTGGCAGGATATATTCAACCTGCTGAACTGGAAAAATATGCAGTCAAGAATTCTTTATCCAGCAAGGCTGTCATTCAAAATAGAAAGAGAGATAAAGAGCTTCACAAACAGAAACTAAAGGAGTTCATGACCACTAAACCAACCCTTCAAGAAATTTTAAGGCAGACTCTGAGGGGAGAAAAGAAGAAACAAAACAAAAAAGACCCAAACCAACAAAGTCTAGAAACACCATCAGAAACTCCAACTCTACAGGCAACTTAATGGCACTAAATTCATATCTTTCAGAACTCACTCTAAATGTCAATGGACTAAACACTCTGATCAAAAGACATAGGGTATCAGAATGGATAAGAAAACAAGATCCATCTATATACTGTTTACAAGAGGCCCACTTTAGACCTAAAGACACTTTCAGATTGAAAGTAAGAGGATGGAGAACTATCTATCATGCTAATGGTCATGAAAAGAAAGCTGGAGTAGCCATACTTATATCAAACAAACTAGATATTATTTTTTTAATATAATTTATTGTCAAGTTGGCTAACATACAATGTATATAGTGTGCTCTTGGTTTTGGGGTAGATTCCCATGATTCATTGCTTACATACAACACACAGTGCTAATCCCAACAAGTGCCCTCCTCAATGCCCATCACCTATTTCCCTTCTCTCCCACTGCCCACACTAACCCTCAGTTTGTTCTCTGTATTTAAGAGTCTCTTATGGTTTGCCTCCCTCCTTCTCTGTTTGTAGCCATTTTTTCCCCTTCCCTTCCCCCATGGTCTTCCATTAAGTTTCTCAAGTTTCCCGTAGAGTAAAAACATATGATATCTATCTTTCTCTGACTGACTTATTTCACTTAGCATAATACTCTCCAGTTCCATTCATGTTGCTGCAAAGGACATGATTTCATTCTTTCTCATTGCCAAGTAGTATTCCGTTATATATATAAATCACTTCTATGTCTATTCATCACCTGCTGGACATTTAGTCTCATTCCATAATTTAGCTATTGTTGAAAGCACTGCTGTAAACCCTGGGGTACATGTGCCACTATGAACCAGCACTCCTTATCCTTTGGATAAATTCCTAGCAGTGCTATTGCTGGCTGATAGGGTAGTTTTATTTTTTTTGAGGAACCTCCACACTGTTTTCCAGAATGGCTGTGCCAGTTTGCATTCCCACCAGTAGTGCAAAAGGATTCCCGTTTCTCCACATCCTCTCCAGCATCTGTTGTTTCCTGATTTGTTCATTTTAGCCACTCTGGTGTGAGTGGTATCTCAGTGTAGTTCTGATTTGTATTTCCCTGATGATGAGTGATGTTGAGCATCTTTTCATATGTCTGTAGGCCATCTGGATGTCTTCCTTGGAAAAGTGTCTATTCATGTCTTCTGCCCATTTCTTCACTGGATTATTTGTTTTTTGGGTGTTGAAATTGGGAAGTTCTTTATAGATTTTGGATACTAACCCTTTATCTGGTATGTCATTTATAAATATCTTTTCCCATTCTGTAAGTTGACCTTTAGTTTTGCTGATTGTTTCCTTTGCAGTGCAGAAGCTTTTTATCTTGATGTTCAATAGTTCATTTTTGTTTTTAATTCCCTTGCCTTTGGAGATGTGTCAAGCAAGAAATTGCTGCGGCTGAGGTCAAAGAGGCTTTTTCCTGTTTTCTCCTCTAGGATTTTGATGGTTTCCTGTCTCACATTTAGGTTTTTCATCCATTTTGAGTTTATTTTTGTGTATGGTGTAAGAAAGTGGTCTAGTTTCATTCTTCTGCATGTTGCTGCCCAGTTCTCCAGGCACCATTTGTTAAAGAGACTGTCTTTTTTCCATTGGATACTCTTTCTTGCTTTTCCAAAGATTAGTTGGCCATACATTTGTGATTCCAATTCTGGGTTCTCTATTCCACTCCATTGGTCTATGTGTCTGTTTTAGACAAGCTAGATTTTAAAATAAAGACTGTAACAAGAGATGAAGAAGGGCATTATATCATAATTAAGCGGTCTATCCACCAAGATCTAACAATTGTAAACATTTATGCCCCCAACATATAGTACCCAAATATTTAAATCAATTAATCACAAACATAAAGAAACTCATTGATAATAATACCATAATAGTAAGGGTATTCAACACCCCACTTACAACAATGGACGGATCATCTAATCAGAAAATCAACAAGGAAACATTGGCTTTGAATGACGTACTGAACTGGAAATAACAGATATATTCAGAACATTTCATACTAAAACAGCAGAATACATATTCTTCTGGATTGCACATGAAACATTCTCCAGAATAGATCACACATTGGGAGACAAATCAGCCCCAACAAGTACAAGATTGAGATCATATTTGCAGACTATGATGCTATGAAACTTGAAATCAATCACAAGAAAAAATTTGGAAAGATCATGAATACTTGGAGATTAAAGAACATCCTAGTAAAGAATGAATGGATTAACAAGAAATTAAAGACAAAATTAAAAAGTACACGGAAGCCAGTGAAAATGAAAACATGACAGCCCAAAACCTCTGGGATGCAGCAAAGGGGGTCATAAGAGGGAAGTATAAAGCAATCTAAGCCTTCCTAAAGAAGGAAGAAAAGTCTCAGATATACAACTTAACCTAACACCTTAAAGAGCTGGAAAAAGAACAGCAAATAAAGACCAAAACCAGCAGAAGATGGGAAATAATAAAAATTAGAGCAGAAATCGGTGATATCAAAAAAAAAGAAAACAAAACAAAACAGTAGAACAGATCAATGAAACCAGAACTGGGTTCTTTGAAAGAATTAACAAAATGGATAAACTCCTAACCAGTTTTATCAAAAAGAAATGGATGCAAATAAATAAAATCACGAATGAAAGAGGAGACAACACAACCAACATTGCAGAAATACAAACAATAATAAGAAAATATTATGAGTAATTGTATGCCAATAAATTGGGCAATCTGGAAGAAATGGGCAATTTCCTAGAAACATAAACTACCAAAACTGAAACAGGAAGAAAGAAAATTTGATCAGACCCATAACCAGTAAAGATATTGAATCAGTAATCAAAAATGTCCCAAAACACGAGTCCAGGGCCAGATGGCTGTCAAGGGCAATTCTACCAAACATTTAAAGAAGAGTTAACTCCTATTCTTTTTTAACATTTTTTAAAATGTTTATTGACTTTTAAGAGAGAGAGAGATGTGGAGTGCATGCGGGGGAGGGGCAGAGAGAGAGGGAGACACAGAATCCAAAGCAGGCTCCAGGTTCTGAGCTGTCAGCCCAGGGCCCGATGTGGGGCTCAAACTCATGAACAGCAAGATCATGACCTGAGCTGAAGTCGGAGGCTTAACCAACTGAGCCACCCAGGTCCCCCATAACACCTATTCTTTTGAAGCTGTTCCAAAAAATAGTAACTGAAGGAAAACTTCCAAGCTCATTCTACAAGGCCAGCATTACCTCGATTACAAAACCAAAGACCCCACTAAAAGAAGAACTGCAGGTCAATTTCTCTGATGAACATGGATGCATAATTTCTCAACAAGATACTAGCCAACCGGATCCAACAATACATTAAAAGAATTATTCACCACGATCAAGTGGGATTTATTCCTGGGATATAGGGCTAGTTCAATATCCACAAATCAATCAATGTGATACATCACATTAATAAAAGAAATATTAAGAACCACATGGTCCTCTCAATAGATGCAGAGAAAGCATCTGACAAAATACAGCATCCTTTCTTCATAAAAACCCTCAAGAGGGGTGCCTGGCTGGCTCTATCAGTTGAGTGTCCGACTTTGGTTCAGGTTGTAATCTTGCAGTAGCACAATGAGGACAACTCAAGCGGAGTCCAGCAGGTCCGTGGAGAAGAGACTAGGGGATCACCATTCCCCCACCACCACCTGAGATGGGGCCTCAGGGATCAGTCCTCGGGGCCACAGTGGATGTGGGAACAGCATACACCAAACCATGCCTCTCCCTGCTGGGTAACTCTGTACCTACTGGAGCGGGATAGATGCTGTGGACCCAGACGGCTCCATCCTCCAGACCAGCACTGCTGCACAGTGTGGATTAATTCCAGGACAATTCTAGTTATTTAGATATATTCTCCCTTCTTATTCCCCTTCTTATCTCTTCCATCCTCTAGGCTGGTTACTCTGGTTGTTGGTTTGTTTAAGCAGACATATTTAATCCATTCTCTTGATACATGTTCTACACCTCCTTCTTTACTTTCTGTATATCTGGAATAATCAAGCCATATAGTTTCTATGTCTGGGTAACTTTATCTTCATTTCTTTTTCCCCACCTCCTAATTTTCTTTCTCTCTCTCTAGATTAAACCATTAAGTCTCTGTCTGGTCAATGTTTTTTTTTTTTCTCTTTGTCCCCACCCCTGTCATTTTTCTCTTTGTATGTGCTCTTCCATCAGCACCACCTCCACTCTGTTCTTTACTTATAGCTGGTGTTTCTGGTTTTTTTGCTTTTGGATTGTTTGGTTTTGTTTTGTTTGTGTGTGTTTTTTTTGGTCTGTTTTGTCTGTTTGTGTGTTTTGTTTCCTGTTTGTCTGTTTTCCTTTCCACAGCTATTTCAAGGAACAAATCAAAGCACACCTCGTGGAGGGTCCAAAATATCACTACAAGTAGAGAAATAAAATAACCAAAGTCAAAACATAGAGGAAATAACACTCTCCAAAATACACTTCCAGAAGGGCCAGGACCCGGATGGTGTATGACCCCCACATTAATACAGTAGTGCTTGCAGGTGCAGAGCACATAACAAGATTTTTAAGGAGAGAAACCTAGCCAACACTATGAAACAGAATTCTCCTCAAAAGAAATTCCAGGAAGAAGTGACAGCTAAATAATTGATCAAAACAGATATAAGCAATGTAACTAAGCAAGAATTTAGAATAATAGTCATAAGATTAATCGCTGGGCTTGAAAAAGGCATAGAAGACAGCAAAGAATCTATTGCTGAAGAGACTAAGGAACTAAAAAATAGTTATGACGAATTAAGAAATGTTATAAATGAGGTGCAAAAAAAATGGAGGTGGCCACAGCATGGATTGAAGAGGCAGAGGAGAGAATAAGTGAATTAGAAGATCAAATTATGGAAAAAGAGGAAGCTGAAAAAAAGAGATAAAAAAAATCCAGGATCAAGAAGGAAGAAATAGAGAACTAAGTGATGCAATAAAACAGAACATTATTTGTACCGTAGAAGTTCCAGAAGAAGAAGAAGAGAGAGAGAAAGGGGATGAAGGCATACTTGAACAAGTCATAGCTGAGAACTTCCCCAATCTTGGGAAGGACACAGACATTGAAATCCAAAAGGCACAGAGAATTCCCTTCAGATGTAACTTGAATCGATCTTCTGCATGACATACCACAATGAAACTGGAAAAATACAAGGATAAAGAGAGAATTCTGAGAGAAGCTGGGGATAAACAGGTCTTAACATACAAATGTAGACATATAAAGTTAGTAGCAGGCCTATCTACTGAAACATGTCAGGCCAGAAAGGAATGGCAGGAAATCTTCGATGTGATGAACAGGAAAAATATGCAGCCAAGAATCCTTTATTCAGCAAGTCTGTCATTCAGAATAGAATGAGAGATAAAGGTTTTCTCAAACAAACAAAAACTGAAGGCATTCATCACCACTAAAACAGCCCTACAAGAGATCCTAAGTGGGACTCTGTGAGTGAAATGTTGCAAGGACCACAAAGTAGCAGAGACATCACTACAAGCATGAAACCTACAGATAACACAATGACTCTAAACGCATATCTTTCAATAATAACACTGAATGTAAATGGACTAAATGCTCCAATCAAAAGACACAGGGTATCAGAATGGATAAAAAACCAAGACCCATCTATTTTCTGTCTACAAGAGACTCATTTTAGATCTGAGGACACCTTCAGATTGAAAGTGAGGGGATGGAAAACCATCTATCATGCTACTGGAAGTTATATCAGACAAACTAGACTTTAAATAAAGGCTGTAAAAAGAGATGGAGAAGGGAATTATGTAATAATACAGAGTCTATCCATCAGGAAGAGCTAACAATTATAAATGTCTATGCACCAAATTAGATAGCACCCAAATATATAAAACAATTAATCACAAACATAAGCAATCTTACTGATAAGAATGTGGGAATTGCAGAGGACTTTAATACTCCACTTACAACAATGGACAGGTCATCTAGACAGAGAATCAGTAAGGAAGCAATGGCCCTGAATGATACATTGGACCAGATGGACTTGACAGATATATTTAGAACTCTACATCCCAAAGCAGCAGAATATACTTTCTTCTCGAGTGCACATGGAACATTTTCCAAGATAGATCACATACTGGGTTACAAAACAGCCCTCAATAAATATAAAAGAATTGGGATCATACCATGCACACTTTCAGATCACAATGCTATGAAAGTTGAAATCAACCACAGGAAAAAGTCTGGAAACCCTCCAAAAGCATGGAGGTTAAAGAACATCTTACTAAAGAATGAATGCATAAACCAGGCAATTAGAGAAGAAATTAAAAGATATATGGAAACAAATGAAAATGAAACACAACAATCCAAACCTTTCGAGATGCAGCAAAGGCAGTCCTAAGAGGAAAACACATTGCAATCCAGGCCTATCTCAAGAAATAAGAAAAATTATAAATACAAAATCTAACAGCACACCTAATGGAACTAGAAGTAGAGCAGCAAAGACACCCCAAACCCAGCAGAAGAGAAATAATAAAGATCCGAGCAAAAATAAACAATATAGAATCCAAAAAACAGTAGAACAGATCAATGAAACCAAGAGTTGTTTTTTTTTTTGAAAAAATAAAGAAAATTGATAAGCCTCCAGCCAGGCTTCTCAAAGAGAAAAGAGAGAGGACCCAAATAGATAAAATCATGAATGAAAATGGATTTATTACAACCAACCCCTCAGAGATACAAGCAATTATCAGGGAATACTATGAAAAATTATATGCCAACAAACTGGACAACCTGGAAGAAATGGACAAATTCTTAAACACCCACACACTACCAAAACTCAAACAGGAAGAAATAGAAATTTTGAACAAACCCATAATTAGTGAATAAATTGAATCAGTTATCAAAAAATCTCCAAATAAGAGTCCTGGACCATATGTCTTCCCTGGGGAATTCTACCAGACATTTAAAGCAGAGTTAATACTTATACTTCTCAAGCTGTTCCAAAAAACAGAAAGGGAAGGAAAACTTCTGGACTCATTCTATGAAGCCAGCATTACTTTGATTCCCAAACCAGACAGATACCCAGAAAAAAGAGAGAACTACAGGCCAATATCCCTGATGAATATGGGTGCAAAAATTCTCAACAAAATACTGGCAAATCGAATTCAACAGCATATAAAAAGAATTATTATTCACCATGATCAAGTGGGATCATTCCTGGGCTACAGGGCTCGTTCAACATACACAAATCAATCAGTGTGATACACCAATTAATAAAAGAAAAGATAAGAACCATACGATCCTGTCAATAGATGCAGAAAAAAGCATTTGACACAATATATAGCATCGTTTCTTAATGAAAACTCTCAAGAAAGTTGGGATAGAAGGAACATACTTAAACATCATAAAAGCCATATATGAAAAGCCCACAGCTAATATCATCCTCAATGGGGAAAAACTGAGAGCTTTCCCCCTGAGATTAAGCACAGGACAGGGCTATCCATTCTCACCACTGTTGTTAAACATAGTGTCGGAAGTCCTAGCATCAGCAATCAGACAACAAAAGGAAATCAGAGGCATCAAAATTGGCAAGGATGAAGTCAAGCTTTCGCTTTTCGCAGACGACATGATACTCTACATGGAAAACCCGACAGACTCCACCAAAAGTCTGCTAGAACTGATACATGAATTCAGCAAAGTTGCAGGGTACAAAATCAGTGTACAGAAATCGGTTGCATTTTTATACACCAATAATGAAGCAACGGAGAAATAAAGAAACTGATCCCATTCACAATTGCACCAAGAACCATAAAATGTCTAGGAATAAACCTAACCAAAGGTGTAAAAGATCTGTATGCTGAAAACTATAGAAAGCTTATAAAGGAAATTGAAGAAGACACAAAGAAATGGAAAAACATTCAATGTTCATGGATTGGAAGAATAAATATTGTTAAAATGTCAATAGTACCCAAAGCAATCTACACATTCAATCCAATCCCAATCAAATTTTCACTAGCATTCTTCTCAAAACTAGAACAATCAATCCTCAAATTTGTATGGAAATGCAAAAATTCCTGAAAAGCCAAAGTAACATTGAAGAAGAAAAGCAAAGTGGGAGGCATCATGATCCCAGACTTTAGCCTCTACTACAAAGCTGTCGTCATCAAGACAGTATGGTATTGACACGAAAACAGACACATAAGCCAATGGAATAGAATAGAGACCCTAGAATTGGACCCACAAATGTATGGCCAGCTAATCTTTGAAAAAGTAGGAAAGAGTATCCAATGGAAAAAAAGACAGTCTCTTTAACAAATGGTGCCTGGAGAACTGGACAGCAGCATGCGGAAAAATGAAACTAGACCACTTTTTTACACCATTCACAAAAATAAACTCAAAATGGATAAAGGACCTGAATGTGTGACAAGAAACCATCAAAACCCTAGAGGAGAAAGCAGGAAAAAACCTCTCTGACCTCAGCCGCAGCAATTTCATACCTGACATATCTCCAAAGGCAAGGGAATTAAAAGCAAAAATGAACTATCGGGACCTCATCAAGATAAAAAGCTTCTGCAATGCAAAGGAAACAATTAACAAAACTAAAAGGCAACCAATGGAATGGGAAAAGATATTTGTAAATGACATATTGGATAAAGGGCTAGTATCTAAAATCTATAAATAACTCTCCAAACACCATACTCAAATAACAAATAACCCAGTGAAGAAATGGGCAGAAGACATAAATAGACACCATTCCAAAGAAGATATCCAGATGGCCTGCAGACACATGAAAAGATGTTCTACATCACTCCTCATCAGGGAAATACAAACCAAAACCACACTGAGATATCATCTCATGCTGGTCAGAGTGGCTAAAATGAACAAATCAGGAGACTAAAGATGCTGGTGAGGATGTGGAGAAATATGAACCCTCTTGCACTGTTGGTGAGAATGCAAATTGGTGCAGCTGCTCTGGAAAACAGTGTGGAGGTTCCTCAAAAAGTTAAAAATAGATCTACCCAGGACCAGCAATCGCACTGCTAAGAATTTACCCAAGGGATACAGAAGTGCTGATGCATAGGGGCACATGTACCCCAATGTTTATAGCAGCATTTTCAACAATAGTCAAATTATGGGAAAAGCCCAAATGTCCATCAACTGACAAATGGATAAAGAAAATGTGGTTTATATATACAATGGAATACTACCTGGCAATGGGAAAGAATGAAATCTGACCATTTGCAGAAACGTGGATGGAACTGGAGGGTATCATGCTAAGTGAAATAAATCAGTCAGAGAAAGACAGATACCATATGTTTTCACTCATATGTGGATCTTGAGAAACTTAACAGAAGACCATGGAGGAAGAGAAGGGGAAAAAAAGTTACAGAGAGGGAGGGAGGCAAACCATAAGAGACTCAAATACTGAGAACAAACTGAGGGTTGGTGGGCAGTTGGGGAGAGGGAAAAGTGGGTGATGGGCATGGAGGAGGGCATTTTTTGGGATGAGCACTGGGTGTTGTATGGAAACCAATTTGACAATAAATTATATTTAAAATAAAATAAAATAAAAAGCAGAGAGTTAATTCATATTCATACACTGAAAGACACCATATAGTTTATGAGTAAATTACCCTCATATTGATCCATAAATTCAATATAATTTAATAAAAATCCCAGGAAAAAAAATCTAGAGGAGAAAACAGGCAACAACCTCTTTGACCTTTGCTGCCGCAACTTCTTATCTGCCATGTCTCAGAGGCAAGGGAAACAACAGCAGAAATGAACTATTGGGACCTCATCAAGATAAAAAGCTTATGCATGGTGAAGGAAAGAATCATCAAAACCAAAAGGCAACTGATGAATGGGACAAGATATTTGCAAATGACATATCTGATAAAGGGTTAGTATCCTAAAATCTATAAGGAACTTATCAAACTCAACACCCAAAAAACAAATAATCCAGTGAAGAAATGGGCAAAAGACATGAATGGACACTTTTCCAAAGAAGACATCTAAATGACTAGCAGACACATGTAAAAATCCTCAATATAGCTCACCATCAGGGAGATACAAATCGAAACCAGAGTGAGATACCACTTCACACCTGTCATAATGGCTAAAATTAACAACCCAGGAAACAAAAGATGTTGGCAAGGATGTCGAGAAAGAAGAACTCTTTTGCACTGCTGGTGGAAATGCAAACTGGTGAAGTCACCCTGCAAAAGAGTATGGAGGTTCCTCAAACAATTAAAAATAGAACTACATTACAACCCAGAAATTGCTCTAGTGGGTATTTATCCAAAGGATACAGGAGTGCTGTTTCAAAAGGTCACATGCATCCAATGTTTGTACCAGCACTATCAACAAGAGCCAAAGTATGGAAAGAGCCCAAAATGTCCATCAACTGATGAATGGATAGAGAAGATGTGGTATATATGTACAATGGAACATTACTTGGCGATGAAAATGAATGAAATCTTGCCATTTACAACAATATGGATGCAACTACAGTGTATTATCCTAAGTGAAATACGTCAGTGAGAGAAAAACAAATACCATGACTTCACTCATATGTGGAATTTAAGATACAAACAGATGAACATAAGGGAAGGGAATAAAAAATAATATAAAAACAGGGAGGGGACAAACCATAAGAGACTCTTAAATACAGCGAAGAAACTGTGGTTACTAGAGGGGTGTTTGTGGGGGGATGGGCTAAATGGGCAAGAGGCATTAGGAGGACACTTGATGGGATGTGTACTGGATGTTATATGTAGGTTATGAATCCCTAGATTCTATTCCTGAAATCGTTATTGCACCATATGTTAACTAACTTGCATGTAAATTTTAAAAATTAATAAATGAAAAAAATAAAAAAATAAACATTTTATGAGGAAATACTTTTAGACTACGTAAACTGTTCCTCTTCAAACTGTTAATTTATTCATTTATGTATGCATATCACTATGGACTCCTGGCTTCCTAGTTTTTATTCTGTGCACTATCATCCATTGCTATCATTAATTTTGATGCTCCAATTATCCCAGATTTGGAGAGTTGTAGCCCCTTCAAAATGACTTACTGTCTTTTTGTTATGTCTTCTCATTCTTTGAGATTTTCCTTACTTTTTGACATAAAACAACCAGCTCCAGGCTCATCTTCTACTTTTTATCTCCCAGGTTTGGAGTCAGCCATTTCCCTCCGGAATCCTATTTCCTTTTAATGGTAATATTATTTAGAGACCAAAATCTGGACATTTGGTATGTCATTATTATTGGAAGTAGTTTTCAGATCCTCACAGTGGACAGAGTTGGTAAATATATGCAAGTGTGTGTATGTATGTATTTATAGACATTTACATTTATAGTTATTTCTACATCTATGTAGATAGTAAAAACCAGGAATTTACATCAACATCTCCAATTCAATTTCAACATTATAAAGTTCATTCCTATTTTTCCTTTTCATATTTTATTTATTTATTTGTTTGTTTATTTATTTTGAGAAAGACGATGAGAGCACACGTGAGGGAGGGGCAGAGACAGAAAGAGAGAGAATCCCAAGCAGGCTCCTTGCTGTCATTGTGGAGCTTGATGTGGGGCTTGAACTCAAGAACTGTGACACCATGACCTGAGCTCAAAAGCTGAATGCTCAACTGACTGAGTCACCCAAGCACCCCTACTTTTCATTTAAACTCGCTTCTCTGGCAATAAGATTATGTCTCCCATTATACTCACAATATTTTCTTACTTAATCAATTCCTCTGACATAATTAATCTGTCACCACTGCTTCTCATCCCCTGAACAAATTTCCTGTTTATCCCACTTAGGTTCCAACATTCAGCACTGGAATCCTCAACCCTCATATGGATGCCCTTTTCATCCCATTCTTGTTCCAACCCCCTGTTCTGAGCTCTCACCACATGAAAGCCCTCTTCACCTACTTGGGCTCCAACATGTAGTATCAGGTTACTCTCTCTCTAACATGGACACTTTCCTTAATGGGTTTAACTCTGGCACCCCATGTAAGTGTGCTTCTCCATGTGAATACTGTCTTTTATCCACTTGGCTCTGATACCCCAACCCAGGCAGTACCATCATCAAAGCACTTTCCTCACTCAACCTGCTCTATGACAAACTGGGCTTTTCTTTTCCATGGATGCCCTCACCCATCTTGAGCTCTCTCTCCTAGTACTGAGCCACCTCTTATGCAGATACATTCTTCACCTAGCTCAGGTTCTGACAACCAGAATTGGTCTGCCTTCCCATGTGGACATCCTCCTCATTCAGCATAGATTGCAGTACTCTGTACTGGGCTACCTCCCTCTAATATTGATACCTCTCCATTCTGGCTAGGCTATGACAAGTCACCAGTGCTATGCTCCTACACTGACGCCCCCTGCATCCATCTTGGCTATGATACCCTGTGCTGAGCCTCCCTTTTGTGTAAATGCCCTCCTACCTCCACTTGAATTCCAACACCCCAAGTTGGGATACCTTCCTTGAGGATGCCTTCCTCTACATCCCACTAATATTTCTATACTTTGCATCAGGCAGCCTTCCTTTGCAGATACTCTCTTAGTTTTCTATTATTGAGTAACAAATTACCACAATCTTTGTGGCTTAAAATAACACCTATCTATTAATTCATTATTTCTGTAGGTCATAAATCCAGGCATGGCATAGATAGATTCTCTGCTCAGCGTCTCATGAAGCTGTTAAATTACTAGGGGGAGAAGCCTTGAGGGATGCTACAAGTTGAATATTATTACTCCCCAAAAAATCATGTCCACCTTGAACCCCAGGAGGTGGCCTTATTTGGAAATAGAGTCTTTGCAGGTATAATTCATTAAGGATATCAAGATGAAATCATCCTGGATTTCAGGTAGGCCCTAACTCCAATAACTTGTGTCTTTATAAAAGAAGGAAATAAGGAAATAAAGGAAATAACTTGTTTCCTTTATAAAAGGAAAAAGAGGGAGATTTGGACACAGGAGACAGAGACAGAGAAGATGATCATGTGAAGACAGAGTCAAAGATTGGAGTTATGCTGCCACAAGCCAAGGAAAGCCAAATACTGTTGGCAACCACCAGAAGCTGGGAGAGAAGTAAGGGAAAGTTGTTTCCTCAGAGCAGGCAGAAAAAAACAACTCTGACAACCTCGATTTTGGACTTCAGGCCTCCAGAAGTATAACATATGTCATTTTAAGCCTCACAGTTTGTGATACTTTGCTAGAGTTTCCCTAGGAGACTAATACCAAGGCCTATTAGAATACTGGTTACCACATCCTGCTTACCTAAACCCCAAGTAGACATCCTCCTCAACCTAGCTGGGCCCTGATATCATCCTCTGGGCCACTGTTTTTCTCCCAATTCTGGCATAGACACCTACCTTGCTTGGCCCTACCTGTTGGCTTTAGTTCTGAATTATTTAGGAAGGGAAAGAAAAGTATGTGGAAGAGGAAAAGAAAGAAAATGAGAAAAATCCTCTTTTGGATTTTTAGCTAATCTTTTTTACAGTTCTCTCTCTGTGTGTCTCTGTTATTTACTTTAGGGGTTAAAATATGCACCCTAAATTTATCAGAGTCTATTGAGAGTTAGCACTGTATCACCTCATGTAAAATGTGAGAAGTTACCTCCCTGCCCTTTGTGCTATTGTCGTTTTACATTTTATATCTACAAACATTATAAATCCCACAATACATTTAATTTTGCATTCAGTGCCAAAAATGGACAGTTTTTTATATTTGCCCACATACTTACCATTTAGGTACTTTTTATTCCTTCATGCAAATCTGAATTTTTTCTTCCTCTTGAAAAACTGAAGGCAAGGTGTCAACAGGTCTCCATTTCCACCTAGAGTTTGAGGTCCTCTCCTAGGCTCATTCAGTTTGTATGGGGAATTCAGTTCTTTGTGGTTATAGGACTGAGGTTCCCATTTTGTTGCTGTTTGTCAGCCACATGTTATTCTCAGTTCCTAGAAATCTCTCTCAAGTTCTAACCACGTGGTCTCTTACAACATGACAGCTTCTTCGAGGTCAACAAGAGACTATCTCCATTGTCTGTCTCTCTCTCTCTCTCTCCTGAGACAGAGTACTATATAACAAAGCAATCAAAAGGGTGACTATTTTGTCATATTCACAGGTCCCACCAGTGTTCAAGGTGAAAGGATTAAGCAGGACAGCAATAGAAAATTAATATAGAGGTTAACTTCCACATTCTCCCAAGTTTCTACCTTCTGTTCACTTTCTTGTCAGTCTACAGTGTTTTACTATAAGAACTTCATTATGTTAGTTTGATGTTTTGATCCCCATTAAACTCTAAAAATTTAGCCAAACAGTTCTAATTCATCACCTATATAACATTAGTAGGAACTTATTATGAGTTCTTTGATAAAGGTAATTTTTTTTTTTTTTTTTTTTTTTGCAGAGAGAAGTATGATCGTGGTAGGGTTGGTAAAAAGGAGGCATTGCCAAAAACGGGAGTTTAAATAAAACTACATTCTGATAAGCAATTAGCTGTAAATGTGTGACTTGAACTCTATCCACTGATGCACCAAGAAATATCTTTCTATTCTCAGCTCAGCTTCTGCCCCACAAAGAGCATCTAAAAGTCATACTTTGATTTAAAATCTACTCAACAACTATAGAATTTAGGCTATCTTATTTATTTATTTACTCAAACTAACCCAAACCTTTGCATTTTTCTATTTGAAAAGATGTCCCATGTGCAAAAGTGATCTGAGCCTGTACGAAGGGAGGAGTATAGGGTAAACAGGGTCATGCAAGGCAAGATGCTTGAAAACTAGAGAACTTTAAAGAAAGTCCAAATTTCCATACCGTAACCCAGGCTGGGAATTGGAATCTTTAAAAATCTCCCTAGATGAAACAATTCCTTTCTTCTCTCCCTTCCCACTCCCTGTCTGTGTGTATGGGAGGTAAGGGGGCGCTTGGCTGTGGGGTGGAGGGAGTTGTGATGAGATTATTAGGCAGAATCCAAGCACATGTCAGTATTCTGAAGTGCTGGTGTTTAAGAACCACAGAAAGAGTGGAAAGAGGATGTCACCAGCATGCAAGAGTCTTAGGTCCTGCTAAGAATACAAGTACCACCTTAGGCCAACATTTTCAAACTACCATTTGCAATCATGAATGCATATTAGAATCAACTAGGGAACTTTAAAAATGTCCAGGCTTCAATCACGGATAACTAAATCAGACTATCTGGTAGGCTCTGGCAAGAGGTTTTCAATCAAAGTTCTTAAATCAGTAGTTCTCAAATGTTAATGTGTTCTCAAATTTTCACATGTATCAAAGTTTCTGATTCAGTAGGTCTGGAGTGGGGCCCTAAAGTTGTGTTTCTAACAAGTTCCAAGATGGTGGTGATGCTGCTCGTTCTGAGACCACATCTTGAGAACTGCTGCTTTGAATGTTTCATATTCAAAATGTGGTCCATGGACAAGAAACATCAGCATCACTTGAAAACTTGTTACAAATGAAAAATATCCCATGCTGCATCTGAATTTGTAGTTTAGTAAGATCCTTAGGTAATTCAGATGAACATTAGAGTGTGAGAAGCACTATGCCAAAAACCACAGATAATACAAGAAGCCTCTAAAAATGCAGATTCCTTTAAAGATTCTAATTTACTAAGTCGTGGGTAGAGCTCTGGAGTCTATACTTTTGAACAAACTTCCTAGTGTATTACAGTGCCTGAGGCATCTGTAGACAACACTTTGAGAGAATCTCCACCTTAGGTAAATCCTTAAATCTGTCTAAGTCCCCAATTTCCTCATTTATAATGAAGTCAATAAATGGTATATTTGTTTAAAGTGAATGGAGCTTAAACTTTTTGTGCTCTTCCAACTCAAAGGTCTATGATTTGTACTCCCCAAAAAAGATAATTTTTCCTATCTTTATAAGAAATAAGAAACCTAAAAATAAAACTTATGAGGTTATTTTTATCTTTTACAGGGCAAATTTGCTACCCACCAGAAAGAAATCACACTTAAAACAAAACTTTAGCATCTTAAAATAATAGTTTACACTTTGGAATTGCTTTCAACTTTTCAAAACATTTCATATACATTTTCCCAACATGCAAATACATATGCAACATTTGTATTTCATATGTAGTTCAAAGTTTTAATTTAGTCTCTTGTTCTTTCTCCTACCCCATGGTTTCCAAATGTGGTTTGTAGTCAAATGCATAACCAATTCAAAAATATTACCTAGTAGCTACTATATCCCAGGCACTAAAGATACATGATGAAGAAAGTAGATAAGATCTCTATCCTCAAACAGTACATCAAAATCTTATGAGATGGAGAGAAGGATGAAAGACTTATTAGAAATACAGATTTCTGGCCATCAGCCCACACTATCAAGAAACAATCTGTGCCCCCAGGATTACATCTATTTGGGGCATTACACCATGCTAGGTGATAAGAATTATGCAAAAGAAAAATTAGATGAGTTCCTACCTTTCATAAAGTTAAAATCTACATGGAAGAAAGATGTCAAAAAACATGGAATGAGTAAGTAGCAGCACAAGATAATGTCATTCATTCATTCAACAACAAAATTTCCTGAGAACCAAATAAATGGTGCAGAGGATAAGAATTGAAGGTATTCACAAATGGTATTACTATGGACTGAAGAGTAAGGAAAACCTTTGTAGAAATAACAGAACTTGAATGGAGTGAAGCATTTGGATTAGGAGAGCAATAGGTGAAGAGCTTTTTAACATAAGAAAATGCACATGGAAATGAGCATGAAATGTTCCACAGGGAGGCCAAGTTTCCTGTTGGGGACTAGCAAGGAGATACAACTAGCTATATCAATGATCGGGAGCAGATAGTGAAGGAAATTGACTGCTAGGTCTAGAAACATAGAGTTGAGCCTAAGTGCAACAAGAGGAGGTTTTGATTATAGGAGTGATATATTAATTAGAAAATTAGTCTAGTAGAGGGACATAGGATGGACTAGATGAGGAGAAAATAGGGGGAGGAAAACAAGTTCTGTTGCTACCACAGTATTTAGGGCCAAAAAAATGAGAGCCTATACAAGGATGGCAGCACTAGAAATACAATGAAAAAGGTTTTGAAGAAAGAAGACATGGAACCTGACTACAACTAGATAAAGAAATTGAAAAAGAAGAGTAAATTTGAACTCCAAATTTATGAGAATGGGTTACTGAAATAAAGATGCTAACATTACAAACCTTTTAGAGAAAGGATGGTAAACCGAGGCTAGGACATATACAATTTGAAGCTATCAAATGAATGAGGTATCCAAGGTAAATTAACCTAATGGTAGAAAGAGACATGGACTGAAAATACAGATCTGAGAGAAATCATGTGAGTGTATGGATTTGAAACTAGAAAATATAAATTGCTCCCCAAAGTAATAGAGAGAAAACAGAAAAGAAAGTATGATACTAGAAACTGAACTCTGGGGGATAGCTATAGTAAAGGAGTAAAGGGGAAAGGAAGGATTGGTGGTAGAAAACCAAAAAACTTCTGTGTAGTGGGAGCCAAGAGAAGCAAACAAAAGTCAGCTGACTCTTACAGAAAGGCTCAGATAATGAAACTCCAGTTCCTTGGAAGGAGAGGGTAAGGAGTTGAAAGGAAAGGATTGAAAGTCTGCACAAATAGCAGTTGGACTCTTACCTTATACCATATACAAAAATGAACTCAAAATGGGTTTAAGACATAAATGTAATACCTGAAACTATAAAACTTCTGGAAGAAAAAATAGGAGAAAACATTCATGATACTGGATTTAGCAATGTCTTGAATATGACATCAAAAATGCAGGCAACAAAGGCAAAAATAGACAAATGGATCTACATCAAACTTAAAAACTGTGCAGCTAAGAAAACCATCAACAGAGTGAAAAGGCAACCTGTAGAATGGCAAAAAAAAATATTTGCAACCCATATATATGATCAGGGGTCAATATCCAGAGTATGTAAAGAATTCCTACACCCTGACAACAAAAAATCCCAAATAACCCAATTATAAAATGGGCAAAAGACCTTGAATAAACATTTCTCCAAACAAGATATACAGATTTTCAACAAACATGAAAAAATGCATAACATCATTAATCATCAGTGAAATGCAAATCAAAACCAAATAAATGGCCACTATAAAAAAAATCAGACAATAACAAGTGTTGGAAAGAATGTGGAGAAAAAGGAACCCTTGTGCACTATTTGTAGGAGTGTAAATTGGTGCAGTCACTGTAGAAAACAATGTGGAGCTTCCTCAAGAAGCTAAAAATAGAACTATCATGTGATAAAGCAATACGACTTCTGGATATATATCCAAAGGAAATGAAAACAAGATAGCAAATAGACACCTGCACTCCCATGTTTGTTGCAGCATTATTCATAATAGCCAAGATATGGGAACAACCTAAGTGTCCATCAATGGATGAATGAATAAAGAAGAAGTGGTGCATACAGTGGAATATCACTGAGTTACAAGAAACAAGGAAATCCTACTTTTTGTGACAAGATGGATCTTGGGGGCATTATGCTAAGTGAGATAACCCAGACAGAAAAAGACAAATACTTCATGGTATCACTTATATGTGTAATGTAAAGAAAAAAATTCAAACTGATACAAAGAGTAGAAAAGTGGTTGTCAGAGGCTAGGGAGTAAGTATAATAGAGAGAGGCTGGTAATAGGGTATAAACTTTCAGCTCTAAGTTAAATACATTCTGCAGATCTAATGTACAGCATGGTGACTATAGTTAACACTGTATTGTATAATTAAAACTTGTTAAGAGAATAGAAAGGGTTCTCACCAAAAAAAAAAAAAAAGATAAATATGTGAGGTGAGGGATGTGTTAATTAACTAGATGGGGGAATACTTTTACACTGTGTATGTATAGCAAATCACAACAATGTCCACTAAATATCTTGGAATTTTGTGAATTGTATCTCAATATAGTTGGGGGAAAAAGAAATCAAATGGAGCCAGCCAATACTTACACTTTGGAGAAGTGTGCTGGTGAGGGAGAAAGGGGCATGAAATAGGAACTAAAAGAGGCCTGGTGTTTTTGGGGTTTTTTTTCCAAATAAAATCTTTTCATGCTTGAAGGTAGACGTGAAGGTCTATTATTTATTTCTCTCAAACAAATCAACCTAAAAGTTGCTTAACTCAACAATCAACATTTATTATCTCAGAGTTTCTATAGTATGAATTTGGGAGCCTCTTAGCTGGATGGTTCTAGCTTGAGAACATTCATAAGATTGCAGTCAAAATGTCAGCAGGAGTTGCAGTCATCTGAAAGTTTTACTAGTGACAGAGAATGGTTCCTCCAAGATGGCTCACTCACATGGATAGCACCACAGTCTTTGTTTTGGCCATCGGGACTTTTTCATAGGGCTCCTTAAGTATCCTCACAACATGGCAGCTAGCTTCATCTTATTCATTCTTCCAAAGAAAGAGCAAGGTAGAAGTCACAATGACGTTTACAAACAAACCTAAGAAGTCACACTGTCAATATTACTCAGTGTGGAAAGGAAGTACACAAAGGTGTGGACACAAGAGGTGACAATCATTGGGGAGCATCTTGGAGGCTGGTTCAGGGAGAAAGGAAAAGCTAATAGAATTGGAATTAAGGGATGGGGCTAAGCCATTACTACACAGAGTATGGTTCATGGAGTGTTACAATTTGGGAGATTGTTGGAAGTATAGAAGCTCAGATCCTATCTCAGGCCTACCAAATCAGAATTTGCATTTTATAAGATCCTCAGGTGGCTTATCTGCAAATTACATTTTGGGAAACACTGATGCAAAGTAGAGGAATAAGGATTGGTTTTAGAGAAGGAAATTGCATCCTCTGTAGGAGAAAAAAAAGGGTGGAAGTGAGTCTCATGACAGAGCTTAAGGGAAAAGTCAGAGAGTGCTTATAAAGGAAGTGACTGCCACATTGAGTTAGTTCAGAGAAGGCCTAGTGACAACTAAATTTGAAGACTTAATGAAAAATAAGCCTGTTTACTTCAGGAAATAATATAACAGTGGAAAGAACATAACCTTGGAATAAAATAACTTGGATTTTATATCTTGATTCCAAGAATGTTAGTTGTTTATATTTTAGGTAAGTTTCTTAACCTCTCTAAGTTCTTGATTTTTTTTTTTCATGTATAATATGATGGTAATAATACCTATTCCAGAGAATGAATGAAACAAAACAAATTATATAAAGGATCCAGTTCTTGGTAATCATCTAAAAAGATTATTTTCATTCCTTTGCTTTTCTTCCAACTCTTTAAACTCTCCTTTTAGGGCCTTTTAGTCATAGTTGCTAGTAGTGGGGAAATTCCTTTTGAATTCTCCACATTCTCCAATCTCAATCTTTATAATTTTATTAGAGTACATTGATTGGAGAGAGCATATTACATTTACTAGCACTATATCTAAGAAACCATATATATTCAGGAAAGACCCTGATTCCTCCCTCATTTCATCAGAGTTGATGTAATAATAGGTGCTATATTGAGCATGAAGTTTTGGCCAAACAGTACAGTCCCATTGCACAAGAGAGGTAGGAATTTTGACTGGTGAATCACACAAGATTCTATACCCTAGGCATCACTTTCTGGAATAGTCCCTATCCCCATCTTAATACCTAGCATTGGACATTCATCCTCATTGTGGTTCTCCTGCACCCTCTTGGAAGCCTATGACAGGTAGACTATTTCTTCCTCTTTTTTTCTTCTTTTTTCCCCTAAATTCACAGACACCCTTCCTTTGAGACTTTTCAGAAAGCATTTTAATACTATTAACAACAAGGAAAATGCTGAAGCTAACAAATATAATCAACAACAGTGACGTGGCAAAGTTATATGAATTCTTCAACACAAATATAAGGCAAAACCATTAAGGAGTTTCCAGGGAAGATGGCGGCATAGGAGGACACTGGGCTCACTGCGCGTCCTGCTGATCACTTAGATTCCACCTACACCTGCCTAAATAACCCAGAAAACCGCCAGAGGATTAGCAGAATGGAGTCTCTGGAGCCAAGTGCAGACGAGAGGCCCACAGAAGAGGGTAGGAAGGGCGGCAAGGCGGTGCGCGCTCCACGGACTGGCGGGAGGGAGCCGGAGCGGAGGGGCAGCCTGCCGGCCAAGCAGAGCCCCCAAGTCTGACTGGCAAAAGCGGAGGGGCCGGAGGGAGTGTGTTCTGACAGCAAGCGCGACTTAGCGTCTGAGAGGTCATAAGTTAACAGCTCTGCTCAGAAAGCGGGAAGGCTGGAGGACAAAGGGAGGGAGTGTTGCTGAGCCCCCGGACGACAGAGCTCAGCTTGGCGGGGAACAAAGGCGCTGCCAGCGCCATCTCCCTCGCCCATCCCCCAGCCAAAATCCCAAAGGGAACCAGTTCCTGCCAGGGAACTTGCTCGCTCCGCACAAACACCCAACTCTGTGCTTCTGCGGAGCCAAACCTCCAGCAGCGGATCTGACTCCCTCCCGCTGCCACAGGGCCCCTCCTGAAGTGGATCACCTAAGGAAAAGCAAGCTAAGCCTGCCCCTCCTGCCCCCGTGCACCTTGCCTACCCACCCCAGCTAATACGCCAGATCCCCAGCACCACAAGCGTGGCAGTGTGCAAGTAGCCCAGATGGGCCACGCCACCCCACAATGAATCCCGCCCCTAGGAGAGGGGAAGAGAAGGCACACACCAGTCTGACTGTGGGCCCAGTGGTGGGCTGGGGGCAGACATCAGGTCTGACTGCGGCCCCGCCCACTAACTCCAGTTATACACCACAGCACAGGGGAAGTGCCCTGCAGGTCCTCCCCACTCCAGGGACTATCCAAAATGACCAAACGGAAGAATTCCCCTCAGAAGAATCTCCAGGAAATAACAACAGCCAATAAACTGATCAAAAAGGATTTAAATAATATAACAGAAAGTGAATTTAGAATACTAGTCATAAAATTAATCGCTGGGCTTGAAAACAGTATAGAGGACAGCAGAGAATCTCTTGCTACAGAGATCAAGGGACTAAGGAACAGTCACGAGGAGCTGAAAAACGCTTTAAACGAAATGCAAAACAAAATGGAAACCACGACGGCTCGGGTTGAAGAGGCAGAGGAGAGAATAGGTGAACTAGAAGATAAAGTTATGGAAAAAGAGGAAGCTGAGAGAAAGAGAGATAAAAAAATCCAGGAGTATGAGGGGAAAATTAGAGAACTAAGTGATACACTAAAAAGAAATAATATACGCATAATTGGTATCCCAGAGGAGGAAGAGAGAGGGAAAGGTGCTGAAAGGGTACTTGAAGAAATAATAGCTGAGAACTTCCCTGAACCGGGGAAGGAAAAAGGCATTGAAATCCAAGAGGCCCAGAGAACTCCCTTCAGACGTAACTTGAATCGATCTTCTGCATGACATATCATAGTGAAACTGGCAAAATACAAGGATAAAGAGAAAATTCTGAAAGCAGCAAGGGATAAACGTGCCCTCACATATAAAGGGAGACCTATAAGACTCGTGACTGATCTCTCTTTTGAAACTTGGCAGGCCAGAAAGCACTGGCACGAGATCTTCAGTGTGCTAAACAGAAAAAATATGCAGCCGAGAATCCTTTATCCAGCAAGTCTGTCATTTAGAATAGAAGGAGAGATAAAGGTCTTCCCAAACAAACAAAAACTGAAGGAATTTGTCACCACTAAACCAGCCCTACAAGAGATCCTAAGGGGGATCTGTGAGACAAAGTACCAGAGACATCACTACAAGCATAAAACATACAGACATCACAATGACTCTAAACCCGTATCTTTCTATAATAACACTGAATGTAAATGGATTAAATGCGCCAACCAAAAGACATAGGGTATCAGAATGGATAAAAACACAAGACCCATCTATTTGCTGTCTACAAGAGACTCATTTTAGACCTGAGGACACCTTCAGATTGAGAGTGAGGGGATGGAGAACTATTTATCATGCTACTGGAAGCCAAAAGAAAGCTGGAGTAGCCATACTTATATCAGACAAACTAGACTTTAAATTAAAGGCTGTAACAAGAGATGAAGAAGGGCATTATATAATAATTACAGGGTCTATCCATCAGGAAGAGCTAACAATTATAAATGTCTATGCGCCGAATACAGGAGCCCCCAAATATATAAAACAGTTACTCATAAACATAAGCAACCTTATTGATAAGAATGTGGTAATTGCAGGGGACTTTAACACTCCACTTACAGAAATGGATAGATCATCTAGACACATGGTCAATAAAGAAACAAGGGCCCTGAATGATACATTGGATCAGATGGACTTGACAGATATATTTACAACTCTGCATCCCAAAACAACAGAATATACTTTCCTCTCGAGTGCACATGGAACATTCTCCAAGATAGATCATATACTGGGTCACAAAACAGCCCTTCATAAGTTCACAAGAATTGAAATTATACCATGCATACTTTCAGACCACAATGCTATGAAGCTTGAAATCAACCACAGGAAAAAGTCTGGAAAACCTCCAAAAGCATGGAGGTTAAAGAACACCCTACTAACGAATGAGTGGGTCAAGCAGGCAATTCGAGAAGAAATTTAAAAATATATGGAAACAAACGAAAATGAAAATACAACAATCCAAACGCTTTGGGACGCAGCAAAGGCAGTCCTGAGAGGAAAATACATTGCAACCCAGGCCTATCTCCAGAAACAAGAAAAATCCCAAATACAAAATCTAACAGCACACCTAACGGAAATAGAAGCAGAACAGCAAAGGCAGCCTAAACCCAGCAGAAGAAGAGAAATCATAAAGATCAGAGCAGAAATAAACAATATAGAATCTAAAAAAACTGTAGAGCAGATCAACGAAACCAAGAGTTGGTTTTTTGAAAAAATAAACAAAATTGACAAACCTCTAGCCAGGCTTCTCAAAAAGAAAAGGGAGATGACCCAAACAGATAAAATCATGAATGAAAAAGGAATTATTACAACCAATCCCTCAGAGATACAAACAATTCTCAGGGAATACTATGAAAAATTATATGCCAACAAATTGGACAACCTGGAAGAAATGGACAAATTCCTAAACACCCACACTCTTCCAAAACTCAATCAGGAGGAAATAGAAAGCTTGAACAGACCCATCACCAGCGAAGAAATTGAATCGATTATCAAAAATCTCCCAACAAATAAGAGTCCAGGACCAGATGGCTTCCCAGGGGAGTTCTACCAGACGTTTAAAGCAGAGATAATACCTATCCTTCCCAAGCTATTCCAAGAAATAGAAAGGGAAGGAAAACTTCCAGACTCATTCTATGAAGCCAGTATTACTTTGATTCCTAAACCAGACAGAGACCCAGTAAAAAAAGAGAACTACAGGCCAATATCCCTGATGAATATGGATGCAAAAACTCTCAGTAAGATACTAGCAAATCGAATTCAACCGCATATAAAAAGAATTATTCACCATGATCAAGTGGGATTCATTCCTGGGATGCAGAGCTGGTTCAACATTTGCAAATCAATCAATGTGATACATCACATTAACAAAAAAAAAGAGAAGAACCATATGATCCTGTCAATCGATGCAGAAAAGGCCTTTGACAAAATCCAGCACCCTTTCTTAATAAAAACCCTTGAGAAAGTCGGGATAGAAGGAACATACTTAAAGATCATAAAAGCCATTTATGAAAGCCCAAAGCTAACATCATCCTCAACGGGGAAAAACTGAGAGCTTTTTCCCTGAGATCAGGAACACGACAGGGATGCCCACTCTCACTGCTGTTGTTTAACATAGTGCTGGAAGTTATAGCATCAGCAATCAGACAACAAAAGGAAATCAAAGGCATCCAAATTGGCAAAGATGAAGTCAAGCTTTCGCTTTTTGCAGATGACATGATATTATACATGGAAAATCCGATAGACTCCACCAAAAGTCTGCTAGAACTGATACATGAATTCAGCAAAGTTGCAGGATACAAAATCAACATACAGAAATCAGTTGCATTCTTATACACTAACAATGAAGCAACAGAAAGACAAATAAAGAAACTGATCCCATTCACAATTGCACCAAGAAGCATAAAATACCTAGGAATAAGTCTAACCAAAGATGTAAAGGATCTGTATGCTGAAAACTATAGAAAGCTTATGAAGGTAATTGAAGAAGATATAAATAAATGGAAAGACATTCCCTGCTCATGGATTGGAAGAATAAATATTGTCAAAATGTCAATACTACCCAAAGCTATCTACACATTCAATGCAATCCCAATCAAAATTGCACCAGCATTCTTCTCAAAACTAGAACAAGCCATCCTAAAATTCATATGGAACCACAAAAGGCCCAGAATAGCCAAAATAATTTTGAAGAAGAAGACCAAAGCAGGAGGCATCACAATCCCAGACTTTAGCCTCTACTACAAAGCTGTCATCATCAAGACAGCATGGTATTGGCACAAAAACAGACACATAGACCAATGGAATAGAATAGAAACCCCAGAACTAAACCCACAAACGTATGGCCAACTCATCTTTGACAAAGCAGGAAAGAACATCCAATGGAAAAAAGACAGTCTCTTTAACAAATGGTGCTGGGAGAACTGGACAGCAACATGCAGAAGGTTGAAACTAGACCACTTTCTCACACCATTCACAAAAATAAACTCAAAATGGATAAAGGACCTGAATGTGAGACAGGAAACCATCAAAACCTTAGAGGAGAAAGCAGGAAAAGACCTCTCTGACCTCAGCCGTAGCAATCTCTTACTCGGCACATCCCCAAAGGCAAGGGAATTAAAAGCAAAAGTGAATTCCTGGGACCTTATGAAGATAAAAAGTTTCTGCACAGCAAAGGAAACAACCAACAAAACTAAAAGGCAACCAACGGAATGGGAAAAGATATTTGCAAATGACATATCGGACAAAGGGCTAGTATCCAAAATCTATAAAGAGCTCAGCAAACTCCACACCCGAAAAACAAATAACCCAGTGAAGAAATGGGCAGAAAACATGAATAGACACTTCTCTAAAGAAGACATCCGGATGGCCAACAGGTACGTGAAAAGATGTTCAACGTCGCTCCTCATCAGGGAAATACAAATGAAAACCACACTCAGATATCACCTCACGCCAGTCAGAGTGGCCAAAAGGAAAAAATCAGGAGACTTTAGATGCTGGAGAGGATGTGGAGAAACGGGAACCCTCTTGCACTGTTGGTGGGAATGCAAATTGGTGTAGCCGCTCTGGAAAGCAGTGTGGAGGTTCCTCAGAAAATTAAAAATAGACCTACCCTATGACCCAGCAATAGCACTGCTAGGAATTTACCCAAGGGATACAGGAGTACTGATGCATAGGGGCACTTGTACCCCAATGGTTAAGCAGCACTTTCAACAATAGCCAAATGATGGAAAGAGCCTAAATGTCCATCAACTGATGAATAGATAAAGAAATTGTGGTTTATATACACAATGGAATACTACGTGGCAATGAGAAAGAATGAAATATGGCCTTTTGTAGCAACGTGGATGGAACTGGAGAGTGTTATGCTAAGTGAAATAAGCCATACAGAGAAAGACAGATACCATATGGTTTCACTCTTATGTGGATCCTGAGAAACTTAACAGAAACCCATGGGGGAAGGGAAGGAAAAAAAAAAAAAAGAGGTTAGAGTGGGAGAGAGCGAAACCATAAGAGACTGTTAAAAACTGAGAACAAACTGAGGGTTGATGGGGGGTGGGAGGGAGGGGAGGGTGGGTGATGGGTATTGATGAGGACACCTTTTAGGATGAGCACTGGGTGTTGTATGGAAACCAATTTGACAATAAATTTCATATATTAAAAAAAAATAAAAATAAAACCTTATAAACAGAAAAAAAAAAAAAAGAAAAATCATGTGTTACTTAAAATCATTCCTACCCAGTGATAACTAAGGCTTTAGTACTAGATTAAGTTTGTCTGCTTCTTTTTCTCTTTTTAAATTATGACATATCTTAAACATGTAGAAAATGCCAAAATTATGTGAAGCTCCCCCCACTCCTGTGTCCACCACCCAGATATAATGAATATTTATATTTTGAAATATTTACTATTAAAGACAAAGTTAGCTGTTTAATTCCCCTACTTCTTCCTGAAGATGTGGCTCCTTTGTTGAAATTTTGTGACTCTCATTGCATGTTTTTATAACTTGATCACACATTTATGAATATATAGCTTTATATAATATTAGATATGTAGCTATATAGATATTAAAATGTTAAATATATATAATATTGTTTTGTATATCATGTTGGTTTCTGTCTTAAAATTGTACACAAATGATATCATACTTAATCTGTAATATCTTTTCTTTGCTCAAGGTAAGTGTTTTTGAGTTTTATTCATTTTGATGCATATAGGAGCTAAGTAATTTTAATTATTGTATATTATATATAAATATACCATAACTTATTCATTAGCTCATGTCAGTGGACAATTAGATTGTTCCCATTTTTTGCTATTACTAATAATGTGTCCCTAATGGCTATTGCTTTTTGGATCTTAAAATTAAGCAGAAGTTTTTCTGGGTTAAATTCTATAATTGAAATCGCTGTGTCATAGAGTTTACACATCTTTAACTTCACTTGATATTGCCAAATTGCTGTCTAAACTATTGTGCCAATTTGTACTCCCTCATTCTCTCCTAATATTTAGTATTGCTAGTCTTTTTTAATAATCAGGTAATTGTCAAATTATTATTATTTTAAAATCTGAATTTCACTAATTACTCAAGAGATTAAGTGTCTTCTACCTGATTATTGATCATTTGGGTGTCCTTGTCTATGAATTGCCTTTTCACATCTTTTGTCAATTTTTCTCTTTTCTTTCTTCATGAGTCTATGGAAGTTATTCTGGATACCAGATTGGTTGTCTTTTGTCAAATGTTTAAATATCTGTGTAATCAAATATCTATATGGTCTATATAATCAGACCTTCGCCCCTTCAAAGTTCATGCTTTTGAGGTCTTGTTTAAGAAATCTCTCCTTATCTCTTTAAAATGGTCTGCTGCATTTTTTCCTAAACATTTTAAACTTCATATCTTATATTTAGTTCTTTAATTTACCTGGAATTTGTTTTTATATAGAAGGATACAGGAATCTAATTTTATCTTTTTCCAAAGGTTAGATAATTGCTCCGCTACTGTTCATTTATATGTAGATCTGGTATGGGCTCTCTGTTCTTTTTCACTGGTATTTTTGTCTTGTACCAAACCACATTATTTCCATTACCTTAGCTTTATAATAAGTTTTACTTTCCTATAGGACAAGTACCCTTTTCTTATTCGCCTTGAAAAGTAAGTTTCTATTCTTTACCCTTTCATATGAATTTTAGGATGAGCCTGTCAAAGTCCATGAAAAATCCTATAGTTATTTCAATTGTAATTGCATTAAATGTAAATATTAATTTGGGGGAAAAATTGGTATCCTTGTAATGGCCATTCTTACCATTCTTGATCATGCTATAGTCTCCATTTACTTATGTCTTCTTAAGTGTTCCTTTACTGAAACTGGTATACTTTTTTCGATAAAGATCTTTGCATCTTTTGTTAAGTTAATTTCTTGGCGTTTTTGTCATTATTTGTTGCTAGTTTATATGAATATAATTGATTTTGTTATCATAATCTTGTATTCAGAACTCTGTATGATCTTATGTATTTTAATTTTTCCATGACTTTCATGTTGATAATCTTTAGGGCATCAAAGTCAAAGTGTACGTCAAAGTGTACCCCAAAGTCCAGACTAATTATAAAGTCATAGTTAAGACTCCGCAAATCACCAAATAACAAATAGACCACCTAGAATTGGGTTTGTTCTTTTCAATCCCTTTTTCTCTTATTTGAGTATCTTATTCTCTCTCTTTTCCCCATCTCCTCTTAAACTGACTAGGACTTCCAGAGACTCATCTGAACATAGTTTTAATAGCCAAGTAGACAACAAGGTCCTGAAGAGAAAGCAGCTGTCCTTTCCTACCTATCTAGTTTTGGTAAAATCAAAACTAATGGTTTAATTATTATAACTGGATAAATATTATTCACAGCACAGCCACACAAGACTTTTTCTTTTCTTGTGTTACATTTACTTGTGCTGGAGTTTATAATGCATCTATTAATTCCCAAATTATTTTCTCTGTTATTTGCTTCTATTTTCTACATTAGATGTTTACCTCACAGGTCTGCCAATCATTGCATATCAATTCATTTTTAAGAGGAGGCACTTAAAAAGCTGGCTTCAGTCTTTGCATGTATAAGTAGGATTTACTGACAATGTGTATTACTCTAGGGTTGTCTATTTGAGTTACAAATGTCAGTACTTTCCCTTTACTATTCTATTGGCTGGGCTGGTGCTATGGACCAAATATTTGTGTCTCCACCTAAATTCCTGTGTTGAAGTCCTACTGTGATGGCAGTTGAAAGTGGGCCTGTTGGGAGGTAATTCATTCATGAGGATGGAGGATGGACACTCCATGATGGGATTAGTGAATTTATAAGAAGAGGAAGAGAGTTAGTCCTTGCTCTCTGCTCTCTGCCATGTAAGAATACAATGAGATGTCCATCTGCAAACCAGGAAGTGGGCTCTTATCAGATACAGGATCTACTGAGCAACTTGATCTTCCACTTCTCAGCCTCCAGAGGTGTGAAAAATAAATGTTTGTTATTTAAGCCACCCAGCTGATGGCTATTCTTCTTACAGTAGCCTGAACTAAATAAGGTGGGGAAGAGATATGGAGAGGAGTTATAAGCAACTTATTAGGAAAAGGGGCTAATCACCCCTTTTCCTTTAATATTTAATAGCAAGGTCTTGCTATTAAATATACAGATTTTTTCTTAGCCCTCCTGTTTTTAATCCAGCTTTTTGCCAATTCTAGAGTCTTGGAATTCAGTACCACCCATGACAGTCCTTCCTCAGAGTAAGGCTCAAGTCATCTTTCCAAGGGTGGGGGAAGGGCCAGTTAACTGCCTATGTGGGCCTGTCTGACAGGGAATTTGGTGGAGGGCATTTATAGCTTGCTAGTCAGATATTTAATGTATCCGCTTGTTTTCAGAGCTGTACCCCTTCCCCCATGTTCACAGTTACCCCAATTCCTAAATCTCTATAGAATTCTATTTTTCTTCTTACTATTTTTATTATGAGATTTTAAAAACAAAACTTTTTGTTAATACAGAAAATTGACAAATAACAGCATGTATGTCTATGATTCTTGCAAATATAGCTCCCTTCCACCAGTTTATTGTTTCTTTTATTTATTGGGTGTTAGCCCAATATTTTTTTTGTTTTTTAAAATGAGGTCAAAAGTTATGGTTTCTGAGTTTTATGTTATAAAAGTTTTTCCTACTTTATGTGTTTAAAAATATTGTTCTCTTTCCTTTCAGAACTTTATAATCTCTCCCTGCCTTTATATTTTGGGGGTAGGATTATCAATTATTGTAAGGTATCAGGTGATGGCAGGTATCTAATATCCAGATGGCTATTAGTTGTTTCAGTACAATCCTTTGAATTATTCATATTTTTAAAGTTATTAAAAATGACACTTTTATTTTAAATCCCAATTTGAATTAAGGTCCTTTTTAAACATCTATTCTTTTTAATAGAGTTTTTTTGGTGTAAATTCATGCTTCATTATTACACCATTTCAATTATTATCATAGTTTAATAATAGGTTGAACTATCTGAGGTTATAGGTTTTGCTACCCTCCTATAGCACTCTGGAGAACATCTCAGAAATGCTCAGGTCAAAGCCTTGCCACGACCCTTCTTCTTTCTCTCACATTCTATACCCAATCCATCAGCTAACCTGATCCATTTTACCTTCAAAACATAGCCTGCATCTGATCTGTTCTCTACTGCTCCATCCTACCTGAAGATGCCTTCATTTCTCTCATCCGGATTATTACAGATGCCCCTCAAACGCTTTTCTTGCCTCTGTGCTTGATGTCCCTACAGTTCATCTCCATACTAAAGTGGGGTTACATGTAAGTCAGATGTCAGCCTCCTGCTCAAAAATCCTCTGGTAGCAGTTGATCTTATTCAGAGTAAAAGACAAATACTCACACAGCCCCAGGGACTTCTCTGACTTCCTTACCTCCCACTCTTTCCTTAATTCAGCTCCAGCCACAGAGGTCTCCCTGCTATTCTTCAAACAAACACATAAACAAACAAAGTAGCATAATTTATCCAGACCTTTTCACTTGCTGATCTGCTACCTGGAACTTGGTTCTTTCAGATATCTATTTAGGCTGGTGGCAAAGAGGGAAGATAGAAAAAAGTTCAGATATTCTCCTGTTATAATTTCTGAATAGGTAGTAGCTAGACACTATCTAAACAAACAGAATATAGAGTATATTTCATAATAAAGTTAACAACAAAAGCAATATACAAACTTCCCAAACTGTCAGAAGAAATACACATACCACCACAAAACCAACACAGAACATATTGTGAAAAATTATATTTAAAAGGCCAAAAATAAGAAAGAAGTCATTAAAAAATGATAGAACTAAAACTCACTTATTATATTCATAGATGTAAATATGCTAAAACCTACCTATCAGAAAAAAGACTGGTTGAATTTTAAAAGAACATTCTACATTGTATATTCTATACATAGAGAAAGCACTAAATTAAGACTACTCAAAATTTGCAAATAAAAGTATGAACAAAGATATTCTATGAAAATACATATATAAATTTTTAATGTTTATTTATTTTTGAGGGAGAGAGAGAGAGAGACAGAGTGCAAGCAGGGGAGGGGCAGAGACAGGGGAAGACACAGAATCTGAAACAGAATCCAGGCTCTGAGCTGTCAGCACAGAGCCCCATGTGGGGCTCAAACTCATGAACAGTGAGATCATGACCTGAGCCAAGTCGAACCCTTAACTGTCTAAGGCACCCAGACACCCGAAAATACATATATAAAAGAAAGGGGTTGCAATATTAATATCAGATGATTTAAATTCTGGGAAGTAATTATAAAGATGACACTTTATAAAGAGTTCAATATATAATAAAAGTTTAATGATATGCCCAACTTATATGGACAATTTGACCAAACTTACTGGAAATTGTAGGTGAGAATGGGAATGGGCAATGGCAGAAAATCTGGAGGCCTGCACGTTGCTTTCTGTGGCTTTGAACCATCATTTAAGTGCCACCTCTGCTTTTTAGGTCACATCTTAGTATTGTCTAGTTATTTACCATAATGTTCTCTTTAAAATGACATATTTCTTTTTCTTTAAGTTTTTATTTAAATCGAAGTTAGTTAACAAACAGTATAATATTAGTTTCAGGGGTAGAATTTAGTGATTCAACACTTCCATACATCACCCAGTGCCCATCACAACAAGTACACTCCTTAATCCCCATCATTCTTTTAACCCATCTCCCCACCAACCTCCCCTCTGGTAACCATCAGTTTGTTCTCTATAGCTAAGAGTCCGTTTCCTGGTTTGCCTCTCTTTTTTTCCCCCCCTTTGTTCATCTGTTTTATTTCTTAAATTCCACACATGAATGAAATTATATGGTATTTGTCTTTCTCTGACTTACTTATTTCACTTAGCATATTCATCAGTGTCCTTGGAAATGGCAGGATTTCATTCTTTTTTGATGGCTGAGTAATATTCCATTATACATATATACCACATCTTCTTCATCTATTCATCAGTCAACGGACATTTCGGCTCCTTTCTTAATTTCACTATTGTTGGTAATGTTGCTATAAACATTGGAATGCATGTATCCCTTCAAAATTAGTATTTTTTCTATCCTTTGGATAAATACCTAGTAGTGCTTGCCAGGTCATGGAGTAGCTCTATTTCTAATTTTTTGAGGAACCTCTATACTGTTTTCCAGAGTGGCTGCATTCCCACTAGCATTCCCACTAGCAGTCCAAAAGGGTTTCCCTTTCCCCGCATCCTCACCAACATCTGTTATTTCCTGAGTTGTTAATTTTAGCCACTCTGACCAGTGTGAGTGGTATCTCAGAGTGGTTTTGATTTGTATTTCCCTGATGATGAGAGATGTTGAGAATCTTTTCATGTGTCTGTTTGCCATCTGGATGTCTTCTTTGGAAAAGTGTCTATTGATGACTTCTGTCCATTTCTTCACTGGATTATTTGTTTTTTATGTGTTGAGTTTGGTGAGTTCTTTATAGATTTTGGACACAAACCCTTTATTGGATATGTCATTTGCAAATATCTTCTCCCATTCCATAGGTTGTTTTTAGCTTTGTTATTTTCTTTGCCATGCAGAAGCTTTTTACCTGGATGAAGTTTCAATAATTTATTTTTACTTTTGTTTCCCTTGCCACAGGAGACATATCAGTAAGAAGTTGCTATGGCTGAAGTCAAAGAGGTTACTGCCTTTTTCTCCTCTAGGATTTTGATGCTTTCCTGTCTCACATTTAGGTCTTTCATACAATTGAATTTTTTGTGCGTATGGTATAAGAAAGTGGTCCACTTTCATTCCTTTGCATGTTGCTGTCCAGTTTTCCCAGCACCATTTGTTGAACAGATTGTCTTTTTTCCATTGGATATTCTTTCCTGCTTTGTTGAAGATGAGTTGGCCATATAGTTGTGGGTCCATTTCTAGGTTTTCTACTCTGTTCTATTGGTCTGTGTATATGTTTTTGTGCCAGTACCATACTGTCTTGATGATTACAGCTTTGTAATACAACTTGAAGTCCAGAACTGTGATGCCTCCAGCTTTGCTTTTCTTTTTCAAGATTGCTTTGGTATTTGGGTTTTTTGTGGTTCCATACAAATTTTAAGATTGTCCTAGCTCTGTGAAAAATGCTGGTGGTATTTTGATAGGGATTGCATTAAATGTGTAGATTGCTTTAGGTAGTATTGACATTTTAATAATATTTGTTCTTCAGTTCATGAGTGTGGAATGTCTTCACTTTTTTATGTCTTCTTCAACTTCTTTCATCAATGTTTTATAGTTTTCAAAGTACAGATATTTTACCTCTTTGGTTAGGTTTATTCTTAAGTATCTTATGGTTTTTAGTGCAATTGTAAATGAGACAGATTCTTTGATTTCTCTTTCTGCTGCTTCATTATTGGTGAATAGAAATGCAACAGATTTCTGTATGTTGATTTTGTATCCTGTGACTTTACTGAATTTGTGGATTGGCTCTAGCAATTTTTGGGTGGAGTCTTGGGTTTTCTATATAGAGTATCATGTCATCTGCAAATCATGAAAATTTGACTTCTTCCTTGTCTATTTGGATGCCTTTTATTTCTTTTTGTTGTGTAATTGCTGAGGCTAGGACTTTTGGTACTGTGTTAAATTAACAGTGGTGAGAGTGGACATCCCTGTCTTACTCCTGACCACAGAGGAAAAGTTTTTCTCAGTTTTTCCCTATTGAGGAGTTATTAGCTGTGGATTTTTCATACATGGCCTTTATTATGTTGAGGTATATTCCCCCATCCCTACTTTGTTGAGGGTTTATTTAAATCAAGAATGGATGTTGTAACTTGTCAGATGCTTTCTCTGCATCTGTGGAGATTAATGTGGAATATCATGATGATTGATTTGTGAATATTGAACCACCCTTGCAGCCCAGGAATAAATCCCACTTGGTCTTTGTCACTTTTGGTCTTTTCTTACCACTCAAAGAGACCCCTTTAATATCTCTTGCAGGGCTGATTTAGTGGTCAGAAACTCTTAGTTTTCATTTGTCTTGTAAACTCTTTATCTCTCCTTCTATTCTAAATGACACTGGATAGAGTATTCTTGGCTGAAGATTTTCCCCATTCAGCACATTGAGTATACCGTGCCACTCCCTTCTGGCTTGCCAAGTTTTTGTGGAGACATCTGCAGCTGGCCTTATGGGTCTTCCCTTATAAGTTAGGGAATTATTTTGTCTTGTTGCTTTAGGGTTTTTTCTTTATCACTTTATTTTGTAGATTTAAGTACAATATGTCTTGGTGTTGACCTGCTTTTGTTGATTTTGATGGGAGTTCTCTGTGCCTCCTGGATTTGGATGTCTGTTCCCTTCCCCAGATTAGCAAAATTTTCAGCTATTACTTCTTCAAATAAATCTTCTGCCCTCTTTTCTTTCTCTTCTTCTCCTGGGACTTCTATGATATGAATGTTATTATGTTTGAAGGAGTCACTGAGTTCCTTAAGTCTATTCTCATGATCCATAATTCTTTCTCTCTTTTGTTTCGCTTCATTATTTTCCATAATTTTGTTTTTTTAAACGTTTATTTATTTTTTTTTTTATTTTTGAGACATAGAGAGACAGAGCATGAATGGGGGGGGGGGGGTCAGAGAGAGAGGAAGACACAGAATCCAAAGCAGGCTCCAGGCTCTGAGCTGTCAGCACAGAGCCCGATGCGGGGCTTGAACTCACAGACCGCGAGATCATGACCTGAGCCAAAGTCGGATGCTTAACCGAGTGAGCCACCCAGGCGCCCCCATGATTTTGTTTTCTATACCACTCATTCATTCCTCTGCTTCTTCCATCCTGGTGTTCATTACATTAAATCTGTTTTGAATCTAGTTATTATATTTTTTGTTTCTACCTGATTGTTTTTTAACTATTTTATTTCTGTGGTTAAGGTCTCCCTGATTTCTTCCATGCTTTTTTCAAGCCCAGGAAGTATCCTTATGATTGTTGTTTCAATTTTTTTTAATGTTTACTTATTTTTAAGAGAGAGTCAGAGCATGAGTTGGTGAGAAGCAGAGAGAGAGGGGGACACAGAAATTGAAACAGGCTTCAGGCTCTGAGCTGTCAACAGAGAGCCTGATGAGGGTCTCTAATAGATAAACTGTGAGATCAAGACCTGAGCTGAAGTCAGATGCTTAACTGACTGAGCCACCCAGATGCCCCTTCTTATGATTGTTGATTTAAATCTCCATCAGGCAGGGGTGCCTGGGTGGATCAGTTGGTTGAGTGGCCAACTCTTGATCTCAGCTCAGGTCTTGATCTCAGTATCATGAGTTCTGTCCCTGCTTTGGGCTTTATGCTGTGCATGAAGTCTACTTTAAAAAAAAAAGAACCCCAAGCAGTAAATTCTGCATCAGGCATATTGCTTATATCTGTTTAGATTAGATCTCTGGCCATGAACTTTTTTTGTTCTTTCTTTTGGGATGAATTCCTCTGTCTTGGTATTTTGTCTAGGTCTCTGTCTTCTTCTGTGTGCTAGAAAAGCCTGTTATGTTTCCTGCTTCTGAGAGTAATGGCTTTATGAAGAAGAGGTCACATGGTGTCCAGGCCCTGGTGCTTCTGGTGTGTGCTGCATACACTCTCATGCTGCATTTAACAAGTAGACCTATGCTACTTTCACTAGACCTAAACCCTTGGAGAACTCTATGGTCAGTAGATGTGGTGCATGCAAGGGTTTGTGTTGGTATCTGGGGAAGAAGCCTACTATTTTGGTCCTTAGACACACTTGCCTAAGAAAAGCAGTACCACCAGAGCACATGGGGGTAGGACTTGGTGTAAGCAGGTTAGGCAGGCAGTGCTGGGAATGTGCTGCTTATTGAAGTTCATTTATGCTGAGGGGTGGGGAGGGGGGGAAATGGCCCCATACAGATCCCTTTTCCCTGGAGAGAGTTCTCCATGCTTGCCACTCTCAGGGAAGCACTCCCAGAAGCATGAATAAGTTCCCCTCATATTTTTCAGATCATTGTTTTCACACTGTCTCTGGGTTGCTTGTCTGCCTGGAGCAGCACAGTGCACTTGGGACTCTATCCCAGTAAAACCTGCTGACTTTTTATACTCAAGGCTTTAGGGACATGCTGTGGGCTGGGTCCTGTGCTGGTCTTCTGGGGGACGATCTCTCTACACAGGGACTAATGCAGGCTTGACTGAGAAGGAAAGATGCACCAGAGCACAAGACATGGGATTTAGAGCAAGACAGGCTAAACAGCCAGTGTCCAGGTTAGCTGACTTCAATAGGTGTCTCTGTGCCTATGCTGAGGGGCAGGGGAAGGAAATGGTGCCCCCTGGCTCTTTTGTCACAAGAGACGTGACTCTGAGAGTGCCACCTCTAACAGAAGTACTCCAATAAAAGGGAACAGTCTCTCCCCCTGTGCCTTAAGATTCCTGAAACTACACCATCTGCCCTGTAGTTGCTTGTACTCCTTGTCTCCAGGAAGAGGGCAGTGCCCTCAGGGCTCTATCCCAGCCAAGCCCAAGGACCTTTAAAACTCCAGTCTTTGAACCAGCCCCACTGGTTGCAAAAGCTCAAAAAAGTCAGACCCTCTTGATTTACCAACCAATGGCTTTGGGAAAGTGTTCTCCTTGTGCATACCATGGGCATTCTCCATGACCAGGACTCCAACCCGTCCATACCACCCATGATTCAGCTTCTCCCCCAAACAACATCTTTGTACTTCCTTCCTGTGGCTGATCTCTTCTCTCCCTCTAGTTGTGCAGTTTGTTCTGTCAGTCCTCAGGTTGATTTCTTGGGTAGATAGAATGCTTTGATAGTTAATCTAGCTGTGTTGGAGGGACAAGGCAAGCCTAGGATCCTTCTACTATGTCACCATTTTAGCTCCCCCCTCTAATTACACATTTATTAACTGAAATAAGTTTAAAATATAAAAGGTAAATGTGAGAGTTAATACCTTACCTGAAAAAGGGACCTGCTCCTCAGTTCTGAGTATGTGACTCTATGTTACCAAATTATTCAAATGAAGCCAGAAATCCATTTTATAAATATCTTCTGAATTTTCAATGTTAACTTGAAGAGACAAGCAAAAACTGCCTTTGGTTCTTCTGACCATGAGTCTACCAGTGTTCAGTATTTGTGTTAGTAGGTACTGGGGACACATAAAGAAAATTGCCCTTATTGTCTCCTCCCTTCAGTGTCAGACATAAGCTCCTACAGGCCAATGCTCCCTTCTCTTCTCCCTTCATCCTCAGCCACTGATAATGCCACTTATGACTTACATGGACTGTCAACTCCTTCAGAGCATCCCTTCCCTTCTCATTGCATCCCCTCTCCACTCCCTCTGCCTACCATAGTTTTGGTACTTAATGGGTGTTATGCATTTATTTGTTGATTGATTCATTCACTCAACATATGTTAGATAGCAGAGAAACAGAAAAGACTATAACTTAAGTGAACAGTCTTATAATAAGTATCAGATGGACTTGGACAAAAAATAAGCATAGTCCTGTAGGCTATAAAGAAGGGGCACCTAATCCTAAATGAAGAAGTAGAGATGGCCCTCACAGGAGGCAATATCTAAAATAATTATTTGATTCTTGAAGAAGAAGTTGGGTTTATCCAGGAGAAAAAAAAAGTTGTGGGGAGGCCTTCCAAGAAGAGAGAGCAGTTTGATATGGGGTATGAATTAGATTGGAATAGCTGATTCCAGAGCATGGGCTAGGAATGATGAATGAAGGTACCAAAGGGTAGTCAAAGTTGGTCATCAGAACTATATTGAATAACTTCATGTGAGACCAGCACACAATGCAAATGCCTCTTCGCTTTTTTTTTTTCCAATGGGTTTTTCTCCCCACATCTATAATTTCTTTCTTCTAACTCTCTGACTGGCAAAATCTCACTTATCCTTCAAATACCAGGTTAAATGCAAGTTTTTCTGGAAAAATGGTCTCAACTTCCAACTCCCAGGAACAAAATTTGAATGGACTGAACCACTTTACTTTGTACATACTTATATTTTAGCTCTAATTATTATTATTATATAATAATTATTATCTATTATTTATCTATAATAATTATTATCTAATTATTATCTAATAATAATTATTATTATTAGTTTTTCAGCTAGGCTGGAATCATTTTAAGTTTTTAAAAAAAATTTTTTTTTAACATTTATTTATTTTTGAGACAGAGAGAGACAGAGCATGAACGGGGGAGGGGCAGAGAGAGAGGGAGACACAGAATCAGAAGCAGGCTCCAGGCTCTGAGCTGTCAGCCCAGAGCCGACGCGGGGCTCGAACTCACAGACCGTGAGATCATGACCTGAGCTGAAGTCGGACGCTCAACCGACTGAGCCACCCAGGCGCCCCCATTTTAAGTTTTTAAAGTTTATTGTTTTTAAGTTCATCTTGGTATCCAAAGGGTCTGTAAGATACTTCATATTTATTCCTTGAATGAGTAAATATCTACATACTAGTGTTTTGGGAGTACAAAAGGAACAAGGGATTGTCATTGGCTTCTCAGAAAAAATAGCATTTGAGGAAGATGTTGAGAATAAGTAAATTAGACACACACACAAAAGAAGAGTGAGGAAGGCCATATCATACAAATGGAACAGCAAGAGCAAAGATATTTTGTATTAAGTCACTGGGTTAAATTAGCTGCCCAATTGATTAGTGGGGATCAAGCAAATTTGATGACATTTGCATAAAAGGAAGGTTGTTATGAAATTCCATTTCACACTGAGTTCTTCCACTGCTTTGACCTGTGTTCAAACATTTCTGAAGAGGTGAAGCTATTTGTTTACCTATGTTAGTGCAGTTGAACAGATAACTATGACAGGTCTTTCTTTTCTTACTGTGTGTATTTTAATACCAAGTTCATGTTTGACTTTCTCAATGGAGTCTTTTCCAATTATTGAAATCTTTAGGGACTCCCTTCTTTTTTCTGAATCCCTCTGGACTTTCTGCTGATACATTTTCCAATATAAATTATAACATTAAAGGCATGTTTACTTTTTTTTGTAATTGAAATTTTTTAGATTTTTATTTATATCTTTTTTTGGCTTGCAGTTGATATTACAAGACATTATAAATATTTAGCACATACATAAATATACATAGATATAGTTAACCCTTCATTTTACTCTCTCAAAGAATTATGAATATATGGAAACCTTACCAAGAAGGTAAAAACATCTCATTACTCTTCAAAAAAAATTAGATTAAGGTTAGAGAAATGTGCTTCACTCAAGAAATTTATTATTTTAAACATTTATTTTTTAAAATATATTTGAAGGCAATGGGAGGTTGGAAATTTGATACTATAGGGGTTCCTGCATGGATCATTCAGTTAAGCACCTGACTCTTGATTTTGGCTCAGGTCATGATCTGGTTTGTGGGATTACGTGCTGAATTGAGCTCTGCTCTGACAGTGTGGAGTCTGCTTGGTGTTCTCTCTCTCTCTCTCTCTCAAAATAAACAAATAAACATTAAAAAAAAGTAATTTGAGGAGGAAGGGAGTTAAGATGGTGGGGAATAAGGGGACAAGGATTTTTCTCGTCCTTCATACACAGTTGTATTGAGGTCAGATCACTTGGAATAACCAGGAAATCAATCTGTGGAGTGGCAGAAGGATCTCCATAGTTGGAGGGAGAAAGCTTGGCAGGATCAAGGTTCATGTATGTGACTTGGGGGAGATAAATTGGCATAGGCATGGAGGGGAGGGAACCCTCTCTATCAAGAGACAAAAGGGAGAGAGAGAGGGGTTGTGAAAATATGGCATTGAGTTAGCATAAGAGGAAAACCTTTCTGGACCTGGACTGGGGAATGAGAAATACAGACATTGCCAATTTATTTTTTGCAAACAGCTTTAGGAGCTGAAACTCAGAGGTTCAGAAGTGTGTGACTTTCTCTAGAGTGAAACCGGGAGCCTTGGCTTGTGCTCCTGGGGAGGAGGTAGCTGGCCCTGGAGTGCATAATATGGTGTAGCAATCTCAGGTGCACTGGGAGAGAATAGTCCCCTTTCCAGAGTAATTTGGGAAGAAGCTTTATTGCCTCCCCAAAGACAAAGACCCTGCAGATGGCAGCCAAAGGCCTTTTATCAGCAGGGCGGAGCGGAACAGGGGAGAGGAGCCACAATGAGCTAGGTCCCTTGAAGGCTTTGGGTTTTGAATCCCAGCCAAGTGCTTAGAAGGCATGGGAGAACTGTGGAGCAGGGCAAGCTGACCGCCCTCCCTATTCTGTGAGGGCTGCCTGAACTGTGTGGGTTGAGAAAGTCTGGGGAGAAGAGATTGGGGTGTCACCATCTTTCCTCCCAACACCAAAATGGTGGGACTTCAGAGAGCAGCACAGCGGCCCCCAGTGGAGGCAGGACACACTTACACCAAACCCTGTTCCTCCATGCCTGGCAACTGCTTATACTGGAGGAAGACTGGGAGCCAATGTAGTCAGCCTCTCCTCCAGACTAGCACAGTCACTGGTCCCAGGCACCAACAGACAACTGTGGTTTTTTTCTTTTATTATTTTTTTTTATTCTATTTTATTTTTCTTTCTACTCTCTTCTTTTTTCTTTTTGAATCAGACTCATAGTTTCTGATTTGTTTTTGGTCAGTTTGAATTTAGTCAATCCTTATTTTATATATAAATAGATAGATATAGATATAGATTATACATATGTGTGTGTGTGTGTATCTGTGCGCACATGTGTGTGTGTGTGTGTGTGTGTATATAGTTTTTTGTTTGATCAAGCATTTTTATCCTATTCTTTTTCCATCTTTTCTCTTTCTTCTTTATTTTCCTTTCTCTTTCTCTGGATTTAGCCTTACAGTTTTTTTTATTCTCTGTTTTGGTCTTATCTCCCCTTTGTCTTTTTATGGGATAAGGCTTTCTGCCTCCCTCCCCTCCCCGCTCAACTATTCCTTTTTTCTCCCAGGATTACTTCAACAAACAAATCAAAGCACACCTGGTTGAAGGTCCAAACACTTTATCACGATAAGCAAGGAAGAGCTCTGCAGAGGACTGACCAGTGGGACAGAGCAGCCAAAATGCAACAACAGAGTGCATGCGACATAAAACAAAAACATCTCTGAAGTGCCAGGCCCTGGACAGTACATGGCCCCTTTTTAATATAGTATTACTCTCAGGTGCAGGGCACATAACAAGTTCTAAAACATGCAAAAGACAGAAACTCAGCCAACATAAGAACATGGAGGAATTCTCCCTGAAAGAAAGTTCAAGAAGAAATCACAGCCAGAGAATTGCTCAAAACAGACATAAACTATATGGTGTGAGAAAGAATTTAGAATAAGTGTCATCAGACTAATAGCTGAGCTTTAAAAAAAGTATAGAAGATACCAGAGAAACTCTTGCTGCAGAGATCAAAGACCTAAGAACTACCCATGATGAACTGAGATGCAAAATAAACTAGATACAGTGACAGCGAGGATGGATGAAGCTGAGGAGGGAATAAGTGAAATAGAATATAAAACTATGGAAAATGATGAGCTGACAAAAAGAGGGAAAGGAACTTACTAGATCACAAGGGGAGAATTAGGGAACTAAGTGATTCCTTGAAACAAAACAACATCTGTATCATTAGGAGTTTGAGAAGAAGAGCAAGAGAAAGGGGCAAAAGGTTTATTTGAACAAATTATAGCTAAGAACATCCCTAATCTGAGGAAGACAACAGGCATCCAAGTCAAAAAGGCACAACAAACTCCCTTCAAAAGCAACAAAAACAGGTCAACACCATGACCTATTAGAGTGAAACTGGCAACATACAAAGATAAAGAGAATTCTGAAAGCAGGTAGAGACAAATGGTCCTTAACCTACAAGGGTAGACACATAAGGTTAGTAGCAGACCTGTTCACTGATACTTGGCAGACCAGACAGGAGTGGCAGGAAATAGTCAGTGGGATGAGTAGGAAAACTCTGCAGCCAGGAATCCTTTATTCAGCAAGGCTGTCATTCAGAATAGAAGGCAAGATAAAGGCTTTCCCAGACAAACAAAAACTAAAGGAGTTCATGACCACTAAACCAGCCCTGCAGGAGATCCTAAGGGGGACTCTGTGATTGGAACATAGAAAAGACTACAAAAGACCAAAGAACATAAACATAAACATGATATCTACAGATGACACAATGACATTAAATTCATATCTTTCAATAAACACTCTAAATGTCCCAAACAAAGACATAGGGCATGAGAATGGATTAAAAACAAAAACAAACAACACACACACATACACACACAAAACAAAACAAAAAAATAATATCCATCTATATTCTGCCTACAAGAGTCTCATTTTAGACTGCAGGATGCCTGTAAATTGAAGGTGAGGGGGTGGAGAACCATCTATCATGTTAATGGACATCAAAAGAAAGCTGGAGTAGCCATACTTATATCAGACAAACTAGGTTTTAAAACAAAGACTGTATCAAGAGACAAAGAAGACCATTATATAATAATTAAGGGGTCTACCCATCAAGAAGAGCTAACAGTTGTAAATATTTATGCCCCCAACATGGAACATTGCAAATATATAAGTCAGTTAATCACAAACATAAACAAACTTATTGATAATAATACTGTAATTGTAGGAGACTTTAATATTCCACTTACAACAATGGACAGATAATCTATGCAGGAATCAATAAGGAAACAGCAGCTCTGAAAGACACCTTGGGCCAGATGGACTTAACAGATATATTCAGAACATTTCATGCTAAAGCAGCAGAATACACATTCTTCTTGAGTGCACATGTTACGTTCTCCAAAATAGATCACATACTAGATCACAAAGCAGCCCTCAACAGGTACAAAAAGATTGAGATACCATGCATATTTTCATATTACAACACTATGAAATTTAAAATCAACTACAAGAAAAAAATTTGGAAAGCCCCTAAATACATGGAAGTTAAAGTACATCCTACTAAAAAATGAATGGTTTAATCAGTAAATTAAATAAGAAATTAAAAAATGCATGGAAGAAAATGAAAATGAAAACATGACAGTTCAAACTCTTTGGGATGTAGCAAAGGCAGTCCTAAGAAGAAAATACATTGCAATTCAGGCCTGTCTCAAGAAGCAAGAAAGGTCCCAAATATACAACCTAACCTCACATCAAAAGGAGCGAGAGAAGCAGCACAAATAAAGCCCAAAGCCATCAGAAGAAGGGAGATAATAAAGATTGGAGCAGAAGTAAATGATATAGAATCCAAAAAAAAAACAGTAGTACAGATCAACGAAAGTACGACATGGTTTTTTGAAAGAATAAACAATATTGATAACCCTCTAGCCTGACTTCTCAAAAGGAAAAGAGAGAGGACCCAAATAGATAAAATCACGAATGAAAGAGTAGAGATCACAACCAACACCACAGAAATACAAACAATTATTAGAGAATACTATAGAAAATTATATGTCAATAAACTGGACAATCTGGAAGAAGTGGACAAATTTCTAGACGCTCACACACTACCAAAACTCAAATGGGAAGAAAGAGGAAATTTGAAAAGACCTATAACCAGCAAAGAAATTGAATCGATTTCAAATATCTCCCAACAATAAGAGTCCTGGGCCAGATGGCTTCCCAGGGGAATTCTACCAGACACTTAATGAAGAGTTAATACCTATTCTTCTCAAACTGTTCCAAAAAATAGAAATGGAAGGAAAACTTCCAAACTCATTGTATCAAGCTAGCATTACCTTGATTCTAAGACCAGACAAAGACCCCACTAAAAAGGAGAATTACAGGCCAATATCCTTGATAAAACTGGAAGCAAAAATTCTCACTAAGATATTACCAAGTTAAATTCAACAGTACATTAAAAAATTATTCACCATGATCAAGTGGGATCCATTCCTGGGCTGCAGGGCTAGTTCAATACTTGCAAATCAATCAACATGATATACCACATTAGTAGAAGGAAGGATAAAAACCATATGATCCTGTCAATAGATGTAGAAAAACTTTTGACAAAATACAGCATCTTTTTTTGATAAAAGCCCTCAAGAAAGTAGGTATAGAAGGAAGATGCCTTAACCTGATAATAGCCACAAATGAAAGACCTGCAGCTAAAATCATCCTCAATGGGGAAAAACTGAAAACTCTCCCCCTGAGATCAGGAGCACACAGGTATGTCCACTCTCACCTCTCTTATTCAAAATAGTGTTGGAAGTCCTAGCCTCAGCAATCAGACAATAAAAAAATAAATAAATAAAAGGCATGCAAATTGACTGTTCACAGATGACGTTGTACTCTACATGGAAAACCTGAAAGACTCAACCAAAAATCTGCTAGAGCTGATACATGAATTTAGCAAAGTCACAGGAAATAAAATCAATATAGAAATTGGTTTCATTTCTATGCACCAATAAAGAAGCAACAGAAGGAGATATCAAGGAATTGATCCTATTAACAATTGCACCAAAACCCCTAAAATACCTAGGAATAAACCTAACCAAGGAGGTAAAAGCTGAAAACTATAGAAAGCTTACCAAAGAAATCAAAGAAGAGACAAAGAAATGGAAAAACATTCTATACTCATGGATTGGAAGAACAAATATTGTTAAAACGTCGATACTACCAAAAGTAACCTATACATTCAATGCCATCCCTATCCTTATCAAAATAACGCCAGCATTCTTCAAAGAGCTAGAACAAACAAACCAAAAATTTGTATGGAACCACAAAAGACCCAGAATAGACAAAGTAATATTGAAAAAGAAAACCAAAGCAGAAGGCATCACAATCCCGGACTTTAAGTTGTATTACAAAGCTGTAACCATCAAGACAGTATGGTATTGGGACAAAAACAGACACACAGATCAATGGAATAGAATCGAGAACCCAGAAATGGACCCACAAACATATGGCCAACTAATCTTCGACAAACCAGGAAAGAGTATCCAATGGAAAAAAGATAGTCACCTGAGCAAATGGTGCTGGGAGAACTGGACAGCAACATGCAGCAGAATGAAACTGGACCACTTTGTTACACCATACACAAAAATAAATTCAAAACTGATGAAAGACTTAAATGTGAGAAAGGAAACCATCAAAATCTTACAGGAGAAAACAGGCAGCAACCTCTTTGATCTCAGCCACAGCAACTTCTTACATAACATGTATCCAAAGGCAAGGGAAATAAAAGCAAAAATGAACCATTGGGACCTCACCAAGATAAAAAAACTTCTGTACAGCAAAGGAAACAATCAATAAAAGTAAAAGACAACCAACAGAATGGGATAATGACATATCAGATAAAGGGTTAATATCAAAAACCTATAAAGAACTCACCAAACTCAACACATTAAAAACAAATAATCCAGTGAAGAAATGGGCAGAAGTCATGAATAGACACTTTTCCAAAGAAGACATCCAGATGGCAAACAGACACATGAAAAGATGCTCAACATCTCTCATCCAGGAAATACAAATCAAAACCACACTGAGATACCACTCACACCAGTCAGAGTGGCTAAAATTAGCAACCCAAGAAACAACAGATGTTGGCAAGAATGTGGAGAATGGGGAACCCCTTTGCACTGTTGGTGGGAGTATAAAATGTTATAGCCACTCTGGAAAAACAGTATAGAGGTTCCTCAAAAAATTAAAAATAGAGGGCCACCTGGGGGGCTCAGTCGGTTAAGCGTCTGACTTCGGTTCAGGTCATGATCTCATTGGTCCATGAGCATTGGGCTCTGTGCTGACAGCTTGGAGCCTGGAGCCTGCTTTGTTTTCTGTGTCTCCCTCCCTCTCTGCCCCTCCCCCACTAGCATTCTGTCTCTCTCCCTCAAAATAAATAAACATTAAAAACAAAAGATTAAAAAGAATTAAAAATAGAACTACCCTACAACCCAGCAATTGCACTACTAGGTATTTATCCAAAGGGTACAAAAATGCTAATTCAAAGGGGCACATGCACCCCAATATTTACAGCAGCACCATCAAAAATAGCCAAATTATGGAAATACCCCATCTACTGGTCCATCTACTGATAAATGGATAAAGATGTGGCATGCATACACACACACACACACACACACACACACACACAGAATGGAATACTACTTGGTGATGTAAAAGAATGAAATCTTGTCATTTGCAACAATGTTTTTGGAAGTAGAGTGTATTATGCTAAGCGAAATAAGTCAGTCAGAGAAAGACAGAGAGCATATGATTTCACTCCTATGCAGAATTTGAGAAACTCAACAGATGAACATAGGGGAAGGGAAGGAAAAATAAGATAAAAACATAGAGGGAGGCAAACCATAAGAGAGCCTTACACATAGAGAACAAACAGAGGGTTGATGGAGCGGGGGGGTGGGGGGGGGTGGGGGGGGGTGGGTAGGAGAATGGTTTGTACAGGTGATGGGCATTTAAGGAGATCACTTTCCAGGATAAGCACTGGGTGTATGAGGTGAATCACTAGGTTCTACTCCTGAAGCCAAGACTACACTGTAGGTCAACTAACTTGAAAATTAAAAACAAAAACAAAAATACCCCCAAAACCTAAACCTCAACAAACAAAAAACAACAACAATAACAAAAAAAGAAATATGATACTACATATGAAGTTTCTTGGAGCACTTACCCTGCAAGTGTACTTTTTTCTGTGCCTACTGATAAAAAGAACAGTCTGAAATTGCTGAATTTGATCTGTTTACAGTTTGGAGTTTGATTCTGCCCTCAGGGTTTACATTCTCTTTTTTTCTTAGTAATAAAAATTTAGCTAGTTGGAACTGCTTTTTTGAAATCGAGTAGTCCACTTCCATTAGTCAACAGTACCACAATTTTCCTAATCTTGACTGAATGTTAATGAGAAACTTTTACAAAAAAGAGACTTTACTCCACTCTATTGCCTTGCCCCAGCAAGGTGTGCCCATGTCTCCCCTTGGTGGTCATAGTAACAACTACATGGGAATCTTCAGAATTTTGCATTTGTCACTAGGCTTTTATTCTATGGAGCAGATACTAACGTAAGAGGCCAAAGGACGAAAGGAGAAGGATAAAATTTAGTAATGTTTGGGTTACTTCTTTCAGTTTAAATTTCCAGTCTCATAAACTTTGTGTGGTGTGTTTATTGCTTCTGTTCTTTTTTAGTTTCTTGTTCTGGGTCTTTAGACAGTATCAATCAAACAAAGAGTATATTAATTAAAGCAATCTTATATACTCAAACCAACTATAGTTTAGTTGACTACAGTTTGGACCAAACTACAGTGTTTGATCAAGAAAAATGTTTCTTTGAATTAAAATGGTCATGGCTATGCAGTAGTAATGATTCCTACAGCATTCTGATATGCTGTTAAACAGGCAAACAATGGACAGAACAATTGAGCATACTTACTAGGTGTTGGGTACTATGTAAAGACTTAATACACATTTCACATGCATTTCATCTTCATAACAGTGCTGTGAGATAGTCTTATTACATGTTTTATAGGGACTCAAATAGGTTAAGTGATCAGACTAAGGTCACACAGTGGAAAAGGAGGAGTCTTTAGTTCTTAGCTTTGTTAGGGACTTTTTAGGGTGTTCACTGATGGGCAGTGAATACTAAGAATGGTTTTGATATAAATACCCGCTTATTTTTCCTCTTCAAAATTACATTATGGGGTAGCTTAATTTAAAACATCTCTATTGGGTCACCTGGATGACTCAGTTGGTTAAGTGTCCGACTTTGGTTTAGGTCATGATCTCATAGCTCCTAAATTGGAGCCCCTCGTCAGGTTCTGTGCTGACAGCTAAGAGTCTGGTGCCTGCTCCAGATTCTGTGTGTGTGTCTCTCTCTCTGACCCTCCCCTGCTCACACTGTGTGTGTGTCTCTCTCTCTCAAAAATAAACATTAAAAATTAAAGAAGAAATTAAAACATCACTATTGGGGGGCACCTGGGTAGCTCAGTCAGTTAAGCATCTGACTCTGGATTTTGGCTCCGGTCATAATCTCGCAGTTTGTGAGTTTGAGCCCCATATCTGGCTCTGCACTAACAGAGCACCTTCACCCCTTCTAAGAGTTAGGGGCTGATAAACTGTGAGGGTGGGGATTGTTTGAGTCTCTTACAGTCTGGCAAACAGCTAGTGCTGAGTAATTATTTGTAGGAATTGCTTTAGAAAGACCCAATATTATTATTAAGGCCCTATAATTAAAAATCTGCTTTTCCCTCATGCAGAAAAACAGGACTATTTAGAAAAACATCTGGGAGTGATGACAAAAGCATGCCAAATTCAATCATTTCTCAGTGTTATTTATGCACAAAACAACGCTGAATCTTTGTTTTTTGTACTACTTTTAGCAGGGGACTTGATTTTATGGTAAGGAAGCCAAGACGGTTTGTATTGTGTGATTAGAAGGAATTGGCTCATGAGATTATGAAGGCTGACAAGTCCCAATATCTGCAGGGTGAGTCAGCAAGCTGGAGACCTAGGAGATCCAATGTTTTAGTTCTAGTCCAAAGGCTGGCAGGCTTTGGAGACTCAGGAAGAACAGATGTTTCAGTTCAAAGGCAGTCAAACAGGAAGAATTCTTCCTCCGGGGAGGGTTAGCTTTTTTGTTTTATTCAAGCCTTCAGCTGGTTGGATAAGGCCTAGTCACATTAGGGTGGACAATCTACTTTAGTCTATCGATTTAAATGTTAATCTCATCCAAAACACCCTCAAAACTTGACCCAGTATCTGGGCACTTTGTGGTCAAGTTGACATATAAAACTAACCATCACAGAGGCCAATGGAAAATTATTTCTTCAGGTGGCAGAGCATGGATTTGAACAGGTGTGATTTAGAAGCTTGATTGCTGCACTGGTGCACATGGTCTCAAAGAGGTAATAAATGCAATTAGAAAGCCTTTTAGGTTGACAAACTCCAGAACTTTTGGGTTTTTTTATAGCAGGTTTCTCTTCTCCCAAAGCAATGTACACAGATTTTAAATATTCCAAGTGCTATATATTTTTCCCCTGATTATAAGGCATTTGTGTGCATACTGGCTTAAACAAGCTGATCTGGATATTAGTATTTGTGTGTTGATTTTTATACTAGAAGTTTAGGGACAGAAATATTGATTAGACTATATTATAGCCAATCATGTCAGGTTAAGATAGCTAGCTACTCAGTAAATTTTCCTAATAGGTATGTCTAAAAGTTTATAATACTGGATGTAAAGGAGAAAAACTTGGAAAAAAAGATAATCAGGATTTGGGGGAGAACAAGAAATATTGACTTTCAGGGGCCCTTAGGTGGCTCAGTCGGTTAAACATTGACTATTGGTTTTGACTCACATCATGATCTCACAGTTCATGAATTCAAGCCCTGCATTGGGCTCTGTGCTGACAGTGCAGAGCCTGCTTGGGATTCTCTCTCTCCCTCCCCCGCTCTTTCTCAAAATAAATAAACTTTAAAAAATTTTTAAAAAGAAATATTGACTTTGGGGAGTGACTTTTGTATCCTTTTAAAATTACATTCAAATCTCATTGTTAATTAAAACAAGTGTTTATTGAGTACCTGCTATGTGCTTATAATTGTTTTGGGTACTGGGTCTATTGTATTGACCAAAACTGGAAAATTTTTCTTTCTCAGGGTTTCAAAAAAAAGTGAGCCATGTAGCATGACCAATGACTTTGGTAAACAAGATGCTAAAAGCATAAAGGAAGCACAGAACCATTTAAACTCCTACAAGTGACCAGACTTTGGGGGTACAGATCTACTGGAGGAACAGGAACTTAAGTGCATACATTGGATGGTAGTGTTAAATTATGAAACGTAATTCATGATTTAATATTTTCATTATCGGAGACTCTATACTAGATGGCATCCAGGGTCAGAATGAAAGCAGTAACCAGCAATGGAAAGCCAGTGTATTTTTGCTTCTGTGCTAGCAGTTTCCCAGTGGATCCTAAGAGCAATAGTATTAAAAGATAGTTGGCTACTCTAAGTGATGACCAAAATGCTCTCCATTGGAAGGGACATGGAGATGAAGAGATAAGGAAAAGTTTCATGTGATGGCTACAGGGCAGACTACAAGTTGGAAAGATGAGGGTGGAGGAATTTTAAAAGTATAAAATAAAGGGTATTAAAGTGAACACACAGTCTTGTCTCAAATGAGGAGAGGAAGCCTGTATCAAGAAATTTTAGGATAAAGAAAAAAGATTTCTGTGCAGATGGAGTACATAAATGAAACTCTACCTTTCAGGGTTGGGAGATTTTGAAATATAATAGATTTAGCTAAGTTTAATGGATGGTAAGTAAGAGACATCATCTCTCATGTCTATCTTGAATATGGATTAGATGAGCCACTCACTGCCTAACCCAATAATAGAAATGTTAGTAGGCATATTACTAGCAAAAAAAAAAAAAAAAAAAAAAAAAAAATTATCCCACAGTAGTGAGCATGCAGGCAGGTAGGCCTTATTTTAAACATAAGGCTGGGAATCTATACAACTCTGTGTACTTATAAATGAAAACAACTTTTGAACTAGCACTCAGAGAACAAGGTCTTAACAGAAATTGACTTCTACTGATCTGTAAAAGAAATACTGTAAGAACTGGAAAGAAATAGAATATCCTCATAGATAACTGGTATGACTGAAAGAGAACATCTAGTTTACACAATGTGTAGCCGACATTTTCAGCTTGTTTTTTCAGCATGTTTGAGGTTGAAATGCCTTTTCTGTTGTTCAGAGACCTTAGGGATAACACCATATTAATACCCTTAATCTATAATCCTAACTATAGTCCTCAATTTATCAAAATCTTATTCCCAGTCTTTCCCCTTTGTCATAATTCCTGGCAACTTTAGTCAACATATGCAATTCTTTTGTTTATGAAATACTTCCTAAATCCCTAAAAATATAGATGTTTCTTAGGAAAGGCATAAACCCAATTAACAATCATCCTTTCTAAATCTCTGTGTTGTGTATTTTATTTAATCCTTTAAGGATTAGGATGGATAGTTTTAACTCTCAGTTTGGATCCATTCCATGATAGTACGTTTGAACAGAAATAAAAATGTATTCTTATACATTAACAACTTTGCAGAAAACCTCAATATTGTGCTAATCATCATATATGAAAAATTTCAAATATATGAAGTATTGGGGTACATAGGTGGCTCAGTCAGTTAAGCGTCTGACTTTGACTCAGGTCATGATCTCATGGTTCGTGAGTTCGAGCCCTGCATTGGGTGGACAACTCAGAGCCTGGATCCTGTTTCGGATTCTGTCTCCCTCTCTCTCTGCCCTCCCCCACTCACGCTCTGCCTCACTCTCTCAAAAATAAATAAACATTACAAAAATTCAAATATACAAAGTATCAAAATGAATAAAACTGTATTAATACCTTAATAAAAGAGTTAAGTCTCAGGACCTTGGCTTAGTGGTTCCCAGACTTTTAGATTTCATGGAGTAGTTAAAAAAAAAAAGTGGGGACCAATATAGGGCTGCCAACTTTTTATTTTGCCAATTAAAGATATTTAAAGCAACTAATACTACATCAACATTTCATAAAAGGATAGTTCAATACCACAAAAGTAGGAATAATCTTATAATAAAAATTAAATTCAAACTGATAACCTATCAGCCTTTTTCTTTTTTCCTTTGTGGATGCTGAAAATTTAGGCTTGGCCTGGAATTTGTAAACAAATTGCCTAAAACGCCATTTTGTTCAACCATTTTAGGGGCTGAGAGGTGAGTGGCTTTGCCTGAAATCAGTTTGTGAAGAATAGCTTCTAACAACCAGTAGATAACATACTCTCACAGTACACAAGCACTAAACATGTTGCCAATTAGGAACCAAAATCAATGTTTATCTTCAAACCAAACCAAACCCAAATCCTTCATAACTAATGAAAAAAATCAAATAAATCCATGTACTTTGTAGTATAAAGTCTTGGTATACACAACTGTACCTTGTTACAATTTGTGAAGGAAAACCCCAACACATAAGTTCTCATAATTATATAACCTATGTTACAAATGATATAATCTTATCTGTAAGCTTTTAATTCTCCAAAATGTTCATTCTCAATTATATGGTTTATGGAAGATGCTTAATAAATGTCTGTTGCACAGATGTGTGCCACTTTAAGTCACTGCAAAACAAATTTCTTTGTAACATTAAAAACTCTCAACCTCGCACAAATTTCTATTTTGGAAATCACTGGAACATGTATGTACAGACACAAAAAGATCGTGGTGGTGTGGAGGAACCCTATTTGCCTGATTTCTCAAATGAAAAAGCAATCAGAAGCTTCAGCATGCTTAAATAAGAACAGTATTTGCACACAAGGACTTTTGTATAAAAACATCACGTTAATTTAACCACACCCACTTATCTTTTTAGGTTAAGTAACATGAAAGTTCTAAAGGAATTCTAACTCAAAAGCATGTACCAAAATTTTAACATGACCCTGGGAATACATTTATCTAAATATTTTGGATGATCAAAATGCTACAGTAGATATGCATTTCAATTAGGTGATCACTTCTCATTTCACCATAAACATACACATAGTCTTATCACTTTGAAAAAGTTTTGAGAATTGGCACTAATTTCTTCCCCCTCTCTCCCACTAGCCATAAAAGTGCATGACTGATAATGCAATTTCAAATTCAAAGTTAAGGAAACCGTTTAGTCTATTAAAAGGATGTCCCTGTATCAGAAACTGCGAGTTCATGGACTTACTTTTTAAACAATTAACATTTAAAAGCATGACAATTCTTGGGGTGCCTGGGTGGCTCAGTCGGTTAAGCCTCTGATTCTTGATTTTGGCTCAGGTCATGATCTAATGGTTCATGGATTTGAGCTCCTTGTCAGGCTCTGTGTTGACAGTGTGGAGCCTGCCTGGGATTCTCTCTCCCTGCCGGTTTGTTCTCTCACCTGCTCTCAAAATAAATTAAAAAAAAACAAATTAATGTTTATTTACTTTTGAGAGACAGCACAAGGTTGGGGGGGGGGGTGGGGAGAGAAAGAGAGGAAGACACAGAATTCAAAGCAGTCTCCAGGCTCTGAGCTGTCAGCACAGAGTCTGACAAAAGCATGGTGCTTCTTTTGCAGACCCACTGGTACTTACTTAAAACAGGAGGAAGAGGCATGGAAAGAAAATCACCTTAAGGAACTTATAGGTAGAATCAGAGTTTGTAGTATTTTGGATTTTGTATTGAAGATGTGCCTTAAAGACATGTCTAAGTAAGTCCTATAAGCTGCTTAAAACCAGTATACACAATTTTGGTATAAACTTTATGTGCTGTAATACACAAAATTGTACATTAAAAAATATCAGTGATCCTACATAATATAGGAATGCTGATAGTTGGTTTGTTGATTCCTGTGATTTCCAAGGTAATTCTGAATTTTATCAAGTAGAAACGTGTTACCTACTACTACTGAGAATTCATGTATACTAAAAGAAATGATGGGAATATTTTCATTACCTTTGTCAATTTCAATTGTATGCCTGTATTATGTATATATCTTGTCCTGATTTTTCCTTCTGACTCACAAAACCCAAAGAACTAATCTCCTTTAAAAATACATGTATTACTACTCCTGTCTTCATATTTTTTTGCTCCTAGTATTTTCAGTTTTCACATTTTTTAAAATGAATGCAATGATCTGAGTCTTTAAAGAATATTATATAAACAAGATCTTGTCTTCAAATTTTTTTGCTTTTAAAAATCATACAATTTAAGAAAATGTAATTATTTTTCTTCCCCGAATAGTTTCTTTACTAGCATGTGCCTGAATCAAGAGTGGGAAATAAATCTTCTCGTGCCTTTTGATCTAGCTTTGTGACTACTATTTCTGTCATGGATGTGCAGCTTTGTGTTCAAGAGACTGGACATCATGTGTTCCAATTCCTTCAATGTCCCCGCTTCAAGTGCTTGACACTTCTTGGGCTAGAATTCTGGAGCATTACATTTTACAACTTTCTTCATGACTACTTTAAGACTATTACCACTTTGATCTAAATTTCCAGTATCGGCTCCTTTAATGGGTCAATTAAATATCCATGCAAATGAATAAAGAAGCTACTGTGCCCTTTCATTTTAGACCTGGACCACTTATAATTAAGCAGAATAACATTCAAAGTTCATTTTGATTAAAAACTATGAAAACATAAAGCTATATTTTCTTATTACCTCTGTTTGTCAAGAAGAGAATCAAGGTAACAGGTTTTTCCTATATTAAGAGATTAATATAGCTTAATCACACCCAATTTACTTTCTAGGTTAACTAAGTAATATTAAAAGGTGATGATTTTTCTTTGAAAGTACAATCTACATATACATCATTCTGAGAATAATTTAATGTATTAACTTCAACATACAACTATATTCTAATATAATTATTTTAAACGTAAAGAAACAGATCCTTACAAGACCAAGATAACCCATGGGCCATAAGGTTCGTTTTTACTTTTTCCTTTTTTTGTTTAAACAAATGTGTACCACAATGGTTCAACAAGTAAGGCAAATGCTGTGAGTATGAAAGCTGCAATTTGCAATGTATCACATCTAGAACCCAGGGGAAGTGAAATAGACAGAAGTGGTAGCCATTCCAATTAAACAATCAGGTAACATCATGACTAGTTGGTTTGCAGCATCAAAACTGTTCATTTAAGTTTCCTTTTTCTTAATGATCAGAGGTCCCACGTTGTCTCCAGTCTCTTCATTGTGTTTTGTGTGAGATCCATCACAGAATGGGAACTAGGAAAAGAGAGAATGTCAATGTCTAATTGCAACATCAGTATCAATTTGGTAGAGTAGGGGTGATGCTTAAGTCTCATATAGAACATGATAACTCTTAAAAAGATTTTCCTAGACTAACTTATCTAGGTGTTCTTATAAAGAGCCTATATATACCAAGTATATATACCAAGTAGAAGGAAGAAATCAACTTGTGAATAATACACAGATCATTATTTGCATTTCCATTTGTGATATTTGTGGATGCTGAATACCTTTTTCATGTTTATAAGCTAGTTACAGTTACATTTCCCTTCCAGTGAACTATGTCCATTTCCCATTTATTTGTAAGAGCCTAAGTTCATTTGTTTAAAATCAATTTGTGTATTTATTATCCCTTTTCTGATCACCTTTGTAGCAATTTTTCTCAACCCTTATTATTTTGCTTAGTTTTTCATATTAATTTCTTCACTTTCATACACATATGCCAGTACTTCCCCTTTTAACATACTTCATGGAGACATCTTTCTCTTAGAGATGTGGTATTTTCATTACTCTCCATGATTTCACATTTTAGATATAACTAATATTTTGGGGTCCAGTGGGAGAAAAAGTGAGAGAAGTAAATTTTTAACAGTGCTTTTCAGAGTATACTCCAAAGAAGTTAAGTCCTGAAAGATGTTCTGATTTGGTTTCACTGCTTTAAAAACATACCAGGTAATTCTCCTGATTTGTAGCATACATTATTATTTAAAAGAAATCCTGCTATTAAAAAATACTATTTTAACTCAAAATTTCCCAGACTGACTAAACCATGGACACTTTTAGCTTTGATATGCATTATCCTAGTGTTCTATACAGCACACTTTACAAAATGCTGTTCTAAGATCCTGTTGCTTCAGTATTAGAGGCTGTACATTTATTGTTATACCTCTATTCATAATCTTAGCAAAGTAAGTTCTACCCATAAATGTCTATTTATAGGCTTTACATTGCCTACACTGCTGGGATAAAAACTGTGTTTAAAAAATATGCTTCACTATTTGGTATGGCTAGGTTTCCTTCACATTACTCTTGTTAGACCTTCCCTGTTTAGTCTCTACCTACCTTTATTAAACGTTACCTATTTACTCTTCCAGACAAATGAGGATTTTCTTTTGCCAAGTACAATTTAGATTTTCTTAAAATTTTCATCTTCAGGTCTCATGTATACTCTGATAACATTATTTCTTCCGTATAGGTTTTATAAAAGTCATCATAATTAGGTATATTTTCATACTTAACTACTTATACTACATATTATCAATGGTTTTTGTAAGTACCGTATATCTTTCCTACTGTTAAATGATAAAAATAGGAATTCAACAATATTTTAGGTGTCTCCTCAGGTTTTTACACTTAGAAGGTCCAATTACACCAGTGAATTATTTTGTTTCCTCCTATATTTATACCATTTATTTTCATTTCACAATAAACAATGATAGCTAGCATCTTGGTTTTGTTCTTGATTTCTTAAATGTACCTACACTCTGAATCTAAAGTGTCACTATTTAGTATAATGTTCACTATTGCATTGAAGAGGCCTATTTAGAAGAGTAAAGTAATAGGAGGCTTAGCTTTAAGACTAAAATTGCCTCGGGGCACCTGAGTGGCTCAGTGGGTTAAGCCTCCGACTTGGGCTCAGGTCATGATCTCACAGTTCATGAGTCTGAACCCTGTGTTGGGCTCTGTGCTGACAGCTCAGAGCCTGAAGCCTGCTTCGGATTCTGTGTCTCTGTCTCCCTCTCTCTAGGCCCCTACCCCACTCGCTCTGTCTCTCTCTTTCCCAAATATAAACATTAAAAAAAAAAAAGACTAAAATTGCCTCATTACAGTGAAGGGTGTATAGTTTTAGATACCTGAAATCAGACAGTGAAGGTATATAATCTTAAACTCTAACATTAGAAGCGTCGAATAATAAAATAATATTTGATTGATGTTAAGGAAATTCCATTTTAATTTTACTATTTATATATAATTTCAAGAGGCAGTAAATTAGTTAAAAATTACAGAAAAACCTAAGGTATCAGCATATCTAATATTTCCAAGTAAAAATTCTATTTTTGGGGTAGATGACATCATCAATGTAACATATATAAAGCTTTCACTCTTTCTTTCTTTCTTTTAGGTCAGTAAGATATGGTACACAGTATATTCGTGTTAAAAACAAGTCCTTATAGCAAAAACATCAACTTAAGCTTTTTTTCTTGGTATGGATGAGGAAAAAGGCCATAACAATCCATAAAAATCAAACTAAAATGTACCCTGTAGCAAAGAACAGCATTTCAAAGTGACGTATGTTATCAACACAGGTGATTTTACAGTGAGAATAAAGGTTTACATTGTAAAAGACACTATTTTTTATATACAGCACACACAAAACATGTTACTGTAGTTTTGCATATATGGTATAAATTGTATTTCTGAAAAATGAAGTATTTATCAATTAAAAAGCCTCAAAGAACTTACTGAAATAGAATGCGTATTTTTTAAATCTCATCTTAAATACTAGAAAAATAACTTATTTAAAAAAAAAATTTTTCTCTCTATATAGACTCAAGAACAGGAGACGGGATGCCTGGCTGGCTCAATCGCTGGAGCACGTGGCTCTTGATCTTGGGGCTGTGAGTTGAAGCCCCATGTTGGGCATAGAGCTTAAGGCGGGGAGAAAAAAAAGCACTGTGGGCACTGATAACTACCATGCCTAGATGCCAGAAGAACGGGAGAGAAATCTATAGAGAAATATACAAAGATAATCTAATGAAAGAAAGCCATACATCTAAAATGAGAATATGCTTTTTATATAATATCTAGTTCTGCCTAAAAACTAAAATATGCCTGTTTCCTGTTTTAAAAGAAAAAAAAAACAAGTATTTCTTTAAAAAGCAGCAAATAGTAGATCCTATTTCTTTAATAAACTTTCCTGCTTTTATAATATATAAAGCTTTTTATGATTTTAAAGTGTAAACTAAGCGTTAAAAATCATTTTGTTCAGAGACACAGATGTCTTTTAATAGTACTTTCTTTATCACCTAATCCCAGGAATTACTGACTTAAGTCAGAATCCTCTTTCCAACTTCATGTGATTATATTTATTCATTAGAGAGTTTTCATTTTAAGTTAATGAAAAAAGCAAAAAAAAAATTTTTTTTTTCAACCAAGGACCAAAATGAGTTACTTCAAGATTGGATTAGCAATCTCTTAAGAATACATTGTCCATATTAATGGAATATGCTTATTGAAATTAATTCATGATTCTCAATATATCAATACATAAAAGTAAAACCTCAAGAATCAAATAATTGATGGAAAAAAGTTTAGCTCATATGTGATTCTAATATCAAAGATGCCAGTGTTTGTTATTTAACAAATCCTGGAGAAAAGTTTGTAAATTAAATTGGCTGAATTTCCTGTATGTCCAGAAAGTATCCTATTATGTTTGTTAACCCAATTAGAAAACTAATCCCAAATTATTTTTAAAATTAGGGAAGAGAAGGTTTAGAAAAGGGACTAGAATAAATGATTAGGATAAATAAAACTAGAGATTCTTGCTTCCGATTTGGAAAGCTAGCAACATCATCAGTCTTATGTAAAATATACAAGATTTGTTTCTTTTCAATCTCCCCAATCTCAAATTATGTTTCTGTTTTTTGGGTTTTTCAAGATAAATAATAAATAAATGTTCCTCCATATCTCTTCTCTCTGCAACAATTAAAAGAAAAAAACATTTATCTTCCTTCTCCAAACTTTGTATTTTTAATGAGTTTGGATTTTATTTCCCAAGGAGGTTGCCTGGGGCTATATTGACTCACTATCATAAACTGCTCTCAGAAATAGTCTTGCTTTGGTTGAGAAAGAAAACAAAAGCAGTAAGATCTGATACTGAGAGAATATGACATTTTATTCCATTCTTAGGTACTTACTTTAGTAAAATGTAAGATAGTAGATATAACAGTAAAATTGTTAAGAGAAATTAAGATTTTATAAGACTGTCCTTATGTGATTTGGACAAGCTATGTAACCAACACTCAGAATTTTGTTTCTATGAAGAAATGGGCTCAGTGCACCCACCTCCAAACCATTAATAGGATGGACTTTCTATTACACATACCCTAAAACAAAAACAAGCCCACCACTAACAAAAAAACCCAATTCAAATCATGAAGTTGTAAGTGAAACAAAATGATTCTATATAGTATGTTCAGTTGCATTTCAATTTCAATTGAGCTTCCGATAGTAACTGGCATGTCTTTCCTCCTTTTTTTCATTTCTTAGTGTGCATCCTTCTACTGTCCTTGTTCACCCTCTCCTGCCTCCTGGATGGCCAAAATACAACTGGGAGAGGGGGAATTAGCAAGACTAGGTTGCATACTCTTCCCTCTGACATCAAAGTTCTCTCATTTCCTTATTTCAAAAATAAGGCTTTCCCTTCCTTCCTGAGTTTCACCTCTGTGCTCTTACTCTCATTTCCTTCCACCCTCTTTCAAGAAGGCACTGTCTCAAATAATACTTCCCTACAGTCACTTTAATCGTTTCTACTCTATTGGCTCCTTTCTTTCTCAAGTCACATATGGATAGCCCTTTTGTGAAATACTATGAAGAGGCCAGTTTCTCAAACAGCAGAGGGCATACCAATCCTGGGGGGAAGAGAAGACTAATGAGGCAAAATGTAATTTCTGCGCACTGCTAGGAGATCTGATTCATGAGGTCTGGAAAAACCACTAAAAATGTTAGACCCACACAATAGGTTACCAGTGATTGTACATTAAGAATGAATTAGAATTGAATTAAAGTTTCTATCACATGTAACTTTTCTTGAGATAGGTATAATTTTGTCATATTATAAACACAACTGGTTTGTATGAGGAAAAGATTACTGAAAATGAAATCAACAGAGTCATCTAATCAAAGGTATTAATTACAAGTCTTTTGTGCACTGACACGTAAATGTGTGAGTTGGCACCCCTATGATAACCTTAGGTACCTCAGGAAGATGGGGAGTTTCCAATGATACCTGAAGAATAAGAACATCCATTAACATGAATAATATTAAAGGTAAATTCTTAATTGATTCTGTGGGAATAAAAAGTTTCTAAGATTCAGTGAAAATTCATAACTGACAAATCCTAAAGGCAAAGGGGATCACTAACAGTATAAAAGATAAGCTTTAAAAAAAGGGGGGGGAAATGACTGGTCTGGCATTCCTTTCCTTGAAGTCTACCTGTGGGAATAACCACCTCTAGTTTAACCATCTAGAAACTCTAAACTGCATGATGAAAAAATAATCCTGGAATGTTTTGTTGAATTATAAAGGCTTATAAATAAACCATTTAAACCACTGTGTCCATTTGTGATTCTTCCTGAAATACTTACAGTCTTAGTCCTTTTAAGTCCCTATTTGCTTTACTGACCTTTTCTTTACCCTCTGGGAAAACCAAACCAAAGCAAACATCTTTTACTTGACCCCCCAAATCTATGCTTTAGAGTTCACTCAGGCAGTCATTGTATTTCCCCTGCTTTCCATTCACTGTCATATTTATTGAAATTCTGATATACACTCAGACTTCTAGCATTATTCCATTGAAATGACACCAAAAGGTCAATTGCCTAATTGTTTAACCCAACTCTTACTATAATATTCACCTAGTTGTCTTTGCACAAGCTGATATTCACAGCCAAATCTTTGAAACCTTCCATTTTCCACTGTGAAACCATGATATTCTTAGTTTTCTTCTAACTCTGGCAGATTTCATTTTCCTTTTTGGCTCTTATTCCTCTTTCCAAAATGCAAATAATTCCCTAAGATTTCATACTTAGCCCTTGATTTTCATCTGCATGAAGGATCTGCTGGCATTCTTATGCTTGGCTTAGTTTTGCTGATCTCTATCTCGAACTCTGATGTCTCAGCCTTAGACCCACATTTCAGATTGTCTGCTGGACGTTTCCATTCAAATGTCACCTCAAAATTCACTTTGGAACTGAACTCCTTGTCATCATCCTAGAAAATCAGCTTTTCTTCTTAAATTCTTATTTCTGTTAACAGCATCATCTCTTCTAATACTACAGGTTTAGATATTTTAATAAGTTTGTTTTTCTCCCCCAATCTCCCATATAAATCAGTCAGTGCATTTGGCTGATCCTTCCCTCAAAATGTTTCCAATATCTGTCCATTTTTCTCCTTTCCTAGAGCTAGCACCCAGTGTAAGTATCATGACTTTTAAATTCCTGACAAGAAGCTCCCCAATGTCTGGAGGCACAAACTCCTTACACAGTTACTCAGGAGAGCAAGGACCAGACTAGATTCTACATTGATCTCAGCTTTGATCACTTGAGTCCTTTCCTACAGATTCTGAGAAAGAGTTCCCCAAACTTGCTAGTTTATTCAAATACCACCAATCTTTCCAGGGGCAATTTAACTCCCATGTTTATCACTATGCCTTCCCAGAAAATTCTAGCCCAGTGTAAGCTCTTTCTTCCACTTAAATCACCTGTGAGTCTACTGTACACATCTATGATACCTGCTATTTTACTATTTAACTTTTCCCATGCATATATAGAAGACACTAAATGATCACTGACTAAAGAACGACCACACTCTGACTTATAAATTCCTGAGTTTCTAAAGATACTGTTTCTATATTTTGGTGAGCAACAGGAGAATAAAACCTAGTATGAGCATAATTTAAAAAAACAAACCAGGTGCAGTCTATAGATTATTATTGAGGGTTATTTTCTAGAGACCCTACTAGTACTTATAAATAATTCCACACACCAAATGAACAGTGTTCTTTTTAAGGTACAACTTGCAGTGGGACTATTAATTTTTGGTGCACATTCCATATATTCATCAAACAGTTTTCAGATACAATGACATTATCTAAGTACTGTGTCACTGGATTATACAGCATCATTGTATTGGGGGAGGGAGTTAGAATACATTTTCCAGTACTTAGTACGGGACTTCTTCCTTAATTGTGTAATGGCTTTCCACTGTGGGAAAAGGTAGTTCCTGAGAAGTGCTTTCCGAAACAGATATATCATTTTTTATTGTCTATTTTCTTATGCGTTATAGGGTTATCTTTAGTGAAATCTGTTTAATTTAAATGCTAATAGTGGCAGTACATACAGTATTTTTTCACCATATTTCTCACAATATATCAGAAATTCTGAAGTCATTCAATATATGAAGCTTTTCAAGATGACCTTAGGAAAGCATTTTACTATCTTTAGGTCACTAGCTGGCATCACTGTCTAAAAGCTGCCTAACAGCTACAGGTATTATAGATGATAGTTCCAAATGGAAGCCTGGTGAAATGTAATTAACACAAAAGGAAATAAGATTTTAAAAAGTCCTGTTCGATATTTAAGTATAGGAGCTACAGCTTAAAGGCACCAGTCCGTAGAGCATGTGACTCTTCATCTCGGGGTTGTAAGTTCAAGCTCCATATCGGGTGGAGAGACTACTTTAAAACAATTAAATCTTAAAAAAAAAAAAAAAAAGCAAGCTTAGATACAGGGCAAATGTATTTACCAGATAAGAAATTTTCTTTGTCTTTTATTTTTTAAATATTTACCTATTTTTGAGAGAGAGAGAGAGAGAGAGAGAGAGAGAGAACGCACACAGGCAGAGGAAGGGCAGAGAGAGACAGAGACACAGAATCCGAAGCAGGTTCCAGGCTCCAAGCTGTCAGCATGGAGCCCGATGTGCAGCTCGAACTCACAAACCACAAGATCATGACCTGAGCCAAAGTTGGATGCTTAATCCACTGAACCACCAAGGTGCCCCCAGATAAGAATTTTCAAGGGCAGTTTCCAAGTGTCTCTTGAATTTTTAAAAACTTATCCTAGAGTCCATGATCTTGAAAGCTCAAGAAAATAATTTACTTTTTCTGTGCCTCTTTAATGTTTTAGGCCGCATACTCTCTTTCCTGGTATAGTGGAGGTAAAGATCCATGTGGGGAGGAAATCCTAAGAATAAATAAAGGGTTTCTTCTCTCTTCTTGGCCAAGAATACAGTTACATTCACCTGACCTCAATAAGGGAAAATAGAATTTTATTGCACAGTAGTTATATGTTCTAGGAAATATATTCCTGAAGAGTACATGGAAAACAGAGAAGAATAAGATGCATTAAAAAAAAAAAGAAAGAGGGGTACCTGGGTGGCTCAGTTGGTTAAGCATCCGACTTTGGCTCAGGTCATGATCTTGTGGTTCATGAGTTCAAGCCCTGTGTCAGGCTCTGTGCTGTCAGCTCAGAGCCTGGAGCCTGCTTCGGATTCTGTGTCTCCCTCTCTTTCTGTCCCCCAACTCCACTCAGGCTCTGTTTCTCTCTCTCTCTCAAAAATAAATAAACATTAAAAAAGAAAGAAAGAAAGAAAAAGAAAAGGAAAAGGGATACCTGGCTGGCTCAGTCGGCAGAGCATGGGACTCTTGATTTCAGGGTTGTGAGTTCAAGCCCCATGTTGGGCACAGAGATTACTTAAAAACAGGGCGGGGGGGACATCCTAACAATATCTGGTGATATATGTTTGATAAAATAGTTTAAAAAGAAATGCAACATTAAAGATGGCACTAATATAAAGGACTTGTTTATCCTCACCTTTTTGGACCTCCAACAACGGCAGTACACAGCTTTATCTCCCAAATCCTCCATGTCAAAAGCATGTACTATCTTGGGGTTGTCTTTCTGGATGTGAAGGTTTACCATAGATTTGTTGCGATGATCTTTAACATAAAATCTTTTGTAAGCTAGATAACCAATCGCAGCTGTACCAGCAGCAATAGTAACTGCTGCGATCCATTCAACTAGAGTAAGGAAGGAAAACAGGAATAATTATCAAAACCAAAATATACGCTAATAATGTGTATTTTTACTAACATGAATATTCAGGAAATCCAGTTTTTGAGTTAAGCATCCCAATAATCAAAGGTTTTTACTGTTAACAAAATGATCACAACACATTGGTGTAATAGTTCTTGTTAAGACTTTCCCCAGCCTTTACTGAGGTAATTGTATATTTTCTATTGAATGCTGATGGCTAAATCAAGGTCGAAGGAAACTTAAAGATTATTTTATAGATGGACAAGGAAAAACCATGCTTAATAATTTTTAAACTGTTCATAAATAGATTTAAAATACACGTAAGCCTGTAGATACCTATTGCTTAAAAACAGACAAACAAACCCTGATACATTAAAAAATTCAGATGACGGGGTGCCTGGGTAGCTCAGTGGTTGAGTGTGTGACTTCAGCTCAGGTCATGGTCTTGCAGTTCGTGAGTTCGAGCCCCGCGTCGGGCTCTGTGCTAACAAACGGCTCAGAGCCTGGAGCCTGCTTCAGATTTTGTATCTCTCTCTCTCTCTCCACCTCCCCTGCTCATGCTCTGCCTCTCTCTGTCTCTCAAAATAAATAAATGTTAAAAAAAAAATTCAGATTACAAAGACTCCCCTCCCCCCAAAAATCAGGAGGTGATTATGTTAATAAAATGACTAATCAGAGTTCATTTAAATAGTAGGTCCTTTAGTGATTTTAAAATGTAAAATAGGGGTGCCTGGGTGGCTCAGTCAGTTAAGTATCTGACTTCTGCTCAGGTCATGATCTCCTGGTCTGTGAGTTCCAGCCCTGTACTGGGCTCTGTGCTGATGGCTCAGAGCCTAGAGCCTGTTTCAGATTCTGTGTCTCCCTTTCTCTCTGCCCCTCCCCCCTCACTCTCTGTCTCTCTCTCTCAAAAATAAAATAAACATCATAAAAAATTTTTTAATGTAAAACAGAACTGGTATCTGAAGGAAAAAAAGGACAAATGAAACAAAACATAACTGGTATCTGAAGAAAAAACAAATAAAGGACAAATAAAACAAAACCACCCCTTAACACTAAACATTCAAAGAAATATATCCAGTAGGATTCTGGGCTTCAAAGTCATTCAAAAGTGTTTGTTTTTAAATTTCAAAGTGCTTTCTCATTAGAATAAAAATCAGAATGTATTAATTTCATATAAAAGATGAATATAATTAGTCTCTAATTACAGAGAATATAATATTCTCACTTAATATATTCTAAATTTCCATTATCCACCAGTGTATGAGGATTGAATTCTCTACAAACTTCATTTTAAATTTAATGACATTTTTCTACTCAATTATTTGCTTGACTAACAGGCCATGTTTTCATGTTGCCTTCAAGGAGCCCTTAGAAACCCAAGCACTTAACTACCCCAATTCCACAGAACGCTGGAGAGAAGAAAGCTCTGCATAGTCTGGTTAGCCTCAGCCTCAGAGGAGAGTTGTCTATTCCAAGCATGGAGTGGACTGCAAGGAAGAAGTTGAACAGGGGTCAGGGTAAACACACTGGACTGCTTCCCAGCACTTCCTGAGTCAGATCTTCACAGTATCTCAAATAAATTCCCAGACTATCGAATAAAGCCCTAGAGAGATAAGTACAAAAAACATATTCCAAGGCCAAATAAAAACATATAATGAATAATTAACTGTATGGCTTACTTGCACTAGAGTCAAATTTCTTATATGATTAATCACCATTCCTAATAGTGCCCTACATTAAATTGGAGCAAGCTCATTCTTACAAAACTGTAATGGGAAGGAACAACCATGGTATTATTTACCACGGAACTCTCTTGAGAAAGTATTCTCTATGTCAGGAGCTGTAGCAATGCACTTCTAAGCTAATGGAAAGTCACTCTGAACAGCTAATGTACCTATCACAAAATGGGGTAAAATATTCCTTTGCTTGGTATATGCTCAATTATGTTGGCTAAATTTTATCATTAGTATAAACTTAAAAGGAGGAAATATCCCAAAAGAATAAAATAACACAACTCCCTAGATACTGTTGATCTTAGTTACACCTTACTTTTTAGGTGAATTATGAAGTAATCACTAACGATTTATTTTAATGGTGCCTACATATTACAAAAAGGCCTGAGATCCAAGGAACAACTAAAATTGGTTAAGATTAATTTGTCTCGACATAAAGAGGGAGTCCTATAGGAATTTCTGTCTGAAGCTAATGATAGGTTAAAAGAATCTTTAACCATGAAAACATTCTTGTAGTCTCTTTCCTCTGAATCCAATATTAGCCACTGAATCCAAATGGTGACTTTTCTTTTAAAACTTTACCTCCCTGGAATTTTTGACAGTGGAATAAATGACAGAATAACTGACACAGAAAAGAGGCAATAGAAAATGAAAGAAATGGGAACTGACTCTAGATATTACTGAAAAGTAGCTGCCCCATGGGGAATCAAAACATGCACTGTAACCCTACCCCTTAACAAGGGTCACTTTTGACCCTATATAAATGTCACAGTACCACGTGTGCTAGGAAAATGGCTTTGCATTTGCTCCAATTGATTTTTCAGAATCATAGAGCCAGATAAATTCTTAAGAATTTCCCTTTTCCCTCTTCACAAATCCTAATTCTCTAATTTGTCTCATTAGAGACAAATAGAAAAGTTTCCAGAATAAGAAATTTGTTTTATCATTTCCTTATTGCAGCCTGAATCAGTTTTTTTTCTGGCAAAAAGCTGTGGATGCCACTGGCAACTCTAGAGAAAAGAAGGAAAAGGAAACAATGTAGAGATAGTCAAGAATGACAATGGATTTAAAAGTCAATAATTAGAATAGAGAAAGAATTGAAAACCCAAGATAGTAAACAAATAAAAACAATAAAACCCAAGTGATACTTAGTTCTTGGTAGCAGGTATCTTCTATTAAGAATAAACACAATCTCAGAGGCAAAAAGAGATTTTACCAAGACTCAATTTTTAAAGACATTTCAGTTGGCAACTCTCAGACACTCTTTATCTTGAGCACTACTTCTGCCTCTTTGGATTTTATCCTCACTTCCCTTCTCTATAGATAGCTCTCTACAGGTAACAGTATTTCTACAGTTAGATCAAACTCCACTCTGCCCAATTTTGCTTAACAGTGCTTTCTATGTACACAAAGAAATACAACTGATAAGCCAATATAAAGAACAAAATGCAGAAAATACCTTTCTATATAATCCCTCCCATTCTTACTCTTCCCTTGGTTTACTACTGTATAACCCTGGATTGTATAACATAATATTGGTTTTCTCTCAGCATTATTCAGAGATTGAGAAAACATAAACTTGTCTCCAAATCCTTTGTTTATAACCCATTCCTCAGCTTTTCTCTACTGTGGGAATAATTTTGCTTTAACTTAGAAATCTCACCCTTTCTGTTCCTTTAACCTCTTTTCTGTCCAAAATGGTCCTCTCTTGCCCAGTGTCAACTGCCACAGAATCAGAATGTTCTTTTCTTCTTGGGAGAGGGGAAGGGGAGCTGTGTTTAAATCTTTGCCTCCCTAGGTCTCTTCCCCAGATTGGTAGGGTGTGCCTGGTAATGTTTTTTTCTCAGGCCTGGCACACAGGTGGTGTTCAATGTTAGCTGGGTAAAAAGAAATAATAAATTACTAATTTGAATTTGCAACTCCATCTGTCCATCTTACCATCACATTGCTCTTATACCAAATGACTTATCTTTGGCCTCATCTTAACTACTGTATCAAAGTGTGGGATTTAAACATTTCAGATTAAATATAAACCTGTATTATGGAACATTTCAGACATATATACAGGGATTACTATAATGAACTCCTATGTACCCTCACCCAGCTCCACCAAGTATCAACTCACTACCAGTCCTATTTCATCTATAGACCCCAACAACCCCAATATTTGTTTATTGTTTATAACCTGAAGGAGCAGATTCAATGAGTTTTGGAGGTATCAAGGAGCAAGACATTTAGTAAACTTCCTAAAAGTCATATACTGGGTATGAGGAGGAGTCACTAGACTGGGGACTCCATAGTAGTGACTATAACAAACTAGTATCTGGTATCAAATAAAAAATAAGTTCGGTATACGTATGTTGATTATGCCTCAATAAGGGGGAAAAAAAAGGCTGGTATCATTCACCAAATGGGTATTAAGAATCATCTCACTGCATGGGATCTTAGGATTTTAATTCCACTTATCTTCACTGCCTCTCCCAGATTCATGTCCTGGCCTGATCCCCATTAATTTTATTTATAACCCACCACCCATTATTTTTCTTCTGAATATAAAGGAGAATTCTGCATGCATAGACACATCCTTTTATTTTTTATTTAACATATACTTAAAAACAGCTTACCTCGCTATATACTTTTCTAAGCCCTTTATAATTATTAACCTATTTAGTTGAAAACAAGTATCTTAATTCATCTTCCCCAAACTCAAAAATGCAGATTTTTTTAGTGTGGTTTAAAAATTCAGAAAAAAATGAAATCTAAACATTACAAGGTGGATTCCTAAGACATTATCTGTCCCTACCTTGCCACATTACTATACTACATTTGAGGAAGTAAGAAGGTGCTGGTTAAAGAGTTTTACAAAGGTTTTGTGTCTTTTGGCAGTCCTCCTAACAGCCTTTATGTTTTTAGGTGAAATATAAAGTAGTTACTTCTAACAAAGTTGAGTACTTCAAGTTTAAGCTGATCACCCTCTTCACCAAGCAATTTCCTGTCCCTTAGAGAAGGGCAAGTTAATGGGAAAGTCACCTTTGGATTCCCCTATGGTTAGATTAAAAAAAAGCAACCACAAACTTGTCTTGATTCCAAGAAAGACTAGCCTGCAGATAGTGTTAAGAAGTCCTAGAGTTCACCTACTTCACATTTCAATAGTATGCTATCTCAATGGTTTAGTGCCCATTTACACCAAATGACTCCACATTTTAAAAACCCATGTTGGAACCTTCCAGCCTATATCATGTAAGTGCAAACTGTCTTCCTATAGAATTATCAGTGGCTTAAGTCAAACAAGTATCTTATTTTACACAACAGTCTTATTCCTGAGAAAATACAGGTTTGGGTTTTTTTTAAATCAAAAACAAAAATCCCTATTTTAAATGCACCAAGGTGCCTCTATTTAAAGGACTCTCAAGATGAGCATCCTTTGAAACAATTTTTGCAAATAATCACCTCCTACATACTTCATTAGTAACTTAAAAATGTCATGGGTTATCCACCGTAACTCTGCCAGGTTGCCAGGTAACTTTTGGCAACAGAAGTGGAATTCTCCAACTTAAAGAGTGGATTACAAAATTAGGTCTCAAGTTAACAAGGAGCCTTTACAGAACCTGGCATTGACTCTAGATGCCCAATATTTACTAAATGAATCAATAGGGCTCTTTTAAATTAACTTCTGGACAATCTCTTTACCTTTACTTAACTACTGTTACAGACAACCAAACTATGAGACATGGCATTTTATACCTGGGCAGAGAGATCGCGTGTATCACGTAGCTGGTGCACACAGTATTATATTAACAGTTATACCACCACCAAGGATTATTACAATGTGAAGGTCTACATTAATCGACTGCTAGAAAAGTCTCTTAATTTTAATTGGACCTATGTTTCCAAAGCTAGACTAGCACAAGGAAAGCATGGCTGAGAAAGCTGAGAGCTCAAAGAACTCCGTTTTCAATCCTCTCTCCTGGACTACTGCTGATGTTGAGTGCCAGATGCCAGAGGGCTATAATTACAAAAACAAAAAAACTGGGAAAACTGAACTCGGATTGGTTTTCTTTCCTCAAAAAAAAAAAAAAAAAAAAGAAATATGCAAAACTGGGATGTGATTACTCAAACATTGCTTCAGGCATGCAGGAAATCGACAGTCTGACGGTGATTTAAACCTGAGAAGGGGGAACCGATTTTTTTTTTTTTTAACCTTTCCTCTTTTCCAGGCCCTGTGACTTAACACAGAAGTGTCTCATGGGAGAACAAGAAAAAAAAGCTAGCGGCGGAACCATTAGGTTTTAGGGTTTGGCTAGTTTAGGAATACTTGGTCCAGACGGGTAGATGCCTCCGTGGCCCCCATGCCTGGAGAGATAACCAATCCTTACCCTGACATCGCTCCCTTTCCCGGTCTTGCCCAGGACGCTCGCAGGCCCGCCCAGCCCTTGCCCTTCTACATCTCAAGGTTACAGGACTCGCGGGCTCGCATGGCAGCGGTAACAGCCCAGACAGGAGTTGAGGAAGCTGCAATCGGTGCGCAGGCCTCCAGCCTCACCCGTTCCCAGGTCCCACTTCACCTCGTACGCTGGAAGACAGACTCATGGCGCCGTCGCTTGCAAGGCGTATGCACAGGACACTAAGCACAAACAGGCTCCCACGGAGGGCAGGAGTCAAGGTGCGAGAAACGTCCTGCGTGCACCAACTCCAGGCCGCTACGGCGCAGGCGCCGCGGCTGGCCGTAAGCACGTGTGTATTGCCACCCTGGCTGATGATGAGCATGCGCGGAGCTGCGTCCCGGCCTTAAGTCTTGAGTCGGGATTTTGACAGCCCCAATACTGGGGAGCAGGAAGAGACTTAGAGACGTAGCAACTGAGTGTGCGCAACCCTAAGGGGCGGAGTCCTGGAGCCTGGGGGCAGGGCTTTGAGAATAGACAAGCTAGGCCAGACGTTTAGTCTCTTCCAGGTGTGCGGGTTTCTCTGGGCAAAGGACAGGTGCTGTAATAACACTTGCCATAATCAGGTATCTAAGATCTTATCCACAGTTTTCTTGCTCAGTTCTGCACCTGCAAGACCAGGTCCAGTCTAAGTAGAAAATGCCAGTGGCAGACACACAGGTATCAATTGTGGAGTGCTATTTCAAAACCTCACTCCTGGCGTGCATCACTTTCTAATGCTTTTGAGTCAATTATCTCTGGGAACCTTGGAACCTGAGCTAAGGGTTGAGGGGGGGGGGGAGCGGCTTATTTCTGCAGAAAAATGTACTGCCCCCCTCCCCCCAAGATTATTCTCTATCTTCTACAGTCTGAAATTAGTGTCGGTTAAAAAATATTTTTTATAAAAGCAGTTTAGGGGGGTTGGAATTGACTCAATGGATGTTTTGGAGATACGTTTTTAAAGAAGCTGCCTGTTTATAACTCCTATTGTCTCTATGCAGGGTGGGAGTTGGAGGGATTGTAGCCTCCGAAGCCATACTTGGCACAACTACTGCCTCCCAACTCTCAACACTTGACTGATTGCTCTTCATCATTGGGAGCCTCTGGCGTCTTGAGCTGGACCCCAATAAGCGCTGAAACTCCCACTGAATGAATGAAGGTACAACAGCTCCGCTGGCATTGTAACGCCAGCTGAGGAGTGGGTGTGAGAAAGACCTGGAACGCGCTCGCCCCACCCGGTATCCATCAGCTCTCCCGGGCGGCGCCGAGCTCCCGCCCCGCTGCGGGGGGTCCCGTCGGGCAGCCTCTGGGCATGCTCAGTAGCAGCGGCAGCCGCGGGTCGCGCAGTCGGAAGCTCGCGGCTGCGGCGGCTGTGCAGGCGGCGCTGACGCGCGCGGCAGCTGAGGGGACTGGAGGACGGCGGGAGGGGGCGGGAGCGCTGGAGGTGGGGCCGCCGTCGCCGTCAGGGCCCCTGGGAGCGCGGGGCGCCGCCGCCACCGCCACCTCTCCTCGTCTCGGTTCCGTCTCCAGGGCTGCGGCGGTAACTGTGGCCGCAGCTGCAGAGCAGCGGGAGTCAGGAGCTGCGCTCCGCCGAGAGTTGGGCAGGGGAGCGCCTGCGCCTCCGCGGCGTCATGGGCCCCCTTCCCGGGCCTCAACGGGCACTAGCCGCGGGAACCCCCGGGCCTCCTCGCGGCCAAGCCTGAGCGACCCCCGGGTTCTCCGGCTCCCCCTCCCTCCGCCCTATTTTTTTCCTGCTCTCGCTGCAGCTACCGCTTCGGCTCTGTGTTATGGCAACGGAGCCGCCATCCCCCCTCCGACTCGAGGCTCCTGGCCCCCCAGAAATGCGGACCCCACCCGTGAGCGAGCCCCCCCCCGAGGGCATCCCGAAGCCGGCAGGCGGCAGGCTCCGCTTCCTCAATGGTTGCGTGCCCCTCTCGCATCAGGTGGCCGGGCACATGTACGGAAAGGACAAAGTGGGTAAGTGTGGGTAGCGCGGGGCTCGCCGCTCCCCTTCCGCCTCCGCGAACCCCCGGCCGGCAGAGGCAGCTTGGCGCTCACCGGCCGGGCTGGACTCCCTGCGGTCTGGGCGATCAACTACCCCCCCCCCCCCCCCGCCGGCTTCTTCCGCTGTCACCCAGAGCTCTCCTCGCGACCCTTGCAGCAAGGACTCGAAAGGGGGGCGATTTCTAGGGTTGGGGGCGTCAGACTAGCGGCAGGAGGTGGCGGGGAGAGGAGTGCCTGGTCTCTTCAGGAGGGTGGATGTTGGTTGGAGACGGCGTTGTTAGTGGGGGGAAAAAAAAAGGAACTTCATTTTCACTGGACGGGGAAGTAAATTCTCCCCTGCGCACAAGGTCTGTTTATTATAGGCGGGTAGCTATTGCACAAGAAAAGGAATGAAATGCAGATGATGCTAATCTGGTGCTTCTCTTCTTTGTGCAGCTGCATAGCTGGAGGGAAAGAAAAAATACAGGGCTTATTTCATTGATTCATTGAGGGCAAGAAAAAATATATGGCTTATTTCATTAATTGATTGACTGACTGACTGACTGACTGACTGTTTGGAAACGCTTGTCTTGACTTACCCGAGATCTTTCTCCCTGCCCCGCAGAGAGGTTTTTCTGCTATCCCCTGGTTCTCAGGAGGCGTGGTTCCGGTAGTGCAGAAACTCGAATTCAGGGTAGGAAATAAACCCTGCTGTAGTACTAGAATGGTACACAGTTATAGACATTCAGTTATTCTTGATTATCTTTTTAAGACTATGTCATGGCCTGTGTAACGCATTTTGTGAGCCTACCACATTCGAAGTACAATACAGGACCTATCATAATTTATTCTCTTGGTGATGTAAAAGTTCAATTTAGGAACCATAATTCACCTAGCTTACTCACACTGGTACTCTGTGCCATGATTACTTGGGGAATCTGATATATGAGAATGTGAGTAGTGGGGGTCTTAGACTTGGAAACCACTAGATACTTTGGTTTATGCTAGTAAAATGATTCGGGTTTAGGCTGGTAAGATAATACTGACCTTTTTAGATGAGATAACTGAGACCAACCCTGGTTATGTGACAAGCCTGAAGGCACACAAGCTACCGTGTGTTAGAATTGGGAAACCAAGGGTCCTGCCTCACTCAGTACTGTATTTTTCCACTGTGTATTGTTCTTACAGATTAACAACTCAACAAGGGTATTTGAAAATGGATGAGTACTCTTTTGAATGTATGTATGTTATTTCTCAAAGAGCAACATTTCTTCCTGCTTTTATCTTTACCTAACCTTTCTTTTCTCTTGTTGAAAGTTAAGCATTAATGATCATATCCTGTAGATTGCATGCCTTTCTCCCCACTGAATTGTGTGTTCCTTGAAGTTAGAGACCTCATAGTCTTGTATTAGAGATTAAATTGAGAAATGTTGAGGGGTGACTGGGTGGCTCAGTCCGTTTGAGCATCTGTTGGTTTCTGCTCAGGGCATGATCCCAGGGTGGTGGGATGAGGCCAGTGTTGGACTCTTTGCTGAGTGAGGAGCCTGCTTAAGATTTTCTCTCTCCCTCTCCCCTCCCCTCCCTTTTCCTCTCTCTCTAACATAAAATATAAAAAAATAAAAATAAAATAAGGCTTTAAAAAGAATTGGGAAATGTTGAAAGGGTGAAAAATGACAGTTTTTTTTTTTTTTTAGTACACACAGGTAAGGAAACAAATACAGTTCTCAAGATGCTTAGCCTAAATGGAAGGAAACAATGCATTCTTGTGTGTGTCTCTTCTGGTAATGAGAGTTTGAGAGTAATTATGGAATTAGTGTTAATAGGCTTATATTACATACTTATTGATTTATTTTAATGAATTGTAATGATAATATTCCTAATAATATTTTAGAAGCTGAAAAAAATAATTGTTTCCCTCAGGGTCCCTAGAGATCGGCTCATGTGCAACAGAGTATATGGATAAACAAAAAATCCCAACATAAACACAGTCTCAATGGTGATTGTCATTTGAGATTGTAACCATTGCTTATCAAAGTATGTAATAGTGAGCCTGTTGCCTGTTCACTAATTACAAATGTACTCTAAATGTGACTTTAAGCCACTTTTCAAAACAGTGGCTGAGAGAGTTAATTTGTCACCCAAATTACCTAATTAAAGTTAGTTGAGATTCTAAATAGTTGTTAATTTTATTGTTGCATTCAATGTAAAATAAGCTTTTTTTTTTTCAATTTTGTAAGGTTCTCTTGATGAGGGGTAGCTTCAAACATACTGTACTAACAACCTAATAAATATTTTGTTGTATTTAATTCTCAATTATGTACACAACCTAACATATATTGTTAGTGGAAGGACACCTGAGGATGATAATCTTCCCTGTTCATAAAATGGATAACAAGATAGTCAGTAATTCAAAGTTCAAGAGTGTCTCTCTACTATCATAAATCACTTATAGTTGTAAAGTACGTTGTGTAGATCATACTTCAGTTTGCCTGTCAACTGAAATTCTCAGAATAAACTTTCTTAAAGACATTGTGTGGATATTTGTTTTGCTTTTTAAAATTTTTGTTACTGTCATTAAGTAAAGGTTTATCAGTTTAGGATTGATAAACCTATCTCCAAAAAGGAGTTGTTGGCTTTGTTAAATTAAAAATTAAGAACATGGAACCAATTGCACAAAGGCACTTGAACACAAAAATAGATTTTGTTACAGTTGAGTAATAAGAATATGTTATAGTTTTGTTATCAGTTATATTTTATATTTTTCGATGAAATAAGATTTCATGAATCATATTTCATTGAAGAACATTTCAGTCATTTCTAACAATACAAAGTTGTGTGTGTGTGTGTTTTAATTGTTAAAGTAGTACATGATCTTTTCGGAAAAAAAATTCAAACAGCATAATTGTACCCTTTCCCCTCCTCTCCATCTTCCAGAGGTAGTCACTGGTAACTATTCCTCCTATATCCTTTGAGGTTTTTGTTTCTGGGCACATACATAAGAACATTAATACAACTCTGATTTTTTGTACGAAAACATGTATCAGCAACTTTTTGTTTTAATTCTGTATTATGTAGTATATCCATATTTTTGTACTTATAATACACTTCATTTTTTTAAAATACACCTCATTATATGCTTATATATAATATACTTCATTCTTTTAGAAAACTATTGTGTTCTACAGTATATCATAATTTAACTATTCCTCTAGTGGTGGATTTTTATATTTTCACTATATTTTTGCTATTATAAATATGTATTAAGCATTTTGTACATTATAGTATAGTGTATGTTATACATCGTGCAACATTTTCTATAGGGAGGTTTCACAAAAGTGTAAATGCGATCAATTTAAACTCCCAGAGCTCACCAAAGTTAGCATGAAATCTTCATTTTGTTTTGACATATAACATGTACCATTAATTTCTTTCAAAGGTCCTTAAACTTTCAAACAAATATTTGAAATCTGGTATTTGTTTCTTGATCCAACTAAGGATATAGAAATGAGGTAGTCTATAGGTAAAAGAATTTAAAGTGATGTTATTTATTTTGGTTTATGGTCTATTTTATTAGATATGCCCTGAAACTAATTGACTTAAAATACTTTCAGACTTAGAGAAAAGTTGCAAGAACAATACAGAGAACTTAACGTTTTGTGGAATTTCTCTCTTTATGCCCATTATTTTGGGGGAACTATTTGAGAATAGGTTGCATATATCTTGCCCCTTTTACACAGCAGTACTTCAGTGTGTATTTTCTTTATTTTTGTTTTTTGTTTTTATTTCTTTTTTTAAATTTTATTTAAATCCAAGCTAGTTAACATATAGTGTGGTAATGGTTTCAGGAGTAGAATTTAGTTATTCATCACTTACATAGAACACCAGTGCTCATCCCAGTAAGTGTCCTCCTTAATGCCCATCACTCATTTAGCCCATCTCTCCACCTAACACCCATCCAGCAACCCTCAGTTTGTTCTCTGTATTTAAGTCTCTTGTGGCTCTCTCTGTTTTTATCTTGTTTTTATTTCCCTTCCCCTATGTTCATCTGTTTTGTTTCTTAAATGCCACATATGAGTGAAATCCTATATTTATCTTTCTCCGACTGATCTATTTAGCTTTGCATAATACACTGTAGTTCCATCCATGCTTTTGCAAATGGCAAGATTTCATTCTTTTTGATCACTGAGTAATATTCTATTGTATGTAGATACCACATCTTTATCCATTCATCAGTTGATGGACACTTGGGCTCTTTCCATAATGTGGCTATTGTTGATGGTGATGCTACAAACATTGGGGTGCATGTGCCCCTTTGAATCAGTATTTTTGTATCCTTTGGATAACAGTGTGTGTTTTCTAGGAGTATACTTCAGTGTGTATTTCTGTAACCATAGCATGTTTATCAAATATGGGAAATTTAACAGTGATACAGCGTTTTATCTAATTTGTTACCTGTAGTCCATAATCTAATTTTGGCAACTGTTCCAATGCCTTTTATCACATTTATCGTATTTTTCTCAGCCCAGGATTTAGTTCAAGATCATTTATTGCATTTAGTTGTCCTGTCTCTTAGACTCCTTTAATTTATAACAATTCCTCAGCCTTTGTCTTTTATGACATTGTCATTCTTTATGAGTACAGGCTAGTTATTTTATGAAATGTTCTTTAATTTGAATTTCTGATGGGTTGTCAGGATGAGATTCAGGTGATGCATTTCTGATTTGAGCATTATACAAGTGTGTTCTCCTTAAGGTATCACATCTGGGGGCTCATAGTGTGCATCTGCCCATTATTAGTAATATTAATTTTGATCATCCTGTCCAGTTGTGGTCTGGCTTCTCCAGTATGTAGTTAATATTTTTCCCTTTGCAACTAATAAGCTGTTTGTGAAGAGACACTTTGAGATCATGATATATCCAGATCTTCATCATATTCTAGCCCTAGATTTGGCATTTATGGATGATTCTTGCCTGAAGCAATCTTTACTCTGAGAGTTAAAAAATTGTGATTTTTTTTTTCTTCCCAATTCTATCACTCCTATTTTAACAGCAGTCTGAGAAATAGCCCTCCCTTTACTCCTATATATGTATGTCCTTTTTTTTCTAAGTTTGTTTACTATCTTGAGAGAGAGGGCTCATGTGGAAGGAATTGAGGGTGCAGGGAGAAAGAGGGAGAGAGAGAATCCCAACCAAGCAGCCTCTGTGCTCTGAGTGCAAAGCCCAGCATAGGTCTGGATTTCATGAACTGTGAAATCATGACCTGAGCTGAAATCAAGCGTTGGACACTTAACCGACTGAGCCACCCAGGTTCCCCTGTCATTTATACTGTCAGTTTGGACCCATAGATTCTTATTTTATAAAGTGTCATGACCCTTTATAGAACGTATTTATTTTCCTGTTCAAATTGTTCCATATTTGGTTAGTGGGAGCACTTCCTTTCTTTATGTCACAAGTTATTTTAGACTCATCTCCTACTTTCCCTTCCCAGTTCTAGAACTAGCAATTTCTCTCAGGGGCCCTGGTTCATTTTCAGTGAGAAATTGTATTTGGAAACCAAGATCTGGGTGCTATTGGAGTGTTACTGCTTCCTGGCCTTTTCAGTAAACGTAACTGAAAAGAATGTGTAAATATTTTAGAAATTCTAATTTCCTACTAATACTTCCGATGTCATTCCAGCTTCACAGAGTTCTTCCTTTTCCTTTCCTTTCCTTTCCTTTCCTTTCCTTTCCTTTCCTTTCCTGATTCTAAATTTATATTTCCCATCTTCCTCAGTGAGAACTCTGGCTCCCAACATTGTTAATGTTTTTTGTGGGTTTTTTGGGTTTTCCTGTTGTTGTTGTTCTTTTGCTTGATCCTATAATTTTCAGAATTTCTATACACACCCTACTGTAGAAAACAAACCTAGAATAAAGAATTCAAAATGAAGTTCCCTTTTACCAAGGGTGTGTGGTTGGAAACTCTGTAAAAGTTTTTTGGATTAGGGTTTTGTTGTTTTTGTTTTGTTTTGTTTTTTGGTTATTTTTACCCCTTCTTTAAGGTAATATTATTTATTTGAAATACAGTTGGATTTATTTGTTTCTGTTTAAATTCAGTTCCTTCCCTTCATTTTTTATTTAATTATGTATTTTTGAATGCTTGTAAAATGAACATGCTTTCAAAAGGTTTACAGAAAGCTCTATCAGAAGTGTCACTCCAGGGGAGCCTGAGTGGCTCAGTCAGTTAAGCGGCTGACTCTTGATTTTGGCTCAGGTCATGATTTCCCAGTTTGTGAGTTCAAACCCCACAATGGGGTCTGCACTCGCAGTGAGGACTGGTTCTGATCCTCTGTCTCCCTATCTCTGCCCCTCTTCCACTTGCTAGCATGTACACACACACACACTCTCTCTCTCTCAAAAATAAATATAAATGTTCAAAAAATTTTTTTAAAAACAGTGTCACTCCATTCTCTGTCACTCCACCCATTTCTTAGCATCCCTTGTAGGTATAATGTCATTGTTTTCTGATTTATCCTTTCTAAGTTACTTGTTGCAAAAATAAGCAGATATGTATAAATTTTCACATTTTTCTTTCTGACACAAAAAGTAGTATGCGATATATACTGTTTTGCACTTCACATTTTAAACTTAGTATGTCTTAGAAATCAGTAGTATCAGTTCATAGAGTGCTTCCTCATCCACTTTTACATCTCTGCTGTACTCCATTGTGCATGTACCCCAGTTTTTTCAATCAGGTTTCCTGGATTTGTTTTTGGACTTTTATTTATTTTCATTGATTTATTTGTTTATCCTAGCAGTAATATCTCATTGTTTTAATTCAGTGAGGTATTGAATCTTGATTACATCCCATTTTCTTTTTCAAGATTGTCTTGACAGTTTCTGGTCCTTTGCATTTCCATATAAAATTTAAATCAACTTGTCATTTTTCCCGAGAAAAGGTAAGGTTTTGTGTCTGCTTTGAGTCTGTAGGTTGCTTGGGTGAAAATTGGTTTCTTTATAATACTGAGTCTTCAATACGTGAATATGGTATATCTCTCCATTTATTTAGGCCTTCTTAAATTTCTCTTAGTCATAGTTTTCAGTGTAGAGATCTTACACAGCATTCATTAGATTTTCTCTAAGTATTTGATGCTACTGTAAATTGTACTGCCTTTTAAAGAATTTTTATTTTATTTTGGAAAAATTTTAAACTTACTTAAAAGTTGCAAGAATGGTACAATCAACTAATGTATACCATTTATCTAGGTTTACCTATTAATATTTTGCCACATATGCTTTATCACTCTCTGTATTTGATAATGATTTTGCAGAACCATTTAGGATTAAATTGCAGACCATCAGGACCTCTTTTCTCTAAATAATTAAGTCTGTCCTAAAAATGAGAACTTTTCTTACCTAACCATGGTAAAATGATCAAACTGAGAATATTTAACTTTAGGTTTTTGGTATTTTTTCTATGATATTCTTTGTAGCAATTTTCCCCCATCTAAGACTACAGATTGCATTTAGTTATTAGGACTCTTTAGTTGCCTGTCATTTGGAGCAGGTTTTCAGTTTTTTCTTTATGTTTTTTTATAACTGAAATATATGAAGAGTATATGCATGGCTTTTTGTAATATTCTTTAAGTTTGCCTAATTCTTCATGATTAGATTCAGATTAAGGCATTTTGGTCAGAATACTGTATTAGTTATTTTGAGTTCTTGAAGCATATCATAAAGCACAGAATGTCAATTTCATTACTGGTGTTGTGACTTTGATCACCTGGTTAGGTGATATCTGCCGGATTTTCCACTGTAAAGTTTTCGTTTTTCCTATTGTAATTAAGTAATTTGAAAGGAATAAAGAGACTGAGACTGTTCAAATCCTGTTCCTCATCAGTTTTCACCCAACATCATAAGCATCCATTGACAGTATTTGACCAACTCGCTACTATATGGTAGTTGCAAAATGGTAATTTTCTAACTCTGTCATTCCTCTTAAATTTGTTTAGTTGCATTCTTCTTTAGGGAATTGTAGGTTTCTCTTTTCTCTCTCTTGCTTTCTTTCATTATAAGGATAGACTAATGGATTTTGGAAACTTTGTTAGATGGATCTTATCCATTATTGTTACTGCTTATTTTGATGCTCAGATTGTCCCAAATTTGCGCAGTGGAAGCTTCTTCAAGCTGGCTCCTGGGTCTTTTCAACATTTCCCATTTTTCTTTTAAAGCGTTTTCTCACTTTCTGGCATAAAAAATTGTTCTATGTTCATCATGTACTTTCTCTGTTCCAGGCCTGGAGTGAGCTAATTTTTTTTCAAGAACTTGATTCCTTTAGGGATATATGGTATTTAAAAACCAAACTATGGGCACCAGGTGTAGTCATTGTTCCTTTGGTGTGGTTGCTGTTTGTCCTTTTGGCAGATTGGACTAAAAGGTACATAATTTCATATTTTTAAAATTTTGAGATCATACTTAAATACCTATAATTCAAACCTAATACCACAGGATTGTTCTTTACCTTCACCTGTTCTATATTTTTATATCCCTTCTTTCTCATTGAGAATTCTGTCTCACCCAAAATATCAATATATTTCCTCATTTTGAAATACTTAAACCAACTTTGCATTCCTGGAATAAGTCCACATGGTCATGATAAATTATCCTATGTATATTGCTGGATTAATTAGATTTACTGATGTTTCATTAAAGATTTCTGTGACTGTTCATTTGAGATAATTGTCTACAATTTTCTTTTAAGTCCTCATTGGGATTTTTAAAAAGAATATGCTGGTTTCATAAAATTAATGGGGAACTGTTCCTTTTCTGTTTTCTGAAAAGAAATTGATAAGATTGGTATTCTTTTTTTCTGTAAATGTTTGATAGAACTTAATGTTCACCTCATTTTGGCCTACAGTTGTCTCAGGATATTTAAAATTATGAACTCAGGAAACTGTGAGATCATGACCTGAGGCAAAACCAAGAGTTGGAAGCTTAACTGACTGAGCCACCCAGGTGCCTCTCAGAGTCTTAAATTTTTTCTGTTGTCCATTCTTATTTCATTGTTTGTTTTTGTTTTGTTTTTTTGGCTCTATTTATTTGGGGTTAATATACTACCTTTTTTTCTAGCATCATAAGTTGGAATCTTTTTTCTTTTCTAATATAAGCACTTAAAACTACACATTTTTCTTCTAAGTACTATTTTAGGTACATTTCACAAATTTTGATATGTTAGTTTTAATTATCATTTCATTAAAAGTGTGTTTTAATTTCCCTTGTGAATTTTGATCCCTGGATTAATTACAAGTGTATTTACTCCCCATCTATTTGCTTGTCTTTTTGTTTTTTTTTCTTAAATTCTGCATATGAGTGAAATAATATGGTATTTGTCTTTCTCTGACTGACTTATTTTGCTTAGCATTACACTCTTCTGCTTGATCTGTGTTGTTGCAAATGGCAACATTTCATTCTTTTTTATTGCTGAGTAATATTCCTGTGTGTGTGTGTGTGTGTGTGTGTGTGTGTGTGTGTGTGTTTGTATATACCACATTTTTTTTTTATCCATTCATCTGTCAGTGAACATTTGGGTTGCTTCCATTATTTGGCTGTTATAAATAACACTGCAATAAATGTAGCGGTGTATATATCTTTCCAAATTAGTGTTGCTGTAGTTTGGGGGTATTTATGCCCATTAGTGGAACTGGATCATATGGTAATTCTATATTTTTTTAAATGTTTATTTGTTTTTGAGAGAGTGCGTGAGTGGGGTAGGGGCAGAGAGAGAACAGAGGATCCAACATGGGCTCTGCCCTGACAGCAGAGAGCACCATGTGGGGCTCAAATTCACAAATTGTGAGATCATACCCTGAGCCAAAGTTGGATTTTTAACCAACTGAGCCACCCAGGCGCCCCTGGTAATTTTTTTTTTTTAACTTTTTGAGGAAACTACATCCTGTTTTCCACAGTGGCTACACCAGTTTACATTCCCACCAACAGTGCAGAAGTGTCCCTTTTTTCCACATCCTCACCAACACTTGCTTCTTGTATTTTTGATATTAGCCATTCTGACAGGTGCAAAGTGATACCTCATTGTGGTTTTGATTTGCATTTCCCTAATGATTAGTGATGTTGGACATCTTTTCATGTGTCTGCTGTCCATCTAGATGTCTTTGGAGAAATGTCTGTTCATAATTTCTGCCCAATTTTTAATTGGATTGTTTGTTTTTTGGATGTTGGTTGTGTGTGTTCATTATGTATTTTAGATACTAATCCTTTACTGGCTATATCATTTGCAAATATCTTCTCCCATTCATTAGCTTGTCTTTTAGTTTTGTTGGTTGTTTCCTTCACTGTGCACAAGCTTTTTATTTTGATGTAGTCCCAATAGTTTATTTCTGCCTTTGTTTCCTTTGCCTTTCCTTTGTTTCCATATCTAGAGAGAAGTTGCTACAGCCAATATCAGCGAAATTACTGCCTGTGCTAGGATTTTTATGGTTTCAGGTCCCACATTTAGCTCTTTAGTCCATTTTTAGTTTATTTTTGTGTATGGTGTAAGAAAGTGGTCCAGTTTCATTCTATTGCATGTTGCTGTCCAGTTTTCCCAGCACCATTTGTTAAAGAGACTTCTTCATTGTATATTCTTTCCTTCTTTGACCATATAATCATGGGCCTATTTCTGGGTTTTCTGTTTTGTTCTATTGATCTATGTGTCTGTTTTTGTGCAAGTACCATCCTGTTTTGATTATGACAGCTTTATAATATATCTTGAAACTTGGGATTGTGATACCTCCTGGTTTCTTCTTTTTCAAGATTGCTTTGGCTATTCAGCTTTGGCTATTGTGGCTTCATACAAATTTTGGAATTCTTTATTTTAGTTCTGTAAAAAATGTTATTTTGATAGAAATTGCATTAAATCTGTAGATTGCTTTGGGTAGTATGGACATTTTTACCAGTTAATCTGTTATTGACCCAGGCTTCCAAGATGCTTTCTTTTGTATCTTGACAGTTTTCAGCTGGAGTGATTTGGCTGTTTTGGTTTACTTTTGGATTCTGCAATGTCTGGAGCTACCATTTTCCCCTCCACAGCTACTTTCTTTAAAAAACTTGGAGGGTATGTGTTGCAGAGTGAGTAGTGTTGAATTGTTGAACCAAGTAGTCTGTTTTTGTGTTAGAGGACTATTGTCTCTAAACCACTTTGCTACACCACACTGTTGTCTACAGTCTAGCTGATTTCTGTTTGCCTGATAAAATGTATTTGCCTAATGGTAGGTTCACCTGTATCTAGAGTAGGTCCCTGGCCCAAGGTAGGGAAGCAGCATGGTTCACTCCCCATATATGAATGCTCCATTCTCTGACCCTGTGGAATTTAGTTCATCAGGGCTTCTTTGCCTCTACCACTCCTCATTAGCCCATAGAAAATATCTTATTGCCAAGGGAATGCAGGCCTTTTTTGTTCAACATCCCAAACTTCAGGAACAGAATTTCTCTTCAGTAATTTATAGTTATATTAGATTACTCCTTAAATTCCCAAAATCTTTCAACTACTTACCAACCAGTCTTAACATATGGCTGAATATTTACCTTTCTTCTATTCTATATCTAGGTGTTAAATAAACTTGATAACTGTACTTCTTCAGATTTTCTGCTTCTGTTGATTAAATTCTGTATTTTTGTAATGATTCAAAATTCCTGACTTGCCAAAAGAAATAGAAGCCTAAGTGGCATATTTTCTCAAAATAAATAGGTTATTTGAGCCCTATTGTGTTTTAACAGGCATGATTTTGTGAAATCTTAGTATTTGAAAATTTAAGAGTTTAATGTATACATTTGGGAATGATTCTTCATGGTATAGAGACAGGGCCAGTGCTGGTACATATGTGATGACTTTAGGTAAGTGCTGCTCCTTTGAGTGAGCTGGTTATGAAAAGTTGTACCTTCCTGCTCCCGGCTTGGTGTCTGATTTCAGACCCCACTTTTCCCAGTGGCTTGGTAGCTTCATACTATCTGTGCATTGTACATCTGAATCAGGAAAAGTTTTTAGTTGCTTTCTTATAACAAGAGAAACTTTAAAAAGTTACACAATAGAACCTTCATATAGTTCCACATTTAACGTGTATTTTTTTTCTGTTTACAAGAGTATAATCAATTTATGCTACTGCTTTTAACTTCTTGTTTAACTATAAATTAACATCTCCCAGAAAGACTGTTACTGAAGAATTTCTATAAAAATTTAGGAATATATTCTATTTATTAGAATTTTTGAGAGGTTCTCTAAGGGGAGTAGTAGTTGGAGACAATAAAACCATAATATTTGGAATTTGTGTTCTGGTGCTTTGCATATAACAAGCACTGAAATGTATTGGTTAAATGTTAAAATTTCTTAAGTAAGGAAGACAGACCCCTGATTTTTATGAATGTGATTTATCTGTAACTTTAGGAACACATCTATTCTGTGATGCAAGGTATACTGTTATCAAAGCATTAAAAAATACCTAAATTTTGTTCTATAGGTATCCTGCAACATCCGGATGGCACAGTTTTGAAACAGTTACAGCCACCTCCCAGGGGTCCAAGAGAGCTGGAATTCTATAATATGGTAAGTGAGGTAAGATTTGTTTTGTTGTATTCAAAGAGTTTTTCATAGTTTTCTGATGATGACTCGGTAAGAAATACATTTGACAGTAGTGCCTGGGTGGCTCAGTCAGTTAAGCATCTGACTCTTGATTTTGGCTCAGGTCATGACCTCACAGTTTGTGGGATTGAGCCCCATATTGGGTTCTGTGCTGATAGCTTGCAGCCTGCTAGGGATTCTCTCTCTACCTTTCTTTCTGCTCCTCTCCCTCATGCATGCTTTCTTTCTCTCTCACAAAATAAATAAATATTAAAAAAAAAAAAAAAAAAAAGAAATACATTTAACAGCATGTCCTGGTATATTGTATATGTCACTGAAACAAAATCTTCAAGAAGCAAAATGCTTGTCTTTACTGATACAGTCTTGTATTTTCTACTCTACTTCATTTTTTCTTTTTCTTTTTTTTAAATTTTTTTTAAAGGTTTTATTATCCATATTTGAGAGAGAGGGAGACAGAGCGTGAGGAGGGGAGGGGCAGAGAGAGAAAGAGGGAGACCCAGAATCTGAAGCAGGCTCCAAGCTCCAAGCTGTCAGCACAGATCCCGACGTAGGGCTCGAACCCACGAACCATGGGATCATGACCAGAGCCAAAGTTGGACGCCTAACAGACTGAGCCACCTAGGCACCCCTACTCTACTTCATTTTTTAAAGATCCTTATTCTGATCCACTAGATTGATTTCAATTAATGGGGTTTTGACCTACATTTTAAAAAACACTTAACTGAGGGACTATTTGTATTTCTCAGAAATGCTGAGTTTAAATGTTTTTATTTTCACTACAGAATTTTTTAGAATCTTAAATGTGCTAATGTGCATTGTGAATCTCCTAAGTGAGGGAGGGGGAAAAGGGCATACTTAACATTCACTTAACTCTATGACTGGAAATACTTTTTAGTGCATTCACAATTTTTTCAACCACCACCTCTGTCTAATTACAAAACATTTTCATCACAGAAAAGAAAACCCTGTACATGTTAAGCCTTCTCTGGCAACCACTAATCCGTTTTTTATGGACTTATGTATTTAGGATATTTTATATAAATGGAATTATAAAATATGTGTCTGGGTTTCGTTTAGCATAACTTTTTTTTTTTTTTTTTGAGAGACCGTGTGCACACAAGCAGGTGAGGGGCAGAGGTAGAGGGAGAGAGAGAATCTTAAGCGGGATCCATGGCCAGCATGGAGTCTGACATGAGGCTTAATCTCACGACCTTGAGATCATGACATGAGCTGAAATCAAGAGTCTGATGCTCAATAGACCGGGCCATCCAGACACCCCAGCATAACGTTTTTAAACTTCATCTACATTATAGTATGCATTAGTATTTTGTTCCCTTTTATGGCTGAGTAATACTCAATTTTACTTAATGCCACATTTTGTTTATCCATTCACCCATTGATGGATATTTGGGTTGTTTTCATCTTTTGGCTTTCGTAAATTGTATTGCTGTGAACGTTCCTGTAAAAGTATTTGTTTGAGTACCTGTTTCCAATTTTTTTTTCAATATTTGAAGTTTATTGTCATATTGGTTTCCATACAACACCCAGTGCTCATCCCAAAAGGTGCCCTCCTCAATACCCATCACCCACCCTCCCCTCCATCCCACCCCCTATCAACCCTCAGTTTGTTCTCAGTTTTTAACAGTCTCTTATGGTTAAGCTGTCTTCCACTCTAACCTCTTTTTTTTTTTTCTCAGGATCCACCTAAGAGTGAAACCATATGGTATCTGTCTTTCTCTGTATGGCTTATTTCACTTAGGATCACACTCTCCAGTTCCATCCATGTTGCTACAAAGGGCCATATTTCATTCTTTCTCATTGCCATGTAGTACTCCATTGTGTATATAAACCACAATTTCTTTATCCATTCATCAGTTGATGGACATTTAGGCTCTTTCCATCATTTGGCTATTGTTGAGAGTGCTGCTATAAACATTGGGGTACAAGTGCCCCTGTGCATCAGTACTCCTGTATCCCTTGGGTAAATTCCTAGCAGTGCTATTGCTGGGTCATAGGGTAGGTCTATTTTTAATTTTCTGAGGAACCTCCACACTTTTCCAGACTGGCTGCACCAATTTGCATTCCCACCAACAGTGCAAGAGGGTTCCCATTTCTCCACATCCTCTCCAGCATCTATAGTCTCCTGATTTGTTCATTTTGGCCACTCTGACTGGCATGAGGTGATATCTGAGTGTGGTTTTGATTTATATTTCCCTGATGAGGAGCGACGTTGAGCATCTTTTCATATGCATGTTGGCCATCCGGATGTCTTCTATAGAAGTGTCTATGCATGTTTTCTGCCCATTTCTTCACTGGATTATTTGTTTTTCGGGTGTGGAGTTTGGTGAGCTCTTTATAGATTTTGGATACTAGCCCTTTGTCCGATATGTCATTTGCAAATATCTTTTCCCATTCCGTTGGTTGCCTTTTAGTTTTGTTGGTTTCCTTTGCTGTGCAGAAGCTTTTTATCTTCATGAGGTCCCAGTAGTTCATTTTTGCTTTTAATTCCCTTGCCTTTGGGGATGTGTCAAGTAAGAAATTGCTATGGCTGAGGTCAGAGAGGTCTTTTCCTGCTTTCTCCTCTAAGGTTTTGATGGTTTCCTGTCTCACATTCAGGTCCTTTATCCATTTTGAGTTTATTTTTGTGAATGGTGTGAGAAAGTGGTCTAGTTTCAATCTTCTGCGTGTTGCTGTCCAGTTCTCCCAGCACCATTTGTAAAAGAGACTGTCTTTTTTCCATTGGATATTCTTTCCTGCTTTGTCAAAGATTAGTTGGCCATACGTTTGTGGGTCTAGTTCTGGGGTTTCTATTCTATTCCATTGGTCTATGTGTCTGTTTTTGTGCCAGTACCATGCTGTCTTGATGATTATAGCTTTGTAGTAGAGGCTAAAGTCTGGGATTGTGATGCCTCCTGCTTTGATCTTCTTCAAAATTACTTGGGCTATTTGGGGCCTTTTGTGGTTCCATATGAATTTTAGGATGGCTTGTTCTAGTTTCGAGAAGAATGCTGGTGCAATTTTGATTGGGATTGCATTGACTGTGTAGATAGCTTTGGGTAGTATTGACATTTTGACAGTATTTATTCTTCCAATCCATGAGCACGGAATGTTTTTCCATTTCTTTATATCTTCTTCAATTTCCTTCATGAGCTTTCTATAGTTTTCAGCAGACAGCTCTTGTACATCTTTGGTTAGATTTATCCCTAGGTATTTTATGCTTCTTGGTGCAATTGTGAATGGGATCAGTTTCTTTATTTGTGTTTCTGTTGCTTCATTATTAGTGTATAAGAATGTAACTGATTACATTGATTTTGTATCCTGCAACTTTGCTAAATTCATGTATCAGTTCTAGCAGACTTCTGGTGAAGTCTATCAGATTTTCCATGTATAATATCATGTCATCTGCAAAAAGTGAAAGCTTGACTTCATCTTTGCCAATTTTGACGCCTTTGATTTCCTTTTGTTGTCTGATTGCTGATGCTAGCACTTCCAACACTATGTTAAACGACAGCGGTGAGAGTGGACATCCCTGTTGTGTTCCTGATCTCAGGGAAAAAGCTCTCAGTTTTTCCCCGTTGAGGATGATGTTAGCTGTGGGCTTTTCATAAATGGCTTTGATGATGTTTAAGTATGTTCCTTCTATCCCGACTTTCTCGAGGGTTTTTATTAAGAAAGGATGCTGAATTTGTCAAAGGCCTTTTCTGCATCGATTGACAGGATCATATGGTTCTTATCTTTCCTTTTATTAATGTGATGTATCACATTGATTTGCGAATGTTGAACCAGCCCTGCATCCCAGGAATGAATCCCACTTGATCATGGTCAATCATTCTTTTTATATGCGGTTGAATTCGATTTGCTAGTATCTTATTGAGAATTTTTGCATCCATATTCATCAGGGATATTGGCCTGTAGTTCTCTTTTTTTATTGGGTCTCTGTCTGGTTTAGGAATCAAAGTAATACTGGCTTCATAGAATGAGTCTGGAAGTTTTCCTTCCCTTTCTATTTTTTGGAATAGCTTGAGAAGGATAGGTATATTCTCTGCTTTAAACGTCTGGTAGAACTCCCCTGGGAAGCCATCTGGTCCTGGACTCTTATTTGTTGGGAGATTTTTGATGACTGATTCAATTTCTTTGCTGGTTATGGGTCTGTTTAGGTTATGATCTATCCATTTCTGTAAGTGGAGTGTTAAAGTCCCCTGCAATTACCACATTCTTATCAATAAGGTTGCTTATGTTTGTGAGTAATTGTTTTATATATTTGGGGGCTCCTGTATTCGGCGCATAGACATTTATAATTGTTAGCTCTTCCTGATGGATAGACCCTGTGATTATTATATAATGCCCTTCTTCATCTCTTGTTACAGCCTTTAATTTAAAGTCTAGTTTGTCTAAGTATGGCTACTCCAGCTTTCTTTTGACTTCCAGTGGCATGGTAAATAGTTCTCCATCCCCTCACTCTCAATCTGAAGGTGTCCTCAGGTCTAAAATGAGTCTCTTGTAGACAGCAAATAGATGGGTCTTGTGTTTTTATCCATTCTGATACCCTATGTCTTTTGGTTGGCGCATTTAGTCCATTTACACTCAGTGTTATTATAGAAAGATATGGGTTTAGAGTCATTGTGATGTCCATAGGTTTCATGGTTGTAGCGATGTCTCTGGTACTTTGTCTCACAGGATCCCCCTTAGGATCTCTTGTAGGGCTGGTTTAGTGGTGACGAATTCCTTCAGTTTTTGTTTGTTTGGGAAGACTTTATCTCTCCTTCTTTTTTTTTTTTTTTTTTTTTTTTTTAAATTTTTTCCCAACGTTTTTTATTTATTTTTGGGACAGAGAGAGACAGAGCATGAACGGGGGAGGGGCAGAGAGAGAGGGAGACACAGAATCGGAAACAGGCTCCAGGCTCCGAGCCGTCAGCCCAGAGCCTGACGCGGGGCTCAAACTCACGGACCGCGAGATCGTGACCTGGCTGAAGTCGGACGCTTAACCGACTGCGCCACCCAGGCGCCCCTTTTATCTCTCCTTCTATTCTAAATGACAGACTTGCTGGATAAAGGATTCTTGGCTGCATATTTTTTCTGTTCATCACATTGAAGGTCTCCTGCCATTCCTTTCTGGCCTGCCAAGCTTCAATAGAGAGATCAGTCACGAGTCTTATAGGTCTCCCTTTATATGTTAGAGCACGTTTATCTCTAGCTGCTTTCAGAATTTTCTCTTTATCCCTGTATTTTGCCAGTTTCACTATGATATGTCGTGCAGAAGATCGATTCAAGTTAAGTCTGAAGGGAGTTCTCTGTGCCTTTTGGATGTCAATGCCTTTTTCCTTCCCCAGATCAGGAAGTTCTCAGCTATTATTTCTTCAAGTACACCTTCAGCACCTTTCCCTCTCTCTTCCTCCTCTGGAATACCAATTGTGCATATATTATTTCTCTTTAGTGCATCACTTAGTTCTCTAATTTTCCGCTCATACTCCTGGATTTTTTATCTCTCTTTTTCTCAGCTTCCTCTTTTTCCATAATTTTATCTTCTAGTTCACCTATTCTCTCCTCTGCCTCTTCAATCCAAGCTGTAGTTGTCTCCATTTTATTTTGCAGTTCATTGATAGCATTTTTTAGCTCCTCCTATTCCTTAATCCCTTGATCTCTGTAGCAAGAGATTCTCTGCTGTCCTTTATACTGTTTTCAAGCCCAGCGATTAATTTTATGACTATTCTAAATTCACTTTCTGTTATATTGTTTAAATCATTTTTGATCTGTTCATTAGCTGTTGTTATATCCTGGACGTTTTTCTGAGGGGAATTCTTCCGTTTCGTCATTTTGGATAGTCCCTGGAGTGGTGCGGAACTTTGGGGCACTTCCCCTGTGCTGTCTTGAATTATTTGTGTTGGTAGGCAGGGGCGCAGTCAGACCTGATGTCTGCCCCCAGCCCACCGCTGGGGCCACAGTCAGTCTGGTGTGTGCCTTCTCTTCCCCTCTCCTAGGGGCAGGATTCACTGTGGAGTGGTGTGGCCCGTCTGGGCTACTTGCACACTGCCAGGCTTGTGGTGCTGGGGATCTGGCGTATTAGCTAGGGTGGATCAGCAAGGTGCACAGGGGCGGGAGGGGCAGGCTCAGCTCGCTTTTCCCTAGGTGATCCGCTTCGGGAGGGGCCCTGCCGCACCGGGAGGGAGTCAGACCCGCCGGAGGGATGGATCCGCAGAAGCACAGCGTTGGGTGTTTGCGCAGTGCAAGCAAGTTCCCTGGCAGGAATTGGTTCCCTCTGGGATTTTGGCTGGGGGATGGGCGAGGGAGATGGCGCTGGCGAGCGCCTTTGTTCCCCACCAAGCTGAGCTCTGTCGTCCAGTGCTCAACAACTCTCCCTCCCGTTGTCCTCCAGCCCTCCCGTTCTCCGAGCAGAGCTGTTAGCTTATAACCTTCCAGATGTCAAGTCCCGCTTGCTGTCGGAACACACTCCGTCCGGCCCCTCCGCTTTTGCCAGCCAGACTCGGGGCTCTGCTTGGCCGGCGGGCCGCCCCTCCGCCCTGGCTCCCTCCCGCCAGTCCGTGGAGCACACACAGCCTCTCCGCCCTTCCTACCCTCTTCCGTGGGCCTCTCGTCTGCACTTGGCTCCGGAGACTCTGTTCTGCTAGTCTTCTTGGTTATTTAGGCAGGTGTAGGTGGAATCTAAGCAATCAGCAGGACGCGCAGTGAGCCCAGCGTCCTCCTACGCCGCCATCTTCCACCTGTTTCCAATTTTGGATATAGACCCATAAGTGGAATTGGTGGGTCATATGATAATTATACATTAAACTTTTTGAGGAACTGTCGGTGTTTCCCAGAGTGGCTTTACCATTTTATATTTTCACCAGCAATATATGAGGTTTCCAATTTCTCTTATCCTCGCCAACATTTGTTAGGGTTTTGTTTGTTTTTTTAATGACCATCCAAGTGAGTGGTAAAGTGTTAATCTCAGCGGTTTGTTTGATTTGCATTTCCCTAATGGCTAATGATGTTGAGCATCTTTTCATATACTTACTGGCCATGTGTATTTCTTCTTTGGAGTCCTATCTACTCAGATCCTTTGCTTAGTTTTTCATTGAGTTGTCTTTTTTATTTAGTTGTAGGAGTTCTTTATGTATAGATAAAAGTCCCATGTCAGATAGATGAATGGAAGCCAATGAAAATGAAAACAGACATTCCAAAACCTTTCGGATGCAGCAAAGGCAGTCATAAGGGGGAAGTATATAGCAATCCAGACCTTCTGAAAGAAGGAAGAAATGTCTCAAATATACAACCTAACCTTATACCTAAAGGAGCTGGAAAAAGAATAGCCAATAAAGCTGAAAACCATCAGAAGAACAGCAATATTAAAGTTTAGAGCAGAAATCAATGATATCGAAATCCAAAAAAACAGAACAGATCAATGAAACTAGGAGCTGGTTCTTTGAAAGAATTAACAAAATTGATAAACCCCTAGCCAGACTTATCAAAAAGAAAAAGGAAAGGACCCAAATAAATATCATGAATGAAAGAGATCACAACCAACACCACAGAAATACAATTATAAGAGAATATTATGAACAACTGTATGCCAACAAATTGGACACTCTGGAAGAAATGGGTACGTTCCTAGAAGCATATAAACTAGCAAAACTAAAACAGGAATAAATAGAAAATTTGAACAGACCAATAACCACTAAAGAAATTGAATCGGTAATAAAAAATCAAACTAACAAGGGGCACCTGGGTGTCGCAGTCAGTTAAGCATCTGACTCCTGGTTTGGCTCAGGTCATGGTCTCACAGTTTCATGAGTTTAAGCCCCACATCAGTCTCTGCGCTGGCAGCACAGAGCCTGCTTGGGTTTCTCTCTCTCTCCCTTTCTTTGGTGCTGTCTCTCAAAAAAAAATAAACTTAAAAAAAAATCAAACAAGACAAATAGACAAGAGTCTAGGGCCAGATGGCTTCCTGGGGGAATTCTACCAAACATTTAAATGAGAATTAATACCTATTCCTTTGAAACTGTTCCAAAAAATAGAAGTGGAAGGAAAACTTCCAAACTCATTTTATGAGGCCCGCATTACCTGGAGTCCCAAACCAAACCAAACCTTTCCTAAAAAGGAAAATTACACACCAGTTTCACTGATGAACATGGATGCAAAAATTCTCAACAAGATACTAGTAAATTGAATCTAATAATAGATTAAAATAAATATTTACCATGATCAAGTGGGATTTATTCCTGGGCTGCAGGGCTGTTTCAATATCCACAAATCAACAGATGAAAGAAAGAACCGCATGATCCTGTCAATAGATGCAGAAAAAGCTTTTGACAAAATACATCATCCTTTCTTGATAAAAACCTTCAAAAGAGTAGGGATAGAAGGAACATACATACTTCAACATCATAAAGTCCACGTGCAAAAGAGCCACACACCCACAGCTTATACCATCCTCAATGGGAAAATCTCAGAGCTTTCCTCCTAAGGTCAGGAACACAACAGGGATGTCGACTCTCACCACTGTTGTTCAAAATAGTACTGGAAGTTCTAACCTCATCAGTCAGACAACAGAAATAAATAAAAGGCATCCAGATCAGCAAGTAAGAAGTCAGACTTTCACTCTTTGCAGATGACATGATACTCTACATGAGGGGCGCCTGGGTGGCGCAGTCGGTTAAGCGTCCGACTTCAGCCAGGTCACGATCTCGCCGTCCGTGAGTTCGAGCCCCGCATCAGGCTCTGGGCTGATGGCTCGGAGCCTGGAGCCTGTTTCCGATTCTGTGTCTCCCTCTCTCTCTGCCCCTCCCCCGTTCATGCTCTGTCTCTCTCTGTCCCAAAAATAAAAAAAAAAGAAAAAAAAAAAAAAAAGAAAACCCAAAAGACTCCACTGAAAAATTGCTAGAACTGATACATGAATTCAAAGTCACAGGGTTTAAAATCAACATACAAAAGTCTGTTGCGAATGTATACACCAATAATGAAGCAGCAGAAAAAAATCAAGGAATCGATCCCATTTATAAGTACACCAAAACCTGTAAGATACCTAAAAATAAATCTAACCAAACAGGTGAAAAATTTATACACTGAAAACTATAGAATGCTTATGAAAAAAACTGAAGAAGACAAAAGGAAACGGAAAAGCATTCCACGCTCATGGATTGGAAGGACAAATATTGTTAAAATGTTGATACTGTCCAAAGCAATTTACACATTCAGTGCAATCCCTATCGAAATAACAGCATTCTTCACAGAGCTAGAGCAAACAATCCTAAAATTTTTATGGAACCAGAAAAGACCCCCCAAATGGCCAAACAGTTTTGAAAAAGAAAACCAAAGCTGGAGGCATCACAATTTGGGACTTCAAGCTGTACAAAGCTGTAATCACCAAGACAATATGGTACTGACACAAAAACAGACACATAGATAAATGGAACAAAACAGAAAACCCAGAAATGGACCCACTAATGTATGGCCACCTAATCTTTGACAAAGTAGGAAAGTGCACCCGATGGAAAAAAGTCTCTTCAGCAAATGTTGGGAAAACTGGACCACTTTTTACACCATACACAAAAATAAATTCAAAATGGATAAAAGACCCAAATGTAAGATAGGAAACCATCAGAATGCTATAGGAGAATACAGGCAGTAACCTCTTTGACCTCTGCCGCAGTAGCTTCTTACTAGACATGTCTCCAGATGCGAGGGAAACAAAAGCAAAAATGAACTATTGGGACCTCATCGAGATACAGTGCTCCTGCACAGCAAAGGAAACAATAAACAACAGTAAAAGGCAACTGACAGAATGGGAGAAGGTATTTACAAATGACATATCTGATAAAGGGGCCTTCCAAAGAAGGCAGCCGGTTGGCTAATAGACACATGAAAAGATAGATGCTCAACATTTCTCCTCATCAGGGAAATACAAATGAAAACCACAATGAGGTACCACCTCACACCTGTCAGAACGGCTAAAATTAACCCAGGAAACAACAGATGTTGGCAAGGATGTGGAGAAAGGGGAACCCTTTTGCTCTGCTGGTGGGTATGCAAACTGGTGCAGCCACTCTGGAAAACAGTATGGCGGTCCCTCAAAAAATTACAAATACCCTACAACCCAGCAATTGCAGTACTAGCAATTTATCCAAAGGATACAAAAATGCTGATTTGAAGCAATTTTTATAGCTGCACTATCAACAGTAACCAAATTATGGAAAGTGCCCAAATGTCCATCAACTGATGACAGATAAAGATGCACACATGTATACGTCTGTATACACACACACACACACACACACACACACACACACACACAGGAATATTACTTGGCAATGAAGAAGAATGAAATCTTGCCATTTGCAACAACATGGATGGAACTACAGTGTATTATGCTGAGTGAAATAAGAGAAAAATATGATTTCACTCGTGAAATTTAAGAAACAAAACAGATGAACATAGGGGAAAAGAATGAAAAATAAAATAAGATAAAAGCAGAGAGGGAGGCAAACCATGAAAGACTCTTAAATACAGAGAACAAACTGAGGGTTGCTGGAGGGGTGTTGAGTGGGGGGATGGGCTAAATGGGTTTTGGGCATTAAGGATGGCACTAGTTGGGATGAACACTGGGAGTTGTATGTAAGTGATGAATCACTGGGTTCTACTCCTGAAACCAATAGTACACTATATGTTAACTAACTTGAATTTAAAAAAAAAAACTTTTTTTTTGTCCAAGATCATTTAAATAGTTAACAGTGGCCCCAGGATTTGAACTTAGGCAGTCTGGTTCTAGAATATGTGCTTTTAACTGCTACACACTGTCTCTTGTTTGAAGAATGTATTTTATATTCACTCTGTAAAAGTCTTGTACATAATGTATTCTAGGTACCTTATTTTTTATTATTGTAAATAATATTTTTTGAGGTAAGTTTCCCAGTGATTGCTAATATAAGAATGAAAACGTTTGTACAGTGTTTCTTATATCTAGTAATCTTGTTGAACTATAACAGTTCTAATTGTTTTCTATGTAAGCAGTTCTGTGATTGGAAGGGTTTTTTGTTGCTGTTGTTCCTTGTATAGATATATATACACATACATTTTTTAAATGTTTATTTTTGAAAGAGAGAGAGAGACAGAGCATAGAGCATGAGTGGGAGAGGGACAGAGAGACAGAGGGAGACATAGAATCTGAAGCGGGCTCCAGGCTCTGAGTTGTTAGCACAGAGTCTGACTTGGGGCTTGAACTCAAGTGCTGTGAGATCATAATGTGAGCCGACACTTAACTGACTGAGCCACCCAGGCACTCCTGAATCCATGTATTTCTGTCAAGTAGTTCCAGTTCTGTGCTATATAGAAGCAATGATGGGAGGGGGGAATGCATCTTCCTCTCAGTTAACATTTCTCCATTTAAGTATGACTTTCTAAGTTTCTGATTACAAATTTCTTCTCAGGTTAAGGAAATTGCCTGTTGTGTGAGTCAAGAAACAAATGGTACACTTTGTTTATTTACCAGGGTGTGGTTAGAGTTTAAGGCCACTTGCAAGAGATAATGCTTTACTATCCCTGGGCCTAAAAGGGTAAAGAAAGGGAGTGGTTACTAGAACCCAGGGAAGTTAACTTTAGCAGAAGTCTTGTACTGAGAAGGAGGGAATTAGAGAAGTAAATAACCTGACCTCAACTCTTTTCCTACCCTCCACCGTCTTGCTCCATTAAGCGACAAGGGACCCCCATTGATACAGTTGAGTCAAATTAGCTTCTTGGAAAAAGAGGAAGATACATAGCATCTTTTCTATCTTTATTTCAAGAAACAATTTAAAATATGAATGGGTATTGAATATTTTTCACCTACCTTTTCTGTATTTATTGAAATGATTTTATGAGTTTCCTCCTTTAATCTGTTCAATCTGAACTATTATTTTCGTCACATATTTTCTTTGTCTGGTTTTGATATCAGGTTTCTTTTAGCTTCATGATATGAGTTGAGGAGCATTTATTTTTCTGTTTTGTGGAAGAATTTGTATCAGATAAGGATTTTGTTCCTTAAAGTCCTGATAGAACTTAACTAAATTCATCAGAGTAGCCAAATGTCTGTCTCTGTCTTTTCTTTTTCCCTTTCCTTTTTTCCTATCCTTTTTTCATTTCATTCTCTTTCCTGGGAAAGGATAGATTTGTAACCACTGATTCAGTTTCTTAAATATCTTGAATTTTTGTCAATGTGATAGTAAAATATAGTTGGATTATATTTTAATCTACTTATGACTCCTTTTTTATTCCTGATGTTGTTTATTTGTTGCTTCTATCTTTTTCTATATCAGCATTGCCACCAGCATTTTTGGAGTAAAATGGTAGGGGAAGGGAGAAGATGCCAAAGTTTTTACTGTTCAGTAGTTAGACTTTCATTTACTCTCCCTGTTTTAGGATAGTAACTCTGACCTCCTCTGTGTCCACCTTTATGCCTAGACCCTAAATTCAGAGATCCTTTGGTTGAAGTCTTTGGAGTGGATCTTTATGAAGCCCAAACATCACTGCTTAGCTTACTGCTTTTGATTTCCTCTTTACTTATATAGACCCCTATGAATTTCCTTTCTTTCCTTGGGAGCTCAGCTATGCATTTTAGAAAATATTTGTTATATTTTATCCTACATCTCTCTAGTAGAAAAGTTTTTTAGGTTATCTAGTCCGGTGTGTTGAAGTAAATACCAGGCCTAGTACTTTAAAAAAATATTTAAAGTAAAAAGGGAAAGTTTATCTCTCTACTCTTCCAGTTCTTTTATCTTTTTCATGAATAAAAATATCATCAACTTCTTTAACTACTAAGTACATAGAGATATACCTAGTTCCTCCATCTTGTTGTTATGTCATCATGAACACTCTGCCCTCTGTTCCTTAGGCCAGGAACAGAGAGATGATAAGGTACACCCTTCTCTTAATTACCTTGGCCTAGAAGTGACTAATACCACTTCTGCTCACATTTCAGTAGATCACATGGATATTTGGTGAGTGTATGCCACACTTGAGTTCATTCTGTAGAATTGGCTTGTAGGTGTAACTACTTGACATGAATATGGCTTGACAAATATAATTAGAATTGTAATACTAAGATTTCATAAACATTTTACACCCATAAACTTTAATGGTTTTGGATAATTAGGTAGACCATATTGTGAGAGTTTGTTGGATAAAATGTCTTATAAGTTGTGTTTTAAACAAAAATAGTTTCTTTCCCTCATCTTTTAGGAAACAAACAATCTAGTTCCAGGATACAGGAACATTTTAGTATTTTCTAGAATTATTATTGGTTATAAATCAAGGAATTAAATGCACAATAATTGGACTTAATTAAGTTAAAGGATAATTTTTTTAAAGGTAAAATCACAACTCCCTTGTAGACATGAAATAAATAGTTGTTAAAGATTTTGTTTAATGAGGGAACCAAGCAGATATTGAAACTGGTTCAGAAGAGAAGCCAAAGAAGAACAAATTTATAAGGAATAAGGGAAGTTAAAATAAGTATATATGTGTGGATACTGAATTCCCCCCTCCCATGGTGGGTAGAGGGTGGAGGGAAGTCAGTTGAACCTCCTCTGGCCAGAATTTATTTATGTTTCTGTGGACAGGAATTATTTTGTATTTGCGTAAAGCTTTATCTACATTTTACGTAGTTGTAAAATAGTTCAAGGACAGTGAAAAGCTAGAATTAGATGAAGAAGAATGTGCTGTAAACAATATGCAGTTTTTCCTTGGAGATACACAGTAATCTTTTTTTGCTTCCAAATGTATTTCCAGCTGAAACTCATACCAGATAAATTATGATTCAACAGTATTGTTTTTTTTTTTGAGAAATATGTAGGGCAATTATAAAGCATTATAAGAAACCAACATGCAAATGTTTTATTTATCTATATTTCAGGTTTATGCTGCTGATTGTACTGATGGTGTTCTTTTAGAGCTACGAAAATATTTGCCAAAATATTATGGCATCTGGTCACCTCCAACTGCACCAAATGGTAACCTTTTCTTAAGAATCCATCCTTTAGTATTAATTCATGAGAGTAGCTTTTTAAAAGTCTGTATATAAAATCAAGCCTAGTATTATACAAACAATATATGTGTGTTTTTCTTTCTAGTATTTTTTCTATTTCATTAAGGAAAACTTAATACTTTTGCTTTTCATAACCAGTTTCTTAAATGGTATGTAACATTAATGATCAATTTGTTGTATTTGAATAAAAAAATCTACATACTTAGTACTGTATTAATTTATAGATGTTCTTTTTTCCTAATTTATTGGACAGTTTCCCATTTTGAGTAGGAAAAAAAAATATTTTCTTTGTTTGACTTTGTCTCTGTATCTCCTATCCCCATCTCTAGGTTCTAAATTGCAGTCTTTTAAAAACTGCTAAGTTTCATGGTTAGAGGACAAAATGATCTATGTAAAGTCACAGCATTTCTTTCTTAGTGAATGCTTGAAGCAGTGTTTGCCTTTTCAAGGCCTTTGACAGAACAAATTTTATTTAAACAAGTAACATGACTGCCTAAAAATTGAAGAAGGTTCATGAATGGGGGAAGAGTTTTAAACTTGACTGGGTTTCCTTCTACTAACTTACTAGGTGTGCCATGTTTCATTTTTAGGGGAATCACGGTATCTCCCTTTGAGTATCCTCAGTTAGGTAATAGTAAATCTATGATTCCCTGGGAATTCTGTATTTCAGTTATATGAAAAGAGTGAGCCTAGCTTTTCTTTTTCCTTTCTCCCTTCTTTCTTTTTTCTTTTGTTCCTTACTCCTTCCCTTCCTTTCTTTTTTTCTTTCTTTCTTGTCTTTAGTCCAATATACATATATTTCATATACATATAATACATATGTTATACATACATATATCCCTGATTCAGATCAGCACCTTAAATTGTTTCACAAATCTTTATGATCACCTTTACTTTATAGAGATTTCCATTGTAATGTAAGATATCTGGATTCCATTAAACTTTGCTACTAATTGCTATTTAATTTTGAGCAAATCATGACTCTTCAGTAAAGTGACATTGAAAGATTAACAAAGGTTGCTGAGGATGGGACTAGATTCAACATCTAGAAAGTAAATACTCAGTTTAAAAAGATTATTAAGAAGGAGTAGAATACTGAGCAAATGGCAAGAAACACTTGGTTTCTACCTTGATTATGTCCAAATTTTGAGAACTAAGAAACTGCTAAATATGTGAATTAAAGAACAACTAAATAGAAATTTGGCTAACTCGTTAACCTTTCTGATCTCTACTTTTTCTACTATAAATTGAAAATAATACCACAGAGAGTTGAGAAGATGCATGTTATGTTATGTGAGAATGCTTTGAAAACTCTGTATTCTTATTTGAATATAAATGGAAATTTGGTGCTACTGAGATGAGAAGATGAAGTAGGGAAAATGAAAGAAGAGAGGAGAAAATGCAAATAAAAGGAGTAAAAGAACAGGAATAAAAAGTGTATATGTACAGAGTGGCTCAGTACTAGCAACAACTGCCTCAGGGAATTTCCTATTCCTTTTCAATTTTTTACCTCTGGAAGAAGTTAGATGAGAACTGCTGCACCATGCAGGTGCTTAGCTTTGATTTTAATAGAGTTTATGGAATCATTTTTCCGTTTTTATCCTTTTGATTATAAATGAAATTAATATAAAATGGGAAACTTTTGTACATGTTTAGCCAACAGGGTCATGAAAACAAATTCTCTTAAATTTTAGTGGAATACTGGGGCGCCTGGGTAGCTCAGTTGGTTAAGTGTCCGACTCTTGATTTTGGCTTAGGTCATGGTCTTAACAGTTCATGGGATCGAGCCCCATGTTGGGCTCTTCATTGCTGGTGTGAAGCCTGCTTGGGATTCTCTCTCTCCCTCTCTCTGTCCCTCCCCAACTCATTGTGGGTGCTCTCTCTCAAACATTAAAAAATATTTTAAAAATTTTAGTAGAATACTGTGGTTAGCATTACTTTATTTTGCATATGAAATAACTGGCCTTTTATTCCCCCTTTGGGCATCTTTTTTTTAGGTGCTCAGAGTAGAGATTTATAAAACTTGATACAGTTCTTACAATCCAAAGTAGTAAAATGTAGAAAGTACTGCCAGTTTGCTCAGCAAATTATTGTAACTTTGAGAGAAGCCTAAGAATGTGCTGATTGATAAGGTTTTTTTCTTTTGATTTTTTATGATAGCTTTATCAAGACGTAATTTATGTACCATAAAACTCACCCATTTAAACTATACAATTCAGTAGTTTTTAGTATATTTATGGAGTTGTACAGTCATCACCATTAGTTAATTTTAGAGCATGACTAATGGGATTTTTTTGAAAGGTAAAACATTTTTTGCTGATACTATCTTTAAAGATTTTGAACTAGTTATATATATTAAATTACATTTGTATCTGTGTATAAACATATGCCTAGTACATGTACTGTCAAAAGCCTTTTATTGATAGTTCTTTAGGGAAATAGAGAAGTGTATCTTCAAGTAGGTTTGAACAAATTGAGAGTTTTCAATTGTAATCTCAGTCAGCCTTATTGATTATTAGGTTTCTGGATCTAGCTACTAGTCAAATTTTAGGAAGCGTGGACTGAAATAAGTTGGCATACATGTCTGTTCTCTCCTTTACACTTAAATCAAATTTGGAGGCTCAAAATCTCTGCTTATAATTCTACTTTCAGCTTATTTTGGTCTTGGAAATGACTGATGATTGAAGTGGAAGGCAGAAGTAAGGCCTTCTCTGATTTTCCATATGGCTTCACAGTTGGCCAGAGGTTCCTTATGTGGCCTTTTCCCCTTTTTGAGAGGTTCAGAAATGAAGATGGTAATCAATACCTAGTAGATTTTCTAGATATGGCAGGGAAGAATTTGATGAAACTTGGAATCTGTATTCTCATAATTTATACAATCAATAATATTCAGTAAGGGGTCTAAATAAGTTTTTCTTCAGCTCCCTAAATGCGTTCTGCCTTGTCTTTCCTTTAAAGGAACTAATTATCTCATCTTTACTATTTAGTTAATACAGGTCTTTCAATTTTTCCACAATATTTCATATGTCTATTTTTTTCTCTTTTGACACTGGGAATTTTCTGCCTCTTTCTTAGAGGGTTGGAAATATATTCCAGCAGTAGAAAACTTGCTATAGGAATTTTTTATGCTTAATGTATTAAAAGCAATGTAAGTATTATATTTGAAATATAAACCTTGTTGCTAAAATTTTTACACAGCTACGGAAAGAGGGATGGATCTGTGTACTTTCTCTCAAGGTAGCTGGAGATGGGAGGAGAGAATCAGAAGGGGCCTGTTCTGTGCTTTTTTCCCCCATCTTCTCACCCCATCCTATGGTTTTTTTTTTTTTTTTTTTTTTTAATGTTTATTTATTTTTGACAGAGAGAAAGAGCTTGAGCAGGGGAGGGGCAGAGAGAGAGGGAGGCACAGAATTCGAAGCAGGCTCCAGGCTCTGAGCTGTCAGCACAGAGCCCGATGCGGGGCTCGAACTCACAGACCGTGAGATCATGACCTGAGCTGAAGTTGGACGCTCAACCAACCTAGCCACCCAGGCGCGCCCCGACTGTGGTTATTTTTTAAAGCACAGAAGCTTGGGTGGGTTCCAGTCTTGAACAGGATAGTCTCACTGTGCCATTACCTTTCACTATCAACAATCCATGTCTGTGTCCAGACCTTTTGTTTTCTCTTATTGAACAAGTCTGTTTGTGAGAGGCTTTCTTTAAAATGTGTCATACTCCTTGTGTGCCAGTGCTGGTCTCTTACGCTATAGCTTTTTATCATATTTGGGCTTGACTTAACCTACTTCTACACAGTCCTGACCTTTCCCCAGTCTTCCTTTGACTAAGGGATAAAATTTATGTCTTTATTTTTTATCCTTTCAATGAAAAGATTTATGGCCCTTAAATCTGAGGGGCTTAGCACTTTCTCAAGCCCTGTCAGGGTTGTTCTCCTTTTTGGTTCAATGCAGTCTTCTTTGTTGTAATTTAATAACTATGCTAGTCTTGGTGGGTCAAGGTAAAAGAAAAAAGTGTGAAGTCTTTTTTGTCTGGTGGCCTTTTATTTAATTAATCGAAAATACATACCTTTTCTAACTTTGTCACTTTGGTGAAAAGCAGAGGTGTGCCTGGGTGGCATTGTCAGTTAAGCATCTGGCTCAGGTCATGATCTCAGGGTTTGTGGGATTGGACCAGCATCAGATGCTGCACTGACAGCATGGAGTCTGCTTGGGATTCTCTCTCTTTCCCTGCTCCGCTTTGTGCTCTCGCTCACTTGCTCTCCCAAAATAAATAAATATACATTTTTTAAAAAGCAGATAAATTCTGTTTTTGAGAAAAAGTTTTTAGGAGAAATGCTTCTCATGTTCATAAGTGAAAATTATGATCTCATTCAGAACTTTGGGAAGATTCTTTCAAATAAAAAGGGGAAGAATTTCTTTCCTCCATTCCTTTAGTGTAGCTAGATCCCTACTTTCAGGCTAAAGCTATAATTAGTTCAGCTATAGTATGTAATAACTGGGACTTCTATAATCTTTTACTTGAATCTCCATTTATAATAGTTTTCTATGGGAAGATGTATGCAGAATGCCAAAGAGGTTTACAGATGAACTTTTTGATGAATGCCTATATTCTAAAAAGCAAGATATTTATTTTCCTTTTTAGAGTATTAAGACTAAAATGTGTATTTGGCAGTGACCGTATTTTAAATTGACTTACCTTTCTTAAGCTATAGTTCTGTTGTATACTCTGTGCGAAGGATTTATTCCTATTACTAATTAAACATTTTTTTAATGTTTATTTTTGAGAGAGAGACAGAGTATGAGTTGGGGGAGGGGCAGAGAGAGAGGGAGACACAGAATCTGAAGCAGGCTCCAGGCCCAGAGCTATCAGCAAAGAGCCTGACATGGGGCTAGAACTCATGAACTGTAAGATCTTGACCTGAGCTGAAGTCAGACGCTCAACTGACTGAGCCACCCAGGTGCCCCTCCTATTACTAATTTTCAATGAAGAATTTTAAAAATTATTAAAATACTGAGAGATCTAGTGAGGCATAGATGACATAAACTGTATTCTCAAAGGGGAATACATTTCTGGAATAGCTTTTAAAATAAGTTATTTTTAATGTCCTTATATCTATTTCATGCCTTTGCTTATGAATATTGTTTAATAACCTCCTGAAGAGTTTCTGAGTGATATTTACACTTGTTATAAATTTGTTGGTCAGTTTTTTTTTTTTTTTCCCCAGATGGAGTGATAATAATTGTTGACTCTGGATTTGTTTTAACTTTTTTCTCAGTTTTAAGATTTCCTCATTTTGTTTTCCCCTGGTAGTTATTTGAGTAGTAATATGTTTGCCTATTACTAATTAAAGTTTTTCTTTAATAACAGATTTATACCTAAAACTGGAAGATGTGACCCATAAATTTAATAAGCCCTGTATAATGGATGTAAAGATAGGGCAAAAGAGTTATGATCCTTTTGCCTCATCTGAGAAGATTAAGCAACAGGTCAGCAAGTACCCATTAATGGAAGAGATTGGGTTCTTGGTGCTTGGCATGAGGGTAAGAGTGATTATTTGTAACATTTCTTTTTACATGTTCTTCCCTTGAAAATTATAGATGTTATTATAATAGCTATATATTAGAAGATAATATATTTTGGATTTGGGTTGTCCATATTTCCCCCAATGAGGGTAGAGATTTTTATCTCTTGTTCACTAATATATGGTCAGTGTCTGGAATGATTCCGACAAACAGTATGTAATTAATAAATGAATAAATGGCTGAACTGTAAGACTCGCTTAGGTAATTTTGTTTTTAGGAAGCTTAAGTTTAGGTGCAAAGTAAATAGCATGATAAGTAAACGTGATATTATTATGATTTTGCCATGAGAAAAGTGCTAAGTTTATATGTTCAGTTATTTTTCTATATTTTTTTAAATAGAAAAGGAAAATTAAAAATTAGGTTATTGCTTCAGCCGTGATTTAAAACGGTTAAATTTGCTCATGATTCTGTGGGTTGGCAGTTTGAATTGGGCTCAGCTGGTCAATTTGCTGATCTCACACAGGGACACATATGGCTATGCTCATCTGATGGGTCAGCTAGAGCTAGACAGTCTAAAACAACCTCACTCTCATGTCTGGGAAATGGTACTGTTGGCTGGATCCTTCTCCCTGTGATCTCTCATGTTCCAGAAGGCTAACTGGAGCTTCTTCATGTATCACAGTCCAAGAATGCAAGAGTGAGAGCTAAAAGGGCTCTTGAAAGCTACATTAGAAAGTCATTTACTGTCATGTCTATGGAATTTTATAGGTCAAAGTATATCACAGGGCCAGCCTGTATTGATAGGGAAAAGAAACAGACTCCACTTCTGATTGTAGGAATAGAGAAGTCGCCATACAAATGGTAGTGCACACAAGAATGGGAAGGATTGTTGAGGCTATCTTTGTAAATAATATGCCACAGTTAAAAAGTGATGTGGAATAAAATCCTCTAAGCAAACGGTATGCCTTCTAAATGTGTGGAGGTAAAATTTGTATATATGATAAATGATTGCTTACCTTTATAAGCATAATGGGTAGTTTTGAAATTCATCATGTAAGATGATATATAGGTCTTCCTTTTGACTTTTAAACAGGTAAGTTAATATCATCATGTAGGATGATATATAGGTTTTCCTTTTGACTTTTAAACAGGAAAGTTAATAGGAAGCATTATAGATGAATTGTTAATGTGATGGTAATAACAGCACAGTTGAATTTGGTATTCTGATTGTAAATAAGACCAAAGAAATTAGAATAGAAAACTATAATTAAATATGGGTATATGGTAAAGAAAAAAAGGGTAATGGAATAATATTAAAACAAACAAGGAATAAACATCCCATGGGAATCTAACTGGGCAACTTTTTAACCTTCACTGTTGTCAAATCCCTTTCTCTCCTACTTTCCATTCCCACTTTTAGCTGATGACTTTGCCTTCAAAAAAAATAAATAAAAGCCATCAGACAGGATTTCCTTTAATTTTCTGCTGACAGATATAAATACCTAACCTGCAAGTACTTTCATTCCCTCTTTATTCCTGTCACGTTGAAGAATTTTCCATCCTTCTGTCTAAGCATAACTCTTCCTATGTTCTCTGGATCTCAGTCCTCTCCACCTCTTTAGGAACCAAATACTGTTGATTTTCACTTGTTTTTCTTATATGTTCAACTTCTCTCTGTCTTTCTCTCTCTATTGACTCTTTAACTTTTGTTTTAAATATGATCAAATTACTCAAATTTTTCAGGAACAAAACCTCAAAACCCATAATTACTGTGCTCTGCTCTCCAGCAGAGAGACTTGCTCCCCTTTACAACTGAACTAGTTATTTCCATTTAATATTCTTAAACTCATTCCAATCTGGCTTCTGTTCCATCCTGCCTCCAGATTTGCACGTCCCTAAGATCCCTGAAGACATCTCCATTGTTACTAGATTCAAATGGCATTCTTTTTTTTTCTTAAATATGAAATTTATTGTCAAATTGGTTTCCATACAACACCCAGTGCTCATCCCAACAGGTGCCCTCCTCAATACCCATCACCTACCCACCCTTCCCTCCCACCCCCATCAACCCTCAGTTTGTTCTCAGTTTGTAAGAGTCTCTTATGTTTTGGCTCCCTCCCTCTACTCACTTTACTTCGCTTTGAAAAGCAGCTTTCAGTGCTAAGTCCTTCTTGAAACTGTCCTCTTAGTGTTCATGACACTACGTAGTCTCCTGGCTTTTTCCTAAGACCACTTTGTAGTCTTCTTGTCCAACTCATTTCTTTTTATTTATTCTTTAAATATTGAGGTATTTTGTTCAGTTCCATTTTACTGCCTCCTTTTTTCTGTTTCTTCCTAAGCAGTGTCTTTGTTCTTACCGATTCATTTTTCACTTATACTGATAACAGTCTACTGATAGCTAGATACTGGGATAATGTAAAGACATCTAGAATGAATACATAAAAAACGGACACACATCCCTCTTACAAACTACAACCACATAAATAGTAACATCTGTTATTCCCTATCCCAATAAAGGCATCACCATACAAAGTTTTACAAAGGAGAAAGCTTGTAGTACTGTCACATTTTAGAACCATCCATCATTCCTATTGATCTTAGTTCCCAAACACCTCTTGAGTCCAGTTATCTCTTCTCAGACTCTAGTCTCTTAACTGATATCTCAAGTTCAATTTTGCTCTCTTCCAGTCTGTTCATCAAACATTGCAAAAGGTCTATTTATCACATTTCCCTATTTAAAAACTCTTTAGTGGGTTTCCATTACCTTTAGGGTACGTATACAGGATAAATAAGGCATTGCATGATTTGGCATTCTTGGGATATGTGGCTTCCCCAGACAAATAGAGGTTCTTCTTTTTGTATCTCTCTCTCTTTTTTTTTTAAATTTTATTTTATTTTTTTTTAAAGTTACATCCAAATTAGTTAGCATATAGTGCAACAGTGATTTCAGGAGTAGATTCCTTAATGCCTCTTACCCATTTAGCCCATCCCCCCCTCCCACATCCCCTCCAGTAACCCTCAGTTTGTTCTCCATATTTATGAGTCTCTTTTGTTTTGTCCCCCTCCCTGTTTTTATATTATTTTTGTTTCCCTTCCCTTATGTTCATCTGTTTTGTTTTTTAAAGTCCTCATATGAGTGAAGTCATATGATTTTTGTCTTTCTCTGACTAATTTCACTTAGCATAATACCCTCCAGTTCCATCCACATAGTTGCAAATGGCAAGATTTCATTCTTTTTGATTGCCAAGTAATACTCCATTGTACATATATACCACATCTTCTTTATCCATTCATCCATTGATGGACATTTGGGCTCTTTCCATACTTTGGCTATTGTTGATAGTGCTGCTATAAACATGGGGGTGCATGTGTCCCTTCAAAACAGCACACCTGTATCCTGTGGATAAATGCCTAGTAGTGCAATTGCTGGGTCGTAGGGTAGTTCTATTTTTAGTTTTTTGAGGAACCTCTATACTGTTTTCCAGAGTGGCTGCACCAGCTTGCATTCCATCTCTCTCTTTTTTTTTAATGTTTTATTTTGAGAGACAGAGACAGAGAGACAGACAGAGTGAGAGCAGGGGAGGGTCAGAGAGAAAGGAAGACACAGAATCTGAAGTAGGCTCCAGGCCCTGAGCTGTCAGTAACAGAGCCTGACACAGGGTTCTAACTCATTGAACCATGTGGTCATGACCTGAGCTGAAGTCGGACACTTAACCGACTGAGCTACCCAGGCTCCCTGTGTTTGTATCTTTTTAATAAAAACTTTATTGAGATATAATTTATACATCACTCAATTCACTCACTTAAAATATATGGTTCATTGGTTTTAGTATATTTATAGAGTTGGGCAACCATCACCATGTTCAACTTTAGAATATTTTCATCACCCCGGAAAGAAATGCCATACCTATAGTCACCCCTCATTTTCTTCCAGTCTTTCTTTTTTTTTTTTTTTTTTTTTTTAATTTTTTTTTCAACGTTTTTTATTTATTTTTGGGACAGAGAGAGACAGAGCATGAACGGGGGAGGGGCAGAGAGAGAGGGAGACACAGAATCGGAAACAGGCTCCAGGCTCCGAGCCATCCGCCCAGAGCCTGACGCGGGGCTCGAACTCACGGACCGCGAGATGGTGACCTGGCTGAAGTCGGACGCTTAACCGACTGCGCCACCCAGGTGCCCCGCTCTTCCAGTCTTTCAATGCCCCCTAGCGTTAGGCAACTCTGATCTACTTTCTGTCCTATAGATTTGCCTCTTCTGGACATTTCATATAAATGAAACTGTGTGATACACTGGATGGTCTATGGTGACTGGATTCTTTCCACTTAATGTTTTCAAAGTGCATCCATATATCAGAATTGTATTCCTTTTTTTTGCTAAGTAATGTTTCATTGTATATATATGCCACATTTTCTTTATCCATTTATTGATAGGCATTGAGTTTCCATTTTTTGGCTATTATCAATAATGCTATTATGAACATGAATGTACAGGTTTTTACATGTGCATATGTTCTTATTTTGTGTAGATTTCTAAGTTTGAAATTAGCAGCTCCTGTGGTTAAGTTTGTTTAACTTTTTAAGAAACTGCCAAAGTCTTTTTCCAGTTACTGCACCATTTTACATTCCTACCAGTGTTGTATTAGCGTTCCAGTTTCTCCACATCCTTGTCCAACCCTTGTTAATTGTCTTTTTTTTTTTTAAACCATTGCCATCCTAATGGGTGTGAAGCAGTATGTCATTATGGGTTTTTTTTATTTTTTTTACTGTTTTTTATTTATTTTTGAGACAGACAGAGTGTAGGGAATGGGGGGGAAGGAGAGAGAGAGAGAGACACAGAATCCGAAGCAGGCTCCAGGCTCTGAGCTGACAGTACAGAGCCTGACACGGGGCTCGAACTCACGAACTGTGCAATCATGACCTGAGCCAAAGTCGATGCTTAACCAACTGAGCCACCCAGGTGCTCCAGTGGTTTTGATTTACAGTTCCCTAATGGCTAATGATATTAATTATCTTTTCTTTTCATGCACTTATTGACCATTTGTATATCTTCTTTGGAGAAGTGTCTATTCTGATCCTTTGCCCATTGGGTCATATTTCTTTTCTTTTTTTTTTTTTTTAACGTTTACTTATTATTGAGAGACAGAGAAAGACAGAGCGTGAGCAGGGGAGGGGCAGAGGGAGAGGGAGACACAGAATCTGAAGCAGATTCCAGGCTCTGAGCTGTCAGCACAGAGCCCGACGCGGGGCTCGAACTCACAAACCGCGAGATCATGACCTGAGCCAAAGTTGGGATGCTTAACTGACTGAGCCACCCAGGCACCCCCATATTTCTTTTTACTAATGTTTTATACAAATCCCTGATATATGATTTGCAGATATTTTATTTCTTTTTACTAATGAGTTTTATACAAATCCCTGATACATGATTTGCAGGTATTTTCTCCCTCCCCTCCCCTTTTTAACTTTCTTGACAGTTCCTTTGAAGCACAAAAGTTTTCATTTTGAAATCTATTTTTTTCTTTTGTTACTTATGCTTTTGGTGTTATAGCTAAGAAATCATTGCCTAACCTAAAGTCTTGAAGATTTACTCCTATTTGTCTTCAAAACGTTTTATAGTTTTAGTTCTTACATTGAGATCTGTGATTCATTTTGATTTTGGGGGTGTGGTTTGAGGAAGGGAACAAATTTGCATATGGATATCTAGTGGTTGCAGCACCATTTGTTGAAAAGACCATTCTTTACCGCATCGAATGGTCTTGACACTCTTATTCAAAATAAGTTGACTATAAATGTGAGAATTTATTTCTGGACTCTCAGTTCTGTTTTCTTGATCCATATTACCTATCTTTATGCTAGTATCATACTGTCTTTTTTTTTTTTTTTAATTTAAACTTTATTGAGGTATAATTGACCTCTAAAATTTTAAGGTAACTAAAGTGTGCCTCATGGTGATTTGATATACATTTGAAAGAATATCCCCCAGCTAGTTAATTAACACATCAATCACCTCATGTGTTTATCATTTATTTGTGTCTGAGAGAACATTTAAGTTCTACCCTCTTAGCAGATTTCAATTCTATTGTACAATACAGTGTTATCAACTATAGTCACCATGTTTTACATTAGATCCTCAGACTTATTCATTTTACAGCTGATAGTTTGTAACTTTTTAACCACGTTATCCTATTTCCCCCATCTCACAGCCCTTGGCAACTGCTTTTCTACTCTGTTTCTATGAGTTTTATTTATTTTTTTGAGATTACTCATATGAGTGATGCCATGAAGTACTAGTCTTTCTTTGTCTGGCTAATTTTATGTAGCATGATGCCAATAAGATGCATCCTAGTTATTGCAAATTGCAGGATTTTCTTTATTCTCATGAATAAATAATTCCATTTTATATATATATACACACACATATATACATATATATATATACACACACACATATATACATATATATATGTGTGTGTGTATATATATATATATATATATATATATATATATATACCATAACTTTATTCATTCATCCTTTGACGGACATTTTGGCTTCCGTATTTTGACTATTGTGAATAATGCTGCAGTGTACATTGGAATGTGAATATCTCTACGATGTTTTCATTTCCTTGAATATATACCCAGAAGTAGAATTGCTAGACCATATGATAGTTCTGTTTTTTGATTTTTTGCAGAATCTCCATACTGTTTTCCATACTCACTATACTCAATTTATATTCCTACCATTTGACCTATATACTTCAAACCTCTGGCAGTTTGATGCTAAGATGCTAAGTGTATTTCCCTTTTTTCCATATTCTGGCCAATCCTTGTTTGTTATCTCTTATCTTTTTGAATGATAGCCATTCTAACAGGTGTGAGATATTCTAACACAGTATCTCATTGTGGTTTTGATTTGCATTTCCCTGAGATTAGTGACCTTGAGCACCTTTTGATGTTCCTGTTGGCTGCTTAGATGTTTTCTTTGGAATAATGTCTATTCAGTCCCACTGCCCATTTTTTAATTAGATTTTCTGTATTAAATTGTATGAGTGCTTTATATAGTTTGGATATTAATCCCTTATCAAATACATGATTCACAGATATTTTTTCGGAACCACACTGTTAATGTAGCCTTAAGTTTTGAAATCAGAAGTTGTGACAGCTCTGATTTTGTTCTTCTTTTTTCAAGATTGTTTTGACTAATTCTGGGTCCTCCTTAAATTTACACATGAATTTTAGGATGAAGTTGTAATCATCAGTCCTGCAAAAACGTGCCGGTTTGGATTTTGGTAGGGATCGTATTGGATTTGTAGATCAATTTGAATTCCTGTTATTTTTGTTCTTAGAACTCCCTTTATATAGTATTTAATATATTGTTTACTTATCTGAGAAAGTATATGATTGAAGTATGAGATAAATGAAAATGATGTGAATATAGGTAAGGTATACAAATCTAGGTTATTAAAATTAGGAGATAAACATTGAATTTTAATAAAAGTAATGCTTGGGTTAAAATTTTCAAATAGTTTATTTCTTTGGAAGGTGGTAAATTCATTGAACTTTTTAGTCACAATATGTTTGTAGACTAATAAGGTTAGAGTTGGATAATTTTAGAATTGATATTCTAAAGTTTAAAAATTTCCCTCTATGGGGTACCTGGGTGGCTCAGTCAGTTAAGCGTCCCACTCTTGGTTTCAGCTCAGGTCATGATGTGATGGTTTTGTGAGTTTGAGCCCTGCGTTGGGCTGTCTCTGTGTCTCTCAAAATAAATAAGTAAACTTAAAAAAAAAAAATTTTCCCTCCAGGAAAATCATGCCTTTGAACAAAAACTTCCTTTAATATCACTAAACTATACTGAAGTTTACCAAATTCAGTAAAACCTTGGTTTGTGAGCATAATTCATTCCAGAAACATGCTTGTAATCCAAAGCACTTGTAAATCAGAGCGAATTTAGAAATAATGGAAACTCAGATGATTTGTTCCACAACCCAAAAAATGTTCATAGAAAAATGATTATAATACTACAACATAATACAAAATAATAAAGAAAATACAAAATATAAAGAAAAATAAACAAGTTAACCTGCACTTACCTTTGAAAACCTTCGTGGCTGCTGTGAGGGAGACGAGAGAGGGTTATTGTGTAGGACTTTTACTCTCACTAACGGAATCACTGCCATCTATTGGCTCAATGGAATCTTTTTCTTTTTGCGCAACTTTAAAAAGGAAACTAACCAATGACACTTGCTGTTGCCTCCTTTTGAAGATTTTGCAGAAATGTGACAGTGCATTGTTGTTAAACAGATTCATCACTCGCACGCTTACAGCCTCATTCGGGTGGTGCTTTTCTACAAAATTTTGCATTGTTTCCCACATTTTACAGATCTCCCTTAACCTTATGTGAAGTGAGGGATTCCACCTTTTTCTCCTCCTCCTGTGCAGACAAGATGCAGATGTAAACTTCTTATAAACTCTTGCAGTTTCAGCCACTCACTCACATACCTCATTCCTACTTCTCAATGATTTCCTTGTTAACTTCCATCGTAATGCTCTCCTTCTCACTGCCTTTCTTTTCAACCCTTTTCTGCATGGGGGCCACTGTATATGCTCGCACAGGTGTTGACTAAGTACAATATTAATAAACTCTTGTCGTATACTGTATTTAATGTAACTGGCAATAAAACAGCAGAGGAAAGGGTTGATATCTGCAGGCAGCCTGACCTAGAATGAAGTAAAGCATTCCTAAGCTTACTGTTATATGGGAAAGCAAAGGACTGTCCATAGGTGCTTTCAAGTGACAAAAAATACACTAGCACCAGATGTGGGCACCTTCCAACATTCTGAAAAATCACTGGTTTCTGCCAAACACCGTGGCCTGAGACGGAGCATCCGAGCATGGGAGATGATCACCCATGATCCCACAGCGAGAGAGCGAGAGAGAGAGAGGGAGAGAGCGAGAGTGATTGCCTCACTTGTGATGTGACGTTTGGCATCACATACTACTCATATTGCAAGATATCGCTTGTTTATCACGTTAAAATTTATTAGAAATGTTTATCTTGCAGAACACTAGCAGAACAAGTTATTTGCTATCCAGGGTTTTACTATATATCAAATATACCAAATATTTAAAATATATTTAAATATTCTTCTGTTGTGTTCAACCAGTGGTAGAAGAGGTTTGGTGGGTTGAATAACTTGCCAGTTTTCTGTGCTGATTTAGGAATTCTTAATGACTTTCAGTACTTATAGTATATTTCCTTGATCCCAAGATGGTATAGATGATAAGACTCATCATTGATTTAATAACAAGATTTATTGGAATATGTGTTACAAAAAAGGCAGAAACAGAGTAGAGCCTGTAATTGCAAGGGGGTCAAGAGAGGAGGGCTATAGAGTGACTTTGAAATAGGTGGTACAGGTTTCCCCTGCTATCTGAAAGTAGATAGATGTTCATGTAAAACCTTTTGTAATCTGAAAATGGTGTAAAGTGAAAACGCACTTACCATTAATTTGTATGGAAATTTTTTTGAGTGTTCCCAGACCCAAACAATAACCTCTTTTAAGCTTTTCTGATACTTTAGGCCACATCTTGCTAATGGATGCATAAAATAAATCAAGATAAAGCACAGATGCTCACAGACAATTCAGAGTTATGGTGGCTTAATGCTAGAATGCTGAGAGCAGTTCTCTGGGATGGAATTTGGCAGTGCCAGTCTTGCTGCTGGTGTTCATGTTGTGTCTATAATGTTTACTACAAAACAAAGACTGCACACAATTTCCCCTTTTTTCCCATAGAGGTGAAAATCCTCTTAGGATCTCTTTTGGTTAGCAAAAACAGGTATTATTGTAGTTCTTTTGTAAAAGTAAAGTGGCATAACACAAGCTTTTGAAAAGCTGGGGATACCTGTATTTTGAACTAACAATAGGGGAAAGTAACAGGTAGAAAACTATGAAGTAAGCATATTGTGAAACAAGTTTATGTAAGGTGACTGGAACATACCGTATATAGGTATATAGGGTGTATATTATCTTAAACTACCAGACTGGAGAAGTTAGTATCAGCAACTTGCTTTGGGACTTACTGGTTTTTGAAATAGTGACCTTACCAGTTAACTGTTCTATATATTCTTGTTTAATTTCCCAGTTGTGTACTGACTGAAAACAAGTGCTATATAGTTACAGGGATTTATTACATTTATTAGCCAAAATTAATTAAAATACAATTTATAGAAATATACGTGAAATTTCTTTAAAACATGTAGTTCAAGACTGTAAGTGATTTAGGTGAGTACTTTGGGAGGGGCCAAGATGGCGGAGTAGCATGGAAGTTCTCAGCTTCTCTGGTCACTGAAGTGCAGCTAGATCAGCACCATACCTAGGAAATTGATCTGAGGATTAACACAACAATCTGTATAACTTGAGCCATAGAACTAGGCAGAGAGACGGTGTGGAGAGGTGAACTGAGGGAGAGAGAAGCCATGGAGGGCAGGGAGCTGTTCTTTGTGGAGAGAGGACAGAGAAAGGGGGATAGAGTATGGCACATCAGGAGAGTACAGGAAAAGCACTCCCCCTAAAAGCTGAAGAGAAAGAGAGAGTGGATACACAGACAAGGGACTGAACAAGAGATCTGTTCCCCAAAAACATTGATGGTGAGAAAGGAGACGGTTCCAATACCATTAGGACTCTATAAATAGGGGAGCACAGAGCTGGAAATTCTGGAGCTCAATACTTGGTGGTGCTCTGATGGGGAAGAAGGGCGAGTCCTAGGAGTAGGCAATGAGGTACAGGGGGTCTGTGGGCCACATGGGGAGAAGTGGCTCCCCTGCTTCGAGTGCCTTTGGTAGAGACCATACAGCCTCCCTACAGGCAAAGGTCCCAGTGGGCCCTGGAGAATAGCCACATTTGCTGGTATTGGAACAAAGATCACAGAGTGCAGTGAAACCTGGTGCCAGCTATGTGTTGTGATTTGCTATAATCTCTGAACCTCTGCTGCTACATAATCATATGAACATTCTCAGGACAAGCTGGCACCCAACCATTACTCATCAAGACCCTACTCCAGAGGGTCGGAGCAGGACCAAGCCACAGAATTCATGGAACCAAGGGGTTTGGAAACTCCGCCCCATCTGAGATACGATTCAGGGGGAAAGGTGCTGCCTGGAAGGCTGAATGGCTTAGATACAGACAGTGTAGAAGTGGGGAGTGGACGGAAGCCAGAGACAAAGGAGGGTTGCTTGATTGAGGTTTGGTGAGAGGGCAGGGTTCCTGTGCCCTCTAGAAACTAGGAAGCTGGGTGACGCCACTTCTACTCATGCTCATATGCGCCAACACACGCCACACTGATACATCCCAGTAAGGTAAGCAGTGCCACCTAGTGGAGAATGGAGTCATTACACTAAGCCCCCAGCCAACTGTACCTCCCAAGCACAAGGCCCAAAGGACCACCACAAGTCTCTCTGCCTGGCTAGTGTACAGATGATAGAGTGTTTAATAGTTTGAGCTGTAGGGAAAACTGGATGTAACTTCATCCGGATTTCATTCTGTTTGCTAGTTCATCTATTCGGGGTTTTTTTTTTTGCTTTTGTTTAAATTTTTTTTTTCTTTTTCTCCTTTCTTTTTTCTTTTTCTTTTTCTTTTGAATATAATTTATCGTCAAATTAGCTTACATACAATACCCAGTGCTCATCCCAACAAGTGCCCTCCTCAATGCCCATCACCCATTTCCACTCTCCCCCACCCCTCCCATCCACCCTCAGTTGTTCTCTGTATTAAGAATCTCTTGTTGTTTGCCTTCCTCCCTCTCTGTAACTTTTATTTTTTTGCCCTTCCTTTCCCCCATGGTCTTCTATTAAGTTTTTCAAGATCCACATGAGTGAAAACATATCTGTCCTTCTCTGACTTATTTCACTCATCGTAATACCTTCCAGTTCCATCCATGTTGCTGCAAATGGCGTAATTTCATTCTTTCTCATTGCCAAGTAGTATTCCATTGTATATATAAACCACATCTTCTTTATACCAATGGAATAGAGTAGAGAACCCAGAATTGGACCCACAAATGTGTGGCCAACTAATCTTTGACACAGCGGGAAAGAGCATCCAATGGAATAAAGTCTCTTTAGCAAATGGTGCTGGGAGAATTGGACAGCACCATGCAAAAGAATGAAACTGGACCACTTTCTTATACTATACACAAAAATAAACTCAAAATGGATGAAAAACCTAAATGTGAGACAGAAAGCCATCAAAACCCTAGAGGAGAAAGCAGGCAACAACTTCTTTGATCTCAGCTGCAGCAATTTCTTACTCAACACATCTCCAAAGGCAAGGGAATTAAAAGCAAAAGTGAACTATTGGAACCTCTTCAAGATCAAAATCTGCACTGCAAAGGAAGCAATCAACAAAACTAAAAGGCAACTGACAGAATGGGAAAAGAGGCTTGCAAATGACATATTGGATAAAGGGCTAGTATCCAAAATCTGTAAAGAACTTAACCAAACTCAGCGCCCGAAAAACAAATAATCCAGTGAAGAAATGGGCAGAAGATATGAATAGACACTTCTCTAAAGAAAACATCCACATGGCCAACAGACACATGAAAAGATGCTCAATGTCATTCATCATCAGGAAAATACAAATCAAAGCCACACTGAGATACCACCTCACACCAGTCAGATTGGCTAAGATGAACAAATCACGAAACTACAGATGCTGGCGAGGATGTGGAGAAATGGGAACCCTCTTGCACTGTTGGTGGAAATGCAAACTGGTGCATCCGCTCTGGAAAACAGTGTGGAGGTTCCTCAAAAAATAAAAAGTAGAACTATCCTATGACCCAGGAATAGCACTGCTAGGAACTTACCCAAAGGATACAGGAGTGCTGATGCATAGGGGCATGTGTACCTCAATGTTTATAGCAGCACTTTCAACAATAGCTGAATTATGGAAAGAGCCCAAATGTCCACCTTTTTCTCCTTTCCATTCTTTTTCTTGGCTACAGAAAAAAAAAAACATTATTTTTATCTTCCTTTCATTAAAAAAGTTATTGTTTTAACTATGTTTTTTTCCCTAAATTTTTAAAATTCTATTTCACCTCATTTCACTTTATTTTATTGTATATTTTTTTTTAATTTTTAAACTTTTTTTTTTTACCTTTTTTCTCTATTCTATCAAACTTCTTTCAACAAGCAGACCAAAAACACCTAGGATTTAGCTTCCTTTATGTAATTTTTGGTTTTTTTTTTAATTTTTAAATTTAAAATTTTTATTCTTTCTTTCTCCAAAATGACAAAATGAAGGAATTCATCCCAAAAGAAAGAACAGGAAAAAATGACAGCCAGAGGCTTAACACAGATATAAGCAAGTTGTCTAAACTAGAATTTAGAACCATAGTATTAAGAATACTAGCTGGGGTTGAAAAAAGCATAGAATCCTTTTCTACAGAGATAAAAGAAGGCAAATCGAGTCATGATGAAATTTAAAATGCTATAACCGAGATGGAATATTGAATGGATGCCATGGCAGTAAGGATGGGTAAAGCAAAGCAGAGAAAAAACGATATAGAAGACAAAATTATGGAGAATAATGCAGCAGAAAAAAGAGGGAAACTAAGGCAAAAGAGCATGATCTGAGAATTACAGAAATCAGTGACTTAAAAAATGAATAATACCTGAATCATAGGGAGTCCCAGAAGATGAAGAGAGAGAAAAACGGGCAGAAGGTTTATGTGAACAAATTATAGTGGAAAACTTTCCTAATCTGGAGGAAGACACACATCAAAATCTAAGAAGCACAGACATCTCCCATTAGATTCAACAAAAACCGACCATCAGCAAGGCATATCTTAGTCAAATTCACAAAATACACACAGAATTATGAAAGCAGCAAGGGGGAAAAAAAAGTCCTTAACCTATAATTATGGGAAAACAGATCAGGTTTGCAGCAGACCTATCCACAGAAAGTTGGCAGGCCAGAAGGAAGTGGCAGGATATATTCAACGTACTGAATCAGAAAAATATGAAGCCAGGAATTCTTTATCCAGCAAGGCTGTTATTCAAAATAGAAAGATAAAGAGTTTCCCAGACAAAAACTAAAGGAGTTCGTGACCACTAAGCCAGCCTTGCAAGAAATTTTAAGGGGGACACTCTGAGGGGAGAAAAGATGAAACAAAACAAAAAAGACCCAAAGCAACACAGACTAGAAAGGACCAGAGAACACCACCAGAAATTCCCAACTCTGCAGACAACACAAGGACAATAAATTCATGTCTTTCAGTACTCTAAATGTCACTGGAAAAGTGCTCCAATCAAAAGACCTAGGGTATCAGAATGGTTAAGAAAACAAGATCCATCTATATCCTGTTCACAAGAGACCCATTTTAGGCCTAAAGACACCTTCAGACTGAAAGTAGGGATGGAGAACCATGTATCATGCTAATCGTCACCAAAAGAAAGTTGGAGTAGCCACATTTATATCAGACAAACTAGATTTTTAAAATAGACTGTAACAAGAGATGAAGAAGGGCATTGTGTCATAATTGAGGATATAATTAAGGGGTCTATCCACGAAAATCTAACAATTGTAAACATTTATACCCCCAACATAGTAGCACCCAAATATATAAATCAGTGAATCACAAATATAAAGAAACTCATTGGTAATAATACCATAAGAGTAGGTGTATTCAGCACCCCACTTAATAGCAATGGACAGGTCATATAAGCATAAAATCAACAAGGAAACAATGTTTGAATGACACACTGGACCAGATGAATTTAACAGATACATTCAGAACGTTTCATCCTAAAGCAGCAGAATATACATTCTTCTTGAGTGCACATGGAACATTCTCCAGAATAGATCGCACACTGGGACGCAAATTAGCCCTCAGCAAATACAAAAATACCAAGATCATACCATACATATTTTCAGACCACAACACAATGAAACTTGAAATCAATTACAAAATATTTGGAAAGACCACGAATACTGGGACGTTAAAGAACATCCTACTAAAGAATGAATGGGTTACCCAGAAATTAAAGAGGAAATTAAAAAGTACATGGAAGCCAATGAAAATGAAAACACGATAACCTAAAACCTCTGGGACACAGTGAAAGCAGTCATAAGAGGGAAGTATAAAGCAATCCAGACCTTCCTAAAGAAGGAAGAAAGGTCTCAGATATACAACCTAACCTAACACCTTAAAGAACTGGAAAAAGAACAGCAAATAAAGACCAAAACCAGCAGAAGATAGGAAATAATAAAAATTAGAGCAGAAATCAATGATATTAAAATAAAAAAAACAGAACAGATCAATGAAATCAGGAGTGGGTTCTTTCAAAGAATTAACAAAATTGATAAACCCCTAGCCAATTTCAAGAAGAAAAAGGAATGGATGCAAATAAATAAAACCATGAATGAAAGAGGAGAGAACCAACACTGCAGAAATACAAACAATAATAAGAGAATATTATGAGCAATTGTATGCCAATAAATTGGGCAATCTGGAAGAAATGGGCAAATTCCTAGAAACATATAAACTACCAAAACTGAAACAGGAAGAAATAGAAAATTTAATCAGACACATAACCAGTAAAGAAGTTGAATCAGTAATCAAAAATCTCCCAAAATACAAGAGTCCAGGGCCGGATGGCTTTCCAGGGGAATTCTACCAAACATTTAAAGAAGAGTTAACACCTATTCTGTTGAAGCTGCTCCAAAACAAAACAAAACAAAACAAAACAGCAAAAACAAAGAAAAAAAAAAAAAAAGAAATGGAAGGGAAACTTCCAAACTCATTCTATGAAGCCAGCATTACCTTGATTCCAAATCCAGACAAAGACCCCACTAAAAAGGAGAACTACAGACCAATTTCCCAGATGAACATGGATGCAAAAATCCTCAACAAGATACTAGCCAATTGGACCCAACAATACATTAAAAGAATTATTCACAATCAAGTGGGATTTATACCTGGGATGCAGGACTGGTTCAATATCCACAAATCGATCAATGTGATACATTACATTAATAAAAGAAAGAATAAGAACCACATGATCGTTACAGTAGATGCAGAGAAAGCATTTGACAAAATGCAGCATCCTTTCTTGATAAAACTCCTCAAGAAAGTAGTGACAGAAGGATCATACCTTAAGATCATAAAAGCTGTATATGAAAGACCCACTGCTAATATCTTCAGTGGCAAAAACGGAGAGTTTCCCTGCTAAGGTCAGGAACACGACAAGGATGTCCACTCATTCAACAGTGGTGGAAGTCCTAGCCTCAGCAATGAGACAAACACAAAGAAATAAAAGGCATCCAGATTGGCAAGGAGGAAGTCAAACTTTCACACTTCTCAGACAACATGATACTCTACATGGGAAACCTGAAACTTGCCACCAAAAAACTACTAGAACTGATCCATGAATTCAGTGAAGTCTCAAGGATATAAAATAAATGCACAGAAATCAGTTGCATTTCTATGCACCAATAATGAGGGAGAAGAGAAATCAAGGAATCGATCCCATTTACAGTTGTACCAAAACCCATAAAATACCTAGGAATAAGCCTAACAAAGGTGGTGAAAAACCTATACACTGAAAACTATAGAAAGCTTTTGAAAGAAATTGAAGAAGACACAAAGAAATGGAAAAACATTCCTTGCTCATGGATTGGAAGGACAAATATTGTTGAAATGTCGATAACTACCCCAAGCAATCTATACATTCAATGCAATCCCTATCAAAATAACACCAGCATTCTTCACAGAGGTAGAACAAACAATCCTAAAATTTTTTTGGAACCAGAAAAGACTGCAAATAGCCAAAACAATCCTGAAAAAGAAAACCAAGGCTGGAGACATCAAAATCCCAGACTTCAAGATGTATTACAAAGCTGTAATCATCAGGACAGTATGGTACTGGCACAAAAACGGACACTTATATCAATGGAAGAGAATAGAGAACCCAGAAATGGACCCACAAATGTATGGCCAAGTAATCATTGACAAAGCAGAGAAGAATATACAATGGGAACAGAGAGTCTCTTTAGGAAATGATGTTGGGAAAACTAGACAGTGACATGCAGAAGAGTGAACTTGGACCACTTTCTTACACCATACACAAAAATGAACTCAAAACAGATGAAAGACCTAAAGTTAAGATAGGAAGGCATCAAAATCCTAGAGGAGAAAGCAGGCAAAATCCTTTGATGTCGGCCACAGTAACTTCTTACTCAACACGTATGCAGAGGCGAGGACCTCATCAAAATAAAAAGCTTCTGCACAGCAAAGAATCAGCAGAACTAAAAGGCAACCAACAGAATGGAAGAAGATATTTGCAAATGACATATCAGATAAAGGGTTAGTATCCAAAATCTGTAAAGAATCTTGCATACTCAACAACCCCCCCCCCCCCCCGCAAACAATCCAATGAAGAAGTGAACAAAAGACATGAATAGACACATTTCCAAAGAAGACATCCAGATGGCTCACAGATCACATGACAACATGCTCAACGTCACTCATCATCAGGGAAATACAAATCAAAACCACAGTAAGATACCACCTCACACCAGTCAGAATGGCTTGTTGGCAAGGATGTGGAGAAAGAGGAATCCTTTTGCACTGCTAGTGGGAATGGTAACTGGTGCAGGCACTTTGGAAAACAGTATGGAGGTTCCTCAGAAAATTAAAAATAGAACTACCCTATGACCCTGCAATTGCACTACTAGGTATTTATCCAAAGGATACAAGTCTGCTGTTTCAAAGGGGCACATGCACCCCAATGTTTATAGCAGTGCCATCAACAATAGCCAAAGTATGGAATGATCCCAAATGTCCATCGACTGTTGAATGGATACAGAAGAGTTGGTGTGTGTGTGTGTGTGTGTGTGTGTGTGTGTGTGTATGTATGTATACATATATATATGCACATACATATATATATATACATACATGCATATACAATAGAATATTACTCAATGATCAAAAAGAATGGAATCTTGCCATTTGCAGCAATGTGGATGCAACTAGAGTGTATTATGCTAAGTGAAATTAGAGAAAGACAAATATGTGACTTAAGTTATATATAGAATTTAAGATATAAAACAGATGAATATAAGGAAAGGGAAGCAAAAATAATATAAAAACAGGGAAGGGACAAAACATAAGAGAGAACAAACTGAGGGTTGCTGAAGGGGTTTTGGGTGGGGGTATACACTAAATGGGCAAGGGGCATTAAGGAGGACACTTGTTGGGATGAGCACTGGGTGTTATATGTAGGTGATGAATCACTAGAATCTATTCCTGAAATCATTATTGCACTATATGGTAACTGAGTTGGATGTAAATTAAACAATAATAATTTTAAAAATAAATAAATATTTAAAAATATTTAAATGATTTAATTTTCAGTTGTTCCAGTGTATTGTTGGCAACAGCTTAAAGTTTTTACAAAGAAATGCTTTTTTTGAGAGAGGTACCTTTTCCTAATCACTGATTCCTCTTTATTTGGGGAAAAGATACTTCTTTTTTATCTTTATTGATCATATTGTCTAAAAATCAAGACTCTGTATATCTTTTTTCTCTTTATAATACTGGATGATAGTAACTCTTCAAATATCTCTTTCCATGAATTGATTAACTAGGAAAGGTGTTTTGCTAAAGATATTTGAATTTGTTTGCTCCTGATATAAGTTCACATAAAATGAGCAATTCAAGGGCACCCATGCCCAACGTGGGGCTTGAACTCAGGACTCTGAGATCAAGAGTCAAGTCACATGTTGGGATGAGCACAGGGTGTGTTATGTAAGTGATGAATTACTAAATTATATTCCTGAAATCATTATTACACTATATGTTACCTAACTTGGATTTAAATCATAAGGGGAAAAAAAAGGCAATCGTGTGCTCCACTGACAGAGCCAGCCAAGCACCTCAGCCTTTGCTTGTTATTCTGCCCTACTCATGTCTCGCAGATTTCCTTTCCATTAAAGTGTGTGTGTGTGTGTGTGTGTGTGTGCGCGCGCTACATTTTTAGATGTTTTTAAGGTGTACCTTTGATTTACAATGATCTTTGCTACTGACCAAGACTGGTCAGTGGTAGCGATGGAGAAGTTCTCATATCTCTTCCCATTCTAGCTTTAGGTAGTAAAGTAGAAATATATAGAAGAGAGAATATCAGTAAAGGAGTTCCACAGAAACAACTTCGTTTTAGTCTGTATTTGAAATTTAGATTCTCATATGTGAAATTTAATTTAGATAAGATAATACACCCCTGATTTAATAGAATGGTGATAGTTTTTATTTTTAAAATCCCGTTTCTTGGGTACATTTCCTAACTTGTGGTTTACATAACTATGTATTTGAAAATTCTCATATTTTTGTATTTAATTTACTCAGATTAATTTACTCATTTTCATCCTTTTTATTGCAGTACAGTTTATATACAGTAAAACCTTGTATTTGCATAACTTGTTCTGCGAGTGTTCCACAAGACGAGTGAACATTTCTAAGTTTTAACATGATAAACAAGCGATGTCTTGCAATATGAGTAGTATGTGATGCCAAACGTCACATCACAAGTGAGGCAATCACTCTCGCTCTCTCTCTCTCTCTCTCTCGCTCTCTCGCTGTGGGATCATGGGTGATCATCTCCCATGCTCGGATGCTCCGTCTCAGGCCACGGTGTTTGGCAGAAACCAGTGATTTTTCAGAATGTTGGAAGGTGCCCACATCTGGTGCTAGTGTATTTTTTGTCACTTGAAAGCACCTATGGACAGTCCTTTGCTTTCCCATATAACAGTAAGCTTAGGAATGCTTTACTTCATTCTAGGTCAGGCTGCCTGCAGATATCAACCCTTTCCTCTGCTGTTTTATTGCCAGTTACATTAAATACAGTATACGACAAGAGTTTATTAATATTGTACTTAGTCAACACCTGTGCGAGCATATACAGTGGCCCCCATGCAGAAAAGGGTTGAAAAGAAAGGCAGTGAGAAGGAGAGCATTACGATGGAAGTTAACAAGGAAATCATTGAGAAGTAGGAATGAGGTATGTGAGTGAGTGGCTGAAACTGCAAGAGTTTATAAGAAGTTTACATCTGCATCTTGTCTGCACAGGAGGAGGAGAAAAAGGTGGAATCCCTCACTTCACATAAGGTTAAGGGAGATCTGTAAAATGTGGGAAACAATGCAAAATTTTGTAGAAAAGCACCACCCGAATGAGGCTGTAAGCGTGCGAGTGATGAATCTGTTTAACAACAATGCACTGTCACATTTCTGCAAAATCTTCAAAAGGAGGCAACAGCAAGTGTCATTGGTTAGTTTCCTTTTTAAAGTTGCGCAAAAAGAAAAAGATTCCATTGAGCCAATAGATGGCAGTGATTCCGTTAGTGAGAGTAAAAGTCCTACACAATAACCCTCTCTCGTCTCCCTCACAGCAGCCACGAAGGTTTTCAAAGGTAAGTGCAGGTTAACTTGTTTATTTTTCTTTATATTTTGTATTTTCTTTATTATTTTGTATTATGTTGTAGTATTATAATCATTTTTCTATGAACATTTTTTGGGTTGTGGAACAAATCATCTGAGTTTCCATTATTTCTAAATTCGCTCTGATTTACAAGTGCTTTGGATTACAAGCATGTTTCTGGAATGAATTATGCTCACAAACCAAGGTTTTAATGTATAACATTGTGTAGTTTTAAGGTGTACAACATGATTTAATACCTTTATATATTGCAGTATGATTAAGCATTAGGTTAGCTAACATCTCTATCATTTTGAGAATCCTTTTTAAAAATTATTTATGTGTATAGAGATCATGAGTGGTTTTTTTGTTGTTAACACATTTTGAGTATACTTAACTGTTCTTATAAAAATGATTTTTTCTGTAGTCACCTGTAATTTTTGATGTTTATAAAAGTGTCTTCTTCCATTTATAGTAACACTTTGCTCAAGATAAACTATATTTCTTTAATAGGCAATATGTGTTTAAGCACATGGTTGTAATTAAACTTTTTCAGCGAATTGTAGCATTTGAGGTAGATGGTAATTAGCTATAACAGACTAAAAGTTTTAAAATATCAGTTTCTAAATCAGTATATTCTTATTCCTTCTTTAAAAATACTTACTTAAAATTTGAGAAAGTACATAGTTGTATGGTTCAGACTCCAAAAAGTATAGAAATATGGGCACCTCGGTGGCTTAATCAGATAAGCACCTACTCTTGATTTTAGCTCAGGACATGATCTCACTTTGTGAGATTGAGCCCCACATCAGTCTCTGTGCTGATAGCGTGGAGCCTGCTTGAGATTCTCTGCTCTCTCTCTCTCTCTCTCTCCTCCCCCACTCGTGCTCTCTTTAATGAAAAACATAATAAACATAAAAAAGTATGGAAACATAAGCAGTGAGAAGTAACTTTCCACACAGCATACTATATTATACTTTTTCCCCAGTGTATCCTTTCAGGGAGATTTTTAACATACACAAATACTGTACATATGTGTTCTTTTATCACAAAACCTACTTTGAACACTGTTCTATATCTTGCTTTTTTTCCCAGTTTACATATCACAGAGATCTGTCCACAATGCACACTATTATTGTACCATGATTTAACCAGCTCCTTCTCATGAATCCGTTGTTTTCAGTCATTTGCTATTACAAATAATGTTTCAAATGAATAAACGGAGGAAATAACAAAACTAAAAGGCATTAGACAGAACGGGAAAAGATATTTGCCAATGATATATCGGATAAAGGATTAGTATGCCAAATCTATAAAGAATTTACCAAACTCAACAGCCAAAAAACAGATAATCCAGTGAAGAAATGAGCAGAAGACATGAATAGACACTTTTACAAAGAAGACAGCCAGATGGCTAACAGACATATTAAAAGATGCTCAACATCACTCATCATCAGGGAAATACAAATCAAAACTACAGTGAAATTCCACCTCAACCTGTCAGAATGGCTAAAATTAACAACTCAGGAAACAACAGATGCTGGCGAGGATGTGGAGAGATGGGAACCCTTTTGCACTGTTGGTGTGAATGCAAACTGGTGCAGCCACTCTGGAGAACAGTGTGGAAGTTCCTCAAAAAATTAAAAATAGAGCTACCCTATGACCCAGCAATTACACTACTAAGAATTTATCCAAAGGATACAAAAATGGTGATTCAAAGTGGCACATACACCCAAATGTTCATAGCAACACTATCAACAATAGCCAAGTTATGGAAAGAGCCCAAATGTCCATTGACTGATGAATGGATAAAGAAAATGTGGCATATCCATATACATATATATACATACATACACAATGAAATACTACTCGGTGATGAAAAAGAATGAAATCTTGCCATTTGTAACAAGGTGGATGGAACTAGAGGGTATTATGCTAAGGAAAATAAGTCAGAGAAAGACAGATATATGACTTTACTCATATGTGGAATTTAAGAAACAAAATATGAGCATAGTGGAAGGGAAGGAAAAATAGATAAAAACAGGGAGGCAAATTATAAGAGATTCTTCAATACAGAGAACAAACTGAAGGTTGCTGGAGGGGTATTGGGTAGGGAGATGGGCTAATGGATGATGGACATTAAGGAGGACGGTACTTGCTGGGATGAGCACTGGGTGTTATATGTAAGTGGTGAATCACTAAATTCTAGTCTTGAAACCATTATTACGCTGTATGTTAATTAACTTGGGTTAAAATGAAATTTTAAAAACTTTAAAGAATAATAAATAAATGATTAAACAGAGACCTACCTCATTCCACCAATGTGCTAGCATACTTATATGAGGGATAAGTTCCCGGAGGGGAATTGCTAGGCTTCTATGAATTTGTAATCTTAGTAGATATTGGCAATCTACCTCATACAGAGCAGTGGTTTTGAACGAGGGGCAGTTTTGCTCCAGGGAGACATTTGGCAAAGTCTGAGGACACTTTTTTTTTTTTTTTTACGATTTGGAGAAGGGCTGTGCTCCTGATATGTGCGACAGCTGTTTGATTTATGTGAAGTATTCACACCCTTTGTTCATTTTCCCCTGAGTAATCACGCCCTTTGCTCATTATATAATTTTCAAACCTTTTCTCTGTGTCTTTTTGCCTTTTGATTTCTGCATGGCAAAAACACTGTGAACATTTTTTAAGACATACTGTATATGAAGGGAAATTCTGAGTTTTTGTTGGAAATACCTTCTCTAGTTATCAGTTATTCAAGGATTCTTCCATCTTTGGGGGACACTTTTATCATTTCCTTTTGTGTATTTTGATATTTGATGTATTTGGAATTTATCCTGGTATAAGGTATAAATACAGTTTTTTTTTATCAGTACTTAATCATACTAACACCATTTAATAAATAATCCATTTCCTACTGATTTAAAATACAAACTTATCACATACTAACTTCTCATGTATTTGATTCTAAAAATATGTTTTAATGAAATCACTATCTTGGAGATATCTGCACTCCCATATTTACTGCATTATTAGCTATAGTCAAGATATGGAAACCACCTAAGTGTCACCTAATTGAATGGATAAAGAAGATGTGGTGTATGTATACACACACACACACACACACACACACACACACACACAGTGGAATATTATTTAGCCACAAGAAAGAAGGAATCCTGCTGTGCAACAGTATGAATGAACCTAAAGGCATTTTGCTAAGTGGAGTAAACCAAAGAAAGACAAATGCCGTATGGTACCACTTAAATGTGTAAATTAAAAATAAAAGGCCGATTTAATGGAAACATTAGAATTGTGGTTCTTAGAGGTTTAGGGAAGAGGGGAAGTGGGGAGATACAGGTCAGAGGGTACAAACTTTTAGCTATAGGATGAATAAGTTCTGAGGATTTAATGTACAGCATATGTGTGTGTGTGTGTGTGTGTGTGTGTGTGTGTGTAATTTGTCATTTATTCCTCAATAAGGTTGGAAAAAATATAAATAAAATATGTTTTAGTATCTGGTAGGGTGGCAAGGTTATTCCCTCATTATTCTTACTTAGATTTTTCCTGCCTCTTCTTTTTTTTAATATATTTTGAGAGAGAGAGCACAACCAGGGAAGGGGCAAAGAGAGGGAGGAAGAGTGAGAATCCCAAGCAGTCTCCATGCTTAGTGTAGAGTCTGATGTGGGGCTCAGTCCCACAAACTGTGAGATCATGACCTGAGCTGAAATCGAGTCAGACGTTTAACCGACTGAGCCACCCAGGTGCCCCTATTCTTGTTCTTTTTAATGTGAACTTCAGATTTAGCTTATATTTAAGAAATTGTTTTGTTATAATCTCATTTTAGTTGTTGATTAAGTAGAATTGATATCTTTTTTAAATTTATTTTTTATTTTAATTTTATTTTTGAGAGAGTGAGCAGGGAAGAAGAGCAGAGGGAGAGAGACAGAGAGAGAGAGAGAATGAGAGAGAGAGAGAATCTTAACAGGCTTCATGCTCAGCACGGAGCCTGACTCAGGGCTTGATCCCATGAACCTGGGATCATGACCTAAGCCAAATTCAAGAGTCACACGCTCAACTGACTGAGCCACCCACACACCCCAAATCGTTGTTGAATTTCGTCTTTGAGAACATGGGTATGTGTGTGTATGTCTTAGGAATGTTTTAAAGGTGTTTTTATATAGACTTACACTTAGTTTATGCTTTGTTTTTGCATTTGTAAGTGGGGTCTTCCATTATATTTTCTAACTGGTTATTTATATATATGGAAACATATTCTATTTACCAATGTGAACTCACCATTTGAAGTTTTTATTGTTTGTATTTTTCAGTTGATTTCCCAGTATACAACCATTATCTACAAAAGTAATATTTTTTATCTCCTTTCCAAATTGTTTTACCCCTTTGTCTTGTCCGTTTCTATTTGGTAGAAATTCCAAGAACAATATTAGATAGTAATGATGATAAAAGACATTGTGGTAGAATACTTTTTCTAAAAGCTTCTTGTATTTTAGGATGGTTGCTTCCTTAATTTCCTTTAAAAAAAATTTTTTTTTAATGTTTATTTTTGAGAGAGAGAGAGAATGAGCGGGTGAGGAACAGAGAGAGAAAGACACAGAATCCAAAGCAGGCTCCAGGCTCTGAGCCATCAGCACAGAGCCCGATGTGGGGCTCGAACTCAACGAACCATGAGATCACAACCTGAGCTGAAGTCAGATGCTCAACCAATTCAGCCACCCAGGCACCACCACCCCCGCTGCCTTAATTTCCTTTTTAAACTTGATGCTAACTTTTGGTGGATTGATACAGATCCACCAATATGATTCTTTCATATTGGAAATATTCATTTGTCCTTTTAAAGAATTTTCATCAATAAAAGATATAAATCTGTTAAATGCCTTTTTAGCAACCACTGACATGATGATAATGACTTTTTTCTTCTTAAATCCATTAGAATGAAATATGAGTAGATTTTCCCATCTTTAATTATCCTTGCTTTGCTGGATAAGCACCACATGGTCAAGGGCTATTAGTTTTTAATATTCAGTGCTTTTTGTCACAGGTTTACCAAATTCATTCTGACAGCTATGAGACACAAAACCAGCACTACGGAAGAAGCTTAACGAAAGAAACTCTAAAGGATGGTAAGGGTTGAAAAACCATATTTCAATGTACAGTTATCAAAATAATTCTAAAGTAGTTTCAATTTTAATTCTTTGGTATAATGATTCATTCCGCAATAAATAAACTTAAAAAAAATAAAAGAACCTTAAATTTACACAATTGTACTAATCATAATTTCTGGTTTGTATTACACCAAAACCCTGGATCCATGAATGCCTTCTTTTACATTGTATTTCATTTCTTATTTAATAATATATTTTTAAAAATGAACATCTGTGAACCAGCCATAGAGCCCAAGTCTTAGAACTAGAGGTTGTCTTTAAAATCCAAATACGTAGAGTATAGTATAGTAAAACTACTTCTTACATAAGAGACTTTAAAATGTGTATTGTCATATGTAATGCGTTTTTATCAAAATCTCCCATGTATAGTTGAGCTGTGTATTATAAGCCTCTAGTACTACATAATAAATGGCATTAGAAGTGTTTTAAATAAAATCTGTTAACATGCCTCTAAAATATTTATAGCCAAAATATTACAAAAGCAATGATATCTTAATAGATTTCTGGAAATAATATTCTATTAGAAGTTTATTCTTAGCTCTGCGTAAGATAGGAAGGAGCTTATGTGTAATGTAAATAGTTTGAAGAAAAATTTTCATTATATGTATAGATACATATAATACAGATAATATTAATACAGATAATACAGATAATAATATATAATACAGATAATATTCAGATTGGCTCTTTATTAAAATATTTTACAGGCTGATGTGAATATACTTTTTAGCAATTTCTCTTCCAAAGTAGGGGGGACAAGCTATTTAAAAACAAATCAAATTGCATAGACCTAGAAATTCTCAAATACTTAAATACGCATAAATAATTTTAAAAGAGGCCTAATAATCTGATAGGTTAAAACATGTAAAAGTCTCCATTTTGAATAACATATTCAACCTGAAGTATTGTTGATACCCAAAGCGAGCTTAACTTTTGTGAAGACTGATTTAATCAACATTATTAAGATCAGAAAACAGTATTATAGTATGATTTGGTATTTGGTAATGGGCTGTTGACACCATTACAAGTGGTTATGATTTGACTCTAGGTTTTAGATTAGCTCCTGACTGTGATTCTAACAAATAAGAAATCTTACTAAAAAATCTCTCACACTGGCAAATGAAGCAGATCTTGGAGTCACATTCCTTAAGAGAACATATATAGAGAGAATTAAACTACCAGTCTGTGTGTAATAATTTTTTAAATCTAAATAGTATATTTCACTTTACATAAGTGTCATTTTTTTCTAGTAAGAGAATCTTCACTAGAAATCAAATTGAGGTCCAAGTTTCTATGTCTGACTAGAATTTTGCCGGTTCAGTTTATTGTAAGGGGTAATGGGGGAGAAATTTGAAGAATTGTATCTAAGATGAGTTTACTTCCCAAGGGATAACTAGTTTATAATTTCATTATAATCCTAATATTTTCCTTTTTATAGGGGTCTCCAGGTTTTTTCATAATGGATTCTGCTTAAGAAAAGATGCTGTTGCTGCCAGCATTCAGAAGATTCAGAATATTCTGCAATGGTTTGAAAATCAGAAGCAACTTAACTTTTATGCAAGTTCATTACTGTTTGTTTATGAAGGCTCATCTCGGCCAACTACTACAAAATCAAATGACAGAACTTTGGTAGAAAAGTTTTTGTCCAAAGGACAACTGTCAGACACAGATGTACTGGAGTACAATAATAACTTTCATGTGTTAAATTCCACAGAGAATGGAAAAATAGATGTTTCAGTAGGCAAAAGCTTGTCCAAGATGTATGCTTGTCACAGAAAAATGTGTTCAAAAAAGCATCACAGTCATACTTCATTGAAAGCTGAAAATACAGAGCAAGACAATGGGTGGAAAAGCATGTCACAGGAACGTTTAAATGGAAATGTACTTTCCCAACTGGAAAAAGTTTTCTGCCATCTTCCCACTGGTTGCCAGGAGATTTCAGAAGCAGAAGTGCGAATGATAGATTTTGCTCATGTGTTCCCTAGCAACACAGTAGATGAGGGATATGTTTATGGGCTGAAGCATTTAATTACTGTACTGCAAAGTATTTTAGACAATTGAATCCTTTGCTGTGGTCTTTTTAAGGGATGGGGCAATCATAACAAAAGCAGCAGTCAATATCTCTATACTTGTAAAGCTATGTAAAAAATTTATATTGTGAGTCTACATTTTGTCTTTATACTTTTGGTAGAAGGGTTATCTTTTTTATAATCTTACTCAGGAAAACTATCTGTTCATTAGAAAACTATGAAGAATAAAAAACTTAGGAATGTTAAGCAGGGAATGTGGTGGTACATGGCTTAAACATCTATTTGGCTCAAGCAAAATGCAAACCATTATTCAGTCATTAAGAGTTTATTTAGCTTTCTGTAGCCAATTTGTCATGAAATTTCTGCCCACCCAACCTTGACAATGAGCCATATCTAAACTCATTAATTTATTAGAACACTTTAAAAAATCTAGAAAGCACAGGTTGATGTCCTTAGTATTGCTATGAATGAAGTTATTAAAACTGGAGAAAATTCTACTTCAGAAAGTTAAGTACTGTTTAGGTGTTATATTAAAAGTTCAGACCAGCATATCAAAAGGTGCTTCTTAGTAAAGTGATTTAGAATTATTGCATTCCAAAAGCAGATTTTCTCTTTAATTTCCATTTATTTGCATATTTCAAAATATTATATAAAGATAATTGAAGTGAACAACAACAACAACAAATTTCTTGGAATTAAGTTCACTAATAATTATTCTTGCCAGGGTTAGGAGAAGAAAAAGGGCATTTGCAAGGAGCAAAATGTTTTCTTTTAAACTCTTAAATTGATGCAAAAATTAGAAAAAGTATTTACTATATTGTGAAAAATGTTATAAACCATATAATACCTTTTCCTACCTTTTCAAAAGGTAGATGATTGTCTTATTTTTCCTTTAAAGACCTTTTGAGAATTTTCTCTTTTAAAATGCATGTATTTATATGTCTTCATTTAGTTAAACAGTAGTATATATTGCTAAAAAGTGTTTCTTAGAATTCTAATAAGCAGTGAAGGACACCACCCAGTATTGTATCAAAAGTACCATGGGTAATTAGTGCACCTCTATAAGTTTGGTGCATATCTAAATCCATGCTTCTATTTCACTCTTACTCAAAACAGTTTTATATCCTATTCCAGATAGAAATAACAATTTAAATTGTAATGAGTGGAAAAATTATTATCTGTATTATCTGTGTTTCACATCTACTACCCTTTAAAAAATAAGTAGTTACTTGTTATTGAAAACATTAAAACTTTGAAATTAAATTTGCAAATATGTTAGATATTTATGAAAGCATTACTTGCACTTTGATTCACTAACACATCTAAGCAGTTAACAGTTTTGCTGTATTCTTGGAAGATGTTTTGTATTTGTGAGCTGTTGAACTTTCTCCCCTCTTTTTCCCCTAGAATTACAAATTAAACTTTTAAATCTTAACGTCTTTTTTTTTTAGTGTAAAGTATCACAATTTGTGTTTATTTCACGTTCCCAGTCTGTGTTTTTCACAAATATCTGAGCACAAACAGAAGTACCAAATGCTCTATGAATTCTATGCTTAGTAGCTCTAGTAAACCTGAATAACTTTAAAATTCATATACATTTTGTTACAGCAAAATTTGGTTTTAATTTTTTATTTAGAGTGAGAATAAGTATTTTTTATAGAGACTGCATATTTTTCTCTACTGCCTAAATAGGTATTGGCTGTAGCTTTTCTTTGTGGGGATGAATTTCAAGTCCTAATAGTCAAAAATTTTTTATTCTAATTTTTTTTCTCCCACAACATAGACTTTTGTTGTTGTTGTTGTTATTTGGACAGGGGTTCATAAGTCTGAAGCTCAGATAATTAACAATTTTGAGTCTTAACAAGAGGGTTGTTTTGAATGGGATGGTATCAGGCTATGTACAATGAATTTAATAAATTTAAATATTACCAGATTTTTTGCACATTTTAGCTCAATAAAGTGTGAATCAACTGTTCTAGATTTTCTTTATCCATATGTAGAAATATAGTTTTGTAAAAATCAATGTCTTACCTTTTTGATACAATAGATCATATTTTTTTTTTTAAATAAAACAGGAAGCGCTTTTGTCTTTTATTTTTCAGGGAAGAGATTAACATTTAATTCTGTTTGTTTACATTTTTTATCACTGTTACCCAGTGCCCATTTTATGTTATTTTATAAGTAAACTTACATGTCACAGAATAAGTCTCTGTTTATGTAATCTACATGCGAATATTTTACTATCTATCTAGCCCAGTCACTTAACATTATGCTGAAATTTACCACTGTGGGGAAGAATGATCACTATTCACCAAGCATGTTTAAACATGTACGTGTTTAATAAATAAGCATAATAAGGATATAGTTTGGGTTAATAGGATTACCATAGTTTATTCCCCCTAGGAAATATAAATAATGATTTTAGTGTATTTCTTTTGGAATGCACTCATGAAAAGGACTTTAAGAAATGGTGGATAGTGAATAATACATTTCTCTAATAAAAATTTAAATTGTGTAATAGTTTTATAATAAAGTATTTACACTAATATTTTAATATGGATGGAAGTTGCATAAATTCAAGTAAATTAAAAATTGATGATAAATGCTAAATATTTTATCTAAATAGTTTTTCAAGAAACAGTTGTGAAAATGTGTATATTAAATGGCTCTAACGTGGAACTTGTATTTTCAACTCAGTATTCATTATTCTTTGTTTTACGTGTCTGGAAAGATCGTACTTACTATGCCTCTTTACACTACAATTTGCTATTGTGGAGCTTTAGATTGTATTCAACTGAATAAGGACTTTTTTTATGATTTTGATTGAGTATAACTTACTATTTTATGATTTCCAAAATGATGTTCTTCATATTATCTCTGTAAAGTCTATATATTAAATTTATAATAATATAACTTAAGAAAAAGGAATTAATTTTCAGAGATATTTCAGTTGTAATTTTCATATTTCATGCAACTGAAAACATTTGTTTCTAGGATTGGGAATACTGAGAAGATATGGGATGAAAGAAGGTATGTAACTGTTTTATTTGTGATATTACAGAAATTTTGTCCACTATTTTTAAAACATTGTCATCATTTTAGTACTCTTTTAGCAGTTAGGCATTTGATACTTTAAAACTTGATTTGCTCTTAAAATTGTTTACAATGCTTTGTAATAATCTTCCTTATCCTGTGCCTTTAACCTTGATTTGATATGTTTGTAGCCTCAGTTATCCTTCCACTACATCCTGTAATATTTTTATAGCCTAGGCATCAGTTTCTTTTCAAAAAAAAAAAAAAAAGTGTCAATTTTATCACGTAAAGAGGTAGCAATTGTCTATTGATGCTTTGGAAAGACAAGTAGAGTTGCCAATGGAGGCCAGGCTTCTTAATTCATTCAAAAATATTTACTGGATTTCTACCATGTGCCAAACATTTTTAGCCCCTGAATATACAGTTGTGAACCAATCAGACAAAGCCCTAAACATTTTCAGCATTCTGTCTAGGTGGGGTGGGGTTGGGGACTTAATTAAAATAGAGATACAGAGAAATATGCATTTAATGATAAAGTTCACTAGCATTTGAATTTGTGTAAAGATAATTATTAAGCTGAGCTAAAGCAACTGACAATATGTTAGGTTAAAAATAATATGTTGCATCATTATAACCTCTATTTGACTTTTGGGTTCAGGTAGCAATTATAGATAGCATAAAAAGGCCTTAATTTTTCTTTTCACTTTTCTTGCCAGTAAAGGTACGTTTATTTTTAGGCCGTCCATTTAGAGTAGTGTTTTAAAATAGCGTTACTGTGAAAAATATTCCATTACGTATTCACAAGCAACTTACTGCACATTTTTAAAATTGTGTTTTACAATTTAGTTAAAAATATTTTAGGCCTCAATTTCATCTTGAAATCACTGGTATTTTAAATTTGGCAATGAATATGAAATTACTTTTTGATTTACAGAATGCTTGTATTATTACTTAAACTACTTGTTAATATTTTAGGAAGATTGGAATCTTTGGCTTTTTGATGTTTAAATTCTTGTTACTTAATGTTGATAGTGTCTAATGAGAGGAAATAGTGTTCATGTGATTAAATAAATTAGAATGTACTTTGAAGAATTTTTTTTTTAATTGTTAAACTTTGTCATCATGGGGTTAAAGTTTGGCCTGGTGTTCACTTACAGCGTATATTAAGTTTAATTATGAAGTGAAATAGTTTCAAGTAAGATGTGGAATGCACCTGCATATAAATGAAATTGGCGTGCACAAAGACACTTTACTGTAGGGAGCTGTACTGGAAGATTTATGAAAGCATGTGAAATTGCACCTAAAATTGTATTAGTGACTATGCTAAATTTATTGTACTTGATGAGTGAATGTATTTAGTGTAGTCAAAGTTACTTTGGTTTAAATGTCTAAACAATGTCTCTCTTTTTAATGTGTTTGTAATTTGTATTATTGATGGGAGTATTCTTGGACTGCAGGGGTTATTGTCAATGTGTGATTTGTGTTTTTATTTCATAGAGTCATCTAATGTGGTATACCGATTTTGATAAGTGATACTTAGATAATTCTAATAACTGTATATTTGACAACCTATTAAAATGTTTTGCATTGGAGCTTTTCTTTATTAATTGTAATATGCTAACAAACTCATGGTAGTTTAAAAATAATTTACTCACTCAACAAATATTTGAGTGCATGTTATGTATCAGAAACTGCAGAAATCATTAGGGATTCAAAACTGATTAAGACAAGATGTTAACAGAAAAAAGCATACTCATTGCAAATGAAAAAGTATGTAAACTTTTTGCTTGAATATTTATTTTTCTATCAGATGTACTAAAATCTTTAGAACCAACCTTACAGGAGAAGTGGACTATAAGAGACACCAGTTGACTTGGCTGTGAAAAAAATATACTAGAATTATAAAACTTTAGAAGTAGATAAGATAGTTTTGCTTGTATTTGAAGTTTCACAAATCAGTTACTTAATCAGTGACCTAGTTATGTTCATTCGTTAATCAAAAAGAGAGGGTACTATCAAATACCTATCCTGTACTAGGCACTATATTTACCTTTGGAGATTTTGAAAAGCTGCATAAGAGATTTCAGAACATGTTCTTAAGATATATACTGTCTGGTAGAAAAAAATGTAAATATGGAATAAAATATTTTTGGAACTATAATTGATCCTTATCAATATCCAGCAGGGCTGTGAAAGAGAAGTCAGGTCTGATAAAATGCAAGAGGAAGAGTGATTTGTAGCCTCATTGCAATTGTGAGTCATGGCTCCAGAAGACTGTATGGCATTCCTCTTTTATGCCTGCTACTGTGAACTGTGAGAAGAAGCAATACTATGGAAGTAGTTTAAGATTAGCTGCTAACTACTGAGAATAACAGGGAATCCCACCGCCATAGTCTCCTAGTTATAGCTAAGTATAACTAAATAGGGACGCCTGAGTGGCTCAGTCGGTTAAGCGTCCAACTTTGGCTCAGGTCATGATCTCACGGCTGGTGAGTTTGAGCCCCGTGTCAGGCTCTGTGCTGACAGCCCGGAGCCAGGAACCTGTTTCAGATTTTGTGTCTCCTTCTCTCCCTGCCCCTCCCCCACTTGTGCTCTGTCTCTATCAAAAATTTAAAAATGTTAAGAACTAAATAAAAGCTGAAATGAAATAAGTGAAAATAATAGTAATAAAATAAAAGTGAAAATAATCACTTGAGGATTTCATGAAAAATGCAGATTTGGATTCAGCAGAACTGGATGGGGTCTGTGATGCTCCTGGGTCATGGAACACTCTTTAGTAGCAAGATTTTTCAAAAAGTTCTTTAGTCATAGAGTGTTCAATAGAACTTGGATCACTTTGATGCAAGCAAAGTGCATCTTTCTTGTTTGAAAGGCAAGAGAGAGTGCTGAGAAAAGAAATGTGAGAAAATGCAGCCAGCAATGGCTCAAGTTAAAACCATTCTCAATTGGAAGAAAAGTTCATCAGCTATGTCAGGCCACTAAACTTTCCTCCTACAGGTCTAAATAGTTCTCTAATAATAAATTAATCTTTTTCTATTTGTGCCATTAGCTTTTCATGGGTGTGAATGATGCCTACGTTGCCAATTAAAGAAAACAGTCTGCACATGCTTGTTAATTACATTGTACTGCTAAAGGCAGAAATCGTGGTACAATTGGTTTGGATGCTCTGAAATGTTTTGAGTCAAATCTCTTTGTTTCTAAAAGAAGTTAAGTAGGTCTTTAAAATTATTAATTAAGCTAATATAATTTGACAAAGTGCTTTGGGATGAGCACAAAAGAGATGGTGAATGTGGAAGTATCATGTAGACACTTGTTAAGTCTATGGAAGAGTAAACAGTATTATTTCAGACATTTTGAAGATTGTAAGCTTAAGATAAATAGGCTTAATTTATAGCTTCTAGGGTTTGGATCCAGTTCAAAGAATATCCTTATTTTTGTGAATTTGTAAAGAAACTATATCATTACTTTTAGGTCTCATGAATCTTAACTTCCATTTGCCACTCCTTATTATGGTCGACTAATTCATCTGGCTTATGCCAGAGGCAGAACAATCAAAGTAATGGGCTAACCTGACGACTCTGTCAGCAATGATTGCTGCATAACAGCCTAAAATGTAAGTGGCTTAACAACTGTCCTTTATCATTTGTATGGATTTGCAAGTCAGTTGGGTGATTCTGCTGATCTTGGCTAGACTTATGTTTTTACAATCAGCTGGCAGGTCAGCTGAGTTGGGGGCTGGGAAGGTGGCTGGATTGTGAATTAGTCTAGGATGGCTGGGATGACATGTCACATCCTTCCAGTAGGCTAGCCCTGGTATTTTCTTTTGGTGGTAGGCTTCAAGAGAAGATGCTGAAATGTGCAAACGAGTTTCAAGCTTGTTTGAGTCAAGTTTGCTACTACTGCCAAATTCAGAGTCAGTTTGGGCAGATATGGAAGAAGGACACAATGCAATCAACCATGTGTTCCAATCTTAGATCAATTCATATAGGGCACAAAAATATGGAGTTTTAGCTTGTCATGGTCTATGTTTTCATCAGGCAGCAATGTCAGATTAAGTGGACAATATGGGCACTAATTGTGTTGATCAGAATAGGGCAGCAAGATAAGCAGTATATGCAAATTTTAAAATCTCGTTTGTTTTCCCTCTTTTAAAATTTCACCCCGGTTTCCTCTCATTACTTTCCCAAGGTGGAACCCTCTGGGTAGTCTCACAGTGTTGCCATCTTAAATTTGTAGTACTATGTTGTCATTTGGGGGTTGGTTGGTGTCTTAAGCAATCTTTTTCCCCCCAAGTTTTTACTTAAATCCCATTTAGTTAACATACAGTGTAATGTTAGTTTCAGGTATAGAATTTAGTGATTCATCACTTATATACAACACCCGGTGCTCATCACAAGTGCACTCCTTAATAGCCATCACTCATATAACCCATCCTTCATTTCCTTCCCTCCAGTAACTATCAATTTTTTTCTCTATAGTTAAATCTGTTTCTTGGTTTTCCTCTCTTCTCTTTTCTCTCTCTGTTCATTTGTTTCTTAAATTCTACATATGAGTGAAATCATATGGTATTTGTCTTTCTCTGACTTATTTCACTTAGCTTAATACTCTAGTTCCATCCATGTTGCAAATGTCAAGACTCATTCTTTTTTATGGCTGAATAATATGACGCTGTGTAGTGTGTGTATAGTATCCTAAACAATAGTATCCTAAACAGTCTTGTCTTAATGGACTTACTTAGAGATGACTTAAATGTCAGTTTTCTTTCAAGTGTATATATGAATTGTTATGTTTCTATGACAAAAATTATGCAAAAGACATGTAATTTCTATTGCATATTATAGATACAGTTCCCTAGTTGGTGTTAAAACTATTTTTTTAATTGAACTAGTACTTTTTGTTCCGTTTTTATTTTTATTTTTCCAACAAAAGTGGCTCAATTTTATTGCAGGGAGCTAGGAAGGAGCAGGGCAAGTGAGGATCTCTGTAGGAACTCCTATTGCTGAAAAGGACTGTCAGGCCCCAGGTCTGTCTGGAAGCAGACAGCTCAGAGCCTGAAGCCTGCTTCGGATTCTGTGTCTCCCTCTCTCTCTCTCTCCACCTTCCTTGCTCGCACTCTGTCTCTCTCAGAAATAAACATTAAAAAAAATAATAACATCTCTTGTGGAGAGGGTTAAGAGGCAGAAGAATAGGGAGGCCCTAGGCTTGCCCCTTCCCCCAAACAGCTAGATAAATATCAAATCATTCTGACTCCCAAGAAATCGATTGGAAGTCTTAGAGAACAAAGCTGCACATTTACAACAGAAAAAAAATGACCTGTGGAAGGTAGGAACTATACAGAGAGTTGATTTGTGGGAGAAAAGAGACATGGGTGCTTGGTGGGGAAGGATCCCTGATCACAAGCAGGTAGTTAGAGTGAAGGAAAGGGGCACCTGGGTGGCTCAGTCAGTTAAGCGTCCGACATCGGCTCAGGTCATGATCTGGTCCATGAGTCCGAACCCCGCGTCGGGCTCTGTGCTGACAGCTCAGAGCCTGGAGCCTGTTTCAGATTCAGTGTCTCCCTCTCTCTGACCCTCCCCTGTTCATGCTCTGTCTCTGTCTCAAATAAACGTTAAAATTTTTTTTTAAAAAAGTGAAGGAAAAAGAGTGAAAACTCATGCAAGGAACTGCACAAGAAAATTGTTCCCTGAAACCATTAATGGGAAAAAGGAGAGGGTTTCAATACCACCAGTTTTTTATAAACAGTGGAGTGCAAAGTCTGAAGTTTGGGAGGTCAGTGCCTGGTAGTGTTCCAACAAGGAAGGAGGGGAGAGCCTCAGGAATGGGTAGCACAGTCTGAGGATCTCCTGGGCTCCTCGGGGAGAAGTAGTTGCCCTGGTTGGAGTGCATTTTGTAGAGGTGATATGGCCTCTTCATGGGCAAAAGACCCTATGGGTGCCATTGAATTGCCCTACTAATGACTAAGGGCAGCAAACCCTGGTATAGCCTGTGTATTGCAATTTACCATAAACTCTGATCCACTGCCACTGCGGGTTGTGTACCTATTTTCTGTGACAAGTCCACACTGGCCACCGCACAGTGACATCCTCCTCTAGAGAATCAGTGGGGCCATACTGTGGGGGTCCCTGAAGTGTGGGATTTTGAAACATAGCCATGCCTGAGATAAACCCCAGGAGGGCTGTGCTGCCTGGCAGTCAGCTCAGACACAGGGTGAAGGCAGAGGTCAGATGGGGGGGGGGGGTGACTGCACATCTGTTAACACTTGAATTTCCCCCTCCAGAGACCAGAGAGTGGAGCTAAGCCCTTTTAACCCTTAGTCCAACTGCACTGATCAACCTCAGTGAGCCAAACAGCTTTCTTACACCAAGTCCCACCTTCCTGAGCTCTGAGCCCTCCAGGCCCATCTCCACTAGAGCAAATCCACCTAACGATCAGAGCAACACGCCCCAACCCCAGAAAACCAGCACAAACACCTCCCATGCAGTAGTTTACTGATCATAGAGTGCTGCAAAACTTCAGCTCTAGGGGAAACGGAATCTTGTTTCCTTTGTTTGTTGTTGTTGTTGTTGTTGTTGTTGTTGTTTATTGGTTCCCCCGCCCTCCCTTGGATACAGAAAGAACAACTTTTATTTAAGTTTTTAATTTTTTATCTCTTTTTATTTTTCCTATCAAGCTTAACAAGCAGACCCGAACACATTTAGTATTTAGTTTCCTTTGTTTTTTAAGTTTAAATTTCTATTATTTTTTCCCTCCAAAATGACATGATGGAGGAATTCACTCCCCCCAAAAGAACAAGAAGTAATGGTCAGGGGGCGCCTGGGTGGCGCAGTCGGTTAAGCGTCCGACTTCAGCCAGGTCACGATCTCGCGGTCCGTGAGTTCGAGCCCCGCGTCAGGCTCTGAGCTGATGGCTCGGAGCCTGGAGCCTGTCTCCAATTCTGTGTCTCCCTCTCTCTCTGCCCCTCCCCCATTCATGCTCTGTTTCTCTCTGTCCCAAAAATAAAATAAGAAAAAAACGTTGAAAAAAAAAAAAAAAAAAGAAGTAATGGTCAGGATTTAATCAATACAGATATAATTTAAAACAAAATATCTGAGGATTTAAAACAAAAATTATAAGGATTGAAAAAGCATACAAGACACTAGAGAATCCCTTACTGCAGACATAAAAGAGCTAAAATCTAGTCAGGCTGAAATTAAAAATGCTATAACTGAAATGCACTCAAGTGCATAACAGTGAGGATAAAGTAGAGGAACGAATTAGTGATACAGAAGATAAAATTATGGAAAATAACAAAGCTGAAAAGAAGAGGGAAACAAAGGTAATGGATCACAATAGTAGATTTAAGGAACTCAGCGACTTATATAAGAGGAATAACATTCATATAACAGGAGTCCCAGAAGATGAAGAGAAAGAAAAAGAGGCAGAGGTTTTATTTGAGCATATTAGCTGAAAAATTATCTAATTTGGGGAAAGACACAGATTAATATCCAAGAAGCAGAGATAATTCCCATTAAATTCAATAAAAGTTAAGCATCATTGAACATATAGTCAAATTCCCAAAATACACAAAGAAAGAATCCTGAAAGAACAAAGGAAAAAAAGTCATTAATATGCAAGGCAAGACATACCAGGTTCACAGCAGATCTTTCCACAGAAACTTGGCAGGCCAGAAGGTAATGGCAAGATATATTCAATGTGCTGAATGGGAAACATGTGCAGCCAAGAATACTTTACCCAGAAAGGCTGCCATTCAGAATAAAGAGAGAGAAAGAGTTTCCCAGATGAACAAAAACTAAAGGAGTTCATGACCACTAAACCAGCCCTGCAAGAAATATTAAAGGGACTCCTTGAGTGGGGGAAAAAAAGACCAAAGCAACAGAGATTAGAAAGGACCAGAGAACATCACCAGAAACACCAACTTTAAAGGTAACACAATGGCACTAAACTCATATCTTTAAATGATCACCCTGAAAATAAATGGACTAAATCCTCCAATGAAAAGACATTAGGTAGCAGAATGGATTAAAAACAAAAACAAACAAACAAAAAAACGCTCCAAAAAACAAGACCCATCTATATGTTGCGTATAGGAGACTCATTTCAGACCTACAGACATTGGCTGATTGAAAGTGAGAGGATAGAGAACCATCTATCATGCTAATGGACAACAAAAGAAAGCCAGAGTAGCCATACTTATATCAGAAAAAAATTAGAGTTTAAACCAAGGACTGTAACAAGAGATGAAGAAGGGCATTATATCATAATTAAGGGGTCTATCCATCAAGAAGATCTAAAAATTATAAATATTTATGCCCCAAACTTGAAACACCCAAATATATAAATCAATTAACAACAAACATAAAGAAACTCATTGATAATAACACAATAATAGTAGAGGACTTTAACACCCCACTTACAACAATGGACAGATCATCTAAGCAGGAAATCACAAGGAAACAATGGCTTTGAATGACACACTGGACCTGAGGCACTTAACAGATATATTCAGAACATTTCATCCTAAAGCAGCAGAATCCATGCACATTCTTTTTGAGTCCACATTGAACATTCTCCAAAATAGATCACATAGTGGGTCACATATCAGCCCTCAACAAGTACAAAAGGATTGAGATCATACCATGTGCATTTGCAAACCATAACTATGAAATTTGAAATCAACCACAAGAAAAAATTTGAAAAGACCATAAATAATGGAGGTTAAAGAACGTGCTACTAAAGAAAGAATGGGTTAGCCAGGAAATTAAAGAAGTAATAAAAAAGTACATGGACACAAATGAAAATGAATACACGACAGTCCAAACCCTTTGGGATGAAGAAAAGGCAGTCCTAAGAGGGAGGTATATTGCAACACAGGCCTACATCAAGAAGCAAGAAACGACCCAAATACACAACCTAATGACACCTAAAGGAGCTAGAAAAGAAAGAGCAAATAAAGCCTAAACACCAACAGAAGAAAGGAAATAATATAGACTGGAGCAGAAATAAACAATATAGAAATAACAACAAAAAACCCAGTAGACTAGATGAACAGCTAAGAGCTACATCTTTGAAAGAATTAATAATATTGATAACCCCCTAGCCAGGCTTATCAAAAGAAAAGAGAAAGGACTGAAAAAAATAAAATCAAAATTAAAGAGGACAGATCACAACCAACAGCACATAAATACAATTATAGGAGAATATTAAGAAAAATTATATGCCAGCAGACAGGACAATCTGTAAGAAATGGATAAATTCCTAGAAACATACAAACTAACAAAGTTGAAATAGGAAGAAATAGAAAATTAGAACAGACCAATAACCAGCAAAGAAATCGAATCAGTAATTAAAAATCTCCCAACAAACACAAGTCCAGGGCCAGAAGGCTTCCCAGGGGCATTCTACCAGGCATTTATTTTTTTTTTTTTAAATTTAAATTTCAGTAAACATACAGTGCAATATTGGTTTCAGTAGTAGAATTCAGTGATTCATCACTTACATACAACATTAAGTGCTCATCATAAAAAGTCCCTCCTTAACACTCATCACTCATTTAGCCCATTCCCCACCCACCTCCCTCCATCAACTGTCAGTTGATTCTCTATCATTAAGAGTCTCTTGTGGTTTGTTTCCCTCTCTTCTCTCCCCCCCCACCTTCCCGTGTGTTCATCTGTTTTGTTTCTTAAATTCCACTTATAAGTGAAATCATATGGTATTTGTCTTTCTCTCATTGACTTATTTCACTTAGCATAATACATTCTAGCTCCATCCATGTCATTGCTAATGGCAGGATTTCATTATTTTTGATGGCTGAGTAATATTCTATTATATATCTATCTCTATCTCTATCTCTCTGTCTCTATCATCTATCTATCTATCTATCTATCTATCCACCACATCTTCTTTATACATTTAACAGTTGATTAACATTTGGGCTCTTTCTATGTTTGGCTATTGTTGATAATACTGCTATAATAATCAGGATGCATGTACTCATTTGAATCTGTATTTTTAAATTCTTTGGATAAATAACTAATAGTGTAATTGCTGGATAGTAAGGTAGTTCTATGTTTAGTTTTTTGAGAAACCTCCATACTGTTCTACAGAGTGGCTGCACCAGTTTTCATTCCCACCAACAGTGCAACCCTCTCTCCGCATCCTTTCAACACTTGTTTCTTTTGTTGTTGATTTCAACCATTCTCACAGGTGTGAGGTGGTGTCTCATCATAGTTTTGATTTGTATTTCCCTGATGTTGAGCATCTTTTCATGTGTCTGTTAGCCATCTGGATGCCTTTGAGAAAATGTCTATTTATGTCTTCTATCAATTTCTTAACTGGAGTATTTGTTTTTTGGGTATTGAGTTTGATAAGTTCTTCAGAGATTTTGAAAACTAACCCTTTATAAGATATGTCATTTGCAAATATCTTTTCCCATTCCATAGGCTTTTAGTGTTGTTGATGTTTTCACTGTGCAAAAGCCTTTTATCTTGATGAGATCTCAATAGTTCATTTTTGCTTTTGGTTTCCCTTGGAACCATTGAAGTGTCTAGTAAGAGGTTGTTGTGGCTGAGGTCAAAGAGGTTGCTGCTTGTGTTATTCTTTGGGATTTTAATGGTTTTCTGTCTCACATTTAGGTCTTTCATCCATTTTGAATTTATTTTTGTTTGGTGTAAGAAAGTGGTCCAGTTTCCTTCTTCTGCATGTCGCCATCCAGTTTTCCCAGTACCATTTGTTGAAGGGACTATCTTTTTTTCCATCGGATATTCTTTCCTGCTTTGTCGAAGATGAGTTGACCACATAGTTATGGGTCCATTTCTGGGTTTTCTATTATGTTCCATTGATGTAAGTGTCTGTTTTTGTGTCAGTACCATACTGTCTTGATGACTACAGCTTATATACTGTATATATATATATATACTGTATATATACTATATGTTCCTAATTAAAATTAGGAATCATGATGTCTCCAGTCTTGTTTTTCTTTTTCAAGATTGCTTTGGCTTTTTGAGGTCTTTTGTGGTTCCATACCAATTTTAGGATTGTTTTTTCTATCTCTGCAAAGAATGCTGGTGGTATTTTGATAGGTATTGCATTAAGTGTGTAGATTGCTTTGGGTAATCCATAACTATGGAATGCTTTTCCTTTTCTTTGTGTTCTCTTCAATATCATTTGTAAGTCTTCTATAGTTTTCAGAGTACAGATCTTTTACCTCTTTATTTAGGTTTATTCCTAGGTATCTTATTGTTTTGGTTCAATAGTGAATGGGATTGATTCCTTGATTTCTTTTCTGGCTGCTTCATTATTGGTGTATAGAAATGCAACAGATTTCTGAATGTTGATTTTATATCCTGTGACTTTGCTCAATTCAAAATTCTAGCAAATTTTGATGGAGTATTTCAGGTTTTCTACCTAGAGTATTATGTCATCTGCAAATAGTGAAAGTTTGACCTCTTTCTTGCCATTTTCTATGCCTTTTATTTCTTTTTGTTGTCTGATTACTGAAGCTGAGTCTTCCAGTATTATATTAATGAATGGTGAGAGTAGGTATCCCTATCTTTTTCTTAACCATAAGGGAAAGTTTTTCTCCATTGAGGATGATATTACCTGTGGACCATTCATGTATGGCCTGTATGATGTTGAGATATGTTCCATCTATCCCTACTTTGTTGAGGATTTTTTTTTTTTTATCAAGAATGGATGCTGTTTGCTGTCAAATGCTTTTTCTGCATCTATGAGAGGATCATATGGTTCTCAACCTTTCTTTTATTAATGTGGAATATTACATTGATTTGTAAATATTGAACCAGGCCTGCAGCTCAGGAATAAATCATACTTGATTGTAGTGAATAATTCCTTTAATGTACTGTTGAATTTGATTTGCTAGTATCTTGTTTAGAATTTTCGCATCCATGTTCATCAGGAATATTGGCCTGTACTTCTTTTTAGTGGAGTCTTTGTCTAGTTTTGGAATCAAGCTACTGCTAGCCTCATAGAATGAGTGAGGAAGTTTTCCTCCCATTTCTATTTTTTGGAACAGTTTGAGAAAAATAGGTATTAACTCTTTTTTAAATGTCTGGTAGAATTCCCCTAGGAAGCTATCTGGAGGACTCTTGTTTTGGGGGAGATTTTTAATTACTGATTCAATTTCTTTGATCAAATTTTCTATTTCTTCCTGTTTCAGTTTTGGTATTTTGTGTGTTTCTAGGAAATTGTCCATTTCTTCCAACTTGCCCAGTTTTTTTGGCATATAATTGCTTATATTTGTTTGTATTTCAGTAGTGCTGGTTGTGATCTTTCATCTTTCATTCATGATTTTATCTTTTTGGGTCTTTTTTTTTTTTTTGATAAGTCTGGCTAGGGAGTTATCATTTTGTTTATTCTTTCAAAGAACCAGCTCTTGTTTCTTGATCTGTTCTCTGTGTTTTTGTTTGTTTCTGTATAATTTACTTCTACTCTACTCTTTATTATTTCTCTTCTATGGCTGGCCTTAAGCTTTATTTGCTGTTTCTTTTCTAGCTCCTGTAGGTGTAAGGTTAGATTGTATATTTAGGACTTTCTTGTTTCTTGAGATAGGCCTGACTTGCAATATACTTGGTTCTTATGACTGCCTTTGCTGCACCCAAAAGTTTTGGACTGTCATGTTTTCATATTCATTTGTTTCCATGTTTATTTTTATTTCTTATTTAATTTTTTGGTTAACCTATTCTTTCTTTTGTAGCATGTTCTTGAACCTCCTTGTATTTGAGGGACTTGCAAATTTTTTCTTGTGGGTGATTCAAGTTTCATAATGTTGGGATCTGAAAATATGGTGATGTTCTCTGGTCTTTTCTAGTCTTTGTTACTTTTGGTCTTTTGTTCTGTTTGGTTTTTTCCTCCACTCAAAGAATCCCCCTTAAAATTTCTTGTAGTGCTTGTTTAGTGGTTACTACTCCTTTAGTTTTTGTTTGTCTGGGAAACTCTTTATCACTCCTCCTGTTCTGATTGAAAAACTTGCTGAATAAAGAATGCTTGACTGCATTTTTTCCATTCAGGATGTTGAAATATCCTGTCACCTTTCAGACCTCTACCAGATAAAGAAGAGTTAATTAATACCCTTTCTTCTCAAACTGTTCCAAAATGTAGAAATGGGAGGAGAACTTCCCAACTCATTCTACCAGACCAGCAGTACTTAAATTCCAAAACCTGACAAAGATTCCACTAAAAAGGAGAAATACAGGCCAATATTCTTAATGAACATGGATGCAAAAATTCTCAACAAGATACTAGCAAATAAAATTCGATAGTACATTAAAAGAATTATTCATCATGATCAAGTGGGATTTATTTCTGGGCTTCAGAGCTGGTTCAATATTTGCAAATCAATCAACATGATACACCACATTAATAAAAGAATAGGGACCATATGATCCTCTCGATGCAGAAAAAGAACACTTCACAAAACACAGCATCCATTCTTGATAAAAACCCTCAACAAAGTAGGGATAGATAGAACCTATCATAAGATCATAAAAGTCACATACAAAAGACCCACAGGTAGTATCATCCTCAATCAGGAAAAACTGAGAGCCTTTCTGTTATGGTCAGGAACAAGACAAGGATGTCCACTCTCACCATTGCTATTTAACATAGTGTTGGAAGTCTTAGTCTCAGCAATCAGACAACAAAAAGAAATAAATGGCATACAAATAGCAAGGAAGAAGTCAAACTTTCACTATTTGCAGATGGCACGATACCCTATATAGAAGACCCAAAAGACCCCATCAAAAAAATGTTAGAACTGATACACAAATTCAGGAAGGTCTCAGGGCAGAAAATCAGTATACCTAAATATGTTGCATTTCTATACACCAATAACAAAGTAGCAGAAAGAGAAAACAAAGAATCAATGCTATTTGCAATTGCACCCAAAACAATTAGATACCTCAGAATAAACCTAACTAAAGAAGTAAAAAACCTGCCTCAGAAAACTATAGAACACTTAGAAAAGAAATGGAAGAGGACACAAAGAAATTGAAAAGCAAGGACACATGTGTGGCTCAGTTGACTGGGCTCTGACTCTTGATTTCGGCTCAGGTCATGATCTCATGGGTCACAGAATCAAGCCCTGCATCTTGTGCTGATGTTAAAAGGCCAGAACTAAAAATTGAATGGTTTCTCTTTTAGCGTATGATATAACCCAGGAACAGAAGTTTTAAATATGTATTTAATTACACTGATTAGTTATTTGCAGGATTATGATGGCCTTCTGGTGTTGTTAAGCAATTTTTAAAGAATGCAGATTAAAGGAGTTAAAAGTACTATGGTGGAAACATGTTCACATTATATAAATGAATTTAAAATTTTACTTGTAGCTAAGCAGAGAGCTTTCTCATGAGTATATAGACAAAGTATATGAATGCTATCAAGATATACCATATATGGAAAATTTTATCTTAGCTTTTAACCATTTTATTGAGGTAGAATTCAAAACTTCTTAGTAAATTTGCAATTTAAATTTCTGAGCCATCACTACAATCCAGTTTTAGAATTTTCCATCACTCCCAAACTGTTCTTCAAGTCCATTTGCACTTTTTTTCACTGTTTTTTAACAATTCTGTAGAAGGAAACACACACAAACACACACACACAATTTTACTACTTGGAGAGAAAAGAAAAGTCAGTACTACCTAGTGGTGTTTACATAGATAGCAAGTTGATATTAGAGTTCTAGAAACTTTCAGATTTGAGATTTCTCTATGGGGTCACGACATTAGCTACAAATATTTGTGGTTTATAATTGAAACTCAACTAGAAAATATCCACAATCTTATCTAAAATTCTTACTAGATAAATTTTTATATATTTTCTTCAAATGAGACTTAATTGGGGCCCCAGTATGTTTAATTGAAAAATACTTAACAGCTTTGTTTGAGGCAGGAATGTGAGGGGCAGGATCCTAACCCACTTACTCCCTGACTTGATACAATTTACTTTATAAAGAAAAGACTGTGAAGAAATACACAAAAAATAGAATTGTTATATTGAAGTATTTGAAAATGAGTTAATTTTTCCTTTTGATTTTTTCTTTTGCGTATGTATTTATAATTGAAAAAAACTGTAATAAGCTCTATTTTTGAAAGTGCACATTAAATTTCAACATATTGCAAAAATGCCTAGTAAAGTCCCTGAAAGACACTACTTTTTCATAACCATTTCCTTTCTTGATTCCTCTCTACAGGTGTCAGTAACTGCATCATTCACAGGTTGAGACTGAAAGCAATAGTTAACTATGGAGTTCTTGCCTCAACATTTCAGTATGACTCCTTAATGGGGACTCCACATGTTACCTGGCTTCATGGGAGCTCCATATCCCAAGATTAATTAAATCATGATCAACAGAGTTATTATAGTGAAATATTCATGATTATGATAGTGTTACTAGAAAACAGTTATTGTAAACAAAATATTACAGTATTGTAAAAAAAGTTATTCAGGGAAACAGTTTTGGCAAAGAGTTATGTAATTAGAGATGTCAAGTTGAATAGTAATAAATACTTAATTTCTATTCCAATTCTGGCTCCAATTCATACTATCTTTGTAACCTTGGGCAAGACACTTGACCTTGTTTTCCTGAATTTGTTTCCCAACCCTAAATGGGATAATAAAAATACCTTACAGGGCTGTTATGGGAATTAAATTAAATAATACATGTTTACTATATATTAAGCTCTAAAATCAATGCTATGTATTGCTACTATTATTGTACTAGTAGCATTATTTTCTTAGAGTGGTGTGACTTAAGCTGTGTCTGGGGAAATCCGAATACAGCACTACTACAGGTGTAGATAGAAACAAAATACAGGATAGAAGAGATGGGGCAACAACTGCTGTCCTTGGTTCTGAAACCACTATCACTTAACCAGGGTAAGACTATTTCAAAACTCCAGGACATTGGTGATTCTTGGTCCAACTTCTTCCAAGAATTTTGAAGCAAGTGGGAGCAGAAGTGAAGGGAGATGTGCATTTTCACATGTACACACCAACACACACACATGCGCAGAGACAGAAGGAGAAAGGCATAGATCCTGAGAAGTTGGCCTAGTTTTGAGTGGGTGGAAAGAAACAGTGTTTGACATTGTTTTCAAATTACATGGCTTAGTGTCATCAAGAAAGGAAAAAACTCTGTATTTGGCAGAAAGTTATGTGTGTCTAGGGGGCAGCTTATATATTTCTTCTTCAAGCTATCTTTGGTGTACTTCCCTACTAGAGTATCTTCACACTGAGATTAGTACCTAACCACTAAACTTCAAGTTTTCCTGAGGGCAGGGACTGTGTCTTGCACCCTTGTAAGGACAGTAGATAAATCCCTGTGTCTTAGATCAGGCTGTCATAAGACAATGCCATAGATGGAGTGGCTTAAACAATAGGAATTTTTCACAATTCTGGAAGCTGAAGTTTGAGATCAGGGTACCAGCATAGTTGGTCTTTTGCTGTGTCCTCACACAGAAGAGAGAAAAGTGGAGAGGTGAAGGGAATGAAAAGGGAGGCAGAAGCAGGGGCAGGGGAAAGGGGAGAGAGGAAGGGAGGGAAGGAGAGAGAGCTTTCTGGTGTCTATTCTTATAAGGACACTAAGCCAACTCTACCTCCAAAGACCATCACATTGGAGTCAGAGCTTCAACATATGAATTTGGGGGGGGGGGGGAACATTCAGTGCATAACAGCTTATAAGTGGGAAGCACATAGTCTGTCATACCAAAGGTCTTCAGTAAATGGTAGTTACACATAAAAGGGAAGCTTTAACCTGAGACTTACTACTTGGGTGTCACTATATAACTCTACTTCTTTCCATGTTGCAGATCACATAAGATGAATCTAGTAGCAGCGCATACGGCTTTGTTGTTGTCTTTGTTTCTTTAGCCACATGTGTGGGCTCAACATAGATGTGTGGATTGACTGTGCTGAGGGTGACAGTGATCTAAAGGTGTGAAAAACATCAGGTTGGAAACAGTGCAAGAAAAGTCTAACTGCACGAAGAAATATTTCTTGGTTGGAGCTCTCAGGGACTGTATCCTAATGGTAGTTTAATATGGCATGCAATAATTACTAAGACTAACATAGCACTTATTACATGTCAGCTCTTCTAAGCATGTTATATATGTTAACTCATTCTATGACAAAAACCATAATGTGTAAAACTGTTATTGCAATTTTACAGATAAGGAAACTAAAGGACCTTGACTAAGGTCACACAGTGCACAGAGGAGATTTGAACCCAGGCAGTCTGGCACTAGTGCCTATATTCTTAACCACCATGATATATATAGTATCTTTTCTGCAATTTCCACCACATACTACAATTAAAAATTTAGACTGTAACTTCCTCCAGTTTATATCCAAATACTGTGAACAGTGGTGAGAAGAAAGGATTCGGGACAGGCACTGAAAGTGAATTTCTTTGGCAAAAGGATTCATTCACATAAGAGAGTTAGTGTCTAAGAAGGTGGGAGTAGCCTCATCAGGCATGGGCATAGAGGCTGATTCATTTGTCTGAAAATTTCATGGCAGAGGGTGGAGGGGAGCATTTGGGGGAACATCTTCTAAATCTTTCCATGAATCCTCAAATTCTTGATATCACACTCTTTTTTTACCAATGCTGTAATTACCACATAAGAAGAAATCATGACTGTCAACTCAATAACCTGAAGGAGTTTGGTCCCCAGTTAGCTTAAACAATAATACTCTTTAGTTCATCCTAGTCCAGATAATTTAAGGATTTGAACTTCTATTTAAAATTTCTGTTTTCATTAGAAATATCCACCCCACATTTTGAATTTCTCATGCTCTTTATATGGCCAGAGAGGAGCTCAGTTCCCCCTAAATGTCCTTCAAAGGTCAGTTCTTTTTTAATTAAAAAAAGTTTATTATTTATTTGAGAGAGAGAGAGAGAGCATGAGCAAGGCAAGGTCAGAGAGAGAGGGAGACACAGAATCTGAAGCAGACTCCCAAGTGTTGAGCTGTAAACACAGAGCCTGAAACAGTGCTCGAACTCACTTTGAGCTCATGACCTGGGCCGAAGTTGGATGCTCAACTGACTGAGCCACCCAGGTGCCCCCCAAAGTCAATTTATTCCAGATGATCCCAGGGAGTTGTTTAATCAGGTGATTCACTACAGTATGCTATGGACTGCAAAGTCTCATTTCTATTAACCTGATTTTCACTGCCTTCAGGTTAAATGATCAATGACATATTTTTCATTTTCTGGAGAGTCTACTGCCTGCTCCTGGTGATGTAACAAAAATTTGACCCAGACATATAGTTTTCACTTGTATTAGTTTCCTGGGGCTACTGTAACAAGTTATGAACCAAAAATAAGAGATATTTATCTCACAGTTCTGGAGGCTAGAATTCTGAAAACAAGGATACTGGCAGGGCCATACTCCCTCTAAGGCTCATGGAATCCTTCCTTTCCTCTTTCTGGCTTCTCATAGTTCCTGGCCATCATTGGCATTCTTTGGCCTATATCTGTGTTATTCCAGTCTCTGCTCCTGTCTGCTCATGGCCTTTTCTCCCCTATGTATATCTGTATCTCTGTATCTGTGTTTCTAAATCTTTCCCTCCTTATAAAGACATGAGTCATTGGATTTAAGGCTTATCCTAATCCATATAACTTCATTTAACCTTGATTACATTTGCAAGGTTCTCTATCCAAATAAGGTTACATATACAGGTACTAAGAGCTAGGACTTAAATATCTTTCCCTTTTTTAGTTTTTAAATAATTGTTTACTTTTAAATCAAATTATACATTCACATAGATTAAAGTGCTAAGTCTTACTAGAAATCTTAATTTTTTAGAAGTCCTTGTGTATCCTTCATCCTATTTATTTCACAGAAAACCCTTTGATCACAGAAAACACCTTCTTTTTTATTTTAGTTTTTATTTCCTGAGCACTGCTATCTGTATTTCAGCTCCTTGTATCTTGCCATCTTTTGCCCGCATCCTGTGAACAATTCTTTTTGTGGGACAGAGTTCAATTCACTACGCCTTTTTTGTCCACTCGGTGCTCATATCTCCTCTTTTTTTTTCCTCATAGGCCCTATTAATCACTTTCCATTTTTGTACATCTTGTTTACTTGCTCATTCCTGACAAACCTCTCCCAAGACTTCTGGAGTAGGCAAGGGGACAAACACAAGAACACAAACATGTTTCAAAACTTGGGACATAAGAAAGTATACCTGTCATCTGAAAGAAGCTAATTTCTAATGGCTACAATTAGATCCAACCATAGGGTATAATAAATCCCTTACCTGGTATTGGTCATTGACTCTGACAGTGGCACCCTGGTAAAAAATAGTGTTGGGGTACCTGGGTGGCTCAGTCGGTTAAGCGTCTGACTTTGGCTCAGGTCATGATCTCACGGTTCGTGGGTTCGATCCCCGTGTTGGACTCTGTGCTGACAGCTCAGAACCTGGAGCCTGCTTCTGATTCTGTGTCTCCCTCTCTCCATACCCCTCCCCTGTTCACGCTCTCTCTGTCTCTCAAAAATAAATAAATGTAAAAAAAAAAAGAAAAAGAAAAAAAAGAAATAGTGATGCCTCTTCCTATATTCTTCTCCCTTTTATGTATATTTCTGAACAATTGTAAATTTTAGTCATGTATATACATTTCTTTGAATGGGGTGGGGGGAGAATGGAGAGAAAGTTATAACCGAAAGTGGTATTTAACCTGTTCAGTTGCTGTGTTGAAATGATGAATTCTGAGGTGATTTCAATGATCTTGGATCCTAATAGTGGTCCCTGAAGAGTAACAGCTTTTTGTCTTGTGTCAAAATTCTCCCTCTCCTGGCTTTAACTTTTCTCCCCATTTGTTATTTTCCTGGTTTCTTCTATCTATCATGAATCATAGATTTCAATAGATCTTCTGAGTTTTTCAGTGTTTAACAGAATCTTAAGATTTTGCCTTGAAGGTTGGAGACTATATTTCTGAATAAAGAAATTAGGCTTGATGGTCTTCTGCCTCGTGCTGCTGGAGTGATCAGGAGGATCATGTGTTATAATGGAGGATGCTGCAATGCTGGGGCTGATGGAGGGAGTCCCCCAAAACAAAGAGTTCAGCAGGTGACAGGGGCACTGGTGGAGCTCACACCAACCCCAGTGGCCTGGCCTTAGTGAGCCCCCACTACACCCACGGGCCAGAGACCCCTTTTACATCCTAGCACTAGCAGACCATGTGCAGAAGGCTGATGAATTCATCCAAGCAAATGACACCGACAAGCTGATGGTCATAGCTGAGCAAATCCAATATTGACAAGAATAAACAGGGGCGCCCGGGTGGCTCAGTCGGTTTAGCAACTGACTACCACTCAGGTCATGATCTCACGGTTGGTGAGTTAGACCCCACCTTGGGCCCTGTACTGACAGCTCAGAACCTGGAGTCTGCTTCAGATTCTGTGTATCCATCTATCTCTGCCCTTCCCCTGCTCACAATCTGTCTCTTTCTCTCTCAGAAAATGAATAAACATTAAAAGAAATTGAAAAAAAAGAATAAACCAGGAAGGTATTGGAAGATGCTTGAACAGATGCTGACTTGCACCATGTAGCTCGTGATATAGAGGGGAAAAAAATCTGGCAACATTTACTACCTTTATAAATTAGAGAGAAGTCAGCAGTATTTTTCTATTTATATATATTTTATATAAACATAAACATATATAAATATATATTCTTATTTATATAAATATAAATTTATATTTATATCTCTTTTTTAAAAAGTGTTTCTATATATTTTTTGAGAGAGAGAGAGACAGAGCATGAGTGGGGGAGAGGCAGAGAGGGAGACACAGAATATGAAGCAGGCTTCAGGCTCTGAGCTGTCAGCACAGAGCCTGAAGCAGGGCTCAAACTTATGAACTGCGAGATCATCACCTGAGCCAAAGTTGGAGGCTTAACTGAGCCACCGAGTCGCCCCTATTTATATCTATTTTCTATTTATTATTATTATCTAAAGGGATAAGGGACAAATTGTCCACATGACTTTCTTGGTACCTATAAGCTACAGCATGACCTGTCCTGGACTCCCTATGAGGACAATGAGAAGCAAGATGCTAAAATCAGCATAGTGGATAAGTTGCTAAGCCAGCCAGTGACCCTGCCTCCAAACACTGAACTCACCTTCCAGGAACTGACTGAGTGAACTCTGACAAACAGCTCTCAAAGACCATCACCTCCTTGTTGCCCTCATTCTCTGCTTTGATAGGAGGTGGCATGAGAATTGAGGTCTTGTAGGTGAATCATGAATTTGAAAGGAGACCCTGCATGAATACAAATGCTGTCATTATTATTACTTTTAGTTATGATGACAATGAATCATATCAGTCTCTTTTGTGATCCTTTCTGGGTCATAGGTACCCAACCAGTCACTTTCAGAGTATTGGCCAGTGGTACTTCCCTTTTTTATTTCCATCTGTTCTCCCATTAGTCAGGCCATTAAAGAAAGAAGAGTTTCTTTTTCTCACATAAAGTTGGGTGAGGCATTAAAAAAACTTAAATTTTTTTTTAATGTTTAGTTTTGAGAGGGAGAGAGAGAGTGATATAGAGAGAATGAGCAAAGGAGGGGCAGAGAGAAAGGGGGACAGAGAATCCAAAGCAGGCTCCACGTGGACAACAGAGAGCCCAATGTGGGCCTCAAACTCGTGAGTTGTGAGTCTGACGCTTAACCAACTGAGCTACCCAGGTACCTCTGGGTCATCCTGCTTCTTAAAAAATATCTGGAAGTAATCTGTGAGAAGAAATTATGCCGCTTAAAATCAAATGGAAAGAGTCTTTTACCATAAAGAAAATACTCTGTGTTCATTTAAGCCATTAATTGATTTGTCAAATGCTCATTCATTTACCAGAGATTGTGTTCTTGATACAGAAGAGTATTAAAAATTTTGTCACAGCATGCAAGGAGCTTAATAAGGTTTTTTTTTGTTTTCAGTGTGAAAATTATTAAAAAGATAAAAGCAATTATTAAATCATGGAATATCATAAGCAGGAATTATAGCTGCTTAATGTTCCCAAAATATAAAGCCAAACCCATCATTATCTTATTTTGTCTTAGCACTTATTCCTTATTTTGTACTGTTTATTTAAATATGTGTAGTAAGGACTTTTAGATTTTCCCTATTATTCATCTTTCTCATCTGAAAACCACGTATTTTAACCCCCTATTTTTGGCTTGTGCATGGTAACTCAAAGGCCGTATATTCCAAGACTCCAGGCCATATATATTAGCTAGATACGACCAAATGGCTGTGTTGTCATTTGGTCATAATTTCCAAGATGTAATAGCTGGAGCTGCAGCATCCATATTAGACTATGAGGTGACCTTTAGAACAGAGGAACTATACGGTGCAATGACGAGGTAACTGATCTGGATATCTTACACCTTTGAATATCTTAGTTCTAATGAGACCACCACTGGGATTCTTGAAAGTAGGAGAGAAATAAACTTCTATTTTTGTTTAAACCGCTATAATTTTGGGTTGTTCTTGCACTCACATTCCAAAAAAATTTTAACCAATACACCCTATAGTGTTTTTGCACTTTCAGTATATATTTCTTGTTCCTTCAGGAAACACCACCCTAATTTTACTATATGTGTCCATGTGATTAGATGAGATAGTCTCCCAACTTCAGGGAAGAGTGTATGAGCTGTGTCTCACCAATCATAACATTCCATCTAGTGGACCTCAGTAATTGGTTCATGGAGAGTTACATGGTCCTTACTGGGCTGAGATGCAATCTGGGATTTTTGTTGTAACTAACAGGAAAGAGAAGCTCTCTTTCTACTACAGTTGCTGAACTGTGAGAACATGAATCTGAAGCTCTTATTAGCATAAAGGAAGACCTGTCTGAAAAAGAAACTGATACAGAAAGCATTCTAGAATGGAGTACACACATACACATGTACACACACTGATTATGTTAACACTTGAGCATGTGATCTAGCCATTCCTGAAGCTAAAGATTCCTGGACTTCAATTGCATCAGTCAATAATTCCTTTACTTTTTTGTTTGTTTAAGCCAGTTGAGTTTGTCATTGTGATTGAAATATTCCTATTACTTCCCCTATTTTTTGGATAGTTAAAAGTGTTTCAGGTGTATCATTTTTTCACTTTAATTCTCAAAACATATGTATCAGGGAGGAAATCTAAGGCTGCTTATTGTTCATTTTTGTTCTCACAGGATAGAGTGGTTTCTTCAAGAGAACGGGTGCTTAACATGGCAAGATTGACCATTGTCAAACACCTAATATTATTTCCACAGACCAGAACTTTTAGAACGCTTATAATTTTCAAAGTAATCACCATGGGGTCTTTCAATAAATGTTACTGACATTGCTGAGAATATTTTGAGGGAAAAGTCGCATGAATTGTTTTTAAATTCTGTGGCATTTTTTCCTTTGCAACTTGATAGTAATAAATCTACAGCTGATGAAAATGGCTTGACTCTGCAAACAACCAAATTTCAATCAAAATTAAGTCTCATAAGTATGTAAAGAAAGAGGTTAAGGGGTAGAAGTGGGAAAAAAGAAAGGGAAAGGAAACAAATTTTTATGAAGTCCAATAATTTTTAATAGGAAATTTATTGTCAAATTGGTTTCCATACAACACCCAGTGTTCATCCCCAAAGGTGCTCTCCAAAATGCCCATCACCCACTTTCCCCTCCCTCCCACCCCCCATCAACCTTCAGTTTATTCTGTTTTTAAGAGTCTCTTATGGTTTTGCTCCCTCCCTCTCTTTTTTCCCTCTCCCCTTCCCTCATGGTCTTCTGTCAAGTTTCTCAGAATCCACATGAGTGAACACATGGTATCTGTGTTTCTCTGTATGACTTATTTCACTTAGCATAACTCTCCAGTTGCATCCACGTTGCTACAAAAGGCCAGATTTCATTCTTTCTCATTGCCACGTAGTATTCCATTGTGTATATAAACCACAATTTCTTTATCCATTCATCAGTTGGATATTTAAGCTCTTTCCCTAATTTGGCTATTGTTGAAAGTGCTGCTATAAACATTGGGCTACAAGTGCCCCTATGCTTCAGCACTCCTGTGTCTCGGGTAAAATCCTAGCAGTGCTATTGCTGGGTCATAGGGTAGAACTATTTTTAACTCTTTTAGAAACCTCCACACTGTTTTCCAGAGTGGCTGCACGAGTTTGCATTCCCACCAACAGTGCAAGAGGCTTCCCGTTTCCCCACATCTTCATCAGCATCTATAGTCTACTGATTTGTTCATTTTAGCCAGCGTGAGGTGATATCTGAGTGTGGTTTTGATTTGTATTTCCCTGAAGAGTGACCATGAGCATCTTTTAATGTGAGTGTTGGCCATCCGGATGCCTTCTTTAGAGAAGTGTCTACTCATGTCTTCTGCCCACTTCTTCACTGGATTGTTTTTCGGGTGTGGAGTTTGGTGAGTTCTTTATAGATTCTGGATACTAGCCGTTTGTCCGATAGGGCATTTGCAAATACCTTTTCCCATTCTGTTGGTTGTCTTTTATTTTTGTTGATGTTTCCTTTGCAATGAAAAAGCCTTTTATCTTCATGAGGTCCCAATAGTTCAATTTTACTTTTAATACCTTTGCCTTTGGAGAGGTGTCAAGTAAGAAATTGGTGTGGCTGTCAGAGAGGTTTTTTTCCTGCTTTCTCCTCTATGGTTTTGATGGTTTCCTGTCACACATTCCGGTCATTTATCCATTTTGAGTTTATTTTTGTGAAGGGTGTGAGAAATTTGTTTAATTTCATCCTTCTGCATGTTGCTGCCCAGTTCTCCAGGCACCAGTTGTTATGTTAAAGAGACTGTCTTTTTTCCATTGGATTTTTCCTGCTTTTTCAAAGATTAGTTGGTCATACATTTGTGGGTCCAATTCTGGGGTCTCTCTCCTATTTCATTGGTCTGTGTGTTTTTGTGCCAATACCATGCTGTCTTGATGATTACATCTTTGTAGTAAAGGCTAAAGTCTGGGATTGTGATGCCTCCTGCTTTGGTCTTCTTCATTATTACTTTGGCTATTTGGGGTGTTTTGTGGTTCCATACAAATTTTAAGATTGCTTGCTCTAGCTTCAAGAAGAATGATGGTGCAATTTTGATTTGGATTGCAATGAATATGTAGATAGATTTGGGTAGTATTGACATTTTAACAATATTTATTCTTCCAATCCATGAGCATGGAACATGTTTCCATTTCTTTATATCTTCTTCAATTTCCTTCATAAGCTTTCTATAGTTTTCAGCGTAAAGATCTTTTAAATCTTTGGTTAGGTTTATTCCTAGGTATTTTATGATTCTTGGTGCAATTGTGAATCGGATCAGTTTATTTTTCTTTCTTTTGCTTCATTATTAGTGTACAAAAATGCAACTGATTTCTGTACATTAATTTTGTATCCTGCGATTTTGCTGAATTCATGTATCAATTCTAGTAGATTTTGGTGGAGTCTGTCAGGTTTTCCATGTATAATATCATGTCATCTGCAAAAAGTGAAAGCTTGACATCATCTTGTCAATTTTTATGCCTTCTATTTCCTATTGTCTGATTGCTTCCAACACTTCTTTAAACAACAGCAGTGAGAGTGGACATCCCTGTGGTGTTCCTGATCTCAGGGGGAAAGTTCTGTTTTTCCCCATTGAAGATATTAGCTGTGGGCTTTTCCTAAGTGGCTTTTATGATGTTTAAGTATGCTCCTTCTATCCCGACTTTCTTGAGGGTTTTATTCAGAAAGGATGCTGAATTTGTCAAATGCTTTTTCTGCATCAAATGACAGGATCATGTTCTTATCTTTTCTTTTATTAATATGATGTATCACATTGATTTGAGAATGTTGAACCAGCCCTGCAGTCCAAGAATGGATCCCACTCGATCATAGTGAATAATTCTTTTTATATGCGGTTGAAGTCAATTTGCTCATATCTTATTGACAATTTTTGCACCCTCAATCAGGGATAATAGCCTGTAGTTCTCTTTTTTTGCTGGGTCTCTTTCTGGTTTGGGAATCAAAGTAATGCTGGCTTCGGGAGTGAGTCTGGAAGTTTTCCTTCCCTTTCTATTTTTTGGAAGAGCTTAAAGATAGCTATTATCTCTGCTTTAAATATCTGGTAGAGGGGCGCCTGGGTGGTTCAGTCGGTTAAGCGGCCGACTTCGGCTCAGGTCATGATCTCGCGGTCCGTGAGTTCGAGCCCCGCATCGGGCTCTGTGCTGACTGCTCAGAGCCTGGAGCCTGTTTCAGATTCTGTGTCTCCCTCTCTCTGACCCTACCCCCAATAAATAAACATAAAAAAAAAATATCTGGTAGAATTCCCCTGGGAAGCCATCTGGTCCTGGACTCTTATTAGTTGGGAAATTTTTGATAACTGATTCAATTTCTTCACTGTTTATGGGTCTGTTCAAGTTTTTTATTTCTTCCTGTTTGAGTTTTGGAAGTGTGTGGGTGTTTAGGAATTTGTCCATTTCTTCCAGGTTGTCCAGTTTTTTGGCATATAATTTTTCATAGTATTCCCTGATAATTGCTTGTATTTCTGAGGGATTGGTTGTAATCATTCCATTTTCATTCACGATTTTATCTTTTTGGGTCATCTCCCTTTTCTTTTTGAGAAACCTGGCTAGAGGTTTATCAATTTTGTTTGTTTTTTCAAAAAACCAACACTTGGTTTCATTGAGCTTCTCTCCAGTTTTTTTAGATTCTATATATTTTTTTCTGCTCTTATACTTATTATTTCTCTTCTTCTGATGGGTTTGGGGTGTTTGCTGTTCATCTATTGCCTCTAAGTGTAGTGTCAGATTTTGTATTTGGGATTTTTCTTGTTTCTTGAGCTAAGCCTAGATTGCAATGTATTTTCCTCTCAGGACTGCCTTCACTGCAACCCAACGCATTTGGATTGTTTTATTTTCATTTTCATTTGTTTCCATATATTTTTAAATTTCTTTTCTAATTGCCTTGTTGATGCATTCATTCTTTAGTAGGGTGTTCTTTAACCTCCATGCTTTTGGAGGTTTCACAGACTTTTTCCCGTGGTTGATTTCAAGTTTCATAGCATTGTGGTCTGAAATTGTGCCTGGTATGATCTCAATTCTTTTATACTTATGAAAGGCTGTTGTGTGACCCAGTATATGATTTATCTTGGACAATGTTCCATGTGCACTCGAGAAGAAATTATATTCTGTTGCTTTGCGATGCAGAGTTCTAAATATATCTGTCAAGTCCACCTGATCCAGTGCATCATTCAGGGTCCTTGTTTCTTTTTTCTCTCTTTTTTTTAATCTTTATTTTTGAGACAGAGACAGAGCATGAGCAGGGCAGGGCAGAGAAGGAGGGAAACACAGAATCCAGGGTCCAGGCTCTGAGCTGTCAGCACGGAGTCTGATGTTCAAACTCATGGACTGCAAGATCATGACCTGAGCCAATGTCAGATGCTTAAATGAGTCATCCAGGTGTCTCAAAAACCACAGAATTTGAATAAAGCCGTCCCCCAATGATTTTGGATATAAAATTTTCTTTACTTCTTTGTGGAAGAGGATACCATGCTGCTACTCAATTAAAAGGAATATTTTTACAGTCTTGATGTCTTTTTTTTTTTTTTACATGTATCATGCCATGATTTCATAGGGAATGGGTTCCAACAGCTCAGTCTCCTTTCCATTGGTTCTCACAAAGTTTGCTTCTCTGGGTGGGGCAGGCTGGCGCTTCAGTTGAATCCAAGTACCTTTCTCCTTCGCTTCCTTTTTCTGATCATTTTCCTTCACACTTTTCAGGAAGATATCTCAGCTCTTTGAGTGCTTAACGTGCTCAATACATACGTTAATTCTCTTAGCAAGAAGCTTGCCCTTAACTTGTTTACAAGGGCAACAGCATGCTGGGTAACACTGTAGACTCTTCCTGTTTTGCCATGGTAACATTTGCAGGGCATTCCTTTTTAAACAGTGCCCATTCCCTTGATGTCCAAAATATCACCTTTATTTTAGATTCGCAATTACTTAGCCAAAGCAACAACTTCATGTTTTCTAAAAGGCCTAGAGAACATATATCAAGTACCTCTCCTCTTTCCCTTTGTGTTGGTCATTTTGGCGAATTACTGGAAGATTGTGGTTCTGGCCAAAAAAGAAGGTCCTTGTTTCTTTATTGATCCTGTGTCTAGATGATTTATCCTTTGTTGTAAGTTGGGTATTAAAGTCCCTTGCAATTACCACAGTCTTATCAAGAAGGTTGCTTATGTTTGTGATTGTTTCATATATTTGGAGGCTCCCATCTTAGGCACATAAACATTTATAATTGTTAGCTCTTCCTGATGGACAGACCCTGTAATTATTTTATAATGCCCTCTTCATCTCTTGTTACAGCCTTTAATTTAAAGTCTAGTTAGTCTGATATAAGTATGGCTACTCCAGCTTTCTTTTGACTTCCAGTAGCATGATAGGTAGTTCTCCATCACCTCACTTTCAATCTGAGTCTTCCTGTCGAAAAAGTGTCTCTTGTAGACAGAAAATAGATGGGTCTTGTTTTTTTTTTTTTTATCCATTATGATACCCTTTTGTTTGGAGCCTTTAGTCCATTTACATTCAGTGTTATTATAGAAAGATATGTGTTTAGAGTCATTGTGATGTTTTTAGGTTTCATGCTTGTAGTGATGTCTCTGGTCCTTTGTAGTTCTTGAAACATTTCACTCACAGAATCCCCCTTAGGATCTCTTGTAGGGCAGGTTTAGTGGTGATGAATTCCTTCAGTTTTGTTTGTTTTGGAAAATTTTATCTCTCCTTCTATTCTGAATGACAGACTTGCTGGATAAAGGATTGTTGGCTGTATATTTTTCCTGTTCATCACATTGAAGATATTCTGCCATTCCTTTCTGCCCTGCCAGATTTCGATAGGTCTGCTACCACTCTTATGTGTCTACCTCTGTAAATTAAAGCATGTAAGTTTATCCTTAGCTGCTTTCAGAATTTTCTCTTTATCCTTGTATTTTGCCAGTTTCACTATGATATGTCATGCAGAGATTGATTCAAGTTATGTCTGAAGGGAGTTCTCTGTGCTTCTTGGATTTCAATTCCTTTTTCCTCCCCAGATCAGGGATATTCTCAGCTATGATTTGTTCAAGTACACCTTCAGCCCCTTTCTCTCTATTCTTCCCCTGGAATTCCTATGATATGGATACTGTTCTGTTTGATTTCATCACTTTATTCTCTAATTCTCCTCTCATATTTCTGGATTTTTTTATCTCTTTTTCTCAGCTTCCTCTTTCTCCATACTTTTATCTTCTAATTCACCTATTCTCCCCTCTGTCTCTTCAATCCATGCTATGGCCTCCTACGTTTTATTTTTCACTTCATATATAGCAATTTTTAGCTCCTCATGACTATTTCTTAGTCCCTTGATCTCTGTAGCAATAGATTCTATGCTGTCCTCTATGCTTTTTCAAGCCCAGTGATTATTCTAAATTCTTGTTCCATTATATTGCTTAAATCGGTTTTGATCTATTTGTTAGCTGCCGCTACTTCCTGGAGTTTCTTTTGAGATTTCTTCCATTTCATCATTTTGGGTAGTCCCTGGGGTAGCTCCAAACTGCAGGGCCCTTCCCCTGTGCTGTCTGGAGTAACTTGTGTTGGTGGGCAAAGCCGCAATCAGACCCAATATCTGCCCCCAGTCCACTGCTGGGGCCACAGACTGGTGTATACCTTATCTTCCCCCCTCTCCCAGGGGCAGGACTCACTGTGGAGTGGTGTGGCCCCCGTCTGGGCTGCTTGCACACTGCCAGGCTTGTGGTGCTGTTTTGATGGTATCTGGCCAAGGGTGTTTTAGCTGGGGTGGATCTGCAAGGTGCACAGTGATGGGAGAGGCAGGCTTAGCTTGCTTTGCTGTTGGTGGTCCCCTTTGGGAGGGGCCCTGCAGCAGGGGGAGGGAGGCAGGCCCATCAGAGGGATGGATCCACAGAAGCACAGTGTTGGGCATTTGCGCAGTGCAAGTTCAGTGAGAGAACTTGTATACCTTTAGAATTTTGGCTGAGGGATGGGAGAGAGAAATGGCACTTCCCAGCACCTTTGTTCCCCTGCCGAGCTGAGCTTTGTCTTTCTGGGGCTCAACAACTTTCCCTCTTGGCGTCCTCTCACCCTCCCTGCTCTCCAAGAGAAGAGCTGTTGACTTTTAAACTTCCAGATGTTAAGTCCTGCTGGCTGTCAGAACTCATGGAGTCTAGCCCCTCCGCTTTTGCAAGCCAGACAGATGCTCTGCCTTGCCGGGCGAGCTATCCCTCCACTGCCCCAGCTCCCTTCTGCCAGTCCGTGTAGCAAACACTGCCTCTCCTCCCTTCCTACCCTCTTCCATGGGTCTCTTGTCTATGCTTGGCCCCAGAGAGTCCGTTATGCAATAAAACTCAGAAAACCTGCAGAATACTGTAAGAATTATTTACTCCAGTTTCCCATAAGAAATTATGTGGTTGGCTTGTGGATGCATAGTTCACGTTGCCAGGGCCAGGACTCGCACCCAGCTTTGTCTCACTGCAAAGACTGTGATTTTTCTTTCCATAATTCTTCATCCTTAAGGCTTTTTAGATTTTGGAATAAAAACTACTATAAAGGAAGGAGATTTACTTCGTTTTGAGTTTTGTCACATAGGTAACATGCCATAAAGCAGCGACACAAAGGGTGTTATGCCCAGAATTCGTGATCCCCAAAGACCACCAGGGAGACGAGTCCGAGGCAAAAGCAAAGAACTTTTATTCGAGCTAGCTCGAGCTCAATCTCCTACCTGCACTGACGCAGCAGTGAGCTACCAGAGAGAGTTTCAAAGGCACAAAGGTTTTATAGGGATCATAGCCTTAGCCGATTGGCTGGGGAAGGGTTGTGGACTCAGCCGATTGGCTGCCAAAGTGTGGTCCCAGATCAGCAATTATCAGCGTCACCTGGAACTTGTTAAAAATGCAAATGTTGGACATGGTGGTCACAGACCTACTGAATCAGAAACTCCGGAGGTGGGGCTCAGCAATCTGTGTTTGAACAAGTCTTCAAGAGATTCTGACGCACCTGAAGGTTAAGAACCACTGTGTCTGAGGATCTCTAACATGTTTGGCCTCAGTGTATACAGAACGTTTCTCACTGGTCACCTATTAACCATTGGCTATCAGCCTTGATGTGCAATATAAATACCTAGCACCAAACACCATCCCCAGAGGCTCTGATTAATTGGTTTGGGGAGGGGTAGAATGTCCAGGTCATTCTAAACCTGGACAGGGTTGAGGGCTCCTGCCTCTGGCCCCTACCTGAGAGAAGCCTTCCCTCTTTTACTCACACTTTCCACGCCTCTCACACTCCCCTTCCTCCCACCTCAGACTTCAGAAGAATGCATCAATAAGTTACTTAAGGGGAGGAGGGGTGTTCTGAGGTTTGAGCAGGAACTTCTTTCTGTGGCCATGTCGGGGACATAGTCACTAGTCAGCCGGCCTAGGTCTGCTCTTTCAGGGGTAAGCATAAAGGGAGATAAATTGGATATAATTTTTAAAAGATCAGCTTATTGTCACGTGTGGGATGCTTAGTAGACACAACTGGATGAACCATGGAAAGTTCTCCAAGTATCCTGCCATGGTGCAACTTTACATATACATGGAGAGTGCTGTGGTCTGAATATTTTCCTCTGAAATTCATGTGTTGAAATCCTAATGCCCATGGTGATCGTGTTAAGAGGTGAAGCTTTTGGAAAGTGATTAGGTCATGGAGGAGAAGCCCTTATGAATGGGATTAGTGACATGAAAGAAACTCCACAGTGCTAGCTGACACCTTCCACCAAATGAATGAGAACACAGTGAGGAGTCAGCAGTCTGCAACTCGGAAGAAGACCTTTGCCAGAACATGATCATGTTAGCGTATTGATCTTGGATTTTCAGCCTCTAGAATGTGAGAAATAAACTTCCATTGTTTAACAAGTTACCCAATTTGTGGTATTTTTCTATAGCAGCCTGAACTAACTAGGACAGAGAACTTGGGAGGGGAACAAGAAACACTTGGCTGACCATGTTTGAGTTTTATGTTTGCAAGAAGTAGCCTTGCTGGAGAAAGAGAGTGTCCAGGGGTTAGAGGCCAATAGTCTAGGAGAGTTCACCTACCAGCGCTGGTATTAGCTACTTACCTTGTAGGGCTTTAGCTGAGCTACTTCGTCCTGATGAGTTAACCCTTTTCCAGACCACCCAGAGCACAGCCAGAGTGAGGGCAGGAGGGGCAGAAGATGGCTGAAGGAGGAGGAAAAGCAGGCATATTGTTAGTCTGTCTTCAGTAAGTGTGCATTTCCCCAGCAAGCATATGCTTAGTCTTTTTTCAGTGAGTGTGTAGTTTCCTGACATGACTTTTTTATCTGAATGGATAGGTTTATCTATTTTTTCATCTCATTCATTTTCATTTTTATCTCTTCTATTAGTTCATTCCACACTACATAATTCTAGGCTGTGCCTCCAAATGGTAACAGATTCACTTCTCTTTTGACAATAAGTTCCTGGAAAGTGACTTGGGCATATTCCATTGAAGTCTCTCAATTTGTTTTCTATTTGAAACAAAGTCTCCCAGGAGCTTTAACAGAGAAAAGGAGTGAATATCTCATGATCATCTTGAGCATCAATTGTGCTAATAGCCAGAACATCTCAGGGTAAGAAGAAGGTCCAAGGCTCTCTAATAGTGTCATATTTTCTCTATCAGCTCTTTGAAACTAATCCAGAGACTAGAATTAGACAATGAGTCTGATGTCTTGAATACAAGCAATGCTGGTTGTGGATAGAGATTGTTATTTTCAAAGAGAAAGTCTAACATTTTTGTCAAGAGACTTTAATTTTACCTGCTTCAGTACCACTCAATGAAATATATTTCCCAGTGCTGATTATGAAGTCACTCTCTGTAACTCTGTGTCTTCCTGTTTAAGAAATGGCTTGAAATTTTCTATGAAAACATGTAAAAGATAGCTCTGCTGTGGTGCTATAAAAAGGATAAGGCAGGATGCTTCTGCCTTTCAATTTCCACCACAAAAAACAATACCAAGGCACAATAAAGGGAGCGATCTAGAAGTAAATATCTGGGAGATAAAGGAGGTCAAATGTGATATGCTAAGAAGCACAAATTGTTCTTGGATTCATTACTTCCTGGCTATGTAATCATACTGAACCTGTTCCTGCCTTATATCCACTTGAAAATGAGAATAGTAGTATCTTGCTTCGCAACCAAGTTTCCCAGTTGAAATTTGAAATGTCCTTGTACAGAGGAGGCAGACCACAATGAATTGCTGGGTGGCCGGGTTTAATAAGCAATAGAACTTACATACGATGTTTGTGAGACAAGTAGATTTCTGCACCTGCCTGCCAAAATCTTAGTTTTACATAGAGGACTTAAATGGATTTAGTCATATATTCAGGCCACAGCCCTCAACAATACTACTCTTTCAAGGCTACATCTTTGAAATGGCTGCTAGTACGGGAATAGTATGCAGAATGTACCTTCTGAGGACAGGGGAGAAGGTGAAGTTCCTCTAACTCTCCAGGTCCAGCTTGTGGGTCAACCAGTCGTCATCTCCTCTTGATAACCTCTTCCAACATATCTACCTCATAGAATTGTTGGGAAGATTACATGATTGAAACAGAGTTCTACAGTGCTGTGCAAAGATATCAAATTAGGCCATAAAAATGTTAAAGTTTGTGCTGCAGTTGATAACTTTACTAATGGCATCATGGGAGATAATGGGTGTTATTTAGGCATGTGGCCAAATGAAATTCCTTTATGAGATAATTCTACCTTTTTCTTTTATAATTTAATGGCAATGATTTCTATTAGTTGAAGTATGTTTCCTCTATCCCTAATTTTCTGAGGGTGTTTATCATTTATTGAAATGATCATATGGTTCTTATATTTTTTCTTGTTAATATGATGTATTATTTTGTTAATTGATTTACCAGTATTAAACCACACTTGCAACACAAGAATAAATCCCACTTGATCATGGTGAATAATTTCTTTTAATGTGTTGTTGGATTTGATTTAGTAGTATTTTGTTCAGAATTTTTGCATGTATATTCATCAGAAAAATTGGCCTGTGGTTCTCTTGTGTTATCTTGTTTTGGTATCAGGGTGATGGTCTTGCAGAATGAATTTGGGTTCTATATCTTTTCTATTTTTTTGATATTTGTGCGAAAAAAGGTTTTAACTCTTCTTTAAATATTTGGTAGAATTCATCTGTGAAGCTGATACTGGATTTATGTTTTTTGGGAGTTTCTTTTGACTCCTACTGATTCAATTTCTTTGCTGGTTATTGGTCTGTGCAAATCTATTCCTGTTTCAGTTTTGGTAATTTAAATTTCTAAGAATTTATCCATTTCTTCTAGGTCACAGTTTGTTGGTATATAGGTTTTTTTAAGTATCTTCTTATAATTGTATTTCTGTGGTGTTGGTTATTTCTCCTCTCTCCTTTGTGATTTTATTTGTGACCTTTCCCTTTTCTTTTTCATAGGTTTGGGTAGAGGTTTTTCAATATTATTTTTTTCAATTAAACAGATCCTGATTTCATTAATCTGTTCAAACTAAATCATTTATTTCTGCCCTAACGTTTATTACTTCCCCTTGTCTGCTGGCTTTTGTTTCATTATTTTCTAGTTTTTTAGGTGTGATTTATGTTGTTTACCTGAGATTTTTTTTTTGGTTCATGAGGTCAGCCTGAATTGTTATAAAATTCCCTTTATTGATCACTTTTGCTACAACCCAAAGGTTTTGGACTGTTGAGCTATCATTTTCATTTGTTTCCGTGTATTTTTTTAATTTCATTTTTTATTTCCTGGCTGAACCACTTATTTTTTAATAGAATGTTGTATAACATCCATGTATTCGTGTTCTTTCCAAATTTTTTCTTGTGGTTGACTTCAAGTTTCATAACATTGTGGTCAGAAAAAATGTATGGTATGATCTCAATCTTTTTGTACTTGATGAGGCCTGATTTGTGATCTAGTATGTAATCTATTCTGGAGAATATCCCATGTGCACTTGAAATAATGTGTATTCTGCTGCCTAGTTTAAATTTTTTGATGTTTATTTTTGAAAGAGAGAGTGTTAATGGGGGAGGGACAAAGAGAGAGAGACAGAATCTAAAGCAGGCTCCAGGGTCTGGGCTCTCAGTTCAGAGCCTGATGCAGGGCTTGAACTCACGAGCTGTGACATCATCACCTGAGTTGAAGCCAGATGCTTAAACAACTGAGCCACCCAGGTACCTCTTCTGTTTTAGGATGAAATATTCTGAATATATCTGTTCAGTCCATCTGGTCCATGTCATTCAAATCTAATGTTTCCTTGTTTTTTGCTTAGATGATCTATTTGTTCATTGTTGTAAGTGGGGTGTTAAAATACTCTCTTGTTGTGTTACTGAATTCCTTTATTTTTGTTAATTTATTTGCATATTTGGGTGTTTCAAGTTTAGGGCACAAATATTTACAATTGTTTGATCTTCTTGACTGATAGTGACATAGTGCTTTTCTTCATCTCGTTACAGTTTTTGTTTTAAAATCTTGTTTGTTTTAAAATCTTCTGTCTCCTCAGCCTTTCCCAACATCTGTTGCCTGAGTTGTGAATGTTAGCCACTCTACCAGGTGTGAGGTGATATCTCATTGTGGTTTTGATTTGTATTTACCTGATGATGAATGACGTTGAGCATCTTTTCATGTGTCTGTTGGCCATCTGGATGTCTTCTCTGAGGAAGTGTCCATTCATGTAGTTTGCCCATTCTTCACTGGATTATTTGATTTTTGGTGTTGAATTTCATAAGTTCTTTATAGATTTTGGATACTAACCCTTTATCTGATTTGTCATTTGCAAATATCTTCTCCCATTCTGTCAGGTGCCTTTTAGTTTTGCTGATTTTTTCCTTTGATGTGCAGAAGCTTTTCATTTTGATGAGGTCCCAATGGTTCGTTTTAGCTTTTTCCTTGCCTCTGGAGACGTGTTGAGAAGTTGCTGCGGCTAAGGTCCAAGATGTTTTTGCCTGCTTTCTCCTCAAGGATTTTGATGGATTTCTGTCTTACATTTAAGTCTTTCATCCATGTTGAGTTTATTCTTACACCATGTCTGGTGTAAGAAAGTGGTCCTTGTTGATTTTTCTGCATGTCACTGCCCAGTTTTCCCAACATCAATTGCTGAAGACACTGTCTTTAGTCCATTGGATAGCCTTTCTTGCTTTGTCAAAGATTAGTTGGCTGTATGTTTGTGGGTCCATTTCTGGTTTCTCCATTCTGTTCCTTTGCTCTGTCTGTTTTTTGCCAGTATCATAATTTCTTGATGATTACAGCTTTGCAATACAGGTTGAATTCCGGGATTGTGAAGCTTCCTGTTTTAGTTTTCTTTTTCAAGATTGCTTTGGGTATTTGGGGTCTTTTCTGTTTCCATACAAATTTTAATATTGTTTGTTCTAGCTCTGTGAAGAATGCTGGTGTTGTAGGGATTGCATTGATTTTAGATTGCTTTGGGTAGTATAATTTAAAAATATTTCTTCTTATCCAGGAGCATGGAATATTTTTCTATTTTTTTTTTTTTTGGTGTCTTCTTCCTTTCATAAGCTTTCTAAAGTTTTCAGTGTATAGATTTTTCACCTCTTTGGTTAGGTTTATTCTAGGTATTTTTTTGTTTTTGATGCAATTGTAAATGGGATCAATTACTTGATTTTTCTTTCTGTTGCTTCATTGTTGGTGCATAGGAATGCCACCAATTTTTCTGTGCATTGAATTTATATCCAGCAACTTTGCTGAATTCATGGATCAGTTCGGGCAGTGTTTTGTTGGAGTCTTTTGGGTTTTCCGTATAGAGTATCATGTCATCTGCGAAGAGTGAAAGGCTTCCTTCTTGCCGATTTGGATGATTTTTTTTTCTTTGTGTTCTACTACTATGTTGAATAACAGTGGTGAGAGTAGACATCCCTGTCTTGTTCCTGACGTTAGGGGGAAATCTGTCAGATTTTTCCTATTGAAGATGATATTAGCATTGTGTCTTTGATATGTGGCTTTTATGATCTCGAGATATGACCCTTCTATCCCTACTTTCTTGAGGAATTTTATCAAGAAAGACATATTTGTCAAATGCTTTTCTCTGCATCTATTGAGAAGATAGTATGGATCCTGTCCATTCTTTTCTTGATGTGATGAATCACACTGATTTTTTGCAGATATTGAACCAACTCTGCATCCCAACTACAAATCCTACTTGGTCATGGTGAGTAATTCTTTTAATGTATTATTGGACTCGGTTGGCTAATATCTTAGGATTTATTTGCATCCATGTTCATCAGGGAAATTGGTCTATAGTTCTCCAGTTTTAGTGGGATCTTTGCCTGGCTTTGGAATAAGGTAATGTTGGTTCAAGAGAAAGAGTTGGGAAGTTTTCCTTCCATTTCTATTTTTTGGAACAGCTTCAAGAGAATAGGTGTTAACTCTTCCTTAAATGTTTGGTAGAATTCCCATGAAAACCTTTTGACCCTGGAATCTAGTTTTGGGGAGATTTCACTTACAAGTGAAATAAGTCATATAACATTTATCTTCCACTGTCTACATTAATTCACTTAGCATAATGCTCTTAAGGTCCAACCTTGTTGTCGCAAATGTACCCAGAAGTGAGATTGTTGGACACATGGTAGTTTTTATTTTTTGAGGAATCTCCATATGAATTTCCACAGTAGCTATACCAATTTACCTTCCCAACAGTGCAGAGGTTTCTCTTTCCTCAACATCCCTAACAACACCATGTCTTGTCTTTTTGATGGTGGCCATTCTCACAGGCGTGAGGATGATTATGAATGTGATTTTTATTTATATTCCCCTGATGATTAGTGATGTAAGCCTCTTTTCATGTATCTATTGGCCATTTTTATGTGTTCTTTGGAGAAATGTCTGTTCAAGCCTTTTGTTATTTTTTTAATTGGATCATTTTTATTGTTATTGCTTTGGCTGTAGGCCTGCTACTTATAGTTAGCATTTGAAGTGGGTTGTAGTCTCCTGGAAGTGACCCCTTTCCTGTGGGATCTGATGCTGTCTCCATGTAGTGTCAGAATTGAGTTAAATTGTAAGACACCCAGCTGGCATTACAGAGAATTCCTTGTCGTGGGAACCCCCCACACATACAGCCCCCAATGTGCATTCACATATTAGGCCACTTCTGAGATTCGCCCACCAAATTCAGTAAATGCCAGATGCCCCACAACCCGGAAAGCTGAAAATATCAAGCTCTCAGACAGCCCCCGGCACCGCCTGGCTCCCAGCATGAGGCTCTGTCCCCAAAATGGATGGCCATCTGAACCTTCGGGCATCTGAACCTTCCCTCAATGCTGATGGTCATGCAGCCTGGAAACTGGTGCACAGACACCCCTCCACCTGGTCTCTCTGGGGCCACACAGGACGGGGTCAGGAGCAGCCAGGGAGGAGAGGGAACTCGGGAGGCTGTTCTTTGCACAGGGCAGAGGAGAAAGTGGCCGAGCTTTACTACAAGCCTCGGAACCTTGCCACTTTCTCCCTTCCCCAGCTATGTTTTGATATCCATCCATTCTGTAGACATGAGGCACACTGACCTCCCACAGCCTCCAGGCTTCCACTCAAAAGTGCTGAAAAAGACCTCTGGGGTACAGCCTGTGGAAGGGACTCCCCAGGACAAATCTTAGCAGAAAGAAGTTGTAAGAAATATTTTCTGAGTACAGCTAAAGATCCAACGTAGCAATTTTTCCAAGTTTTTAAAAAAAAATCAAAACAGATTGATCCCACAGAAAAAAAAAAAATCACACCTAGGCAGCAACACCAGGGAAGCGTGGTCTGGAAGCCTACTTTTACACTCCAGGTCTGGGGTTCATTCGAGGCCAGGAACGAGGCCTGCTTAACAGGCTCAACCTGAAGACAAGAAGACAGTGCAGATTGGGGCCGGGCGGGTGCCACAGCTGTCAAGACCACATTCTTGGCACAAACCCGTACCTGAGAGGTGTTTTTTTCTCCAAGTCTCCATCAAATTCTCCTCAAATCTTACATTGATCTCAGGGATCTTTCCAACTCAAAAGAGGTTACAAATAAATTCAGAGTTATATGGTTTTTGGCTCATTTTATTTATTTATTTATTTATTTTTAAGAGAGACAGAGATTGCACAATTAGAGAGACAGATAGATGGAGAGAGAGAGAATCCCTAACAGGCTCTGTGCTGACAACAGACAGCTCGATGCAGTGTTTGAACCCATGAACCGTGAAATTATGACCTGAGCCAAAACCAGGAGTCGGACTTTAAATAGACGGAGCAAGGGGGCGCCTGGGTGGCGCAGTCGGTTAAGCGTCCGACTTCAGCCAGGTCACGATCTCGCGATCCGTGAGTTCGAGCCCCGCGTCAGGCTCCGGGCTGATGGCTCGGAGCCTGGAGCCTGTTTCCGATTCTGTGTCTCCCTCTCTCTGCCCCTCCCCCGTTCATGCTCTATCTCTGTCCCAAAAATAAATAAAAAACGTTGGGAAAAAAAATAAATAGACGGAGCAACCTAGGTGTCTGTGGAGTCTCAGTTATTTCTGACACAATTTTGGTCCAATCGTGCCCCTGGGACCTGGATACTAACCTTGCCTACGGGTGCAGTGAAGCACGGAAGGAGGGGCTGTGAGCCCATGACAGCCCCCCCCCCACCACATTCAATTGGGGCAAATCAGGGCACAACTCTCAATTGCCCAGATGAGATTCCTGTCAGTTTTAACTGAACGGGCAAAAGTTTGCTAGCAGTTAAGGAAGGATCCACAGTGTCCTTCCAAGGCCACTTTAAACCTCGCTCCCCTCTGTCTAGGTGTCCCAAGCCTGGCAAGAAATTCCCAGATGTAAACTGCTGTTGATGCTATTTTATACAACAGACTCAACACTCAGCCCCGAGAGGGGCAACTAAACAGTGTCGTCCTGGGGTGCCCATTCACAAATGAAAGGACAGGAGACAGAAAGTTGCGTGATTTGCCCAAAATCTCTGCCTCTCCAGTCAAGTGAGTCCTATCGCCCCGAGCTGGAAAGAGGCCACCCTACTGCAGAACTTAAGCCACCTGTTGTTCGGGCCAGAGGAAACTGTCCCTGGAAAGGACAGTCTCTGAGGAAGGCTGGAGAGGCTAACTCTTCCCGGAAGGTGAAGGTGAAAGAGGTCTTTGTTCTAGACTCGTTGGGAAAAAAGGACAGTTCCTGGTCCTTCTGGAAGCCAGCTTCCCCAGAAGTCGAGTTCCTGTGCTTTCTTCCTCACATGACGTCTGGCAGCCCCGCCACCGTCCACATGCTTCTAGAATCCTCTTTGGAATCCACAGGCAACACTGGAAACTGGGTTTGAATTTTATTGTTTATTTTTGTATTTAAGTATTTATGTTATTAGGTATTTATTTATTAAGTAATCTCTACATTAACTTGGGACTCGAACTCATGACCCTGTGACCCCGAGATCGAGTCACCTGCTGTTCCAATAGAGCCAGCAAGGCCCCCTCTTCACTTTACCTTTTAAAAGACAAATTGTCCTCCCAGAAAATTTCTGTCCGGATCTGATCTCTGCATACCCAAAGGGAGAATCCCCTCCCTTTCCTTGTTCAGGGACTCACCTCTGTGGCCCAAGGAGAATGAAAACAATGGTGAAAAAGCACAGATCTTTCTTCCAATCTGAAGGTGAAAGGCTGCTCATAGGTCTCTGTCTGAAAGAGTGATCCATGAGGAAACCCTAGGAATCTGTAAGGATTCGTCTGTAACACACTGAAGAGTAAAATGGTCAGGAAGATGTCTGCCACCAGGCACTCTGGGCAAGTCGTCCTCTTGGAGACCTTTTCAGGAATCCGGGACATCCTCCCACACCTCACACGGCTTTATGAAGAAATCCGAAAGGAAGGAAGGAGGAGTACATTTTACTAACAAAATAGGTCAACCGTTTGCAGACACATTGACAAAATACAAAAAAAAAAAAAAACAAGTTTCCAAAGATTTATAGCTGCATAAAGTTTTCTTTTCATGCAAACATAAATTATTGCTTCAACCTGCCAGCATACATCTCTTCACTTCCAGTTTTTGTTCCTTCTAAAAGATGACTTTGCTAAAGTAGTAAAATTCTATTTCTGTGAGGTAAAACACACACACACACACACACAAAAGAAGGCCACCTGCGTGGCTCAGTAGGTTGTGTTTGACTTTGACTTAGGTCATGATCTCGAGGTTCATGGGTTCGAGCCCTGCGTCTAACTCTGTGGTGATAGCTGGGAGCCTGGAGCCTGCTTCTGATTCTGTGTCTCCCTGTCTCACTGCTCCTCCCGTGCTCACACCCTGTTTTCTTCTTTCAAAAATGAATAAACATTACTAAATCAATAAATAACCCAAGAAAACCTCTGAAGGGACCACGATGCAGCTGGGAGACAAACAGCACAGGGACTGCTGTCTGGATGAGAAGCAGGGTGACAAGGGAACAAGGGAGAAACCGGCTGCCCTTCTAATGAACGCTTAAGGTTACTGCACAGAGATCAAGACACCAATACGCCACAGACTTCCCACCGACTCCAAAAAATGACACAGCATCTTCGACAGGCACCGCACACACTACAGAGCAGAGGAATAAAGTGTCCTCGTTCCCTAGGAACAAGCCAGTCCCAAGCATGAGTCGCGTATATCCGCACGCAACTCTGTCGCACATAAAAATTACAAGTCCCCAAGAATCACATCTACACAGCCTTTGGTCATGCACGTCACTGAGGCTGGTCCATGCTCAAAGGGAGGTCTTAGACTCCACTTCTCAATGGGAGTTGTATCGAAGCATCTGCCTCCCATCGTGATGTCATCATAAGCCACGTTTCAGCAAGTCTAAGCTGTCATGGCTTGTAGGACGCATCCTGTTGTCACACGAATCAAACTGTGAAAACAGAGTCAAGATGGAATTGTGACATGTAGCGTGTAGGTGCTATTTGCAGCAGGAGATGTGTCTGCTGTCGGGTGCATCTCAAAGTTCGAACCTGGGCTACCTTACTTTCTAAAGTAAGGGCCAGGGAGAAGTCCTTCCAGGCTGAGACCATCTATCACACGGAGGGGATAACTAAACAATTACTAACGTTTTCTATTCTAAAAACTTCTGCACAAATGCCCAAGGAGCATATACAGTAAACCCTCATAAATCCATCCTACATCCTCCATCAATATCAAACTAGACGGTCTGTTAATGTTTCATGCATATCATGACCTAACCCAGGGCATAGAAGTCCCAGAGGTTGGGTATCATGTGTAAATACCGGGGAATATCCACATGACTGAGCAGTAATGCTTTATTACCTAGATGCCAGTGGGTAAATCTGAAATGGATTTGCCAGGGCTCACACTGAGCACACGAGTTAGTAGGGAAACAAGGGGAGGAAAAGGTTACAATAGTAGCACATGGGTTAGGGAGGGGAGTAAGAACCAGGGCTGGGGCAGCCGATGTTTCCCTTGAAATAATGTGCTTGGTGGCACTTTGAGCAAATAATTAGAAAGAGGGTAACTGGGTGCCTCAGTCGGTTGAGCTCTGACTTCAGCTCAGGCCTTGTTCTCACCTTTCATGAGTTCAAGTCCTGAGTCGGGCTTTGTAGTGACAGCTCAGAGCATGGAATATTTTTCGTATTCTATATCTCCCTGTATCTCTTCTTCTTCCCCAGATGCACTGTGTCTCTCTCTCTGAAAAATAAGCATTAAAACATTTAAAAAGTTAAAAAAAAAAAAACAGGGTTACTTGGCTACCGCAGTCAGGGGAGAACAACTCTTGATAACAGGATTGTGGGTATGTGCAGAAGTTACTTAAAATCTTTAATAATAAATAGAAATTAAGGGTACCTGAGTGACTCAGTTGGTTTACAATCTGACTCTTGATTTCAGCCCAGATCATGATCTCTCCATTGGTGAGATCGAGTCCCAGGTAGGGTTTGTGCTTAAAATGCGGAGCCTTACTTGGGATTCCTTCTCATTCTCTCCTTGCTTCTCCTCCACTCCCTCTCTCTCAAAAGAAATACATTTTGGAAAATTTTTAAATTTAACATAAATCAAAAAGAAAATAAGATGGAGACTAAAACACCCCCAGCCCTCTGTGCAATGTGATAGTGCCTTTGTCACTGGTTTAATTACAAGTTAATAATTTTTTATATGTTTTAAGGTTTGTTTTGAGAACGAGCATATGCGTGAGCAGGGAAGGGGAGAGAGAGAATCCCAAGCAGGGTCTCTGCTGTCAGCCCGAAGCCTGTTGCTGGGCTCAAACCCACAAAAGATGAGATCGTGACCTGAGCCGAGATCCAGAATCATACGCTTAACGAACTGAGTCACCCAGGAGAACACAGTTAACAATTTTAAAGTAATTTATATTGTTTTCTTTTTTTTTTTTTAGTTTTCAAATCTCTTTATTTTTTTATTTTATTTATTTATTTATTTTAATTTTTTTAATTTTTTAATATATGAAATTTACTGTCAAATTGGTTTCCATACAACACCCAGTGCTCATCCCAAAAGGTGCCCTCCTCAATACCCATCACCCACCCTGCCCTCCTTCCCACCCCCCATCAACCCTCAGTTTGTTTTCAGTTTTTAACAGTCTCTTATGCTTTGGCTCTCTCCCACTCTAACCTCTTTTTTTTTCCTTCCCCTCCCCCATGGGTTTCTGTTACGTTTCTCAGGATCCACATAAGAGTGAAACCATATGGTATCTGTCTTCTCTGTATGGCTTATTTCACTTAGCATCACACTCTCCAGTTCCATCCATGTTGCTACAAAAGGCCATATTTCATTCTTTCTCTTGCCACGTAGTATTCCATTGTGTATATAAACCACAATTTCTTTATCCATTCATCAGTTGATGGACATTTAAGCTCTTTCCATCATTTGGCTATTGTTGAAAGTGCTGCTATAAACTTTGGGGTACAAGTGGCCCTATGCATCAGTACGCCTGTATCCCTTGGGTAAATTCCTAGCAGTGCTATTGCTGGGTCATAGGGTAGGTCTATTTTTAATTTTCTGAGGAAACTCCACACTGCTTTCCAGAGTGGCTGCACCAATTTGCATTCCCACCAACAGTGCAAGAGGGTTCCCATTTCTCCACATCCTCTCCAGCATCTATAGTCTCCTGATTTGTTCATTTTGGCCACTCTGACTGGCGTGAGGTGATATCTGAGTGTAGTTTTGATTTGTATTTCCCTGATAAGGAGTGACGTTGAACATCTTTGCACGTGCCTGTTGGCCATCCGGATGTCTTCTTTAGAGAAGTGTCTATTCATGTTTTCTGCCCATTTCTTCACTGGGTTGTTTTTCGGGTGTGGAGTTTGCTGAGCTCTTTATAGATTTTGGATAGTAGCCCTTTGTCCGATAGGTCATTTGCAAGTATCTTTTCCCATTCCGTTGGTTGCCTTTTAGTTTTGTTGGTTGTTTCCTTTGCTGTGCAGAAGCTTATCTTCATAAAGTCCCAGTAATTCACTTTTGCTTTTAATTCCCTTGCCTTTGGGGATGTGCCGAGTAAGAGATTGCTAAGGCTGGGGTCAGAGAGGTCTTTTCCTGCTTTCTCCTCTAGTGTTTTGATGGTTTCCTGTCTCACATTCAGGTCGTTTATCCATTTTGAGTTTATTTTTGTGAATGGTGTGAGAAAGTGGTCTAGTTTCAACCTTCTGCATGTTGCTGTCCAGTTCTCCCAGCACCATTTGTTAAAGAGACTGTCTTTTTTCCATTGGATGTTCTTTCCTGATTTGTCAAAGATGAGTTGGCCATACGTTTGTGGGTTTAGTTCAGGGGTTTCTATTCTATTCCATTGGTCTGTCTGTTTTTATGCCAATACCATGCTGTCTTGATGATGACAGCTTTGTAGTAGAGGCTAAAGTCTGGGATTGTGATGCCTCCTGCTTTGGTCTTCTTCTTCAAAATTACTTTGGCTATTCGGGGCCTTTTGTGGTTCCATATGAATTTTAGGATTGCTTGTTCTAGTTTCAAGAAGAATGCTGGTGCAATTTTGATTGGGATTGCATTGAATGTGTAGATAGCTTTGGGTAGTATGGACATTTTGACAATATTTATTCTTCCAATCCAGGAGCAGGGAATGTCTTTCCATTTCTTTATATCTTCTTCAATTACCTGCATAAGCTTTCTATAGTTTTCAGCATACAAATCTTTTACATCTTTGGTTTGATTTATTCCTACGTAATTTATGCTTCTTGGTGCAATTGTGAATGGGATGAGTTTCTTTATTCGTCTTTCTGTTGCTTCATTGTTAGTGTATAAGAATGCAACTGATTTCTGTACATTGATTTTGTATCCTGCCACTTTGCTGAATTCATGTATCAGTTCTAGCAGATTTTGGTGGAGTCTATCGGATTTTCCATGTATAATATCATGTCATCTGCAAAAAGTGAAAGCTTGACTTCATCTTTGCCAATTTCGATGCCTTTGATTTCCTTTTGTTGTCTGATTGCTGATGCTAGAACTTCCAGCACTATGTTAAACAACAGTGGTGAAAGTGGGCATCCCTGTCGTGTTCTTGATCTCAGGGAAAAAGCTCTCAGTTTTTCCCCATTGAGTATGTTAGCTGTGGGCTTTTCATAAATGGCTTTTATGATCTTTAAGTATGTTCCTTCTATCCTGACTTTCTCAAGGGTTTTTATTAAGAAAGGGTGCTGGATTTTGTCAAAGGCCTTTTCTGCATCGATTGACAGGATCATATGGTTAGCTTTTCTTTTATTAATGTGATGTATCACGTTGACTGATTTGCGAATGTTGAACCAGCCCTGCATCCCAAGAATGATTCCCACTTGATCATGGTGAATAATTCTTTTTATATGCTGTTGAATTCGATTTGCTAGTATCTTATTGAGAATTTTTGCATCCATATTCATCAGGGATATTGGCCTGTAGTTTTCTATTTTTAACTGGGTCTCTGTCTGGTTTGGGAATCAAAGTAATACTGGCTTCATAGAATGAGTCTGGAAGTTTTCCTTCCCTTTCTATTTCTTGGAATAGCTTGAGAAGGATAGGTATTATCTCTGCTTTCAAAGTCTGGTAGAACTCCCCTGGGAAGCCATCTGGTCCTGGACTCTTATTTGTTGGGAGATTTTTGATAACCGATTCAATTTCTTCGCTGGTGATGGGTCTGTTCAAGCTTTCTATTTCCTCCTGATTGAATTTTGGAAGAGTGTGGGTGCTTAGGAATTTGTCCATTTCTTCCAGGTTGTCCAATTTGTTGACATATAATTTTTCATAGTATTCCCTGAGAATTGTTTGTATCTCTGAGGGATTGGTTGTAATCATTCCATTTTCATTCATGATTTTATCTATTTGGGTCATCTCCCTTTTCTTTTTGAGAAGCCTGGCTAGAGGTTTGTCAATTTTGTTTATTTTTTCAAAAAACCAACTCTTGGTTTCGTTGATCTGCTCTACAGTTTTTTTAGATTCTATATTGTTTATTTCTGCTCTGATCTTTATGATTTCTCTTCTTCTGCTGGGTTTAGGCTGCCTTTGCTGTTCTGCTTCTATTTCCTTTAGGTGTGCTGTTAGATTTTGTATTTGGGATTTTTCTTGTTTCTTGAGATAGGCCTGGATTGCAATGTATTTTCCTCTCAGGACTGCCTTCTCTGCTTCCCAAAGCGTTTGGATTGTTGTATTTTCATTTTCGTTTGTTTCCATATATTTTTAAATTTCTTCTCAAATTGCCTGGTTGACCCACTCATTCGTTAGTAGGGTGTTCTTTAACCTCCATGCTTTTGGAGGTTTTCCAGACTTTTTCCTGTGGTTGATTTCAAGCTTCATAGCATTGTGGTCTGAAAGTATGCATGGTATAATTTCAATTCTTGTAAACTTATGAAGGGCTGTTTTGTGACCCAGTATATGATCTATCTTGGAGAATGTTCCATGTGCACTCGAGAAGAAAGTATATTGTGTTGCTTTGGGATGCAGAGTTCTAAATATATCTGTCATGGCCATCTGATCCAATGTATTATTCATGGCCCTTGTTTCTTTATTGACTGTGTGTCTAGATGATCTATCCATTTCTGTAAGTGGGGTGTTAAAGTCCCCTGCAATTACCACATTCTTATCAATAAGGTTGCTTATGTTTATGAGTAATTGTTTTATATATTTGGGGGCTCGGGTATTTGGCGCATAGACATTTATAATTGTTAGCTCTTCCTGATGGATAGACCCTGTAATTATTATATAATTACATCTTCTTCATCTCTTGTTACAGCCTTTTATTTAAAGTTTATTTTGTCTGATATAAGTATGGCTACTCCAGCTTTCTTTTGGCTTCCCGTAGCATGATAAATAGTTCTCCATCCCCTCACTCTCAATCTAAAGGTGTCCTCAGATCTAAAATGAGTCTCTTGTAGACAGCCAATAAATGGGTCTTTTTTTTTTATCCATTCTGATACCCTATGTCTTTTGGTTGGCGCATTTAATCCATTTACATTCAGTGTTATTATAGAAAGATACGGGTTTAGAGTCATTGTGATGTCTGTATGTTTTATGCTGGTAGTGATGTCTTTGGTACTTTGTCTCACAAGATCCCCCTTAGGATCTCTTGTAAGGCTGGTTTAGTGGTGACAAATTCCTTCAGTTTTTGTTTGGGAAGTCCTTTATCTCTCCTTCTACTCTAAATGACAGACTTGCTGGATAAAGGCTTCTCGGCTGCATATTTTTTCTGTTTAGCACACTGAAGATATCGTGCCAGTGCTTTCTGGCCTGCCAAGTTTCAAAGGAGAGATCAGTCACGAGTCTTATAGGTCTCCCTTTATATGTGAGGGCACGTTTAACCCTTGCTGCTTTCAGAATTTTCTCTTTATCCTTGTATTTTGCCAGTTTCTCTATGATATGTCATGCAGAAGATCGATTCAAGTTACGTCTGAAGGGAGTTCTCTGGGCCTCTTGGATTTCAATGCCTTTTTCCTTCCCCAGTTCAGGGAAGTTCTCAGCTATAATTTCTTCAAGTACCCCTTCAGCACCTTTCCCTCTCTCTTCCTCCTCTGGGATACCAATTATGCGTACATTATTTCTTTTTAGTGTATCACTTAGTTCTCTAATTTTCCCCTCATACTCCTGGATTTTTTTATCTCTCTTTCTCTCAGCTTCCTCTTTTTCCATAACTTTATCTTCTAGTTCACCTATTCTCTCCTCTGCCTCTTCAATCCGAGCTGTCGTCGTTTCCATTTTGTTTTGCATTTCGTTTAAAGCGTTTTTCAGCTCCTCGTGACTGTTCCTTAGTCCCTTGATCTCTGTAGCAAGAGATTCTCTGCTGTCCTGTATACTGTTTTCAAGCCCAGCAATTAATTTTATGACTATTATTCTAAATTCACTTCCTGTTATATTATTTAAATCCTTTTTGATCAGTTCATTAGCTGTTGTTATTTCCTGGAAATTCTTCTGAGGGGAATTTTTCCTTTTGGTCATTTTGGATAGTCCCTGGAGTGGGGAGGACCTGCAGTGCACTTCCCCTGTGCTGTGGTGTATAACTGGAGTTGGTGGGCAGGGCCGCAGTCCGACCTTATGTCTGCCCCCAGCCCACCACTGGGGCCCCAGTCAGACTGGTGTGTGCCTTCTCTTCCCCTCTCCTAGGGGTGGGATTCATTGTGGGGTGGCGTGGCCCATCTGGGCTACTTGCACACTGCCAGGCTTGTGGTGCTGGGGATCTGGCGTATTAGCTGGGGTGGGTAGGCAAGGTGCACGGGGGCAGGAGGGGCAGGCTTAGCTCGCTTCTCCTTAGGTGATCCACTTCAGGAGGGGCCCTGTGGCAGCGGGAGGGAGTCAGATCCGCTGCCGGAGGTTTGGCTCTGCAGAAGCACAGAGTTGGGTGTTTGTGAGGAGCGAGCAAGTTCCCTGGCAGGAACTGGTTCTCTTTGGGATTTTGGGGGGATGGGCGAGGGAGATGGCGCTGGCGAGCGCCTTTGTTCCTTGCCAAGCTGAGCTCTGCCGTCCGGGGGCTCAGCAGCTCTCCCTCCCTTTGTCCTCCAGCCTTCTCGCTTTCTGAGCAGAGCTGTTAACTTATGACCTCCCAGATGCTAAGTCGCGCTTGCTGTCGGAACACAGTCCGTCTGGCCCCTCCGCTTTTGCCAGCCAGACTCGGGGGCTCTGCTTGGCCGGCAAGCCGCCCCCCCCGCCCCAGCTCCCTCCCGCTGGTCCGTGGAGCGCGCACCGCCTCGCCGCCCTTCCTACCCTCTTCCGTGGGCCTCTCTTCTGCGGTTGGCTCTGGAGACTCCATTCTGCTAATCCTCTGGCGGTTTTCTGGGTTCTTTAGGCAGGTGTAGGTGGAATCTAAGTGATCACCAGGACGTGCGGTGAGCCCAGCGTCCTCCTACGCCACCATCTTCGCTCCCTCCTTACATTGTTTTCTTCTAATTAAAATTTTTAAAAATAACTTTTACTTAATTTTCTGAGAATCTTGACCCGAAAGCCAGAGCCATGGTGGTGAAGCCTGGAGACCAGGTTGTGGGTTGCTCCACAGCGCCAGTAGAGAAATGTTCTTTTGGCCTCCTCTAAGGATGGCTGGCTGGACCACTGAAAATACTCCAAGTGAGCGGGACATTGGCCACGGGTTGCACGGAAGAGGACAAGGTACCCAATAAATGCTGTATGTGCCCTGGTGAGTGCACCCCGAGCTTTCTGTGAGACAACAATGCCCATGGCTCACCGTGGATGGAGACCTTGAAGCAGCACAGTGGGACACAGGCCTTCCTGCACCTCGCGCTCACCACAGCCCAGCCCGGCAGGCATCCTGGCGTCTAAGCCTGATGCTGCTTCCTTTCACGGGTAGCCGGGATGGTTTGCTCGTGCATCACTGTCTCCCTCGCACCTCCAAGTGCCTTTCCAGAGTGGTTCCTGTCTCAGGGTTCCCTGAAAGTGCCTTCTACCAAAGCAGAGACTCTCCCATCCCCACTTGGCACACAAACATTTTTGGCCAAGCAAGGTTCGGCACACTCGAGTGAGATCAACAGGAATTAATCCTGATGCACGCCAGATGTCCTCCTGACAATTTTCTCCAGTCTTCTGATTTCTTCCTGGATAGTCCAAGGCCCTTTGACCCAAGAATCCTCTTCCTCACGGGAAGGTGAGGTCACCCTGATGCCTCTGGGGTAGTACCAGGCAGGGCAGGATTTCTCCAAACAGGTGGACTGGGGAGGTGAGGTGACCAGTGGGCCCCCGAAAGCACATATATGTCCAAATCTCTGGAACTTGTATATGTGCCTTTACTTGGAAAAGGGGTCCTGGTAGGTGCAGCTAAGTGGAAGACGTTGAGATCACCCTGCAGTCTCCAGAAGCGATGTTCAAAGACAAATTTTGTTACAAGAGGCAGCAAGTATGTAAGATACACTGAGAAACGACAGGGCACGAAGGCCAGCAAGCACCGAAGCTGGGAAGGACATAGCTCCCCCGCCCCCCAAGTGTTTCTGCCCATGAACAGGGTGGTGTGGACACAACCCTGGCATCCAGCCAGGACTGGGAAAGCTGCAGCAAGAAGACAAAGACAAGAAACAGTTACACTATCTGTGGGAACAACTGTTCCTACCAACAAGTCAAGCAACAGGGGGGTAAGAGAAAGCAGAGTTCTGAGATCTTGAGAAACACCAAGTGAAGCCATATCATCAGGAAAGAAGAAATATCCCCTCTTGCCGCATGTACCTCTTGCCCCTCTGCAGAGGCCATGGGGACAGACCCCTCCCTGTACCGCTGAGCATCCTTCCAGGAGACGGCAGGACTCAACTAGCCAAAAACGAAGAACACGTGAAGCCACAACTACCTTCAGAACACTCGATTTGACACACGAGACAGGACCTTAAGGGTAGCAGTTATGAGGGTAGGGTGGCCTCAAGGAAGAGTGTGTAGCAGTAGGGGGAGTCAAGTGAATTTGGTGGGACCTAGCAGGACTGTAGAAAGGCCTACAAGCCCCAGAACATTCAGCATGGTGTGAACAGAGCCAAGTATGGTTAACACGTGTTCTCAGAGAGGCCAAACCTCTCCAACATCTGCTCGGAGCTTGGACTTTTTTCAATTGACGTTTGTTTTTTAGGAGTAATTGGAATCACCAATAAACTTCTCCAACCTAATGTACCTGTGGTGAATTGGTCTGTTTCCAGAAAGGTTCAGATGCTTAAGGTTTGTCCAGATTTGGTGGGGAAAAACAGAATGTTAGTTGTAAAATGCAGGGAAGCACTTTCGTCTTCCTAACCAGCACTAAGGACTAGGAAGTGCTGAAATTAAAGATCAGCTAGCAAAGATTCTGAACTGGAAGACATAGAATGACCTAACTATGCCTTATGGAGAAGAAAATGGAAGAATTACCCCCACATAAAGGAAATATGCATCCTTCACAGTAGTAAACGATGGACCATGGAAGGAGAGACAGTACAGGAAGATGAAATCCCAGCAATGGTCATCTGTGCCCACCACACAAAGCCCACGGTGTGTGCATCTTTCACAGAAGTAAACGATGGACCATGGAAGGAGAGACAGTACAGGAAGATGAAATCCCAGCAATGGTCAACTGTTCCCACCACACAAAGCCATCTCTTGACCCAATGCCCATAAGCTCTCCGTGGTCGGGAGGGAAGGAACCATCTCAGAGTTGCCTCAGCTATCGGAGATCTTGTGCTAGAGTCTTCTGAGGTGATCTCGTGAGGGCTGCCAGCCCCCAGTGTGGGTGGGCCCTCCCCTCTGCCACACTGGTATAAGACTCAGCACTGGGTCAGAGCTTTGTTAGAGGCAGCCTGGCAGGTTTCAAAAGGCTGAGATAATGGGGAAGGATGCAGCCCTGGGCACTTCTGGTGACCTTGAGAGGACAGCAGTAGGACAGGAAAACCAACACAGAAGATGGAAGAGGAATGGAGACTGGGTGGAAAGCATGAGCCTGCACAGACCTGCACACATGCATACACTCCTGTCTCCTGTGGTACTGGAGGAAGAGAGGCCTCAGCAAGCTGGCCCGTGGAAGTCACCCTGCCCTGATGGTCTATTACCTGAGCCCCCGACTGCACGGATTATGGGACCGCTTCCCTAGAGTACGCACATTTGGCCCACCTCTGGAGCACACCCTTGTCTTGAACTTCCACTTCCAGCTGGGTTATTCTATCAGCTGGTTTGCACACTAAAACTTCCATGTGGCCTAAGTGCCTTCATGGCCCCGAGCACCAGAGAAAACGACAGCAGCCATTTCACAAGGTAATGGCAGCTTATTCTCACTACTCTTTATTGGCAGAGGGAAGCGCTCCACTACTGCATTGAAAGCCAGCAGTAAATAATGCCGTGATAAAATTAGTTCAAAGTAGACGGTACATAATCTGTTATACAACCAGGAAGTTCACAAAAGATTAATAGAAAAACAAAGGGAAACTGTGAAATGTCCAATGAAAAGCAGAAACGACATGAAAAAGCCATGCCGTTTCTATCTCTGTACCAGCTGCATAATAAATAAGGCACCAGGATCTGAGCACAATTTTTGGTGGCTTTTTTAATATGCCACCTCCATATTATAAGTTACATTGGCTACTTTTATAACACGAAATGGCTCTTTCCTCAAAATCTACAAATGGAGTTGGGGCACGTGTGTGGCTCAGTCAATTCAGCGTCCAATTTAAGTTCAGGTCATGATATCACAGTCTGTGAGTTCGAACCCCACGTCTGGTTCTCTGCTGACAGAGTTCAGAGCCTGGAGACTGCATCGGATTCTGTGTCTCCTGTCTCTGAAACTGCCATGCTCTTGTTCTGTCTCTCTCGCCTCTCAATAATAAACAAAATATTAAAGAAATTCTTCAAATTTCGAATGAAGTCCACTCTTAAACTTGTTTACAAACAAATGTAAACAGCTGATTTCCATAAGAAAAATATGGTCATTAGAGTTGCACTACATTCTTTCCAGGATCTCGCGCTTTCATTCTGGGTGCAACCCAGATCCCTGTCCCGAGGTGGGAGCCCTATGCTTCCAGAGTGGTGTTCTGAGAGTTTTGGTGTCAGGGGGCTAAAGGTTCTGATGGGGCAGAGGGAGGGGGAAGGGGTGGTCAGGTCGCCCTGCCCAAGCTTTCTGGGGCCTTAGCTCCCAGGTTCTGCGGGTCACACCAGTCAAGCTGCCCAGGCCCCCAGGAAGAGGCTCTGATAGGGCCAATGCTCTGAGGACACCCACGATGCCTATTTAGTAAGTGGAAGAACACAAAATATTCAAGCAGACAGGAACTTTAAAAAATCTCTTTCACTGTGAAACTTTAAGAAGTTAGGAGTAATGTTCGATCATTTAACCCTGATCCTACCACAACCTTGTTACATAAGAAGTCGGCCATTCTCCACCATTGTTCAAATTCCAGTCAAATATCTTCCCGTGCCACCGCCAAGTACTGCGGCAGGTCAACACGTCACGTACCGACAAACTGCATGTTCTTTTGCTGCATAGAGGATAGAGAAGTGACCTAGAAGGTTGCAGGGAAATTCTCTGCCGACCCAGCGGCTAAGTAACAAAAGTCCTTTGGTTACAATGATTTCTCCAAGAAGGTGCCTTCATAAAGCTTTTATCATTCAGAAATCAAGACTGGGATATAAAAAACAAAAATATATAATAACGGTTGTAACTCTTTGTAATGGCCAAACTCTGCAATTTGTTTACAAGTATTTACCTAGTTCCATCGGGCCCCCTGCCCAGAAAGCAGCCCCAGGGACTAAAGGGAGATAGGACCACAATTGTGCCAGGACCGGACCGGGCACAAGCCAGGAGAGTCCTGGGCTGCATGGGCCTGCTCCACTATTTGAAATGACCTTCCTGATATAGAAGATACTACTTTTTCATTTTAAGCGGCAGTGTCACATGCTGGCTGGGACTGTCTCACAACGCCCTTTCACTTGCCCTTTTCTCGTCATAAGCGTGTATTCTTATGGCAGTGAAGACAGTTTTAAGTAGTAGTGTGAGAATAAAACAGTCCTTTTTTTTGTAAGGAGAAAGAAACATTTTTTTGTTCAAATAAATGACTGAAACATTCCTCCAGAGCACAGGGCCCTTGATTGCAGTGAGATATCCGGTTACCCCAAAACACAACTTACAAGCTCTATACCTAGGCTTCAGCCAATGTGCAGACAGAAATATCTATCTCCACATACCCCTTATCCCAGAAGGGAGGACAGCTCCCTCCCAATATCAGTGACCCTGTCTCCACATGAGCGTTCCTGCTGGGCACTTTGAAATGCCCTGGGCTTACATTTGTCCACATAATACTGAAAGACAATTTTTGAAGGACGTTGTGGCCAAAGGGATCCTGCAGTGACAAGATTATGGCCTGAAACCCCAGTTAGAAGTAGAAAAAACGGCTCGAGACACTGTCCCTGAATGGACAACAGGGAGAACTTCATTAGAAAAGAACATCAGGTAGGAGAATGATAAAAAGCCAAAGTTTTTTCTAACACGAGAGAATGCGATAAAGCAAATTAATGCGACGAGCACAATCTCCTGAGAGCATGGTTGCCTCAGGAGTAAGAAGCCTGTGTGGGTTAGGACCAAGGGAATCCTCCTGCAGTGTTTCTCCAGAAAAGTGTGAAAATTTTCCGGCACTTGCCTTTTTTCCCTTTTCCTTTGAAGCCAGCAATGACACCTAGTTATCATATTCTGACTTGCAGCTATCCCTCAGGTATTTGGAGAGTGGTTTTGCTCCAACAGTCCTTGAGAGTGCTGTGTCCGGCAAGCAGCAGATCCTGAACAATATTGCCAATGAATGAAATGTCTGCTCTGCATGGTGAAGGCATCTGTAGCCGACAGTCGGAGTTCTGCTTGGGGAACTGATGAATGGGGGTGACGGTGGGGGTAGTCCAGAGCCCAAGACCAAGAAAAATTTCTTGAAGACATTTTTCATACAAAAAAGGTGATTTTATTAAATGTTGGGGACAGAACCCACATGAAGGAAGACCTGCACTGGGGTCCTGACGGGTAACTCATTATTACACACCATCAGGTTGGCAGGGTGACAGGGATAGGGTAAATCTTTCTAAGCAGTGTTGAAAGCAAGTTTTCAGCACCCGAGGGGCTAGGTGTGGCTAGGGAAATACCCTTTATTACCACTTAATAAAACCCAAGTCATGAGACCTATTAAATGTATATCGGGGGAGGTGGTGCGTAAGCTTGGAGTAAGACTGCCAGCATATATCTGGGGCAGTTGAAATAAAAAAGGTGACTTGCAGGGTCATCAGAGTGGGATGATGTTAGACTAAGGTTGTGATTTGCCCCTAGCGAAGTGTCATCACCATCACTGAGCAGCTAAGCTCCTAGAGGGATGTCACTCTGCCCATTTCAGGGACTTGTCAGTGGGCTATAAGCAGTAAGGGAATTTAATTTTCATTTGCCGTAGTATCACACATTACTATGGCGAGTACTATTACTATGACAAGTACTTAAGCCCCTTTTCTCTGTACTTGGGTTTTCAAGAGTGTCCAAAGAATAACAATCTTATCGCATGAGGGGTGGGAGGAGGGGCTAGATAGTGCTTTACCCCTCAGTCTGCATTTTGCTCCTTCATCATAACCTCCCTGAATAATGGCAACCCTGAAATGTTGAAGATTGATGAAGGTGGAAGATATCTTCTGTAGATTCTTTGTTCTGAGTAGGGGCGTACCTATATCGATTCTTATATATATCGGTCTTTATTGGTCTCTTGGGCAACATATAGACGAGTTACAAAAGTTGGCGGCAGCTGAATGAATACAAGGTGTGCCATCTTGAGTAGTAAAACTTATCTTTTCCCTTCAATAGTGATGGAGTCGGCACCAGGCAGAGAAACTTGGGAGAAACCAAAAAAACATAGGTACAAAAACAAGAGAGAAGTGCTTTGGGAGTTGACAAACATGCTCCAGTCCAGGAATGTAGCCAGTCACTAGAGGAAAAAGACGTATTGTTTAAAGTCCCAATTTAAGTAAGCGTGTCGCTGAGATATCCAGAAATCTCTCTGTGGTAATCTGGAAAGTATACAGAGCATTTTGTCAGAGAACATTCGAAACCCTGTGTCTACCAGGGCTGCCAGTGAAGATTTTAGATGTGAGGCTTGAAGTATCCTCAGAGGGAAGTGGGAACAGGCAGTAGGAATCCGATTGGTCTTTCCAGTTGGGAACTCAAATGTCTGCAGTGATCCTTTGAATGGCCCATCGTAAGAAGAACCTGTTAGTATGAATTGAGAAAGTAAAATGAAAAAGAAAGGTGGGACCATCCTGAGAGGTTTGAGGTCCGGTACAGGTTCCTCGGAATAAGACGGCACATTCTTTTGCCCACTGACTGCCTGTAAAGTGGGTAGATGTTTTATTTCAATACGGGAGCCCATGAAGATTGCCCCTCGAAAGTACTGCAGTAGGAAGACATAATATGATGCAGTAAGGGCTTTTTATTTCAGAGTCAAAACCCCCGTTGCATGAGACTTTCCATCCTTTGAATAAACCGGGTCTTGGGGGTTTATATGGGGTGAGTTTCGAGTAACTCTCAGATCAGGTGTAGGGAGGACATGGTTTGCATACTTAGAGATTTATAAATTAACTCGTCTTCAAGTGAATACTACAATACTGTCTATTGCTAGGTCTGCAGTGAAAAAAGACTTTATGTACAGTTGTTGAGGAAACCCATCCCATTTTCAAGCTGTTTAAAGATTATACCCAGGAGATCCTATTTCTATGCCCACAGGAGAACAAGGTTGTCCATACCTGTGCTATCGTGACAGGATCTCTCAAGGTTCCCTCACGTTGTCTATTTAGGCAATTAAAGATAACTAGGATTTAACATCGATAATATGCATTGCTGACATGTAGAATTTCTCTCTAAAAACCTTCTTTGACCGAGATAGCCAAATCCAGACTATTTCATTTGCAAAACAAAGCCACTCTTGAAAAATTGGCCTCATTATTTCCATAAACTCTGCAAGAAGTGTCATTGATCCTAAGGATATTTGAAAGTGCCCTTTGCTGGAATCCCTTCTAAGGAATATCCAGACTGAATTTCTGAGGCCCCTCCAGGCCAGAAGCGAAGGCAAGTACTTCCTGTCATACAGGCCTGCAATACCTGTGGAATTGGGCGAATTCCTCTTCACGAGGTCCCCAAGATATCTTGAGGTTCCTGTGTCTGCCAGGAAGGGACATTCTTTACTCGCCTGGTGAGGCTGCTGGGAACTCTGGGAACCAGGTATCCGACCAACATTTCCAAAGGGCTTTAATATCTCCATATTTCATCAAGTCAACCTTAGTTCCTTGAAGCTGTAGGGTCATTTCTGAGTCTACTCATATCTCTCAAATAGGACATTCCAGTACCATAGGAAACAAACGGCATTTCTAATGGTGTCCTGTTACAAGCAAGAGATTCTTATTTCACGTAAGCAAATACCTGTAATTGCCATGAAAGAAAGAATACTTGAGAATTTTTGAATTTCAGAGGATTTAGGTACGGAGAAAAGATCAAGACTTCAGTTTACAAGTGAATAGTTGGTGATATCTCTGCATATTAGAGATAACTGAAGAGCAGAGAAACTTTCCTTGATATGGAAGAGCAATCATTAGAGAAGCAGCAAGATTTCCAGCAAGACTAACAAAACTATAATCTTCCTCAATTCATTTAGTCCCCTGTTCTTAATTCTGGTTTGGTTTGAATACAGTTTTTTGGTCTCGAAATCCTTACCCTTTTTAGTAGGAATCTGAATGATTTCAAATCCTTGTATTTGTCCTAAAAGTCGTTTTTTTGTGTGTGAATCTCCTACAAGATGAAGTCGTTTTGGTGAGAGAAGAACAATTCCGGGTGAAAAAAAAATCTCAGAAATGGACACTGTTAAATATGTGATGACACCCAGCGTGATATATTTGACAAGAGTGTAAGACTTTGACACGAAGACTATCAAGGGAGGGCCTTAGAGCAAATCTAATTAAAACTTTAGGAATTGCATATGTCTTTGAGAAGTTACATCATTAACCCAAGCAAAAGAACCTAAGGTTTACCATTGTTTGACAATGCTTCTACCAGAAACAGAATACATGCCACGTAAAAAGGGCTAATTGGTCAAAAAGGACTTAATTACAATTGAAATCTCGGAAAGTTTGTTCAAGCATTAGGAAGTGATAGAGCACATTCTAGAGAGACTTACAGATCATTAGTAATGTGAAACTTTATTGGGGCGCCTGTGTGGCTCAGTCGGTGAAGCGTCAGAGTGCAGATCGGGTCATTATCTAGCGGTTTTTGAATTCCAGCCTTGCGTCTGGCTCTGTGCTGACAGCTTGGAGCCTAGAGCCTGCTTCATATTCTGTGTCTCCCTCTGTCCCTCCCCTGACCAGGGTCTGTGTCTCGGTCTTTCAGAAATAAATGATAAAAATAAAACTTTAAATTATCTAACCGAGATGGCAAGATGAGATTCCAAAGGCAAATTGGGAACATAATAAAGTTGTTAGCAAAACCTAGCTCTTGTAGCAGTGAGATGTTTTCATTTTAAGTCATCAAAGACTTGACAAAGACCATATCTAAAGCCTTGGTTTTCCTGGCAGAAAGAGAAAGAAAAAACTCAACAAAACAACTAAAATTTGCTTATATTTTCTTATCAGGAGCAGATCTACAATCCAAGAACATCTTGTCTTTCCAAAACCGAAGAAAACAGGATTTTAATCTTATAACAGTGTAGTTGTAAAATCCATAGACAGCAAACAGTGCATCTTTACCACCCATAAAATTCCTTTCCAAAGATTTCCCTTCATGAACCTGCTACAACTTTCCTTTGCCTTCAGGTTTTGTCCCAAGTCATTTCTCGCCAAAAAACCCATCTGTGTTAGCAGAAATTTACTATCTTTTACCTTCAACAAAAAATATACTGTCATTCTTTGACTTCCATTGTCTAGGTCTTACATACTTCCTATTGTCCAAAATACAAAGCTGCTTTCTTTATTTCCATCAGTCTTAAGTAAACAGCAGAATTTTAACTTTTAGAACCTTAGTCTAATGAAAACTTAGTAAGCAGTTGAGAACCGTTTGCACCATAATTTTTTAGATGGCTAATTCAGGAGTCAATTAAGCAAAAAGCATGTTTTAAAATAGGCCCAAATAGCTTTATTTGCTCTGTATTAAGGAGTTAAAAGCACAGGGTCTCCTGGGTGACTCAGTCGCTAAGAGTCCGACTGCGGCTCGGATCACGATCTAGTCGTTCATGGGTTCAAGACCCATGTTGGGCTCTGTGTGGACTGCTCAGAACCTGGAGACGGCTTCGGATTCGGTGTCTCCCTCTCTGCCCCTCCCACTCACTGTCTCTCTCTCTCTTCAAAAAGGGTAACATTACAAAAACTAGAAAAGAAAGAAGTTAAAAGCCGACCTTTATTCCAGTAAGCAAAGCTTTTCCCTGCAATCTATTTGGAAAGGACCTAGATGTCCGATGAACGTCATGTCATTCACCGTGTAAACTTGAAAGCAAAGTCTAAAGTCTCAGGTTTCTAAAGATTTTGAAAGCTATCTTCAGAATTACCCAAGTAATTTACCATTGGAGACTGTTGAATTTAACCAATATTTCATGTTCTCATTTGGTAACAAATAGCAATCGAGATCCAGTGAGAATATTTGACCTTTTATAAACGTTGGTAAAATAAAATTTCACACTGAATGCAAATAACTCTAAAGAGAGGTCTATCTTAATGAAAACAGCAAACTTCATTTACTGAAACACGGAATTGGTTCACCTACACCTACAAAAAAGACCTAGGACCATTTGTTCCAACGTTATCAGTTTTTACCAGAGATGCCAGTGGGCCCCAAGAACCTGAAGTGCGTGGTGCAAAAAAGTGCTCTCTTTTCCTTGATAAGGTGGGAAGAGGGGCCGATGGTGCCTGAGGCGCTGAGGGTGGTGAGTGAAGCAGTTCTATAGGCCTCACCCAAGGTGATGTAGAAACAGGAGGAAGGAGGGGGGAGAAGCAGAAGAGGTGAGGTGTCAGAAGGCAGAGAAGGAAAATTTCCCGGGTCTAATCTTAGCTGGGACAGAAGAGCAGACACCATGGTCCAACAAAGTCGAATTAGGCAGTTCAGGTCAGGCCATTGAAGACAGGGAATTTCCCGGAAACAAGTGGACTTTCTGCAGTTGCTTGGGAATTTTCCTTAAAGTCTCCATCCTGAGGTAGACTGAGCACAGTTGCCTCCAGTTATAGACCTTAACCCACGAAAAGAATGAGGGGGAGGCTTTCACATCTATCAGGCAGAGGAACAGAGGAAGCGTCAGCGTCCCCTTTTCAGGGATGGCCTGTGTTCCTTTCATTGACTGAGTTTTCTCAGGAGGAGGCCTGTTTAAACAATTTCATCCAACATATCCGCGGGGAACTCACTGGTCTTGTTACTGACCAAATATATTCTGCAAGAGGCCCCGGTCCAGTAGCCCCGAAAGGCTGGACCTAGGGCAACAGCCATCTATTTGCCCTGGTTAGTAAGGCCATGAAGTGTTACAGGATCAGTCCTTTCCACATTTTGCAAACCCAACTGTTTCCAGGGGGTTCAAAAGGCATCCTAAAGGAGAATTTTTGCGGACCAAAGAAGAACTCCCATGTTCCACCTCGAGAGAAAAGGAGAGAGAGAGAGAGAAGGTCCATTACGTCTAGAACCCATCCCGACTCCCAAGTAGCATCCCCCACACAGGATATGTCAGGGGTTCCCGAAATGTCAAAGCGACCCGAGGCATCCCTTGAACAAAATTACTATGACTTCCAACCAAGTGACGAAGGGCTCCTGAAGGAGGGATGCTAGCCTCCCCACCCCCACCGGCTTCCCCATTGCATTCTAGACAACAGATGGGAGCCTGAATTAGAAAACTGCGTCTCTCTTGCTGAGAAGGCAGAGAAGAAACTGCTATTTTCAACCCATGGAAAACACTAAAGGAGTTTGACAAGGGGTAATGACGCAATTTTAAATAGTAGTGGGAGTAGGACATTGACGGAAAACATTAGAGAAATCCATCATGATATAAGCGACATTCCAACCCGCGTCGTCTTCATTGCCAACTTCCCTAAGAAACGGCGCTCTGTTGGGTTTTAATTCAGTCGGGTACTGGTTTCGGTCAGCTATCAGTGGAGATCTGGCATGCAGAAGAGGTTAGCCCAGAGATGTGGAGGGAGTCACATTAGAGTAATGAGGAGATATCCTCACACACGGGAGTATAAAGACTGGCAGCTGTGGTAGTCAGGTGGCTGACCACTGCCGGAGACAGACCACTTCAGACATGGAAAGAAATGAGAGGGCATCAAGTTTCTGCATCTCACTACCATTCTGGCCAAGGTCCTAACTTCCAACTAAAAGGCAGGATTTCTCCTCCCCGTAGAGTAGCCACAGGCTAGAGGATTGCAGCCAGAGCAAGCGCCAGAAAAGTGTTCCCATAAGACCCTACTTATCAAATTTCCCCTGAAATGAGAGTAAAGGAGGAAAGAGAAAACCTTTTCACCAATTTCACACAGAAGCACAGAGTCGAGGTGAAAAGTTTCGTAGCCCCACATTCAGATGCCAAAATGATGTTTGCGGATGATGTTGAGCTAGTCCAGAGCTAATGACCAGCAAAGAATTCTGGAAGACGTCTTTGGTGCAAAAAGTTGATTTTTTTAATGCCTGGCAGAGTGTGCTGGGGTCCTACAGCTAACTCATCATTATATTCCCTCAGGTTGGCAGGAGGTCAGGGATGGAATAATCTCTAAGGAATTGTGGAAGCAAGGTTTCCAGCACCTTGAGAGGCTATTAGGGAAACACTACTTATATCCCCTTAATAAAACATGAATCATGAGATCCTTTAAATGTAGATCAGGGGCCATAAGCTTGGAGGATGATTGCCCGCATATATCTTGGGGAAACTGAGACAAAGAAAGTGCACTTACATGGTCCTGGATGTTCGGGTAATATTAAGCTACAGTTCTCTTTTGCCCCCAGCAAAGATCCATGATCTAGGCAGCTGAGCTTTTAGAGGGAGGTCATTGTGCTGGTTTCAAGGAGTTGTCAATGTCAAAAATGTTAATTTTTCTTTTGCCTTAGTTTCCCGACATTAGCACGGCAAGGGCTAAAGCCCCTTTCCTTTGTTCTTGGGTAGCAGAGGTGTCCAAGGAATATCCCTCAGATCCCCCTGGGGTGGCAAGGGGAGGTGCTAATTTGCACTTTACCATCAGCCTGGTTCATGCTCCATCATAACTCTTACCATGCCAACTGCAGACTTTTGAGCCCCAAGTGATAAATGACAGGAGGTCAATGGATCCTTTTGTAAATAAGCAAAAGATTGCTTTCAGGTAGCATAGAAGAATGGGACCTCCCCACCACTCCCTGGATTTTCACTGTGTTATAGACAGGCCTATTGTGCCTGGTGGGAACCAAGAGAGAGAAAAGCAGCAAGTGATGGGGTGCCTAAGTAGCTCAGTTGTTTAAGCAGCTGACTCTTGATTTCAGGTCAGGTCATGATCTCAGAGTCATGAATTGAAGCCCTGCATTTGGCTTTGCACTCATGGCATGAATGAAGCCTGTTTTTGAACCTCTCCCCCTCTTTCTGCCCCAACCCTGTTCAATATCTTAGGAAATTATAAGACAAAGGCAAAGTTACCAACAGCTTAATCTACAGAAAACTATACTCATTTTCCTGGTGAGCAAACATCACTCACTTCTCCATAATGATGGGAGGAACAAAGGCAACAAAGAAGTGGTATATCTAATGGAATTTCCTGTGGTGACTGGGTGGTTCAGTGGTTTAACTTCAGACTTTGGCTCAGATTATGTTTTTGGGGTACTGAGTTCCAGCCCCATGTCGGGTACTGTGCTGACACCTCAGAGCCTGAAGGCTGCTTCACATTCTCTCTCCTTCTCTCTCTCTCCCCTTCCGAGACACATTCTCTCCTACTCTCTCTCTGCCTCTGTTTCTCTCAAAAAATAATCAAATCATTAATTTTCTTTTTTTGTAATCTGAAGCTAATAGACAAATATTTGAGGTTGGCAGAGGAAAATTGTTCTACAAGATTTTCCTATTATCTTAATGTTTTCCTAGAGGGAGAAAGACCTTTGGCTTGACAAGAGCTAGGCCTACAGTGATCTGTGAGTCTTTAGCATATGAATGTCTCCTTGGAAACTTGCCTTTGGACTTTACCTTCCCCAAACCCCTAGGATATAACCAGTCTTCACGAACCCAGTGCAGACAGCTCTTCATGCCCACAGGTCCTGTCCCGTTCTTTAATAAAATCATCTCTGCACCAAAGGAGTCTTCAAAATTATTTTCGGGCCATCAGCTCTTAACCACACAAACCCCAGCATCACCCCTCAAAATTTTATCAAGGTAAACCTGAGATCCCTGACTGCAAGCTCCGTACATTCTTACCTCAGATAGGTCGAGTCTTTTGGCCCTCACCTGTTCTACAGCTCTTTCCTTCAATGGATAGAGGCAGGGGTAAATAAGTGATGGTGGCGTTGGCTCTCAGCTAATATTTGAGTGGAACTGAGCACTGGTCGTGTCCACTTTGATCTATGCTTTTCTTGGCTGACCAGCTCTGAGATTGCAATGTGCAAAGTCAAAACTTCAGCTGCTAGGAATGCAGGCATTTCAGGCAGCAGGGGAAAAGTGTCAGCAGGGTGACCATTGTCATGCCCACCAGAGTCTACGAAGCACCATGTTCTCTGTAAGATAATTCTTCCTCAGTGATATCAGAAAAAGATTTGTCCAAGTGGGACAAGGGTGTGGGAGCTTACCGCCAACTGCTGGGAGATTGATGTCTGGGTGGCAGCTGCATTGCTCCTGACTCCTTCCTGCTGATATATTTACTTTGCCTTAGAAGGAAGGCAAGCTGCTTTCCACCCGGCATTCTGTCTACAGGCAAACCTCTTGTGCTCAATGCTTTCCAACGCACTGTTCTCTGTTGCCAGTGTGAGTTTGCCGGCGAAGCCTATGAGGCTGTAATTTTCCAAGATGTCCCACATCAAGGACCCTGCTAAAAAAGAGTTGACAATAAAATATAACAATGGAGGCTTCCAGACTCCTACCACCAAAACCCCACAGGGAAGAACTGGTCAATAAAAAACAATGATTATGATGATAATCATAATCAGAATAATAACAAATGAGAAGAAAAACACGGGGGCCTGTTTTTCGCCTCCGATGGAAATGGAATGAAGCTGGGACTGCGGACATGAGCATTATTTTCCATGCAAGCTATGTGTCCTGAGAGTAAGAAGGAAAGTCTGTGGGGTTGGGATGATTGGAAGCACCAGTGACAAGAGCACTGCATCCTGAGCTACATAGGGCAGGAAGGTTTCTGGCTCTGGTCTTTTGCTTCCAACCATTTGGAAGAGGCACTCGTGATCTCAATGTTGGCTTCTCTGTGCTGGTTGGCAGCCTTGTCAGTGTATTGGGTTCTGGTCCCCGAGTCTTTGAATGGACTCTCTGCCCTGATCACCTGGGGAAGAACAATGCTCATGCTCCAACACTGGACTTCTCACCATGTGGTTACCTCACAGCGACCTGTGGAACAGGGTCACCAACAGCCCTCAGGCTAATAAGCACACAGGTCTCAATAAGGGAGGGCAATGTGTCCTTGGGAATCGCCATGTGTTAGCTGCTTGTGAATGCTGGGTGCTCTCTAAGTAACAGTAACTTGGTTCCTGACTCTGACCTCTGATCTCCAACTCCCCTTGCACAGAAGTGAAGATGGCTCCCTCCCAGTAACACTTACCCCATTGCAGAAGACTTTTTGCCTTCTCTTGCCAAGAGAGGTGTCACAGGTGAGCCCATGGAGAACACATTGTCCACATTCCCCTGGATCTAGGGCAATTTAGCAGGATTCCACAATTAAATCAGACATAGTCCTAGGCTAAAAATCTCAATCCCTCCCTGGAAAACCTGTTTAGAAAGAGATCAAGGGAGTCAGAAGGGATGCATTTGGTTCCAAACTCTTTGTCTCAGATGATAATGGAATAAATCTGTGAATGAAGTGACTGGCATGATTCCCCAAGGAAGTTTAGTGTCCTATGACTATGGAAAACCTGTGAGTTAAAGAGAAATGGAACATATTTAACTACATCTGGGAGCCTGAATGTAGCAGAAGCAACACAACATCTGACATCAAACAGTGTAGGGGGTTTGGGCACTAGCCAGCTTTTTAGCTTTTCCTGTCCTTCGGTAAAAGGTGTGGTGATCTGGAAGGCAGAGTCTCAATATGAGCTGATGCTCAAGTCTGTAGGACTGGGTTCTGATTATGTTTAGTTTTTTGTCATTTCTTTGATCTTCAACAGTTGGCAAAATCACTGGGCATGCAGGGTCACTGAGTCTCCAAAAGCAGGATGTTGAGGCAATCTATGGCAGGGGGCAAAGAGCACAGTAATGTACAAACAAGAAACTTCAATACACCACGTTTTGAGGAAGGCAACAATTTTTCGTTGATATCAAAAATTAGTTGTTCGGGGTGTTGAAAACAACCTTGATGTGTGCTCACTGGGAGTCAATCTGTCCTGTGTGTAATGAGAAAGAATGAAATCATGTCATTGGCAGCAATATAGATGGAACACGAAGGTTGTATGCTGAGCGAAATGAGTCAGAGAAATACACCAACTCACCCGCACAGAGGGGGAGTGCGGCAGGGACCGGAGGCTGCGGGCTGGAGGGTGGGGGCTGGGTGTGGATGGTGTGGGCTGGGGTGCATGGATACAACGACCCAGAAGTTGCCGAAGGGGCAGCGAGACCCCACACTCCATGTATGCCACAAGCCTGGGCTCCCTGAGTCCTGGACCTCTTCCCTCCCTTGAGCCTTCATCCCCAGGGCCACTGGCATTTCACAAGGCGCAGCTAGGGCAGCGGGTTTGGGCTCATGATGTTCTCTGAGGGAGCTGGAGGCTCCGGGTAGGGTTTGAGCCAGGTGGGGCAGATGGGAAGGAAACGCCAGGTGTCGGACTGCAAGAACTCTAAGACTGGGGATCAGGAGCTGAGAATCTGGCAGACCCCTAAGACCGGGTCTCATGGATGCGGCTGCTCACTCCCACCTAGTTCCCAGTGAGCAGCCTGATCTGGTGAGGTGAGGTGTGGTGCGGTGCGGTTTGGTGTGTGATGGAGGCAGAGAAGATTGTGGGGCCAACCTGGGACCAGCCTGCAATTGTCCCGGGATTGGAGATGCTGGGGCTTGCGCCATTGTGTGGTGCAGGGGCCTCTTGTGCGGCCACCGCTATAAACCCAGGGCCCTTGGCGGAGGGCGGCAGGAGGCAGGGAGGCATCCAGGCAGGCAGGCAGGTGCAGGGGTGAAGCGTGGCACCCGCTGTCCTGGAAGGGGTGGAGAAGGCTTTTGAGGCCCGGAGCAGCAGCCGCTGGTGTGTAAGGCCATACCAACGTGAATGCCCCTAATCTCAGAAGGTAAGCAACGTCGGAGGGGGGGGGGGTTAGTACTTGGAATGGATACTGCCTGGGAATAAGGGTGCTGTAGGCTTTTGCCTTTTGCCTCCTTGACCTCTCCTTTGGCTGCTGCACGCCCCGATCCCTCCATGCCCAGGGAGCGGGGCCCCTGGGGCCAAATTCACCCCAGGGACTTCTTCAGCCCCTCCCCGTGCAACCCAGCTGCCTGGTCTGGCCTGCACACCTCATCCCAAGAGGCTAAATCCCACTCCACAGGCTGGAAGCCACACCACAGCTTTGCATCTTCCCTGACACACCACCCACACCCACACGGAGGGGGAGAGCAGGCAGGACTAAGGGCCGGGGCCGGTCCTGGGGACTGGGGGCTGTGGCTGGAGGATGGGGGCTGTGGCTGCATGCTGGGGGCTGGAGTGCGTGGATACAAGGATAAAGGAGGGGTGGTAGGGGCGGCGAGACCCCTCACTCTGACTATGCCACAGGACTGGGCTCCCTGGATCCTGGACTTCTTCCCTCCTTAGAGCCCTCATCCCCAGAGTCCCTGGCATTTCATGAGGCCCAGCTAGGGCAGTGCGCTCTGGTTGGTGATGTTATCTGGGGGCTCTGGGGACACGGGAGGTTCCGGGTTGGATTGAGCCAGGTGGGGCAGTCGTGAGAGAAAGGCAAGGTGGCTTGTAGTGTGAGCCCTAGGCCTGGAAGGAGAGGATGAGACCCGGCGGGGCCGGCCTGGAAGATTTGGCTGGCCTGATGCCCCACGCTGGCTTCCACCCACTTCCCAGTGAGCAGCTCGACATAGTTTGGTGCGGTGTGGTGCGGGGCTGCGAGGTTAGGTGCGGTGAGGTGCCGTGACGTGCAGGATGGAAGCGGAAGTGGGTGTGGGGCCAAGCCGGGAGCAACCTGCAAGAGTCCCGTGATTGGCACACCCGGGCTTGTGCCACAGCGCATTGCCAGGGTTCTCTTGCGCGGCCTTCGCCATCCACCCGGGACCCACGGCATAGGGCGGCGCCAGGCAGACAGGCAGGTGCATGGGTGAGCACGGCACCCGCTGGGCTTGGGACGCGTGGACCAGGCTCTTGAGGCGTCCAGCAGCAGCTGCTGGGGTCTACGGCCATACCACCCTGAACTTGCCCTATCTCGTCTGATCTCGTAAGGTAAGCAGGATTGGGCCTGGTTAGTTCTTGGGTTTGGAGACCGTCTGAAAATACTGGGGGCTGTAGGGTTTTTCCTTTTTCCTTTGGCCTTTGGCCTCCTTGAACTCTGGCGCCCGCCTCCCTCCCGACCTCCCTCCCTCTGTCCCCCTCTTCCCAGGGAGCGCGGCTTCTGGGGCCAAACAAACCCCAGCCACTGCTCCCTCAACCACTCCGGGCTGGGCCAGCGGCCTGGCCTGGCCCTGCCCCGCCAGACCCAGCCAGCACACCGCGCACACCCCACTGCATGTCACAAGGGGTATTCTCCCCGTTCCTGGCTCCCTGTACCCGGCCACATCCCACTGAACTGGCTGGAAGCCACACCCCAGCTTTGCACCTTCCCTGACACACCACCCACCCACACCCGCACCTGCACTGGGGGGGGGGGCGGTGCGGGCGTGAACGGGGGTTGGTGGCTGAGGGCTGGAAGGTGGGGGCTGGGTGGGTGGATACAAGAACCCAGGAGCGGGCGGGCGAGAGGGTCAACAAAACCCCAGACTCCAACTCTGCCACAGTCGTTGGCTCCCTGGGTCCTGGACCTCTTCCCTCCCTCCAAGCAGTCATCCCCAAGGCCCCTGACATTTCACGAGTCCCAGATAGGGCAGCAGGCTCAGGTTGGTGATGTTCGCCGGGGCCCTGGGGACTCCGTGTTTGGTTTGAACCAGGTGGGACAGACGGGAGGGAAAGGCCAGGTGTCCAGGTGCAAGATCCTTAGGGCTGGGGAAGAGGCGCTCAGAATCCAGCAGGTCCCTAAGTCCTGGGCTGGAGTACACCACTGCTTACTCCCACCCACTTCCCAGTGAGCAGCCTGACCTGGAGTTGTGTGGTTTGGTGCGGTGCTGTGAAGTGCAGTGGGGTGTGGTGTTTGATGGAGGCAGAGGAAGGCATGGGGCCAAACTGGGACCCGCCTGCAAGAGCCCCGTGAGTGGAGTACGCCAGGGCTTGCACCATTGTGCGGTGCCAGTGCCTCTTGCACGGCTTATGCCATCACCTGGGGCCCCTGGCAGATGGTGGCGGGAGGCAGGCAAGCAGGTTGGCAGGCAGGCAGATGCATGGGTGAAGCGAGGCATCCGCTGGGCTTCAGACGTGTGGACGAGCCTCTTGAGGCTCCCAGCGGCAGCCGCTGGCGTCTAAGGCCATTCCACCTTGAACGCGCCTGATCTTGTCTGATCTGGAAAGATAAGCAAGGTTCTGGGTAGTACTTGGACGGGAGACCACTTGGGAATATCGGGTGCTGTAGGCTTTTGCCTTTTGCTTTGAACTCATTGACATCTTCTTTGGCACCCGCCCGACCCCCTCCCACCCTGTCCAGGGATCATGGCTCCTGGGGCCAAACACGCCCCAGTCACTTCTCCCTCAGCCCCTCCCTGGACAGCCCAGCGGCCTGCCCTGGCATGCACACTCCACGGCAAGTCACATGTGGCTCATTCCCCGCTTTCCCCTCTAGACCAAATCCCACAGCAGGGTCTGGATGCCACACCCCAGTTTTGCCCCTTCCATGACACACCACCCACACCCGCATGGAGGAGGAACGCAGGCGGACCGGGGGCTGGGGGCTGGGCTCTGGATGTTGGAGGGTGGGGGCTGGGGTGAGTGTATACAAGGACCTTGGAGGGGTGGGAGGTGCAAAGAGATCTGACTTCGACTATACCACAAGCCTGGGCTGCCTGGGTCCTGGACCTCTTCCTTCCCTCAGAACCCTCATCCCCAAGCCCCTGGCAATTCACAAGGCCCATCAAGGGCATTGGGTTTGGGCTGGTGATGTTCTCTGGGGATGCTGGGGTCTCCGGGTTGGGTTTCAGCCAGGTGGGGCAGACACGAGGGAAAGGACAGTTGTTGGGCTGCGCTAGCCCTCTTGGTGGAGAGGAGGCATTGAGAATCTCCTGGGCTGTAAGGCAGGGCTGGCTTAATTCCCCTTCTACCTCCTATCTCCTTCCGAATTAGCAGCCATCCTGTTTTTTTATGGGTTTGACAGGGGTGTGTTTCCTTCCTGGATGAGTCAGTAATATATAAGCTTTTCAGCCCAATGATGGAGTGTAACTTTACAAGCTGTAAAAGTTCGATGAAACTATCGATTTTGATACTGGATTATGTCAGTCAGAAATATACAAGTACCATGTAATAATGTAATCACTTATGGGTTAGAAGCAAAGAATCACTGGAAATAAGGTAGAGGGTGAGAGCAAGAGACAAAGCGAGAAAGGGAGAGCAAGTAGACTATCGAGTAACAGACCCTAATATAAGAATAGTTTGATAGTACTAGAGGGAAGGAGGTTGCTCAGGTAGTTTTTGCACACATGAAGGAGATTGAAATGTGTACCTGCCAAAATGCACACTGGGTAATATTTGGACCCTGAAAGTAATTAACTGTATTAACCTTTTGAAATCAAAGGACAACAAAAAATTACAATTTGAAAAATAAAGAAAATGAAATGAGTCCCAGTCCAACTATTTAGTAGGTGAATTATATGAGACTGTAGTTATAGCACCCTTGCCAGGTCTGCTGTGATTTCTGAACTACCTTAGAGGGTGGGCACATGGGTGGCTCAGTGACTTGAGTGTCCGAGTTGGGCTCAGGTCATGGTCTCGCTGTCTGTGAGTTCGAGCCTTCTGTCGGGCCTTGTGCTGATAGTTCAGAACCTGTGTCTCCCTCTCTCTTTGCCACTTCCTTGCTTATGCTGTGTCTCTCAAAGATGAATAAACCTTAAAAAAAAAAACTACCTTCGAAGAAGTTACAGTGTCCTCTAAGTCACATTGCATAGAGACTCCTCTCTTTTTCATGCAGAAATATTGAACAGTAGTAGTGCAGGTATTGAAGAAGAATGAGGATGACAGTGTTTTAAAGATAGACAAAGGCAGCTTAACAATGGAAGGTTAGTGGGAAATACTCCGTGCATGCCATCCTGGACCTGTAGTTTTGACACTCATGACGCAAGTCAAATACAGGTTCATTTTGTATGAATTCTTTTAAAGGCCACCCATCCTTCCTCTATGTCCAGCACTATATCTTCATTAGTGACCGGGACAAAATGTGGTCTGTGCTCATGTGGAGATCACTGTCAATGAGCAAGAGGTGAAAAGGGGGTCCATGTGGTTTGTAGGAATGGGAGACAACAGCCTGGGACATTTAGAGCAGAGACCTGCCCTTCAAAGGAAACTTCCTCCAATGGAAAATTTGGCACGAAGGTCTTGCAAAGGAATGAATTAGAGCTTTTGGAAAAGTGTGTTTTTATACTGAACAAAAGGTGTGTTATAATCTCACCTGTGTATTCCTAGAACGTAGGTTTAAACTGGAGGGGACCAGGTATTTACCTGGCAATTTGTCACACCAAATTATAACATTGTTGCAGAATTCTTCTAGGCCTCTTTAGTTTTTCCAAGGATTTCTCTATTCCTGTGAAAATCACATCATTCTCTTTGGAAGTATCTATTGGGTCATTTCCTTATTGAGTTTCCTTCAATTTTGAAGCAACTTAACCAAACCAGGCTATATTTGCCCGTAGCTTTCTTCTTTGGATAGACAAAATAAGGATAATGAATGAAATAAAAATCCTGGCATGAAGGGTAATCACAGCCTACACTATTCTACATATAAGCATTATTTTCAGAAAGTGGAATTACAATGTGAATTTGTTTTTTTCGTTGAAGAAACTGTTTTGTTTCTGTTTTTATTCTTGTTTTCATTTCAACTGGGTAAACTCTACTTCATATCTTTAAATATCCAATTACATTGGTTTCATTTTTTTTAACCTTCCTCATAGGGAATAATCTTTACCTGCTGCCTTTGCCCTTAATAGTACACAGAAATGGGCACAAGTAGCCAAAGAAGGAGGAGTGCTTGCTAACTTTGCTTCTTTAAAAAGTCATAAGAGAGTGGCTTTACCAGCTAGTATTTTGCAACTATGTGGATGGAACTAGAAGCTATTGTGCTAAGTTAAATGAGTCCATCTGAGAAAGACGAATATCATACATTTTCACTAGTATGTAAAATTTAAAGTATGAGAAAATGAGGAAGAGAAGAGAGGTAGACTTAAAAAAAAATTTTTAATGTTTATTTATTTCTGAGACAGAGACAGAGCATGAGTCGGGGAAGGGCAGAGAGAGTGCGGGACACAAAATCAGAAAAAGCCTCCAGTCTTTGAGCGCACAGCACAGAGCCTGATCTGGAACTCGAACGCACAGACTGTGAGATCATGACCTGAGCCTGTCAGAAACTCAACCGACTGGGCCACTCAGGTGGACCTAGAAAAGAGGTAGACTTAATGATAAATAACAAACAGAGTTTATAGAGGGATGTGGGTGTGAGGTGGTCTAGATGGATGTTGGGTACTAAGAAGGGCCCTTGTGACGAGCACAGGGTGTTGTATGTTAGTGATTAATCACTGAATTCGAATTCTGACACCTATATGTCAACTAAATAAAAGTTAAAATAAGAAAGAGAAATCTAAACCCACTTACTTGGTCATGGTCCATTATATGGTTTTGACAACAGTGTGTGACATTCTGACACCATCCTTCTAAATGCTGTATCATGGTCTTGTTGCTAGAGGAATCAGATCCTCTCTGTCTGAGGTGTTCCATTCAGGGCTCTTGGAGAAAAAACAAAGATGACACATGCCTACATGAAAGTCTGTGCAAATCCCTAGTCACTGTCTTTGGTGTCCAGAAGCAGACACCTCCCCACCAGAATCAAAGGTGATGGCAAAAGAAATCATGGCAACACTCTCCAGCTATAGAGTTGAGGCCCCTCTCGCTACTGAAAAATCAGGGCCCTGACTTCTAATATACAAAAATGGGGTCTAGTTTCAGAAGTCTGTGCACAAAAAGGGGTCTATTTTCAGAAATGTGATGAGTTGTTTTTTCTAGATTTGTGGGTGAGAAATTACACCAAACTCGTCCAATGTTCACTTTTCTAATGAGTGAGGCTGAGTGTTTACCACTTCGTGCCATTTCCAAAATGTAACCACAATTCTCAGTTTTGTGTGAGCCTGCTGAACACACTCTCCTGGACATCCCCTAGGGACACAGTGATCTGTGTCCAGTCAGGAAACTCCATTCCTTGTGAAACCAATAAGCTGTTAGTGATATCAGTCTCAAGATCAGAACAGAAATACTGTTACTTCTAACTTGCTTTGTCCCTTGTTTGCTCCGTCTCTCTCTGTCTACTCCTTTTTTCTCTCTCTCTCTGTATCTCTCTCACCTACCCTTTCCTTCTCTGTCTCTGCTCTCTGTACTTATTTGTTCCCCCTTTTTCTCCACTAACCCTGGAAATGGGGAATCAAACACTTAGGGAATACCTTATGAGAACATGAAATAGGAGAGTAAGAAGCAAGTTTCCAAGTCAAAAGATTGAAATAGGCTCTCAGTTACAACTGAGTTCTGACACTGTGTGAGAGCTTAGAAGGAAAGTATAACCCTGTTGAGTCTCGGTTGAGACCACAACCCTGGTTTCATAGAGACTTCCTTTGAGGAAGGGTCACACAGCTATGCTGTGACTGGATTCTTCTACAAAAATTGTGAGCTATTAAATATTTGCAGTTTTAAGTTTCAAAATATCTTGATAATTCTGTCAGAGAGTAATGGAAACCTAATAGTTTACCATGTCCCAGCATCTGGTCTATGCTCTGGCTCCTCTCTGCCTATCCCCTCCCAGGATCCCACAGCCACATTTTCCACCTTTTTAATGTTCTGGAGAAACTCGATTCTGTCTCTTATTCTCGGCCACAGCAATATCTACTCCTGACACACTGCAGAAATGGGCAGGGTGATTCCCTTTTGTCATTCTGGCCCCAGCAAATGTCACCTCCAGTGACTCCCAAGGCTGTCTTTACAGCACACTTGATATTTCACTATTACAGTCCTTGAACCCCTTCCCTTTTTATTGGGACAAGTCGGGTCTTTCATACCTTCGTTCATCTCCCCACCAGACTGTGGAGACCTGGCAGGACAGGACCGCTTTGTCATTGTCAGCTTTTCAGTTAGGCCCACCAGATCCCCTAGTACAAAGTGCGAGCTTGGAGCAGTTACTGAATGAAATTGAAGGACTGTGGAGCCCTCTGTCTAGATTTAATGGGCTTATTCTGTGGAGATAACTGCTACTCATGGGAGATTCCTGTTGTATCTGAGGCAGGGGGATTCCAGAATGACCTCTACATGAACTCTCCCTTGTTCTGCTCTTCCAGTCTCAGTGTGCACCAATGACACAAGACGCTGCTTGTTCCCTGGTGTCTGGCGCTAGCACTGCAGCCACAGGCATGAAGACCACCAAACAGAATCAGCACCTTAACCCCAACTTAACCTAATCCGACCTAAACCTAAGCTAACGTGGCCCTTGAAGGTCCCTGAGTAAAGCTCATAAGCTACACGCCCAAGGGCTGTGCTAGGCATCTCAGGTTTCTGCCGTTCCCCTTTGTCCATCTCCAGTGACTCGTGAGTCAGTGAATCGTGACTCGTGAGGCAGACTGTCAGCCAGCAATAAACCCCGTGTTTCCCAATGAAGAGCCTGGGAACCCGGACTGTCATTGGACTTGGACCCTGGAGTCGGTACAGTGCTCTGACATGTCCTTCCCTATCCCAACTCCTCACCGCCCCAAGTCCCCAAAACTCTCTAGGCTCTAAAGGCTTCAGCAAGTATCAAGTCCTTCTCTAGTCTCTCAGAACACAATGAGGCATTGATTGAGAACCAAGGCCAGTTGACACTTCATGATTTTATGGAACTCAGGAGAAACCCACTAGTAACACAATTATGGGAGAACACCAAAGCCTTTCTTCTTTAGCTATTGTGAAACCAATGGAAGTTAGTTCATCATAATTCCAGGTGTCCAGAGAGGTGGACTGTAGGACCCTAGTCCTTTCCTCTGGAGGCTGGGTCAAGGATGGTCCTGGGTGCAGCAAAAACCTACAAACATTAGGAATCTCTTGCCCATCTTTGGGCCTTTGTGCATGCAGCTGTGACAATGGATGCTGCTGCCCCATGGCAGAGCTCTCTCTAACCTGTTTCTTCCTTCTGTCTTGTTATTGCCTAGTGTTCAGTCTCTCTTGAACACACCGTTCTGTGTGTGTGTGTGCTAGTGCACATGTGAGAATTAGGATAGCAAGGTGAACCCAAATTGACAGGAAGTGCTGACATGATTTCTCCTAGAATATTTTTCTCTCATTTTTAGAGCAAACATGATGGGAGAGGTTTAAGTTATTGCCAATTTCACCAAAGACAGTTACATAGAAATTACCCTAATGGAGAGGTATAAAATCTGTACTCTGAAATCTTATGAAAGAAACGCAAGAGGACACAAAGAAATGGGAAACCTCTCCATGGCCATTGTTTGGAGTACAAAAATGTTAAAAAGTCTCTCATATCCCAAGCAATCTACACGTTAGTGCAATCTTTATCAAAATACCACCAACACCTTTCACAGAACAAATGATACTAAAATTTGTATGGAATGATAAAAGTCCCCAAATAAACAAAGCAGTCCTAAAAACCAAAACAAAACTGGAGGCAAGGTGGACCAAAAAAATACCAAACAAAAAAAAAATCGTTTTTTTGTGACTGACTCACTTATTCCAAGAATATTTCTATTTAATTGCTCTAATATTTGGAATAAATGAAGGAAATTAAGACAAAAGAATGTGCTCTCATGAAGATTCAACATTTATGACATTTTCTACTCACAAGTGTTTTTAATTATGCGACCTCTTCAATTCTAGGACCAAATGCAAGAATCACAAATGACAAAGAGTGTCTTTCAAGTATATTTTGATATTTCTATATTTCTGACAGATATCACTTTCCTGTTTGGCAGTCACACAGAAATACAGCTCACCACTGGGAGACTTCACATTTTAGCAACGCAGGTTATTGTAAAGTCTATGTAGCCAGAGACATAAAAACACACAATGATGTATTCCTGTGTGTTGAATGCACTCCAGAGACAGGTGTCATGCTGCAAAGCAGTCAAGTTAGATGTTAAATACAATAGAGAATATTAAACGGTAATGCAATTTAAATCAGGTGGTGTTGGAAAGAACCCACCTCATATCAGGGTGAAGAAGAGACTGGGATCAGGGGTCGGATTCAAGAACAACTGGTCTGTCCGCACACAGTGACAAGAAGCTCTAGGCACAGTCGGTGGTGTGCTACCAACAATTCGTTTCTCATGTTGGAGAATAAAAGTTGTTCTTGCTTTCCTAAGAGGGCTAGGCAGGATTGTGTTAGCTCAGATGTTTACTTCCTGCTCTCTACCAAACTCCTGGAATGCCTGTGCTTCCTAAGTTCTGAGATGCTAATGGTTGTCCAAGCAAAGTAGCATACCTTGCATGAGGAGGTAGAAATAAGAATCTCCATAAGAAAGACCAGAGACCATCTCCAATGACGTGGGGATCAGCCAGGAGCCAGATAAGATCCTTCAAATCACCACTGCTCTATCGCTGAAGGAAAGGAATGGAAGCAAGTGATAGCCCTTTTACATATAGGGCTCCTGAGTGTAGCTACTGGAGGTTCCATTCCGCTGAAGCCTGGCCCACTGAGGTTAGGGCTGACACCAACCTGGCCCAGGAAAAAGTGCTATTGACTTCATTGGAAGCTTTATACCATTTTCTTCGGTAAGGAAGACATTTGGCCTTCAGTGCATCCCTTCAGATTCCCTTGCTCTTTCATTAATGAGGATATCATTAGGGGATATTCACAGATGTAATCTAGGAATATTTTCTGACGGTAATCATGGAGTTGTGACCAGTTGCCAGGAATCTAGGATGGCCAGGGCAATAAGAATTCATGGACATCCTCTACAAAACCTATCTTGGCAAAAGATGTCATCAGGGATGGGAATTGTTCAACCCAAGAGGCGTGCTTTGTGCACAGGGGCAGAGGATTTTCGGAAAGATCCGATCTCCTTTCTGGATCAAGGGCCTAGGGCCATGTTGAGGAGCTACAGGGCTGTCACTCAGACAGTGCCCAGTCCTTCCTGGGGAGTCTGCACTCACACCGTATGTCATCACGTAGCACTTAATTTCTGATATAGAAAAGGAAAGGTTGACCTCCTGCCAGTAAGAACTCTATGTTTGGCTGGTTTCCATTGCCATGGGACCATTGCCCTGCTCTCTACCCACCCCTTTCAAGAAAGCCTGAGCTACCTACCCTCTCAGACACTCAGGGATCCTGCGTGTAAAGTCCATTCACCGAGCAGGTTGAGACACAATATTCCAAAACTAACAGAGCCTGAACCTGAAGTCTTGCCAGGAGCAAGAGCCTATCTGTGAGTCACAAGGGCCTCTATCCACAGATGGGAATGGCTTGAAACCTGGCCAGAGCTTTACACTTTCCTGACCATATTGACGTTGGGTTGCACGACGTTGCTCAGGGGACATAACTCACTGGTATAGCTAGTGGGTGTTCCATTTCTCTTCAGGCCACAGGTCTTTTTCACTCCTTGGAACCCGCACTTGCCCAGGGAGTGGTGCTAGTAACATTAACTCCAACTTCTTTGTTTTCACCTGAGATGAAGAATCTTAGCCCTCAGTGTATATTTTTAATTTCCTTACATTTATCCTGAGTGTTCATTGGGAGACATTCTGAGCTGGAGTCAGGCAGCCTTTGCCACCAATAGTATTTGTGTTGTCTTGCCAAGTTCCCACCAATTTGTAATCGATTGAGGAACTGATGCAATTTTGGTGTCTGCCAGATGTATCTTGGGAAGAGAAGGTACTGGGAACGTTAATGTGTGAATCACAAGAGGCTTTCTTGTAGGTAGGAGCACGTGATATTGGGAGAGAGTGGGCTTCACTGCTGTGGCAATAGCTGATAGAGATGTGGCCTTTAAGGTCACAGTCAGAAGTAAAAAAAATAATCACATACATAGGGCTGAATAGTATTCTTTTTTTCACACTGTATTGATAAATTAGCTTCCATACAACACCCAGTTTTCATCCCAAGTGCCCTCCTCAATCCCCATCACCCATTTTCCTTCTCTCCCACCACCTATCTACCCTCTATTTGCTCTCTGCACTTAAAAGTTTCTTAGGGTTTACCCCCAACCCTCTTTTTTTGTAACTATTTTTTCCCTTCCTTTCCCGAACTTAAGCTTCTCTTCCTTCTCCCTTCCCCCTTCTCTTAAGCGTCTCAAGAAGCACATGTCAGTGAAAGCATACGGTATGTATCTTTCCCTGACATGTCGCTCCGCAAACAACATTCACGTCCATCCACATTGCTGCCGATGACATGATTTCATTCTTCCTCATTACAGCCAGGGCCGATTAACTCCCAGTGAGCACACATGAAAGTTGTTTTCAACCCCCTGAACAACTCATTTCTGATATCAACGAAAACATGTTGTCCTCCTCAAAACTTTGGGCGTTGAATTCTCTTGTTTGTGCAGTGACTATTACTGTGCTCTTTGCCCCTTGCCATAGAATGCTTCAACATCATGCTTTGGAGATTCTCAGGGATCCTGCTTGCCCAGTCTTTGCACCAGCAGTTGAACATCAAAGAAAACACTAAAAAAAAACCTAAACAGAATCAGAACCCAGTCCTACAGATTTGGGCATCAGCTTGTATTGAGACTCTGCCTTTTACACACGGACAGGAAAAGCTGCAAAGCTGGCAAGTTCTCCAATTCCCTACACTGTTTGATGTCAGATGTTGGGTTTCTTTTTCTATATTCAGTTTCCCAGGTGTAACTAAAATATATTCCATTTCTCTATAACCCACATGTTTCCATAGTGATAGGGCACAAAACTTCCTTGGGGAATCGTGCCAGTGACTTCTTTCACAGATTTATCTTATCATCTGGGACTGACAGTTGGGATCTAAATTTATCCCTTCCTATTCTCTTGATCTCTTTCTAAACAGATTTTCCAGGAAAGGATTGAGATTCTTAGCCTGGACCTGTGACTTTCTGATTTAATTGTGGAGTCCTGCTAAGTGGCCTTAGATCCAGAGGAACGTGGACCATGGTTCTGCCTGGGCTCACCTGTGATACCTCTTTTGCCAAGAGAAAGCAAAAGTCTTCTGGAATAGGGCAAGTGTGCAGAGGGAGTTGGAGATCAGAGGTCAGAGTCAGGAACCATGTAACTGTTACTCAGAGAGTGCCCAGCATTTACAAGCAGCTAACACATGGCAATTGCCAAGGACACATTGCCCTCCCTTACTGAGACCTGTGTGCTTGTTAGCCTGAAGGGTGATGGTCGACTGATCCCAGAGGCCGCTGTGAGGTAAACACATGATGAGAATTCCAGTGTTCCAGCATGAGCAGGGCCCACGGTCACGGACGCCTGGGAGAATGGCTCTCAGAGGCCACCCAACAAGATCTCTGGCCACAGCCTGTCAGCTCTAAGCTCGGGGGGCTGGGCAGCCGGGCCAGCAAATGCCCACCCACAACCCCGTGCAGGAATGACTACATCAGACACAAAAGCAACATCATGTGGCATTTCTAATACTGCTCTCAAAGGGCATCTGAGACCATCAGAAACATTTCGGCTTCAATTCGAGCGGGAAAATGTTCTGGAAAACAAAGAGTCACCCGTGCATTTAAGTCATCCATTAAGAATACGTCCCTCCAGGGGATCCAGTGGGACTTAGTCTGTTAAGCGTCCAACTTGGGCTAAGGTCATTATCTCGCCAATCGTGAGTCCTAGGCCTCCATCGGCCTCTGTGCTATCAGTGCAGAACCCACTTCAGAGCCTCTGTCTCGCTCTCTCTCTGCCTCTCCACCGGGTGGCGCTGTCTCTCTCTGTCTCTCTTTCAAAAATAAATATTCAAAAAAAAAGGAAAGCAAGAAATCAGCAAAGAAGAATGCAAGGAAGAAAGCAAGAAAGCAAGCAAGCATGAAAGAATACATGCCTTCACTATGTCCTAACAACAGTGTTATCCAAACAGGAAGGAGCCCAACAACATGAGGGAATGCCAAATTACAATGAACTTTCTCACTTCAGAGAAACAACAGGACCCATTTTGATTTCAAGTACTTCCTGGAAGGGTAATAGTGACGTCCATAACTCGGGCTCTGACACCTCCACTGTTTCAAGTGATGTATTGGAGGGCTGCTTCAACACCTCTCTGGGGAAATGTCTGGCTCGTAGAATGCGGACTTTTCTCTTACTAGGTAGCTCATAGGATGATCTGTCCGCTCTTCCTCCAGCACATCAGAGCTGGTAGGGTCCATCTGGCACAGAGACAAGTGACAGCCGCCTCATACCTAAACAGGACAAGACTTTTCCCACGCGCCAATGTACTATCGAACACTTAAGGGTTTCAAGAGAAGCCTATGTATGAGAACCGACTCGTCTTCCACACCAGTGCTGGTAAAATTTCACCGGGACCAGGAAGCAACTGAAAGTCTATTTGAAGTCGATCAGGCTGAAGTTCCACCCACGTGTCTGATCCGGGGACACCAGTAGGTGCTTTCTGGGGTGCCACACCTGTGTTCTTGTAGTTCGAATTCAGCCAGAACAATAGCCCGTCTGGACCCACACCCTCCAGCTCCACTGGGATTCAAGTCCAAATCCGGGATGGCAGCGAGAGGCAAATCAAAGCTCAGCTGTCAAGTGTCCAGATGGGACCTCTGTCACTGTCCCCTAACGGGCAACAGTTTGCTAGCAGGTAAGGCAGGATCCACACTGTCCCTTCAAAGCCACCACTTCAAAGCTCCACTCTGTCTAGGTGCCCCAAGACCAGCAAGAATGTCCCAGATGTAATCTGCTCTTGCCGCCTTTTAGACAGCAAACAGACTCAACTCTCAGCCCTGGGAGGGGAACCCAGATGGTTTCATCCCAAGGAGCCCATTCACAAATGAAAGAACGGCTAACCAAAAGTTGTGTGATTTGCCCACAGTCTCTGCCTCTCCAGTCAAGTGGGTCCTATGGCCCTGAGCTGGACAGAGGCCACCCAACTGCAGGAATTCAGCCACCTGCAGTTCGGGCCAGAGGAAACGGTCACACGAATGGACAGGGGGAGCACCTGTGGCTTTTTCCTCACATCCTGCCTGGCAGCCCTGCCCACCATCCACATGATTCCTGCCTCCCAGCTCCAGAGTTCTCTTTGGAAACTATAGACATCACTGGAAACCGGGCTGGGTTTTTTAAATGTTATATAATTAATTAAATATTTGTTTTATTTATTTATTAAATTTGTACGTAATCTCTACACCTAACGTGGGGTTCAAACTCACGACCCAATGACCCCAAGATCAAGAGTCAAGGCTGTTCAAAGCCAGCCAAGCACCCTCTTGATTATACCTTTCAAACAACAATATACCCTCCGAGAAAGTTTCTGTCCTGATCTGATCTCTGCACACCCAAAGGGAGAATCCCCTCCCTTTCCTTGCTCAGGGACTCACTCGTGTGTTCAGAATGGAGGGAACACAATGGTGACAAGGGACATACCTTTCTTTTTTCTTTTTTGTTACAATTTTATTTTTTTTTATTTTTTCAAAATTTACCTCCAAATTACTTAGCCTATATGGCAAAAATGATTTCAGAAGTAGATTCCTTATTGCTCTTTACCAATTTAGCCCATCCCCCCGTCTCACAACCCCTCCAGTATGCCTCAGTTTCTTCTTCATATTTATTAGTCTCTTCTTTTTTGTCCCCCGCCCTGTTTTTATATTATTTTTGTTTCCCTTCCCTTGTGTTCATCCCTTTTGTCTCTTGAAGTCCTCGTATGAGTGAAGTCATTTGATTTTTGTCGTTCTCTGACTAATTTCACTTAGCATAATATCTTCCAGTTCCATGCATGTTACTACACATGGCAAGATTTCATTCATTTTAACAAGGCACAGACTTTTTTTCCTGGTGGAAGGTGAGAGGCTGTTCACAGGTCTCTCTGAAAACAAGCGATCAACTGAGGAAATCCCAGGCATGTGGAGGGATCCGTGTATAACACGATGAAGAGGAAAACGTCAGGAGGACGTCTGCCGCCAGAGCAAGTCGTCAGGAGTGCGGACCTTTTCAGGAATCCATGAAAACCACACTTTACACGGCTCTGTGAAGAAATGCAAAGGAGGGAAGTAGGAAGTGCATTTGACTAACCAGATAGCTCAAACAGTTTTCAGAACATTGAGAAATACAGAAAATAACAAGTTTCCAAAGATTTGTAGCTGCATAAAGTTTTCTCTTCGTGCAAACAGAAATCATTGCTGCAACCTGCCAGCATACATCTCATGGCCTATAGTGTTTTTTCCTTGTAAATGAGGACTTTGCTACAAGTGTTAAAATTCTATTACTGTGAGTTAAACATACACTCTCACAGGCAAACACACACAGAAACACACAGGCACACACAAAAAAATGGGCCAGCAGGGTGGCGCAGTAGGTTAAGCGTCTGACTTCGACTCAGGTCATGATCTCGAGGTTTGTGAATTCGAACCCTTCGTCCAGCTCTGTGCAGTAAGCTAGGAGCCTGGATCCTGTTTCCGATTCTGTCTCCCTTTCTCTCTGCTCCTCCTTTGCTCACACCCTGTCTTCCTCTCTCAAAAAGGAACAGATATTAATAAATAAATCAATTACATAACCCAAGGAATTCTCTCTGAAGGGACTGTTTTTCAGCTGGGAGACAAACACAGCACACGGAATGCTGTCTGCATGAAAAGCACGGAGCTTCTGGGAGCAAAGGGAGAAGCCGGCTGCAATTCTAATGAACAGTAATGGTTACTGCCCAGAGATCAAGACAACAATCCGTCAAGCCACCGACTCCTCGCCAACTCCCAGAAATGATACAGTAGCCTCGACTGGCACCACATGGTTAGACATTACAGAGCAGAGAAATAAAGTGTCCTCTTTCCTTAGAAACAATCCAGTCTCAAGCATATGCCACTTATATCCAAGAGTCACTCTGTCACACACAAGAACAACAGGGTCTCCGGCATCCCATCCTCACATCAGTTTGGTCAAGCACGTCACTGAGCCCGGCTCAGGCTCAAGGGGAGGCCTTAGATTCCACCTCTCAAAGGGAGTAGTAGCGAAGCACCTACCTCCCATCGCGACTTTGATGTCATCATAGGCCAATTTTCAGCAAGTCTACGATGTCACCACTTGTAGGACGCATCCTGATGTCACAGGAATCAAAATGTGAAAGCAGGATCAAGATGGAATCGGCACTTGCACGCTGGTTTGTGATAGGAGATGTGTCTCCGCTGCCGGGGCAGCTCAAATTTCAAACCCGGGTTAGTAGCCAATTACTTCCAAATTGAGGAACAGGGAGCAGTCATTCCAGGCTGAGACCATCTATTGCACGGAGGGGATCCCTAAACAACCATTAATGTTTTCTATTCTAGAAACTTTTACACAAATGCCAAAGGAAGATGTACAGTAAACTCTCATGAATGCATCACCAGTCTTCCACCAGTATCAAACCACATGGACACTTAAACTTTGATGCATACCTTGAACTAACCCAGGGCGTTGAATTCCCAAAGGGTGGGTGAGTTCACGTGTAAATCCCGGGGCATAAGGTGGCACCTTGACTCGTACAAGAGTACACTGTACCCCTGATGGGATCGAGAAGGGGCCTGCCGTCCACATTTGGAGAAGTGGAAACAAGGCACCACTCATCCCCACACCCCCAGGCTGGGCCTCATCCTCAACCACTGCCAGGTGCACAGCAGCTCCCTTGGACACATATCCTCTGCTGTTCTTGATTCTTTTCCTCCAGGTGGGCATCCAACTGACGCAGCCTTTATTTGATGTTGCCATGCCTCTCCTCGGCCTTTGGGCGACTGCGGGGTCAGAAGAGCTGGCTGCCCCACACCTTACGCTGTGCGTACACACGACATCCTGTGAACCTGCTCACAGTCCTTACCAGCCTCATGCATGTCTGTGGGTAGCCTCATGCATGCCTGTGGGTAGCTGTAGCGTTCCATGGTGGTGACAGGGTCTAGCTAATTGTCCCGTCTTAACCCCGGGCCCCGGATACTTGGAAGGTGCCTCGTCCCCCAGCAGACACCCATGGCCACTCAGCAGAGAGCAGGAAACAGCAAGCCGGAGAGAGCAAGCAGGCGTGTTGTCTTCCTGAGCTGGGACTTGAGTTCCAACAGTTTAGCTTCCTCAGCAACAGAGTGTCCAAAGACAAACCGTCGTGTTACAGGGTCAACCAGGGACAGGAGAGAGGACAGGGGACAAAAGAAATGAAGACTTGACATGCAGGTCACAAAGAGGAGGGGCTCAGTTGGAGCTGTTGGCCTGAGGGTTCCCATTACTGCCTGCCCCATCTGATGGCAGCCTTCTGGGTCAGCAAACCATAACAACCCCACCCCCTTCCCACTGGGACCCTCACTGCACTGGAATCGGTGATACAGAAGCAGTGACATGTTCCCTGCTACAGGCTCCCTCAGCCCAGGCTTCGGAAGGATGGACTGACTGCCCAGTCACGTGCTTCCTCATCCTGTGTGGCCCACTCGATCCCGCACCGACTTCATGTCTGGAAATTACATCTTCAGCTGTTGGATCCCCCCATGGGTGGTGAGGGCTGTGAGAGCTATGAGGTCAGAGAATTTGTCTGGCACATGCCTTTCCTCTATTGTTGAACCTTGGAGTGATTTACTTAAAAATGTTTTATTACAAATGTGTCTGGGTGGCTCAGTTGGGTGTCTGATTCTTGGATTCAGCTCAAGGTTTGTGAGTTCGACCCCTGTGTCAGGCTCTGTGCTGACAGCATGGAGCCTACTTGGGATTCTCTCTGTTTCTACCCCCTCCTTACTCATGCATGTGCCCGTTCTCTCTGTGAATTTCAAAATAAATGAACTTTTAATAATTTTTTAATAAAAAATGACTACGTTTAAAAGAGAATAAGATGGAGGAGCCTTCAGGAAGATGGTGGCAGAGGAGGACGCTGGGCTCACCGTGTACGGTTAATCACTTAGATTCCACCCATACCTTCTTAAATAACACAGAAAACCACCAGAAGATAAGCAGAACAGATTCTCCGAAGCCAAGCGTAAACGACAGGCTCACAGAAGAGGGTAGGAATGGCAGAGAGGCCGTGCATGCTAAACGGACTTGCGGGAGGGACAGGGGCAGAGGGGCAGCCCACCGGCAAAGCAGAGCCCCCGAGTCTGGCTTGCAAAAACGGAGGGACCGGATGGAGTGTGTTCGGAGAGCAAGCGGGACTTATCTGGAAGGTTTTAAGCTACTAGCTCTGCTCGGAGAGCAGGAGGGCTGGAGGACAACGGGAGGGAGACTTGAGACACAGACGACAGAGCTCAGCTTAGTGGGGAAAAAATATGCTCGCCAACGCCATCTCCCTCGCCCAACCCTCCAGCCAAAACCTCAAAGGGAACCAGTTCTTATCAGGGAAATTTCACCGTGCAAGCAACCAATGCTGTGCTTCTGTGTCCCCATCCCTCTGGCGGCGGGTCAGACTCACTCACGGTGCCGCAGGGCCCCTCCTGAAGCGGCTCACTGAAGGAAAAGTGATTTGAGCCTGCCCATCCTGACCCTGTGCACCTTGCTGATCCATCTCAGCTAATACGGCAGTTCCCCAGCATTAGAAAACTGGAAGTGTGCAAGTAGCCCAGACTGGCCACCTCACCCCACAGTGAATCCCACCACTAGGAGAGGGGAACAGAATGTACATACCAGTCTGTGGGCTGGTCAGCGGTGGACTGGGGCAGACATCAGCAGACGTCTGACTGTGGCCCCGCCCACCAACGCAAGTTATTCATGACAGCACAGAAGTGCCCCGTAGTTCCGCACAACTCCAAGGACTATCCAACATGACCAAACGGAAGAGTTCCTCTCAAAGAATCTCAAGGAAATGACAGTTCATGAACTGATCGTAAAGGATTTAAACAATATAACAGAAACTGAAATCAGAGTAATAGTCATAAAACTAATCGCTGGGCTTATAAACAGTATACAAGACACCAGAGAGTCTACTGTTACAGAGATCAAGGGACTAAGGAACATACTGGAGGACCTAAAAAATGTTATAAACGAGCTGAAAAATAAAATGGAGAAAACCACAACTCGGATTGAAGATGCAGAGGAGAGAATAGGAGAACTGGAAGAAAAATTTATGGAAAAAGAGGAAGCAGAGAAAAAAGAGATAAAAAGAATCCAGGGGTATGGGGCGAAAATTAGAGAACTGATGCACTGAAGAGAAATAATCTACACATAAGTGGTATTCCAGAGAAGAGAGAAGGAAAGGTGATGAAGGTGTACTTAAAATAATAGTTGAGAACTTCCCAGATCTGGGGAAGGAAAAAGGCATTGAAATCCAAGAGGCACAGAGAACTCCCTTCAGACGTAACTTGAATCCATCTGCACGACATATAATGAAACTGACAAAATAACAAGGATAAAGAGAATATTCTGAAGGCCGTTGGGGATAAACGTGCCCTAACATATAAAGGGACACCGATAAGACTCGTGATGGATCCCTCTACTGAAACATGGCAGGCCAGAAAAGATTGGCAGGAGATCTTCAACGTGATGAACAGAAAAAAATATCCAGCCAAGAATCCTTTATCCAGGAAATCTCTGATTTAGAATGGGAGAGAGAAAGTTCTTTCCAAACAAAACGGAAGGAATTCGTCACCACTAAACCAGTCCTACAAAAGATACTAAGGGGGATCCTGTGAGACAAAGTACCAGAGACATTGCTACAAGCACGAAACTTACAGACATCACAATGACTCTACACTCATATCTTTCTACAACACTGAATGTAAATGGACTAAAAGCGCCAACCAAAAGACATAAGGTATCAGAATGGATAGAAAAACGAGACCCAATTATTTGCTGTTTACAAGAGACTCATTTTAGACATGAGGACACCTTCAGATTGAAAGTGAAGGGATGAAAAACTATCATGCTACTGGAAGTCAAAAGAAAGCTGGAGTAACCATACTTAGGCAAACTGGACTCTAAATTAAAGGCTGTAACTAAAGAAGGAAATTTTATAATAATTACAGGGTCTATCCATCAGGAAGAGCTAACAATTATAAATGTCTATGCGCCGAATACGGGAGCCCCCAAATATATAAAACAATTACAAACATAAGCAACCTTACTGATAGAAAGTAGTAATTGCAAAAGACTTTAATACCCCACTTGCAGAAGTGGATACATCATCTAGACACACGGTCAATAAAGAAAAAAGGGCCATGAATGATACATTGGATCAGATGGATTTGACAGATATATTTAGAACTCTGCATCCCAAAGCAACAGAATATACTTTCTTCTCAAGTGCACATGGAATATTCTCCAAGATAGATCACATTCTTGGTCACAAAAGAGTCCTTCTTAAGTATAAAAGAACTGCGATCACACCATGCATATTTTCAGACCACAATGCTATGAAGCTTGAAATCAACAAAAGGAAATCTGGAAAACCTCCAAAAACATGGAGGTTAAAGAACACCCTACTAAAGAAAGAATGGGTCAACCACGTAGGGAAGTATTTAAAAATATATAAAAACAAATGAAAACGAAAACACAACAATCCAAACACTTTGGGATGCAGAGAAGACACTCCTGAGAGGAAATACATTGCAAACCAGGACTATCTCAAGAATAAAGAAAAATCCCAAATAGAAAATCTAACAGAACACCTAAATAAAATACAGGCAGAACAGCAAAGACAGCGTAAACCCAGCAGAAAAAGAGAAATAAAGGTCCGAGCATAAATAAACAATATAGACAATTAACAATATAGAATTTAAAAAATGTAGAGCATATCACAACACGAGTTGTTTTTTTGAAAAAAAACAAACATTGACAAACCTCTAGCCAGGCTTCCCAAAAAGAAAAGGGAGACGACCCAAGTAGATAAAATTATGAATGAAAATGGAATTATTACAACCAATACTTCAGAAATACAAGCAATTATCAGGGAATCATATGAAAAATTATATGCCAACAAACTGGACAACCCAGAAGAAATGGACAAATTCCTAGACACCCACACACTTTCAAAACTCAGAAAGAACTAGAAAACTTGAACAGACCCGTAACCAGTGAAGAAATTAAATCAGTCATCAAAAATCTCCCAATAAGAGTCCAAGACCAGATGGCTTCCCAGGGGAATTCTACCAAGGGTTGAAAGCAGAGATAATACTTATCCTTCTCAAGCTATTCCACAAAATAGAAAGGGAAAGAAAACTTCCAGACTCATTCTATGAAGCCAGTATTACTTTGACAGAGAACCAGTAAAAAAAGAGAACAGGCCAATAACCCTTATGACTATGGATGCAAAAATTCTCAATAGGATACTAGCAAATCGAATTCAAGAGCATATAAAAAGAATGATTCACCATGATCAAGTGGGATTCATTCCTGGGATGCAGGTCGGGTTCAACATTCACAAATAAAAGTGATACATCACGTTAATGAAAGAAAAGATAAGAACCATATGATCCTATCAATCGATGCAGAAAAAGCATTTGACAAAATTCAGCATCGTTTCTTAATAAAAACCCTCGAGAAATGCGGGATAGAAAGAACATACTTAAAAATCATAAACGCCGTTTATGATAAGCCCACAGTTAACATCATCCTCAATGGGGGGAAAACTGAGAGCTTTTTCCCTGAGATCCGGAACACGACAGGGATGTCCACTCTCACCGCTGTCGTTTAACATAGTGTTGGAAGTCCAAGCAACATCAATCAGACAACAAAAGGAAATCAAAGGCATCAAAATTGACAAAGATGAAGTTAAGCTTTCAATTTTTCCAGATGACATGATATTATACATGGAAATTCCAATAGACTCCACCAAAAGTCTACCAGAATGGTAAATGAATTCAGCAAAGTTGCAGGATACAAAATCTATGTACAGAAAGCAGTTGTATTCCTAAGCAATAATAATGAAGCAACAAAAGACAAAAAAACTGATCCCATTCACAATTGAACGAAGAAGCATAAAATACCTAGGAATCAATCTAACCAAAGATGTAAAAGATCTGTATGCTGAAAACTATAGAAAGCTTATGAAGGAAAGGGAAGAAGATACAAAGAAATGGAAAAACGTTCCGTGCTCATGGGTCGGAAGAATATTTTCAAAATGTCAATACTACCCAAAGCTATCTACACATTCAAAGCAATCCCAATCAAAATTGCACCAGAATTCTTCTCGAAGTTAGAACAAGCAATTCTAAAATTCATATGGAACCAATAAAGCCCCGAATAGCCAAAGTAATTTCGAAGAAGTCCAAAGCAGGAGGCATCACAATCGCAGTCTTTAGCCTCTACTACAAAACTATAATCATCAAGACAGCCTAGTGTTGCCAAAAAAGAGACCCATACACCAAAGGAATAGAATTGAAACCCACAAAAATATGGCCAATCCATCTTTAACAAAGGAGGAAGGAATATCCAAGGAAAAAAGACAGTCTGGTTAACAAATGTGGCAGGGCAAACAGGGCAGTAAGATGCAGAAGGTAAGAACTAGACCACTTTCTCAAAACATTCACAAAAAGAAATTCAAAATGGAAAAAAGACCTGAATGTTGGACAGGAAATCATGGCAACCCTAGCGAAGAAAACAGGAAAAGACCATTCTGACTTCAGCTGCAACCATTTCTTACTTGACACATCCCCAAAGGCAAAGGATTTAAAAGCACAAATGAACTATTGGGACCTCATGAAGATAAAAACTTCACAGCAAATAAAAGGCAACCAACGGAATCGGAAAAGATATTTGCAAATGACATATCGGACAAAGGGCTGCTATCCAAAATCTATAAAGAGCTCACCAAATTTCGCTTCGAGAAGCAAATAATCCAGTGTAGAATTTGGCACAAAACATGAATAGACATTTCTCTAACGAAGAAATCCTGATGGCCAGCAGGCACATGAAAAGATGCTTAATGTTGCTCCTCATCAGGGAAATACAAATAAAAACGACACTCGGATATCACCTCCGTCTGTTGGAGTGGCAAAATAAACAATTCAGGAGACTATAGATGCTGGCGAGGATTTGGTGAAACAGGAGCCCTCGTGCACCGTTGGTGGGAATGCAAACTGCTGCAACAACTCTGGAAAACATTGTCAAGTTTCCTCCAAAATTAAAAATAAATCTGAACTATGACACAGCAGTAGCACTGCTAGGAATTTACCCAAGGAATACAGGAGTACTGATGCATAGGGACCCCTGTACCCCAATATTAATAACACCACTCTCAATAGCCAAATTGTGGAAAGAGCCTGAATGTCCAACTGATCAATTGATAAAGAAACTGTGGTTTACATACACAATGGAGTACTACTTTGCAATGAGAATAAAATATGGACCATGGTAGCAATGTGGATGGAACTGGAGAGTGTTAGGGTAAGTGAAAGACAGATACGATATGTGTTCACTCTTATGTGAATCCGGAGAAACTTAAAAGGGACCCATGAAGAAAGCGTAGGATAAAAAAAGAGGTTAGAGTGGGACAGAGCCAAAGCATGAGACTCTTACAAACTGAAAAATAACAGGGTGGATGGGGGGTGGGAGGGAGGGGAGGGTAGGCAATGGGTATTCAGGAGGGCATGTGTTGGGTTGAGCATGGGTGTTGTATGGAACGAAATCTGACAATAAATTTCATATTAAAAGAAAATCAGGATAATATATCATTTCTGGAAAATAGTCCATGTTTTCATTTATTTATTTTTCGTAAGCTCTATACCCAACGTGGGGCTCAAACTTGTGACCCTGAGATCGAGTCCCAAGCTCCACCGATTGAGCCCGACAAGCACCCCTGTCCTTCTCTTATCCAATTCTAATATCTTGAGATTTAAGTCGTTGACTTCACTCTGAAAAAGCAGTGAGTCTTACTTGCAGCCAACTGCAAGCAGCACACATCGGAAAAAAAACGAGAGGTGAAAAAAATGGGGATGATGCCTGCCTTTTGAAAAGCATTCCAATCTCAAAGTAATACCGAAAAGAGATCTCACCTTGTTAACGGATTTTGTTTCGGCGATGTTACCGGTTATAATCGAGATACAAAAAGTAACCGCCATGAAAATGACATTCCCATCATGGGACCCAGGAGGAAAGGCGGGCCCCACATTGCAGAGGGCGGCCACCCTCTGGACCCGCTTGGCTTCCACCTCGCGCAGCGTCGTAGCCTTCCTCAGGGTCTGTTGCAGCTTCTGCTCCACCAACTCCAGGGTCTCTTGCAACTGGCGGTTTTGATCTGCAGTCTAGGAAATGAAAACAAAGCATCAAAATGTAGCAAGTTCTCTCTCCTTTTCCATTTTGAATAAAGTGAAACAAATTCTCAATGCAAAGATCTATTGTAAGTTCTGACCGAAGCCAATGTTTTTGGTAAGTGTTTCAGAATAAACATTTCCTTTCTACAAGGAGTCACCCATGGCCTTGGGCCTCATTTCACTGTGCAAAACTTGTCTTGCCAAAGTATTTGCTCTGCTTCAGTATCTTCAGAGAAGTCTTTTAAAAGACAAAATTCCCACAAATTAAAGAAAACCCATCTTCTGGAGGAGATTTCTCGTTCTTCCTGACAAGTTAACGAGAGAAAGGTCCGGTCTTACATAATTATAGACTCTTGTCTTAGGGCTCACTACATAGGGCATTCTGAGGTGGGCACAACGGCCAGCACAGAGGTTCGGAGAGCATGCCTGATGCCAGAGGAGTTATTTTTGCAAGTGTATGGTTATTCTACAAAAACACTCTCACTCTTGAAAAATAATTCAACCTGGAAAATTTAGACAAGAGATTTTTTTGTTAAAGGACTTTTAGGGACTCCGAGGTGGCTCAGTCAGTTAAGGTTTCACCTTCGGCCTAGGTTATAATCTCATAGCTCATGGGTTCAAGCCCCGCCTCGGGCTCTGTGTTGACAGCTCAGAACCTCGAGTACGTTTTGGATTCTGTGTGTCCCTCCCTCCTTCTCTGGCCTCCCCTGATCATGCTCTCGCTCGGTCGCTCCCTCTCTCAAAAATAAATAAACATTAAAAATATCTAAAGTCCTTTTAAAAATTATGTATAAGGTGAGGTTCTTGCAAGGTTAACATTTAATCCCACAAAATTCTTCCTTCTGTTTGAGTTTAGCTTTGCGTGTGTATACTCACCGGATATCATGCCTTAAAACCCTCAAATAAATAAAATACTTGCTGTATACATCGTATTTCACGATCTGCCTTTTACAGTCATGATTTGGAACACCTTACGTGCTCTCAAACAGCATTCCTGAATGTCATTTTAATGGCTTCCTAATATTTCACTTTTATTGTCATTTTGTGTCTACTGACACATTTTATAAACACACCAGGCAAACTTTGTTTCCAAGAAGCTGGATGAGGTTTTCCTTTTTACTGCCGGATGACTTGAGACAACCAAGGAAGAGACGTGCGGCTTCCCAAAAGACAGGGTCTTGCATCCTCAAGCCAGACTATGCTTCTGCACCTGATATTCTCCCCGATCTCAAGTACTAACCAAAACGGTCGGCTGCCTACAAATTCCTGGCCCCTCACCGCTCTTTTGGAAAGAGTGCTAACAAGCAAAAGTGTAACGTGCAGTTAACACATAAGAAGGAATCAATGAGGGTAGCAACATAACATGCTTACATAACATCTGAAAGATTCCCATGACGTTGAAGTAACCCCGTTTTTCAACACAAGATTTTAACACCCTGAAAATTTTACACTGAGACTAGGTCCTTAACTTCATTTGTAATTAACAAAAGAGGAATGAAGTTCAATGCAACCAACGATGATGCAGAGAGCGTTTCTTTGCGATCTCGTTTTCAAGTTTATCCTTGAGGTCGTGCAGGCAAGTGGCTTCATGCTGTGCCCTGAGACAGTGCTTCTCAAAGGTAGTGATCCTCTGTTGCATGTCTTCCTTCTGGGCCATGGCCTACAGCAGGTATTTCAGAGGAAAGACAGGGAAAGAATTAGTGTACGACACATTAACATACTCCAGACAGAAAAACAGGGTGAAATCCTAATTTACAAAAGGAAAGGAGCATCCTCGGGGCACCTGGGTGGCTCAGCCGGTGACGCTTTGTGAGTTGGGGCCCCGTGTAAGGCTCAGCGCAGACAATGCGGAAGCTTCTTGGGATTTTGACCACTCAGTTAACCAGGCTTATTCTTTCCGATGTGTTCAAAGACAAACGAATAATATAATCTCCCGGACATAAAATCTCCTCCCTCGTTGCCTCCGGACACAAGTGAGGTTTCCACAGTACAGGGCCTTCCATCTGGAGGCACACACCAGAAGACAACCATCATTTTTCCGGGAAAAGGGTGGATGAAATCTCACCCAATTACCACAAAGTTGAAGCAGTGGTGTTAACAAATGGAAACCAAACTCAACCTTTCATATAATTGGTAGTCATCTGTAGCTTAGCCTGTAACAAAACTGTATCACATGGTATCTGACACTGCAAATGGAACAAGAACATTCTGCCCTGCTTTTCTTGTCCACCACCCGAAAGATTCCTCTTCCAGCCTTCTGTTTACTAGGCAATTTATGTCAGCAGTCTCAAGAGTGAAAGTGATGAGTCTTAAGAAATGATTGAATTCTCCGCATATTGAACTCAGCTGCGGGGTTTCCACCCATCTTGGCCAAACAACTCCACTGAAAGGGTTATATAATTTCTGCAAATACTTTTGTTTTAAATTCTTACATGACCTCACCTACACTAAGGTACTAAACAGACTGCATGTGTACATACACGAGGGTCTGAGACGGTCTTCCTGAGTTGGCATTGCTGGGCTGGGGGTGAGGTGTGCGGGGACTGTCCACAAAGGGCAGCTCACAGTGACAGGAGGAGGCACAGGGAAACCATCCTACCCTTACTAGTTTCTGTGACAATGATCAGATTCCCATCGACGACCACACGTGCAGAAGCGGCCGCACTCCTCCATGACCTTACACCAGGACCAGCGGGCTGCCCCTCGCTCACTCTGACCGCCACGACCAGGAGCACGGAACCCCTGGGAGGAGGGCAGGGCGGCAGAGGCAGCCGTGACGGCCCCTCGGCAGAGCCGCCCTCTCACGGTCGTGCCCCCGTAAGCGAGTTGAGACCAACACGCTGGTTCCTACGTGCCGAGTGTGTTCCCAACACGGACCGAGAGCACGGCATGGGCCAAGCTCAGATGGCCCACACTCCACACCCGATGGCACTCCGCCACCTGCCCCCCAGGCCTCAGCAGGGGAGAGCCCAGGGAGGACAGATTCAACCACGCAGATGGAGAGACGGCCCGCCCAAGCCCCGGAGTAACGTTCCGTTCTGCTGCTACTTCTATCAAACTCCACAAGTTCAAACCCGTGGGAAATGAAGGACACACTGGGCAAAGACCGAACAAAACACCCCACGTTTAACTCGATGACGGCGTGGCCATTTCAAATGCCACCGACTTCACGGACATCTCGCTGCAACTTGGTGTTCTTTTCTTCAGAAATGAAGAGGTCCTTCCCTGAGGTGTCTAGGTTCTCTTCCAGCTTGACCACGAGACTGGAGAGGAGAGCCAGGCGCTCTTTCCTCTAGCTCTTCACCTTTGAAAGCCAGAAAGGGAAACAAGGGACGGGCCCCACCGCTAGTCTTGTTTAAAAAACAAGGGAAAAAAAGAAACCCCTCCAATCAAATCCTGTGATGACATCTGGAGCTGAACTCTGAATGTGGCCTTTATATCTTCAACGAAACTATACCCCTTTGTGCCACAAGTAACTGCTCCTCACTTGGAAACAAAGGGATTGAGTTTGTTCTCAGAAGACTTTCGTTAGTCTTTACTGTAGAGTTACCCTAAGGTCCCCTTCGCCTCATATAACATGAGGGAATACTGGTAAGCTCTTTCTCGCTTGCTTTTTTTCACACAGTTGCTTGTTAACAGCTTTCAATTTTACATTGGAGAGAAAACTTCCCCGGAAAAAAGTACACTATGAAATTTGTACCAGCCAATCGATATGCACAACATTTCCACCAACCGCTGTTTTTTAACCATAGAGGTCTGACAAGAATTCAAAGAAGCTTAAAAGGAAACTCCAGTTACACAAACACGCAATGTGTGCCTGATCACACACATCATGTGCACAAGTCAAGAACCGCTGTGGCTAGTCACACCGTTTCTTCCTCCGTTTTGTGGCTCCTGAACATAGAATCCAGGGCCATGAGCATCTCCGGCTAACTGGACAGGCCAGCCTGAGACGTCGCCTGTTGCCTCACCACCGTCATCCGGAGAGATCTCTCGTGCCTGGAGACAAGGAACTCCAAATGTTCTAGCAGCAGCTAGCGGGAGAGGCAAAAAGAATCCGTGTTTCAAGAACACTTTCAATTCCGGGCCTTAAGTTCACCAAATGCAAAACCAAGTCTGAATCCTTTAAATTCAATTCCGAGGTAGGGAGCTGCCCAAGCAATTGTGTTAAAATAGCCTTACTTTTCCTCACAGATCAAACAAGGTCTGAGAAAAATGGGTCCCATCCAACTCCACTGGGACATGTGGACCAAGGGAGAGAATGGTGTCCTGTGTGTAAATACACTGGCACGGCGCCTACTGACCCTGGTCTTATTTCTCTCTGCCTTCATTTCTGTGGTTTCCTCTCTCTGTAAGAGCTCCTCCTTGCAGATGGTGAGCTATCAGTGAGTCCTGCAAACTCCTGGGGTTGGAAACGGGATAAAAGTGGAGAAACAGAGGGGGTCGTTAGCCAGAGCGCACCTGGCTTCCGTGGTTCTCCAGAGTCCACTCACCCTACTCCAATCACCCACAACCTTCAAGTAGCACACACACATAAGTCCCTTCCTCACCAATCACAGGAGTTCCAGGGATTTTTGTAGGAACTGAGACTCAATGGGACAGAGATATTTTCAGGTGCCTTGCAGGTCTATGACAGAGGAAATCTGCTGTTGCCCACTCCCAGCCTCTGGCCCCGTCTGGCAAGCATGTTTGTGGAGCGGCAATGGGGAAAGGCACCGGGACTCAAAAGCTGCTGACAGCCTGAATAACTGGCTCAAAGTCAACCATACAGAATGGACTCTTCAAAAATGATAGTACGACTCGACGAAAGGAAGAGTTTAAGACTTATTTCCTTAGTCAAGCAGGAAACTTTCTGGCAGAAGGATTTCTGAGAGATGCCAGGGCCTACAACACCGCGTGGGGTTTTTCTTCCGTCAATACTGTGCGCCCACCCAGGACATGGCATACATGTGGGCTCCAAGGAGGTGTACGCACACTCTCCAGTCAATCGAGCGCAGAGACTGATGCAAGGCTCAATCCGTGAGCCATGACATCATGAACTGAGCTGAAACCAAGAGTCAGACGCTTAACTTCCTGAGCCACCCAGGCGCCCCAGAGGTTTTTTCCGCTATAGGACAAATGGAATAAAGTTTCTCTTAACTGAAATTCCAAATAAAGAGTGGTTGACTTCGGCAATTCTAGAAAATCTGTGTATAAACAGGTGACATTCTTCAAGGTCCTTCATAAATTAACCCTTTACAAATCAATGGGAATTCTGCCACAGAACTGAACACGTTCCTTGAAATCTGACTTGACAAGGTGAACCCACAGAAGCCTTTCTGACCCTTGATGTAGAACTGTGCAAACCCATTTCCATGTGGAGATATTGTTCCAATAAATTCATTGGAAACTTTTCTGGAGATGTGTGACATTTGGAAAGGCTGGCAGATGAGCTGAGCAGCTTCGAAATATCAAAAAATAGTAACTAAAAGGGAGGTCTCAATCCATGAAATATACGCAGATACTAAGCTATTATAGCATTTCATACCCGAAAACATATAAAAAACTAACAAGATAAAACTTACCAAAACTTGTGCATTGAAACAGACAATACCCACAAGATGCCATTTGCAGTCAAGAGAAAGGCAAACAAAAGTGGAAATTCAGGATTAAGTCCTAATCGCATAAAATGAGCTGTAGCAGACGCTGTCCTCTGGGGAAAGTGTGCACCACCTCCTGTTGCTATTGAGGTCACGTCAAGTGTTGCACGAATCTGCTAATCAGCTCTTGGTAAGCCCTTCACTTCTCCAGTAAATCAAGCACCACAGGAAACGTGATATCTCATGGTTCCTGGGTAATTGTCACCGTGTTAAGCGTAATACCATGAACCATGGATTACACCCTGGGACCCGTCTGATGTGTCCGTAAGGATGCTGGACGTGCTCCCGAGATGCAGAGAAGAGTCATGTTATGACAAGAAAAGGCTGAATGGCCTGACATGTACTGAGGCCCACAGCTGCAGCTGCCAGCCGGCCAGCGTGAAAGAAAGGGAAATTCTCGAAGCTCTCGCTGCGGCTATCCCAGCACCTGAAAAACCTGGGGCTTTTTGTGAGACATCTTTTTGTCTCATGTTGAAGATGTGGCATCTCTATGGGGGTACTAATGTTATGAGACGGGCACACGTGCAATCTCGACTCAAACGGAAAGACAAGTCCTGACATCACAAGTTAAGGCAGAAGGAAGGGAATGACCAAAAACTGGAATATTTCAATGCAGGCACAGGATAGCTTGGTGATTTTAGAAAGGGGTTTGGCTTTTAGAATGGTCAAGACGGATAGGAAGAGCAGCTTCTACCACGAAGAGGAAGTACACGGTTTCCCAGACGCCCAAGAGGTGATTGCAGAGAAGGAACTACAATCCACCACATGTCAACCACTCCAACACAAACAGTGAAAAACCCACGAAAATCAGATGAGGAGACCATGGCTGCCTGCACAGGTTTTTCATGCAGAAGGAGGGGCCCTGTCGGGGGGAAAATGCCACAAAGGACATTTATTCACGAAAAAGACAAGTGAGCACAATGATGTTGGGTAGGAAGGGGTGAAGCAGCTACCGTCTGAGCGGACACAGGCTGGGTATGATCAGGGCGACTGGCCCTGTGTAGGAAGCTCACCCCAGGGTCCTGAAGGCAACAAGTGCCAGTGGCCAGTGGTCTGGCTGCACAACTAGAGCCCTTTCCCTGGACCAGTTCCATCCCGGCTCTGTCCCTCAACTCAGGAAGTATGCTGAAAGCAAGGGACTGTCCTTTAAATTTCCACTGACACTGGACAATGTCCTGGCCACCCAGAACCCCACGGGTCACCATCAAACGTGTCTTGGCAGCTCACTCGCTCTGGAGGGCAGCAAGTCTAAGTACACCAGCGGAGAAGGGGCCACGAGGACATGTGAAGCTCATGACAAATGCCATTTACAAGAAGGACGGTCATTGCTACCAAAGAGAACAACCTCAGATGAAATATATGAAAGGAAGATTCCGAGGGATGTTTTTATAAACTCCGTCAAGGCCAACACAATAAAGAAATCCCTGCTACAGAAAACTGTCCAAATGACGTGGTCACAGGACCTATGTCACAGCCTATCTGGAAACTCAAGAATGAGACTCTGATTATGGTAAAAAAAAAAAAAAAAATACGAAAAAGGTTTGGGGGATGCAGAGATTCAAAATGTGTATCCTAAAGAAGGTCGAGTGCAGAGAAAAACCCAGAGGATGTCGCAGAAGACAGCACAGAGAGGAGATCTGGTGAAAACCCCAGAGGTCGAGGAAAGCTGAATGGAAGTGCCATCGCTGGAAAGCCTGCTGCCACCAGATGTGATCCGGCAGAGTCTCAGCTACTCTCCCACATGGACCATTCCATGACAAGGGCGCTGGGACTAAAGCCAGCCAGCCGTCTATGGAGACTTGAGCCAGGAAGGCCCTCCTGAAAAGTTGCAAAGACATTGCCCGCATCCACCACATACAGCCAGGCCCCGAGACCCAAAATTGCCCCATCCAGCGGGTCCTCCCCACCCCATGCAGGTCTGCACATCAGGACATTTGTGAGACCCACCCTCACTTTCCAGACAGCAGATCCTTACCAAGGAGCTCAGTGAATCTCTTCACCTGCCATGCACACGTCTGTGCGTGAAAATCGAGGGAGCATGCAGCCAGTCCACCCGAGACGCACGTGTGTCACTACCACCTAAGGGTTTTTCAGCAGGAACATCGTGTGTGAGACTTTTGTGCACTTGGACAACCTACCCACACACGGACATAAGGGACAAAAGATCTGATATAAAACGAATAATGTGTTTTCCATAAGTAGTCTTTCAAAAAATGACATTACCTTGTAGCATGCCTGTCTCTGTACCTGCCTGGAGAAAATGCCTCTCAGCCTACTCTCACAGGCCTTTTTTGTAATGCAACAATGTGTTCAGACTCTATTAGGAATATGGCTGTAAAATGCAGGCTAGAAAAGCTTTATAACAATTCATTCACCTCTGTATCTCCTAGGCCATGAGGTAGCAAGCGTACTGATTACATTAAGCAATCATGAAGTAGTCACTCTTCAATGTTAATGCATGATTACGCATGTAACAATGTAATTATACAGGAATCTTTCTAATTCCTCCATTTCTGATGACTAGTTCTGGAGATACACTTAAAAACAGCTTAGTGTGTAACCTAAGCCAACACTGATGCGAGTTCTGGTAGAAAATTTATCCTAGAAACAAAACGGAGAAAAAACTTAGGTATGAATACAGCACAGAGCTGTGAACCTGTTTTCTATGTAACTGTTTCCATAGCTTCCTCGACTCGGAGAATATGGTATATATGACATAAAACATACAAATGTTAATGAAATTTTTGTGTTTCTACTAAGGTTTCTGGACAACAGGAGAGTTTGAACACTTAAGATTTCTGGTGAGGAAGTTATACATGGATTTTCAATTGTGGGCAGGATTTAAAACCGAGAACCAAGTTTTTCTAGGATCAGTTGTAGTCATCCGTGGGGAAAAATGGAGAAAGCACTACCATCGTCAACAGAAAAAAGTAAAATAGAATTTTTTTATTTTAATTTTTTAAATGTTATTCTTTATTTCTTAGAGACAGAGACAAAGAGCAGCAAGGGAGGGGCGGAGTGAGAAGGAGACAAGGAATTCAAAGCAGACTCCAGGCTCTGTGTTGTTAGCACAGAGCCAGACTCGGGGGTTACCTCGCCAACACAAAGTTCATGACCCGACCTGAAGTTGGCTGTTTAACCGACTGAGCCACCCAGGAACAGAATAGGAGTAATTTGGAGGTTCCTTGACACAAAGCAAACCTGTTTCCCCAAAAGAGTTAGTTACTAAGTTGCTCAGCAAAAGCCAGCACAAAGGGCCAACAGGCAGGACACAGTTTCAGAAGAAAGGCCGTCTTCTCAGAGATCGTGGCGTATGGTACACGGATGGGGCAGGATGTCGGCATCTCTGCACAGCGGGAGGCGCTCCCAACACAGCCAAGCTGCTGAGAGGCGAGTGGGGCAGGTGCAGGGAGGACTGCAGGACTCGGTCCCTCCACGAGTCCACCCAAGTGAAGACAGGGTACAGATCTCCAGGGACCTCACACATGGCCTCTGAGACATGCAAGCTCCATGACAGAGTACCCAGGGACCAGCAGGGAGAGGGAAGAGCAGGAAAGAGGCAAAGCCATCTCCCTGGCTTCTGACCACCGGACCAGGTAGCAAGCTGCTACGTTCACAAGAGGAGGCAGAGATGTTTGCAGATTTGTGGCCCATGTGGAACTCAAAGAGCAGACAACCCACCCAGATGGAGCTTCACTATGAGGCGGTCGGAAAGGTGTCCAAGAGACAGAGGGGGGTGGATGAAGAAGAATTCAGGACAGCCGAACCTCCCAAGAAGAATCTCCTCCCCGATTCTGAGTGACTCAGACTCGTGACAAAATCAGCCATCCTGCAGCAGCACTGTGCACACGTTCCCCCTATTCCACCAAACCACACACTCCCATGCCCTTCTATTGCTCTCCGTATAACCACATACGTCTTTGGGTGAGGTACCTGCAGCACATAGTGTTCAGCACCTAGAACAGTGCCTGCCATGCACTCAATAAACAGGTGAACACTTTAGTGTACGCCTTGTACTCACCCAGGTAACTATTACACACATTGCTTTTCAATATTACGTGGTTCTGTGTAGGGTAGAAAGACACAAACTGTCCTGTGCTTTATGTGATGGGTGATATGAGGCGGTTGTACCTGTTGCCTAAAGCACGAATCTTATAGCTCAACCCACACAATAGGAGCCACACTACCCAATGGCGTCTACCCTGCTTCCAGTCGTGTCACCCCCCAACACACTATCCACACAGTAACAGCACCAGCTTTTAAAAATTTTAACATCATGTCAGTCCTTTCCCCTGAGGACACAATGACCCAAGGCCCTTCTCTGAATACCAAATTCCTTACGGGGAAGTTTCTGCCCAACACCAGCGGCCTGGTGCCTCACTTGACTCCACTTCCCCTTCCATAGCTTAAAACAAAGCCACGTTTCTCCTTGATTCTGGCTTTTGGCCCCAGAGACTGCTTGGAGAATGTTCTGTTAGACTCAGATGCTGATGGACCTCTCCAGAAAAAGCCTTTCCTGAACGGCAGTGCGCAAGTAAGCAATTCCTCCTAACTGCGTCATTCTTTCAGATAAACTCAGATGTGCCTCCACCTTCGACTCCGAGGAACACAGATGCCAGATCCCAACTACCACAATGGTGCAGGGTCATAAAGGGGCTCAACAAGGGTGCCTAGTTGTGTCTGTGCAGATGATGCAGGTGCACCAACCCAGAAACCCTTGTTGTCGGGGTTGCACTGTACAGTTGAGGGGCAATTCATCCCGATTCTGCTTCAGTTTCTGGGTCTCCCGTCCTCTGCCCTTTTGTCCGTACTTCCTCTCTCTCAAAAGTAAATAAATATTACCAAAAAAATTTTTAAAAAGCCAAAACTGATCAAACACTCACAGAATAAGTGTCACCCCATCCACCTCCTCGTCCTGCTTTGCCACATCCAGCCCGTCCCTGCAATGCTTGCCCTGGGCAAGCACATGAAAGGGGAGGAAGGCAGCGGCGGTGGGGTGGGGGGGCCTGAGACACAACATCACCACTCAATGGACGCTGGCTGAGGATGAGCAAACTGACCATTTTAGAACGACGGGTACTAGGCAAGGATTACAGGGTTTCGTTTTCTCCTGCAACAAATGCTGTTGAGCAAAATGTTTACTATGACTTCTCTTTCTTCCCCACCTGTTCTTATACTTGTGAATATTCTGTTAGTCAACCTATCATGAACTGGGAAAGATGATTTCAATCTGAAGCATGTTGGCAGGCATCAAGGAGACACTGAGGTAGTCACAACTGGAAGGAATGAGACCCCAACAAAAGGGAAGCCCGCTGAGCCAACACTAATGTTCAGAGTCCTCTCTCTCTCTCAAGACATGTGAGGATTCTGAATTTCTTCAGGGATTTGAGGCAATATACCAATGAGCAGGAAAGGAAACAAAACAGACAAGCAGAAAATCACTGATAACCAACACTGTACAGCACAGGGAGGTACAGAAAATTACCCCGGCACTCGGCAAACACTGCCTGAGAAGCTGAGCCTTCAATAATCTCATTGTGCTGCGGAGAAAATACCTGGGCTTTTGGACCAAGTCCCAAAGAGGGGTCCTGGAAGACACTCCAGGCCTCGAGATGGACATCCTGGAGGACTACACGGGGGTGGTGAACATTTTGAGCCCCGTTCACACTGAACCTTACAAAGACAGAGGACCGGTGACAAGTCATTCAGGCCTGACTGAGCTCAATAACCATCACACTCAGTGTGTGTGGGATGAAAGGCTGAAGAAAAGCAAGCACACGAAGAGCCTCTATGCTTCTCCATAATGTCCAACACAAAATTTAAAAAAGAAATTAAGAAAAGAAAAAGAATAAATGAAAAGAAATGAAAAAAAGAAACAAAAGAAAGAAAAGAAAAAAGAAAAGGGATGCCTGGGTGGCTCAGTCGGTTAATCATCCCACTTTGGTTCGGGTCATGATTTCACGGTTTTATGATTTGATTCCCGTGTCGAACTCTGTGCTGACATTGAAAAGCATGGAGCCTGCTTTGGATTCTGTGTCTCCCTGTTTGTCTCCATCTCCCATGCTCAAGATTTGTCTCTACCTCTCTCTCAAAATAAATAATATTAAAAAAATCTATTTTAATAAAAAAGAAAAAAAAACAGGGAAAGGCACGAGCATAGCTCAGGTTACTCGTTTAGGTGACCAAAATTTGGTTTCGACCCAGGTTTGTGAGTGTGAGCCCTGTGTTGGTCTCTCTACTGATAGAATGGAGCCTCTCAAGAGTCTCTACGCTCCCCTCCCATCCTCTACCCCGACGCGTACTCTCACTCTCTTTCTGAAAAATAAATAAACATTTTAAAAAACAAGGTTTTACATCATATAGACGAAAAGAAGAAAGAACAGAAAGAGACCAAAGGGAGACACACCGACTGGAAATACGGGATGCAAAGGTCAACTGTCCAACAAGCCTACTTGACAAATGGGAAATTTTCAGAGAATCAAAACAGATTCTAAACCTAAAAATTATCAGAGCTAAAACTAAGAACTCTAGGCGCCTGAATGGCTCATTTGGTTAAGCATCTGACTTCAGGTCAGGTCGTGATCTCGTGATTCGGGAGTTTGAGCCCCGCGTTGGACTCTGTGCTGAGTGCTCAGAGCCTAGAACTTGCTTCGGTATCTGTGTCTAGCTCTCTGTTCTTCCCTTGCTCAAATTCTGTCTTTCCAACATAAATAAGAGTAAAAAAAAAATTTTAGTAAGATTAAGAACTATGGGGGTTAATATCAGACTAAACACAAGTGAAGAGAGCCACAGTGAACTGGAAGATAAGTATGTAAAAATTTATCTAGACCATACACAGAGAAAAAATCAATAGAGAAACCCAAAAGACACACAAAATATGGTTGAAGGGTCCAATGAGAACCTTCAAAGTAGAGAAAACACAGAATGGGGGTTACCAGATCCCTACAAAGAATCAAAACTTTCCAAAACTCATAAAAGAACCATGACAATGACTCCACAAAGAATGCCTGAGGCAAAAAAAAAAGATCCCACCACTAGGAGAGGGGAACAGAATGTACATACCAGTCTGTGGGCTGGTCAGCGGTGGACTGGGGCAGACATCAGCAGACCCCGCCCACCAACGCAAGTTATTCATGACAGCACAGAAGTGCCCCGTAGTTCCGCACAACTCCAAGGACTATCCAACATGACCAAACGGAAGAGTTCCTCTCAAAGAATCTCAAGGAAATGACAGTTCATGAACTGATCGTAAAGGATTTAAACAATATAACAGAAACTGAAATCAGAGTAATAGTCATAAAACTAATCGCTGGGCTTATAAACAGTATACAAGACACCAGAGAGTCTACTGTTACAGAGATCAAGGGACTAAGGAACATACTGGAGGACCTAAAAAATGTTATAAACGAGCTGAAAAATAAAATGGAGAAAACCACAACTCGGATTGAAGATGCAGAGGAGAGAATAGGAGAACTGGAAGAAAAATTTATGGAAAAAGAGGAAGCAGAGAAAAAAGAGATAAAAAGAATCCAGGGGTATGGGGCGAAAATTAGAGAACTGATGCACTGAAGAGAAATAATCTACACATAAGTGGTATTCCAGAGAAGAGAGAAGGAAAGGTGATGAAGGTGTACTTAAAATAATAGTTGAGAACTTCCCAGATCTGGGGAAGGAAAAAGGCATTGAAATCCAAGAGGCACAGAGAACTCCCTTCAGACGTAACTTGAATCCATCTGCACGACATATAATGAAACTGACAAAATAACAAGGATAAAGAGAATATTCTGAAGGCCGTTGGGGATAAACGTGCCCTAACATATAAAGGGACACCGATAAGACTCGTGATGGATCCCTCTACTGAAACATGGCAGGCCAGAAAAGATTGGCAGGAGATCTTCAACGTGATGAACAGAAAAAAATATCCAGCCAAGAATCCTTTATCCAGGAAATCTCTGATTTAGAATGGGAGAGAGAAAGTTCTTTCCAAACAAAACGGAAGGAATTCGTCACCACTAAACCAGTCCTACAAAAGATACTAAGGGGGATCCTGTGAGACAAAGTACCAGAGACATTGCTACAAGCACGAAACTTACAGACATCACAATGACTCTACACTCATATCTTTCTACAACACTGAATGTAAATGGACTAAAAGCGCCAACCAAAAGACATAAGGTATCAGAATGGATAGAAAAACGAGACCCAATTATTTGCTGTTTACAAGAGACTCATTTTAGACATGAGGACACCTTCAGATTGAAAGTGAAGGGATGAAAAACTATCATGCTACTGGAAGTCAAAAGAAAGCTGGAGTAACCATACTTAGGCAAACTGGACTCTAAATTAAAGGCTGTAACTAAAGAAGGAAATTTTATAATAATTACAGGGTCTATCCATCAGGAAGAGCTAACAATTATAAATGTCTATGCGCCGAATACGGGAGCCCCCAAATATATAAAACAATTACAAACATAAGCAACCTTACTGATAGAAAGTAGTAATTGCAAAAGACTTTAATACCCCACTTGCAGAAGTGGATACATCATCTAGACACACGGTCAATAAAGAAAAAAGGGCCATGAATGATACATTGGATCAGATGGATTTGACAGATATATTTAGAACTCTGCATCCCAAAGCAACAGAATATACTTTCTTCTCAAGTGCACATGGAATATTCTCCAAGATAGATCACATTCTTGGTCACAAAAGAGTCCTTCTTAAGTATAAAAGAACTGCGATCACACCATGCATATTTTCAGACCACAATGCTATGAAGCTTGAAATCAACAAAAGGAAATCTGGAAAACCTCCAAAAACATGGAGGTTAAAGAACACCCTACTAAAGAAAGAATGGGTCAACCACGTAGGGAAGTATTTAAAAATATATAAAAACAAATGAAAACGAAAACACAACAATCCAAACACTTTGGGATGCAGAGAAGACACTCCTGAGAGGAAATACATTGCAAACCAGGACTATCTCAAGAATAAAGAAAAATCCCAAATAGAAAATCTAACAGAACACCTAAATAAAATACAGGCAGAACAGCAAAGACAGCGTAAACCCAGCAGAAAAAGAGAAATAAAGGTCCGAGCATAAATAAACAATATAGACAATTAACAATATAGAATTTAAAAAATGTAGAGCATATCACAACACGAGTTGTTTTTTTGAAAAAAAACAAACATTGACAAACCTCTAGCCAGGCTTCCCAAAAAGAAAAGGGAGACGACCCAAGTAGATAAAATTATGAATGAAAATGGAATTATTACAACCAATACTTCAGAAATACAAGCAATTATCAGGGAATCATATGAAAAATTATATGCCAACAAACTGGACAACCCAGAAGAAATGGACAAATTCCTAGACACCCACACACTTTCAAAACTCAGAAAGAAATAGAAAACTTGAACAGACCCGTAACCAGCGAAGAAATTAAATCAGTCATCAAAAATCTCCCAATAAGAGTCCAAGACCAGATGGCTTCCCAGGGGAATTCTACCAAGGGTTGAAAGCAGAGATAATACTTATCCTTCTCAAGCTATTCCACAAAATAGAAAGGGAAAGAAAACTTCCAGACTCATTCTATGAAGCCAGTATTACTTTGACAGAGAACCAGTAAAAAAAGAGAACAGGCCAATAACCCTTATGACTATGGATGCAAAAATTCTCAATAGGATACTAGCAAATCGAATTCAAGAGCATATAAAAAGAATGATTCACCATGATCAAGTGGGATTCATTCCTGGGATGCAGGTCGGGTTCAACATTCACAAATAAAAGTGATACATCACGTTAATGAAAGAAAAGATAAGAACCATATGATCCTATCAATCGATGCAGAAAAAGCATTTGACAAAATTCAGCATCGTTTCTTAATAAAAATCCTCGAGAAATGCGGGATAGAAAGAACATACTTAAAAATCATAAACGCCGTTTATGATAAGCCCACAGTTAACATCATCCTCAATGGGGGGAAAACTGAGAGCTTTTTCCCTGAGATCCGGAACACGACAGGGATGTCCACTCTCACCGCTGTCGTTTAACATAGTGTTGGAAGTCCAAGCAACATCAATCAGACAACAAAAGGAAATCAAAGGCATCAAAATTGACAAAGATGAAGTTAAGCTTTCAATTTTTCCAGATGACATGATATTATACATGGAAATTCCAATAGACTCCACCAAAAGTCTACCAGAATGGTAAATGAATTCAGCAAAGTTGCAGGATACAAAATCTATGTACAGAAAGCAGTTGTATTCCTAAGCAATAATAATGAAGCAACAAAAGACAAAAAAACTGATCCCATTCACAATTGAACGAAGAAGCATAAAATACCTAGGAATCAATCTAACCAAAGATGTAAAAGATCTGTATGCTGAAAACTATAGAAAGCTTATGAAGGAAAGGGAAGAAGATACAAAGAAATGGAAAAACATTCCGTGCTCATGGGTCGGAAGAATATTTTCAAAATGTCAATACTACCCAAAGCTATCTACACATTCAAAGCAATCCCAATCAAAATTGCACCAGAATTCTTCTCGAAGTTAGAACAAGCAATTCTAAAATTCATATGGAACCAATAAAGCCCCGAATAGCCAAAGTAATTTCGAAGAAGTCCAAAGCAGGAGGCATCACAATCGCAGTCTTTAGCCTCTACTACAAAACTATAATCATCAAGACAGCCTAGTGTTGCCAAAAAAGAGACCCATACACCAAAGGAATAGAATTGAAACCCACAAAAATATGGCCAATCCATCTTTAACAAAGGAGGAAGGAATATCCAAGGAAAAAAGACAGTCTGGTTAACAAATGTGGCAGGGCAAACAGGGCAGTAAGATGCAGAAGGTAAGAACTAGACCACTTTCTCAAAACATTCACAAAAAGAAATTCAAAATGGAAAAAAGACCTGAATGTTGGACAGGAAATCATGGCAACCCTAGCGAAGAAAACAGGAAAAGACCATTCTGACTTCAGCTGCAACCATTTCTTACTTGACACATCCCCAAAGGCAAAGGATTTAAAAGCACAAATGAACTATTGGGACCTCATGAAGATAAAAACTTCACAGCAAATAAAAGGCAACCAACGGAATCGGAAAAGATATTTGCAAATGACATATCGGACAAAGGGCTGCTATCCAAAATCTATAAAGAGCTCACCAAATTTCGCTTCGAGAAGCAAATAATCCAGTGTAGAATTTGGCACAAAACATGAATAGACATTTCTCTAACGAAGAAATCCTGATGGCCAGCAGGCACATGAAAAGATGCTTAATGTTGCTCCTCATCAGGGAAATACAAATAAAAACGACACTCGGATATCACCTCCGTCTGTTGGAGTGGCAAAATAAACAATTCAGGAGACTATAGATGCTGGCGAGGATTTGGTGAAACAGGAGCCCTCGTGCACCGTTGGTGGGAATGCAAACTGCTGCAACAACTCTGGAAAACATTGTCAAGTTTCCTCCAAAATTAAAAATAAATCTGAACTATGACACAGCAGTAGCACTGCTAGGAATTTACCCAAGGAATACAGGAGTACTGATGCATAGGGACCCCTGTACCCCAATATTAATAACACCACTCTCAATAGCCAAATTGTGGAAAGAGCCTGAATGTCCAACTGATCAATTGATAAAGAAACTGTGGTTTACATACACAATGGAGTACTACTTTGCAATGAGAATAAAATATGGACCATGGTAGCAATGTGGATGGAACTGGAGAGTGTTAGGGTAAGTGAAAGACAGATACGATATGTGTTCACTCTTATGTGAATCCGGAGAAACTTAAAAGGGACCCATGAAGAAAGCGTAGGATAAAAAAAGAGGTTAGAGTGGGACAGAGCCAAAGCATGAGACTCTTACAAACTGAAAAATAACAGGGTGGATGGGGGGTGGGAGGGAGGGGAGGGTAGGCAATGGGTATTCAGGAGGGCATGTGTTGGGTTGAGCATGGGTGTTGTATGGAACGAAATCTGACAATAAATTTCATATTAAAAGAAAATCAGGATAATATATCATTTCTGGAAAATAGTCCATGTTTTCATTTATTTATTTTTCGTAAGCTCTATACCCAACGTGGGGCTCAAACTTGTGACCCTGAGATCGAGTCCCAAGCTCCACCGATTGAGCCCGACAAGCACCCCTGTCCTTCTCTTATCCAATTCTAATATCTTGAGATTTAAGTCGTTGACTTCACTCTGAAAAGCAGTGAGTCTTACTTGCAGCCAACTGCAAGCAGCACACATCGGAAAAAAAACGAGAGGTGAAAAAAATGGGGATGATGCCTGCCTTTTGAAAAGCATTCCAATCTCAAAGTAATACCGAAAAGAGATCTCACCTTGTTAACGGATTTTGTTTCGGCGATGTTACCGGTTATAATCGAGATACAAAAAGTAACCGCCATGAAAATGACATTCCCATCATGGGACCCAGGAGGAAAGGCGGGCCCCACATTGCAGAGGGCGGCCACCCTCTGGACCCGCTTGGCTTCCACCTCGCGCAGCGTCGTAGCCTTCCTCAGGGTCTGTTGCAGCTTCTGCTCCACCAACTCCAGGGTCTCTTGCAACTGGCGGTTTTGATCTGCAGTCTAGGAAATGAAAACAAAGCATCAAAATGTAGCAAGTTCTCTCTCCTTTTCCATTTTGAATAAAGTGAAACAAATTCTCAATGCAAAGATCTATTGTAAGTTCTGACCGAAGCCAATGTTTTTGGTAAGTGTTTCAGAATAAACATTTCCTTTCTACAAGGAGTCACCCATGGCCTTGGGCCTCATTTCACTGTGCAAAACTTGTCTTGCCAAAGTATTTGCTCTGCTTCAGTATCTTCAGAGAAGTCTTTTAAAAGACAAAATTCCCACAAATTAAAGAAAACCCATCTTCTGGAGGAGCTTTCTCGTTCTTCCTGACAAGTTAACGAGAGAAAGGTCCGGTCTTACATAATTATAGACTCTTGTCTTAGGGCTCACTACATAGGGCATTCTGAGGTGGGCACAACGGCCAGCACAGAGGTTCGGAGAGCATGCCTGATGCCAGAGGAGTTATTTTTGCAAGTGTATGGTTATTCTACAAAAACACTCTCACTCTTGAAAAATAATTCAACCTGGAAAATTTAGACAAGAGATTTTTTTGTTAAAGGACTTTTAGGGACTCCGAGGTGGCTCAGTCAGTTAAGGTTTCACCTTCGGCCTAGGTTATAATCTCATAGCTCATGGGTTCAAGCCCCGCCTCGGGCTCTGTGTTGACAGCTCAGAACCTCGAGTACGTTTTGGATTCTGTGTGTCCCCCCCCTCCTTCTCTGGCCTCCCCTGATCATGCTCTCGCTCGGTCGCTCCCTCTCTCAAAAATAAATAAACATTAAAAATATCTAAAGTCCTTTTAAAAATTATGTATAAGGTGAGGTTCTTGCAAGGTTAACATTTAATCCCACAAAATTCTTCCTTCTGTTTGAGTTTAGCTTTGCGTGTGTATACTCACCGGATATCATGCCTTAAAACCCTCAAATAAATAAAATACTTGCTGTATACATCGTATTTCACGATCTGCCTTTTACAGTCATGATTTGGAACACCTTACGTGCTCTCAAACAGCATTCCTGAATGTCATTTTAATGGCTTCCTAATATTTCACTTTTATTGTCATTTTGTGTCTACTGACACATTTTATAAACACACCAGGCAAACTTTGTTTCCAAGAAGCTGGATGAGGTTTTCCTTTTTACTGCCGGATGACTTGAGACAACCAAGGAAGAGACGTGCGGCTTCCCAAAAGACAGGGTCTTGCATCCTCAAGCCAGACTATGCTTCTGCACCTGATATTCTCCCCGATCTCAAGTACTAACCAAAACGGTCGGCTGCCTACAAATTCCTGGCCCCTCACCGCTCTTTTGGAAAGAGTGCTAACAAGCAAAAGTGTAACGTGCAGTTAACACATAAGAAGGAATCAATGAGGGTAGCAACATAACATGCTTACATAACATCTGAAAGATTCCCATGACGTTGAAGTAACCCCGTTTTTCAACACAAGATTTTAACACCCTGAAAATTTTACACTGAGACTAGGTCCTTAACTTCATTTGTAATTAACAAAAGAGGAATGAAGTTCAATGCAACCAACGATGATGCAGAGAGCGTTTCTTTGCGATCTCGTTTTCAAGTTTATCCTTGAGGTCGTGCAGGCAAGTGGCTTCATGCTGTGCCCTGAGACAGTGCTTCTCAAAGGTAGTGATCCTCTGTTGCATGTCTTCCTTCTGGGCCATGGCCTACAGCAGGTATTTCAGAGGAAAGACAGGGAAAGAATTAGTGTACGACACATTAACATACTCCAGACAGAAAAACAGGGTGAAATCCTAATTTACAAAAGGAAAGGAGCATCCTCGGGGCACCTGGGTGGCTCAGCCGGTGACGCTTTGTGAGTTGGGGCCCCGTGTAAGGCTCAGCGCAGACAATGCGGAAGCTTCTTGGGATTTTGACCACTCAGTTAACCAGGCTTATTCTTTCCGATGTGTTCAAAGACAAACGAATAATATAATCTCCCGGACATAAAATCTCCTCCCTCGTTGCCTCCGGACACAAGTGAGGTTTCCACAGTACAGGGCCTTCCATCTGGAGGCACACACCAGAAGACAACCATCATTTTTCCGGGAAAAGGGTGGATGAAATCTCACCCAATTACCACAAAGTTGAAGCAGTGGTGTTAACAAATGGAAACCAAACTCAACCTTTCATATAATTGGTAGTCATCTGTAGCTTAGCCTGTAACAAAACTGTATCACATGGTATCTGACACTGCAAATGGAACAAGAACATTCTGCCCTGCTTTTCTTGTCCACCACCCGAAAGATTCCTCTTCCAGCCTTCTGTTTACTAGGCAATTTATGTCAGCAGTCTCAAGAGTGAAAGTGATGAGTCTTAAGAAATGATTGAATTCTCCGCATATTGAACTCAGCTGCGGGGTTTCCACCCATCTTGGCCAAACAACTCCACTGAAAGGGTTATATAATTTCTGCAAATACTTTTGTTTTAAATTCTTACATGACCTCACCTACACTAAGGTACTAAACAGACTGCATGTGTACATACACGAGGGTCTGAGACGGTCTTCCTGAGTTGGCATTGCTGGGCTGGGGGTGAGGTGTGCGGGGACTGTCCACAAAGGGCAGCTCACAGTGACAGGAGGAGGCACAGGGAAACCATCCTACCCTTACTAGTTTCTGTGACAATGATCAGATTCCCATCGACGACCACACGTGCAGAAGCGGCCGCACTCCTCCATGACCTTACACCAGGACCAGCGGGCTGCCCCTCGCTCACTCTGACCGCCACGACCAGGAGCACGGAACCCCTGGGAGGAGGGCAGGGCGGCAGAGGCAGCCGTGACGGCCCCTCGGCAGAGCCGCCCTCTCACGGTCGTGCCCCCGTAAGCGAGTTGAGACCAACACGCTGGTTCCTACGTGCCGAGTGTGTTCCCAACACGGACCGAGAGCACGGCATGGGCCAAGCTCAGATGGCCCACACTCCACACCCGATGGCACTCCGCCACCTGCCCCCCAGGCCTCAGCAGGGGAGAGCCCAGGGAGGACAGATTCAACCACGCAGATGGAGAGACGGCCCGCCCAAGCCCCGGAGTAACGTTCCGTTCTGCTGCTACTTCTATCAAACTCCACAAGTTCAAACCCGTGGGAAATGAAGGACACACTGGGCAAAGACCGAACAAAACACCCCACGTTTAACTCGATGACGGCGTGGCCATTTCAAATGCCACCGACTTCACGGACATCTCGCTGCAACTTGGTGTTCTTTTCTTCAGAAATGAAGAGGTCCTTCCCTGAGGTGTCTAGGTTCTCTTCCAGCTTGACCACGAGACTGGAGAGGAGAGCCAGGCGCTCTTTCCTCTAGCTCTTCACCTTTGAAAGCCAGAAAGGGAAACAAGGGACGGGCCCCACCGCTAGTCTTGTTTAAAAAACAAGGGAAAAAAAGAAACCCCTCCAATCAAATCCTGTGATGACATCTGGAGCTGAACTCTGAATGTGGCCTTTATATCTTCAACGAAACTATACCCCTTTGTGCCACAAGTAACTGCTCCTCACTTGGAAACAAAGGGATTGAGTTTGTTCTCAGAAGACTTTCGTTAGTCTTTACTGTAGAGTTACCCTAAGGTCCCCTTCGCCTCATATAACATGAGGGAATACTGGTAAGCTCTTTCTCGCTTGCTTTTTTTCACACAGTTGCTTGTTAACAGCTTTCAATTTTACATTGGAGAGAAAACTTCCCCGGAAAAAAGTACACTATGAAATTTGTACCAGCCAATCGATATGCACAACATTTCCACCAACCGCTGTTTTTTAACCATAGAGGTCTGACAAGAATTCAAAGAAGCTTAAAAGGAAACTCCAGTTACACAAACACGCAATGTGTGCCTGATCACACACATCATGTGCACAAGTCAAGAACCGCTGTGGCTAGTCACACCGTTTCTTCCTCCGTTTTGTGGCTCCTGAACATAGAATTCAGGGCCATGAGCATCTCCGGCTAACTGGACAGGCCAGCCTGAGACGTCGCCTGTTGCCTCACCACCGTCATCCGGAGAGATCTCTCGTGCCTGGAGACAAGGAACTCCAAATGTTCTAGCAGCAGCTAGCGGGAGAGGCAAAAAGAATCCGTGTTTCAAGAACACTTTCAATTCCGGGCCTTAAGTTCACCAAATGCAAAACCAAGTCTGAATCCTTTAAATTCAATTCCGAGGTAGGGAGCTGCCCAAGCAATTGTGTTAAAATAGCCTTACTTTTCCTCACAGATCAAACAAGGTCTGAGAAAAATGGGTCCCATCCAACTCCACTGGGACATGTGGACCAAGGGAGAGAATGGTGTCCTGTGTGTAAATACACTGGCACGGCGCCTACTGACCCTGGTCTTATTTCTCTCTGCCTTCATTTCTGTGGTTTCCTCTCTCTGTAAGAGCTCCTCCTTGCAGATGGTGAGCTATCAGTGAGTCCTGCAAACTCCTGGGGTTGGAAACGGGATAAAAGTGGAGAAACAGAGGGGGTCGTTAGCCAGAGCGCACCTGGCTTCCGTGGTTCTCCAGAGTCCACTCACCCTACTCCAATCACCCACAACCTTCAAGTAGCACACACACATAAGTCCCTTCCTCACCAATCACAGGAGTTCCAGGGATTTTTGTAGGAACTGAGACTCAATGGGACAGAGATATTTTCAGGTGCCTTGCAGGTCTATGACAGAGGAAATCTGCTGTTGCCCACTCCCAGCCTCTGGCCCCGTCTGGCAAGCATGTTTGTGGAGCGGCAATGGGGAAAGGCACCGGGACTCAAAAGCTGCTGACAGCCTGAATAACTGGCTCAAAGTCAACCATACAGAATGGACTCTTCAAAAATGATAGTACGACTCGACGAAAGGAAGAGTTTAAGACTTATTTCCTTAGTCAAGCAGGAAACTTTCTGGCAGAAGGATTTCTGAGAGATGCCAGGGCCTACAACACCGCGTGGGGTTTTTCTTCCGTCAATACTGTGCGCCCACCCAGGACATGGCATACATGTGGGCTCCAAGGAGGTGTACGCACACTCTCCAGTCAATCGAGCGCAGAGACTGATGCAAGGCTCAATCCGTGAGCCATGACATCATGAACTGAGCTGAAACCAAGAGTCAGACGCTTAACTTCCTGAGCCACCCAGGCGCCCCAGAGGTTTTTTCCGCTATAGGACAAATGGAATAAAGTTTCTCTTAACTGAAATTCCAAATAAAGAGTGGTTGACTTCGGCAATTCTAGAAAATCTGTGTATAAACAGGTGACATTCTTCAAGGTCCTTCATAAATTAACCCTTTACAAATCAATGGGAATTCTGCCACAGAACTGAACACGTTCCTTGAAATCTGACTTGACAAGGTGAACCCACAGAAGCCTTTCTGACCCTTGATGTAGAACTGTGCAAACCCATTTCCATGTGGAGATATTGTTCCAATAAATTCATTGGAAACTTTTCTGGAGATGTGTGACATTTGGAAAGGCTGGCAGATGAGCTGAGCAGCTTCGAAATATCAAAAAATAGTAACTAAAAGGGAGGTCTCAATCCATGAAATATACGCAGATACTAAGCTATTATAGCATTTCATACCCGAAAACATATAAAAAACTAACAAGATAAAACTTACCAAAACTTGTGCATTGAAACAGACAATACCCACAAGATGCCATTTGCAGTCAAGAGAAAGGCAAACAAAAGTGGAAATTCAGGATTAAGTCCTAATCGCATAAAATGAGCTGTAGCAGACGCTGTCCTCTGGGGAAAGTGTGCACCACCTCCTGTTGCTATTGAGGTCACGTCAAGTGTTGCACGAATCTGCTAATCAGCTCTTGGTAAGCCCTTCACTTCTCCAGTAAATCAAGCACCACAGGAAACGTGATATCTCATGGTTCCTGGGTAATTGTCACCGTGTTAAGCGTAATACCATGAACCATGGATTACACCCTGGGACCCGTCTGATGTGTCCGTAAGGATGCTGGACGTGCTCCCGAGATGCAGAGAAGAGTCATGTTATGACAAGAAAAGGCTGAATGGCCTGACATGTACTGAGGCCCACAGCTGCAGCTGCCAGCCGGCCAGCGTGAAAGAAAGGGAAATTCTCGAAGCTCTCGCTGCGGCTATCCCAGCACCTGAAAAACCTGGGGCTTTTTGTGAGACATCTTTTTGTCTCATGTTGAAGATGTGGCATCTCTATGGGGGTACTAATGTTATGAGACGGGCACACGTGCAATCTCGACTCAAACGGAAAGACAAGTCCTGACATCACAAGTTAAGGCAGAAGGAAGGGAATGACCAAAAACTGGAATATTTCAATGCAGGCACAGGATAGCTTGGTGATTTTAGAAAGGGGTTTGGCTTTTAGAATGGTCAAGACGGATAGGAAGAGCAGCTTCTACCACGAAGAGGAAGTACACGGTTTCCCAGACGCCCAAGAGGTGATTGCAGAGAAGGAACTACAATCCACCACATGTCAACCACTCCAACACAAACAGTGAAAAACCCACGAAAATCAGATGAGGAGACCATGGCTGCCTGCACAGGTTTTTCATGCAGAAGGAGGGGCCCTGTCGGGGGGAAAATGCCACAAAGGACATTTATTCACGAAAAAGACAAGTGAGCACAATGATGTTGGGTAGGAAGGGGTGAAGCAGCTACCGTCTGAGCGGACACAGGCTGGGTATGATCAGGGCGACTGGCCCTGTGTAGGAAGCTCACCCCAGGGTCCTGAAGGCAACAAGTGCCAGTGGCCAGTGGTCTGGCTGCACAACTAGAGCCCTTTCCCTGGACCAGTTCCATCCCGGCTCTGTCCCTCAACTCAGGAAGTATGCTGAAAGCAAGGGACTGTCCTTTAAATTTCCACTGACACTGGACAATGTCCTGGCCACCCAGAACCCCACGGGTCACCATCAAACGTGTCTTGGCAGCTCACTCGCTCTGGAGGGCAGCAAGTCTAAGTACACCAGCGGAGAAGGGGCCACGAGGACATGTGAAGCTCATGACAAATGCCATTTACAAGAAGGACGGTCATTGCTACCAAAGAGAACAACCTCAGATGAAATATATGAAAGGAAGATTCCGAGGGATGTTTTTATAAACTCCGTCAAGGCCAACACAATAAAGAAATCCCTGCTACAGAAAACTGTCCAAATGACGTGGTCACAGGACCTATGTCACAGCCTATCTGGAAACTCAAGAATGAGACTCTGATTATGGTAAAAAAAAAAAAAAAATACGAAAAAGGTTTGGGGGATGCAGAGATTCAAAATGTGTATCCTAAAGAAGGTCGAGTGCAGAGAAAAACCCAGAGGATGTCGCAGAAGACAGCACAGAGAGGAGATCTGGTGAAAACCCCAGAGGTCGAGGAAAGCTGAATGGAAGTGCCATCGCTGGAAAGCCTGCTGCCACCAGATGTGATCCGGCAGAGTCTCAGCTACTCTCCCACATGGACCATTCCATGACAAGGGCGCTGGGACTAAAGCCAGCCAGCCGTCTATGGAGACTTGAGCCAGGAAGGCCCTCCTGAAAAGTTGCAAAGACATTGCCCGCATCCACCACATACAGCCAGGCCCCGAGACCCAAAATTGCCCCATCCAGCGGGTCCTCCCCACCCCATGCAGGTCTGCACATCAGGACATTTGTGAGACCCACCCTCACTTTCCAGACAGCAGATCCTTACCAAGGAGCTCAGTGAATCTCTTCACCTGCCATGCACACGTCTGTGCGTGAAAATCGAGGGAGCATGCAGCCAGTCCACCCGAGACGCACGTGTGTCACTACCACCTAAGGGTTTTTCAGCAGGAACATCGTGTGTGAGACTTTTGTGCACTTGGACAACCTACCCACACACGGACATAAGGGACAAAAGATCTGATATAAAACGAATAATGTGTTTTCCATAAGTAGTCTTTCAAAAAATGACATTACCTTGTAGCATGCCTGTCTCTGTACCTGCCTGGAGAAAATGCCTCTCAGCCTACTCTCACAGGCCTTTTTTGTAATGCAACAATGTGTTCAGACTCTATTAGGAATATGGCTGTAAAATGCAGGCTAGAAAAGCTTTATAACAATTCATTCACCTCTGTATCTCCTAGGCCATGAGGTAGCAAGCGTACTGATTACATTAAGCAATCATGAAGTAGTCACTCTTCAATGTTAATGCATGATTACGCATGTAACAATGTAATTATACAGGAATCTTTCTAATTCCTCCATTTCTGATGACTAGTTCTGGAGATACACTTAAAAACAGCTTAGTGTGTAACCTAAGCCAACACTGATGCGAGTTCTGGTAGAAAATTTATCCTAGAAACAAAACGGAGAAAAAACTTAGGTATGAATACAGCACAGAGCTGTGAACCTGTTTTCTATGTAACTGTTTCCATAGCTTCCTCGACTCGGAGAATATGGTATATATGACATAAAACATACAAATGTTAATGAAATTTTTGTGTTTCTACTAAGGTTTCTGGACAACAGGAGAGTTTGAACACTTAAGATTTCTGGTGAGGAAGTTATACATGGATTTTCAATTGTGGGCAGGATTTAAAACCGGGAACCAAGTTTTTCTAGGATCAGTTGTAGTCATCCGTGGGGAAAAATGGAGAAAGCACTACCATCGTCAACAGAAAAAAGTAAAATAGAATTTTTTTATTTTAATTTTTTAAATGTTATTCTTTATTTCTTAGAGACAGAGACAAAGAGCAGCAAGGGAGGGGCGGAGTGAGAAGGAGACAAGGAATTCAAAGCAGACTCCAGGCTCTGTGTTGTTAGCACAGAGCCAGACTCGGGGGTTACCTCGCCAACACAAAGTTCATGACCCGACCTGAAGTTGGCTGTTTAACCGACTGAGCCACCCAGGAACAGAATAGGAGTAATTTGGAGGTTCCTTGTACACAAAGCAAACCTGTTTCCCCAAAAGAGTTAGTTACTAAGTTGCTCAGCAAAAGCCAGCACAAAGGGCCAACAGGCAGGACACAGTTTCAGAAGAAAGGCCGTCTTCTCAGAGATCGTGGCGTATGGTACACGGATGGGGCAGGATGTCGGCATCTCTGCACAGCGGGAGGCGCTCCCAACACAGCCAAGCTGCTGAGAGGCGAGTGGGGCAGGTGCAGGGAGGACTGCAGGACTCGGTCCCTCCACGAGTCCACCCAAGTGAAGACAGGGTACAGATCTCCAGGGACCTCACACATGGCCTCTGAGACATGCAAGCTCCATGACAGAGTACCCAGGGACCAGCAGGGAGAGGGAAGAGCAGGAAAGAGGCAAAGCCATCTCCCTGGCTTCTGACCACCGGACCAGGTAGCAAGCTGCTACGTTCACAAGAGGAGGCAGAGATGTTTGCAGATTTGTGGCCCATGTGGAACTCAAAGAGCAGACAACCCACCCAGATGGAGCTTCACTATGAGGCGGTCGGAAAGGTGTCCAAGAGACAGAGGGGGGTGGATGAAGAAGAATTCAGGACAGCCGAACCTCCCAAGAAGAATCTCCTCCCCGATTCTGAGTGACTCAGACTCGTGACAAAATCAGCCATCCTGCAGCAGCACTGTGCACACGTTCCCCCTATTCCACCAAACCACACACTCCCATGCCCTTCTATTGCTCTCCGTATAACCACATACGTCTTTGGGTGAGGTACCTGCAGCACATAGTGTTCAGCACCTAGAACAGTACCTGCCATGCACTCAATAAACAGGTGAACACTTTAGTGTACGCCTTGTACTCACCCAGGTAACTATTACACACATTGCTTTTCAATATTACGTGGTTCTGTGTAGGGTAGAAAGACACAAACTGTCCTGTGCTTTATGTGATGGGTGATATGAGGCGGTTGTACCTGTTGCCTAAAGCACGAATCTTATAGCTCAACCCACACAATAGGAGCCACACTACCCAATGGCGTCTACCCTGCTTCCAGTCGTGTCACCCCCCAACACACTATCCACACAGTAACAGCACCAGCTTTTAAAAATTTTAACATCATGTCAGTCCTTTCCCCTGAGGACACAATGACCCAAGGCCCTTCTCTGAATACCAAATTCCTTACGGGGAAGTTTCTGCCCAACACCAGCGGCCTGGTGCCTCACTTGACTCCACTTCCCCTTCCATAGCTTAAAACAAAGCCACGTTTCTCCTTGATTCTGGCTTTTGGCCCCAGAGACTGCTTGGAGAATGTTCTGTTAGACTCAGATGCTGATGGACCTCTCCAGAAAAAGCCTTTCCTGAACGGCAGTGCGCAAGTAAGCAATTCCTCCTAACTGCGTCATTCTTTCAGATAAACTCAGATGTGCCTCCACCTTCGACTCCGAGGAACACAGATGCCAGATCCCAACTACCACAATGGTGCAGGGTCATAAAGGGGCTCAACAAGGGTGCCTAGTTGTGTCTGTGCAGATGATGCAGGTGCACCAACCCAGAAACCCTTGTTGTCGGGGTTGCACTGTACAGTTGAGGGGCAATTCATCCCGATTCTGCTTCAGTTTCTGGGTCTCCCGTCCTCTGCCCTTTTGTCCGTACTTCCTCTCTCTCAAAAGTAAATAAATATTACCAAAAAAATTTTTAAAAAGCCAAAACTGATCAAACACTCACAGAATAAGTGTCACCCCATCCACCTCCTCGTCCTGCTTTGCCACATCCAGCCCGTCCCTGCAATGCTTGCCCTGGGCAAGCACATGAAAGGGGAGGAAGGCAGCGGCGGTGGGGTGGGGGGGCCTGAGACACAACATCACCACTCAATGGACGCTGGCTGAGGATGAGCAAACTGACCATTTTAGAACGACGGGTACTAGGCAAGGATTACAGGGTTTCGTTTTCTCCTGCAACAAATGCTGTTGAGCAAAATGTTTACTATGACTTCTCTTTCTTCCCCACCTGTTCTTATACTTGTGAATATTCTGTTAGTCAACCTATCATGAACTGGGAAAGATGATTTCAATCTGAAGCATGTTGGCAGGCATCAAGGAGACACTGAGGTAGTCACAACTGGAAGGAATGAGACCCCAACAAAAGGGAAGCCCGCTGAGCCAACACTAATGTTCAGAGTCCTCTCTCTCTCTCAAGACATGTGAGGATTCTGAATTTCTTCAGGGATTTGAGGCAATATACCAATGAGCAGGAAAGGAAACAAAACAGACAAGCAGAAAATCACTGATAACCAACACTGTACAGCACAGGGAGGTACAGAAAATTACCCCGGCACTCGGCAAACACTGCCTGAGAAGCTGAGCCTTCAATAATCTCATTGTGCTGCGGAGAAAATACCTGGGCTTTTGGACCAAGTCCCAAAGAGGGGTCCTGGAAGACACTCCAGGCCTCGAGATGGACATCCTGGAGGACTACACGGGGGTGGTGAACATTTTGAGCCCCGTTCACACTGAACCTTACAAAGACAGAGGACCGGTGACAAGTCATTCAGGCCTGACTGAGCTCAATAACCATCACACTCAGTGTGTGTGGGATGAAAGGCTGAAGAAAAGCAAGCACACGAAGAGCCTCTATGCTTCTCCATAATGTCCAACACAAAATTTAAAAAAGAAATTAAGAAAAGAAAAAGAATAAATGAAAAGAAATGAAAAAAAGAAACAAAAGAAAGAAAAGAGAAAAGAAAAGGGATGCCTGGGTGGCTCAGTCGGTTAATCATCCCACTTTGGTTCGGGTCATGATTTCACGGTTTTATGATTTGATTCCCGTGTCGAACTCTGTGCTGACATTGAAAAGCATGGAGCCTGCTTTGGATTCTGTGTCTCCCTGTTTGTCTCCATCTCCCATGCTCAAGATTTGTCTCTACCTCTCTCTCAAAATAAATAATATTAAAAAAATCTATTTTAATAAAAAAGAAAAAAAAACAGGGAAAGGCACGAGCATAGCTCAGGTTACTCGTTTAGGTGACCAAAATTTGGTTTCGACCCAGGTTTGTGAGTGTGAGCCCTGTGTTGGTCTCTCTACTGATAGAATGGAGCCTCTCAAGAGTCTCTACGCTCCCCTCCCATCCTCTACCCCGACGCGTACTCTCACTCTCTTTCTGAAAAATAAATAAACATTTTAAAAAACAAGGTTTTACATCATATAGACGAAAAGAAGAAAGAACAGAAAGAGACCAAAGGGAGACACACCGACTGGAAATACGGGATGCAAAGGTCAACTGTCCAACAAGCCTACTTGACAAATGGGAAATTTTCAGAGAATCAAAACAGATTCTAAACCTAAAAATTATCAGAGCTAAAACTAAGAACTCTAGGCGCCTGAATGGCTCATTTGGTTAAGCATCTGACTTCAGGTCAGGTCGTGATCTCGTGATTCGGGAGTTTGAGCCCCGCGTTGGACTCTGTGCTGAGTGCTCAGAGCCTAGAACTTGCTTCGGTATCTGTGTCTAGCTCTCTGTTCTTCCCTTGCTCAAATTCTGTCTTTCCAACATAAATAAGAGTAAAAAAAAAATTTTAGTAAGATTAAGAACTATGGGGGTTAATATCAGACTAAACACAAGTGAAGAGAGCCACAGTGAACTGGAAGATAAGTATGTAAAAATTTATCTAGACCATACACAGAGAAAAAATCAATAGAGAAACCCAAAAGACACACAAAATATGGTTGAAGGGTCCAATGAGAACCTTCAAAGTAGAGAAAACACAGAATGGGGGTTACCAGATCCCTACAAAGAATCAAAACTTTCCAAAACTCATAAAAGAACCATGACAATGACTCCACAAAGAATGCCTGAGGCAAAAAAAAAAGATCCCACCACTAGGAGAGGGGAACAGAATGTACATACCAGTCTGTGGGCTGGTCAGCGGTGGACTGGGGCAGACATCAGCAGACCCCGCCCACCAACGCAAGTTATTCATGACAGCACAGAAGTGCCCCGTAGTTCCGCACAACTCCAAGGACTATCCAACATGACCAAACGGAAGAGTTCCTCTCAAAGAATCTCAAGGAAATGACAGTTCATGAACTGATCGTAAAGGATTTAAACAATATAACAGAAACTGAAATCAGAGTAATAGTCATAAAACTAATCGCTGGGCTTATAAACAGTATACAAGACACCAGAGAGTCTACTGTTACAGAGATCAAGGGACTAAGGAACATACTGGAGGACCTAAAAAATGTTATAAACGAGCTGAAAAATAAAATGGAGAAAACCACAACTCGGATTGAAGATGCAGAGGAGAGAATAGGAGAACTGGAAGAAAAATTTATGGAAAAAGAGGAAGCAGAGAAAAAAGAGATAAAAAGAATCCAGGGGTATGGGGCGAAAATTAGAGAACTGATGCACTGAAGAGAAATAATCTACACATAAGTGGTATTCCAGAGAAGAGAGAAGGAAAGGTGATGAAGGTGTACTTAAAATAATAGTTGAGAACTTCCCAGATCTGGGGAAGGAAAAAGGCATTGAAATCCAAGAGGCACAGAGAACTCCCTTCAGACGTAACTTGAATCCATCTGCACGACATATAATGAAACTGACAAAATAACAAGGATAAAGAGAATATTCTGAAGGCCGTTGGGGATAAACGTGCCCTAACATATAAAGGGACACCGATAAGACTCGTGATGGATCCCTCTACTGAAACATGGCAGGCCAGAAAAGATTGGCAGGAGATCTTCAACGTGATGAACAGAAAAAAATATCCAGCCAAGAATCCTTTATCCAGGAAATCTCTGATTTAGAATGGGAGAGAGAAAGTTCTTTCCAAACAAAACGGAAGGAATTCATCACCACTAAACCAGTCCTACAAAAGATACTAAGGGGGATCCTGTGAGACAAAGTACCAGAGACATTGCTACAAGCACGAAACTTACAGACATCACAATGACTCTACACTCATATCTTTCTACAACACTGAATGTAAATGGACTAAAAGCGCCAACCAAAAGACATAAGGTATCAGAATGGATAGAAAAACGAGACCCAATTATTTGCTGTTTACAAGAGACTCATTTTAGACATGAGGACACCTTCAGATTGAAAGTGAAGGGATGAAAAACTATCATGCTACTGGAAGTCAAAAGAAAGCTGGAGTAACCATACTTAGGCAAACTGGACTCTAAATTAAAGGCTGTAACTAAAGAAGGAAATTTTATAATAATTACAGGGTCTATCCATCAGGAAGAGCTAACAATTATAAATGTCTATGCGCCGAATACGGGAGCCCCCAAATATATAAAACAATTACAAACATAAGCAACCTTACTGATAGAAAGTAGTAATTGCAAAAGACTTTAATACCCCACTTGCAGAAGTGGATACATCATCTAGACACACGGTCAATAAAGAAAAAAGGGCCATGAATGATACATTGGATCAGATGGATTTGACAGATATATTTAGAACTCTGCATCCCAAAGCAACAGAATATACTTTCTTCTCAAGTGCACATGGAATATTCTCCAAGATAGATCACATTCTTGGTCACAAAAGAGTCCTTCTTAAGTATAAAAGAACTGCGATCACACCATGCATATTTTCAGACCACAATGCTATGAAGCTTGAAATCAACAAAAGGAAATCTGGAAAACCTCCAAAAACATGGAGGTTAAAGAACACCCTACTAAAGAAAGAATGGGTCAACCACGTAGGGAAGTATTTAAAAATATATAAAAACAAATGAAAACGAAAACACAACAATCCAAACACTTTGGGATGCAGAGAAGACACTCCTGAGAGGAAATACATTGCAAACCAGGACTATCTCAAGAATAAAGAAAAATCCCAAATAGAAAATCTAACAGAACACCTAAATAAAATACAGGCAGAACAGCAAAGACAGCGTAAACCCAGCAGAAAAAGAGAAATAAAGGTCCGAGCATAAATAAACAATATAGACAATTAACAATATAGAATTTAAAAAATGTAGAGCATATCACAACACGAGTTGTTTTTTTGAAAAAAAACAAACATTGACAAACCTCTAGCCAGGCTTCCCAAAAAGAAAAGGGAGACGACCCAAGTAGATAAAATTATGAATGAAAATGGAATTATTACAACCAATACTTCAGAAATACAAGCAATTATCAGGGAATCATATGAAAAATTATATGCCAACAAACTGGACAACCCAGAAGAAATGGACAAATTCCTAGACACCCACACACTTTCAAAACTCAGAAAGAAATAGAAAACTTGAACAGACCCGTAACCAGCGAAGAAATTAAATCAGTCATCAAAAATCTCCCAATAAGAGTCCAAGACCAGATGGCTTCCCAGGGGAATTCTACCAAGGGTTGAAAGCAGAGATAATACTTATCCTTCTCAAGCTATTCCACAAAATAGAAAGGGAAAGAAAACTTCCAGACTCATTCTATGAAGCCAGTATTACTTTGACAGAGAACCAGTAAAAAAAGAGAACAGGCCAATAACCCTTATGACTATGGATGCAAAAATTCTCAATAGGATACTAGCAAATCGAATTCAAGAGCATATAAAAAGAATGATTCACCATGATCAAGTGGGATTCATTCCTGGGATGCAGGTCGGGTTCAACATTCACAAATAAAAGTGATACATCACGTTAATGAAAGAAAAGATAAGAACCATATGATCCTATCAATCGATGCAGAAAAAGCATTTGACAAAATTCAGCATCGTTTCTTAATAAAAACCCTCGAGAAATGCGGGATAGAAAGAACATACTTAAAAATCATAAACGCCGTTTATGATAAGCCCACAGTTAACATCATCCTCAATGGGGGGAAAACTGAGAGCTTTTTCCCTGAGATCCGGAACACGACAGGGATGTCCACTCTCACCGCTGTCGTTTAACATAGTGTTGGAAGTCCAAGCAACATCAATCAGACAACAAAAGGAAATCAAAGGCATCAAAATTGACAAAGATGAAGTTAAGCTTTCAATTTTTCCAGATGACATGATATTATACATGGAAATTCCAATAGACTCCACCAAAAGTCTACCAGAATGGTAAATGAATTCAGCAAAGTTGCAGGATACAAAATCTATGTACAGAAAGCAGTTGTATTCCTAAGCAATAATAATGAAGCAACAAAAGACAAAAAAACTGATCCCATTCACAATTGAACGAAGAAGCATAAAATACCTAGGAATCAATCTAACCAAAGATGTAAAAGATCTGTATGCTGAAAACTATAGAAAGCTTATGAAGGAAAGGGAAGAAGATACAAAGAAATGGAAAAACATTCCGTGCTCATGGGTCGGAAGAATATTTTCAAAATGTCAATACTACCCAAAGCTATCTACACATTCAAAGCAATCCCAATCAAAATTGCACCAGAATTCTTCTCGAAGTTAGAACAAGCAATTCTAAAATTCATATGGAACCAATAAAGCCCCGAATAGCCAAAGTAATTTCGAAGAAGTCCAAAGCAGGAGGCATCACAATCGCAGTCTTTAGCCTCTACTACAAAACTATAATCATCAAGACAGCCTAGTGTTGCCAAAAAAGAGACCCATACACCAAAGGAATAGAATTGAAACCCACAAAAATATGGCCAATCCATCTTTAACAAAGGAGGAAGGAATATCCAAGGAAAAAAGACAGTCTGGTTAACAAATGTGGCAGGGCAAACAGGGCAGTAAGATGCAGAAGGTAAGAACTAGACCACTTTCTCAAAACATTCACAAAAAGAAATTCAAAATGGAAAAAAGACCTGAATGTTGGACAGGAAATCATGGCAACCCTAGCGAAGAAAACAGGAAAAGACCATTCTGACTTCAGCTGCAACCATTTCTTACTTGACACATCCCCAAAGGCAAAGGATTTAAAAGCACAAATGAACTATTGGGACCTCATGAAGATAAAAACTTCACAGCAAATAAAAGGCAACCAACGGAATCGGAAAAGATATTTGCAAATGACATATCGGACAAAGGGCTGCTATCCAAAATCTATAAAGAGCTCACCAAATTTCGCTTCGAGAAGCAAATAATCCAGTGTAGAATTTGGCACAAAACATGAATAGACATTTCTCTAACGAAGAAATCCTGATGGCCAGCAGGCACATGAAAAGATGCTTAATGTTGCTCCTCATCAGGGAAATACAAATAAAAACGACACTCGGATATCACCTCCGTCTGTTGGAGTGGCAAAATAAACAATTCAGGAGACTATAGATGCTGGCGAGGATTTGGTGAAACAGGAGCCCTCGTGCACCGTTGGTGGGAATGCAAACTGCTGCAACAACTCTGGAAAACATTGTCAAGTTTCCTCCAAAATTAAAAATAAATCTGAACTATGACACAGCAGTAGCACTGCTAGGAATTTACCCAAGGAATACAGGAGTACTGATGCATAGGGACCCCTGTACCCCAATATTAATAACACCACTCTCAATAGCCAAATTGTGGAAAGAGCCTGAATGTCCAACTGATCAATTGATAAAGAAACTGTGGTTTACATACACAATGGAGTACTACTTTGCAATGAGAATAAAATATGGACCATGGTAGCAATGTGGATGGAACTGGAGAGTGTTAGGGTAAGTGAAAGACAGATACGATATGTGTTCACTCTTATGTGAATCCGGAGAAACTTAAAAGGGACCCATGAAGAAAGCGTAGGATAAAAAAAGAGGTTAGAGTGGGACAGAGCCAAAGCATGAGACTCTTACAAACTGAAAAATAACAGGGTGGATGGGGGGTGGGAGGGAGGGGAGGGTAGGCAATGGGTATTCAGGAGGGCATGTGTTGGGTTGAGCATGGGTGTTGTATGGAACGAAATCTGACAATAAATTTCATATTAAAAGAAAATCAGGATAATATATCATTTCTGGAAAATAGTCCATGTTTTCATTTATTTATTTTTCGTAAGCTCTATACCCAACGTGGGGCTCAAACTTGTGACCCTGAGATCGAGTCCCAAGCTCCACCGATTGAGCCCGACAAGCACCCCTGTCCTTCTCTTATCCAATTCTAATATCTTGAGATTTAAGTCGTTGACTTCACTCTGAAAAGCAGTGAGTCTTACTTGCAGCCAACTGCAAGCAGCACACATCGGAAAAAAAACGAGAGGTGAAAAAAATGGGGATGATGCCTGCCTTTTGAAAAGCATTCCAATCTCAAAGTAATACCGAAAAGAGATCTCACCTTGTTAACGGATTTTGTTTCGGCGATGTTACCGGTTATAATCGAGATACAAAAAGTAACCGCCATGAAAATGACATTCCCATCATGGGACCCAGGAGGAAAGGCGGGCCCCACATTGCAGAGGGCGGCCACCCTCTGGACCCGCTTGGCTTCCACCTCGCGCAGCGTCGTAGCCTTCCTCAGGGTCTGTTGCAGCTTCTGCTCCACCAACTCCAGGGTCTCTTGCAACTGGCGGTTTTGATCTGCAGTCTAGGAAATGAAAACAAAGCATCAAAATGTAGCAAGTTCTCTCTCCTTTTCCATTTTGAATAAAGTGAAACAAATTCTCAATGCAAAGATCTATTGTAAGTTCTGACCGAAGCCAATGTTTTTGGTAAGTGTTTCAGAATAAACATTTCCTTTCTACAAGGAGTCACCCATGGCCTTGGGCCTCATTTCACTGTGCAAAACTTGTCTTGCCAAAGTATTTGCTCTGCTTCAGTATCTTCAGAGAAGTCTTTTAAAAGACAAAATTCCCACAAATTAAAGAAAACCCATCTTCTGGAGGAGCTTTCTCGTTCTTCCTGACAAGTTAACGAGAGAAAGGTCCGGTCTTACATAATTATAGACTCTTGTCTTAGGGCTCACTACATAGGGCATTCTGAGGTGGGCACAACGGCCAGCACAGAGGTTCGGAGAGCATGCCTGATGCCAGAGGAGTTATTTTTGCAAGTGTATGGTTATTCTACAAAAACACTCTCACTCTTGAAAAATAATTCAACCTGGAAAATTTAGACAAGAGATTTTTTTGTTAAAGGACTTTTAGGGACTCCGAGGTGGCTCAGTCAGTTAAGGTTTCACCTTCGGCCTAGGTTATAATCTCATAGCTCATGGGTTCAAGCCCCGCCTCGGGCTCTGTGTTGACAGCTCAGAACCTCGAGTACGTTTTGGATTCTGTGTGTCCCCCCCCTCCTTCTCTGGCCTCCCCTGATCATGCTCTCGCTCGGTCGCTCCCTCTCTCAAAAATAAATAAACATTAAAAATATCTAAAGTCCTTTTAAAAATTATGTATAAGGTGAGGTTCTTGCAAGGTTAACATTTAATCCCACAAAATTCTTCCTTCTGTTTGAGTTTAGCTTTGCGTGTGTATACTCACCGGATATCATGCCTTAAAACCCTCAAATAAATAAAATACTTGCTGTATACATCGTATTTCACGATCTGCCTTTTACAGTCATGATTTGGAACACCTTACGTGCTCTCAAACAGCATTCCTGAATGTCATTTTAATGGCTTCCTAATATTTCACTTTTATTGTCATTTTGTGTCTACTGACACATTTTATAAACACACCAGGCAAACTTTGTTTCCAAGAAGCTGGATGAGGTTTTCCTTTTTACTGCCGGATGACTTGAGACAACCAAGGAAGAGACGTGCGGCTTCCCAAAAGACAGGGTCTTGCATCCTCAAGCCAGACTATGCTTCTGCACCTGATATTCTCCCCGATCTCAAGTACTAACCAAAACGGTCGGCTGCCTACAAATTCCTGGCCCCTCACCGCTCTTTTGGAAAGAGTGCTAACAAGCAAAAGTGTAACGTGCAGTTAACACATAAGAAGGAATCAATGAGGGTAGCAACATAACATGCTTACATAACATCTGAAAGATTCCCATGACGTTGAAGTAACCCCGTTTTTCAACACAAGATTTTAACACCCTGAAAATTTTACACTGAGACTAGGTCCTTAACTTCATTTGTAATTAACAAAAGAGGAATGAAGTTCAATGCAACCAACGATGATGCAGAGAGCGTTTCTTTGCGATCTCGTTTTCAAGTTTATCCTTGAGGTCGTGCAGGCAAGTGGCTTCATGCTGTGCCCTGAGACAGTGCTTCTCAAAGGTAGTGATCCTCTGTTGCATGTCTTCCTTCTGGGCCATGGCCTACAGCAGGTATTTCAGAGGAAAGACAGGGAAAGAATTAGTGTACGACACATTAACATACTCCAGACAGAAAAACAGGGTGAAATCCTAATTTACAAAAGGAAAGGAGCATCCTCGGGGCACCTGGGTGGCTCAGCCGGTGACGCTTTGTGAGTTGGGGCCCCGTGTAAGGCTCAGCGCAGACAATGCGGAAGCTTCTTGGGATTTTGACCACTCAGTTAACCAGGCTTATTCTTTCCGATGTGTTCAAAGACAAACGAATAATATAATCTCCCGGACATAAAATCTCCTCCCTCGTTGCCTCCGGACACAAGTGAGGTTTCCACAGTACAGGGCCTTCCATCTGGAGGCACACACCAGAAGACAACCATCATTTTTCCGGGAAAAGGGTGGATGAAATCTCACCCAATTACCACAAAGTTGAAGCAGTGGTGTTAACAAATGGAAACCAAACTCAACCTTTCATATAATTGGTAGTCATCTGTAGCTTAGCCTGTAACAAAACTGTATCACATGGTATCTGACACTGCAAATGGAACAAGAACATTCTGCCCTGCTTTTCTTGTCCACCACCCGAAAGATTCCTCTTCCAGCCTTCTGTTTACTAGGCAATTTATGTCAGCAGTCTCAAGAGTGAAAGTGATGAGTCTTAAGAAATGATTGAATTCTCCGCATATTGAACTCAGCTGCGGGGTTTCCACCCATCTTGGCCAAACAACTCCACTGAAAGGGTTATATAATTTCTGCAAATACTTTTGTTTTAAATTCTTACATGACCTCACCTACACTAAGGTACTAAACAGACTGCATGTGTACATACACGAGGGTCTGAGACGGTCTTCCTGAGTTGGCATTGCTGGGCTGGGGGTGAGGTGTGCGGGGACTGTCCACAAAGGGCAGCTCACAGTGACAGGAGGAGGCACAGGGAAACCATCCTACCCTTACTAGTTTCTGTGACAATGATCAGATTCCCATCGACGACCACACGTGCAGAAGCGGCCGCACTCCTCCATGACCTTACACCAGGACCAGCGGGCTGCCCCTCGCTCACTCTGACCGCCACGACCAGGAGCACGGAACCCCTGGGAGGAGGGCAGGGCGGCAGAGGCAGCCGTGACGGCCCCTCGGCAGAGCCGCCCTCTCACGGTCGTGCCCCCGTAAGCGAGTTGAGACCAACACGCTGGTTCCTACGTGCCGAGTGTGTTCCCAACACGGACCGAGAGCACGGCATGGGCCAAGCTCAGATGGCCCACACTCCACACCCGATGGCACTCCGCCACCTGCCCCCCAGGCCTCAGCAGGGGAGAGCCCAGGGAGGACAGATTCAACCACGCAGATGGAGAGACGGCCCGCCCAAGCCCCGGAGTAACGTTCCGTTCTGCTGCTACTTCTATCAAACTCCACAAGTTCAAACCCGTGGGAAATGAAGGACACACTGGGCAAAGACCGAACAAAACACCCCACGTTTAACTCGATGACGGCGTGGCCATTTCAAATGCCACCGACTTCACGGACATCTCGCTGCAACTTGGTGTTCTTTTCTTCAGAAATGAAGAGGTCCTTCCCTGAGGTGTCTAGGTTCTCTTCCAGCTTGACCACGAGACTGGAGAGGAGAGCCAGGCGCTCTTTCCTCTAGCTCTTCACCTTTGAAAGCCAGAAAGGGAAACAAGGGACGGGCCCCACCGCTAGTCTTGTTTAAAAAACAAGGGAAAAAAAGAAACCCCTCCAATCAAATCCTGTGATGACATCTGGAGCTGAACTCTGAATGTGGCCTTTATATCTTCAACGAAACTATACCCCTTTGTGCCACAAGTAACTGCTCCTCACTTGGAAACAAAGGGATTGAGTTTGTTCTCAGAAGACTTTCGTTAGTCTTTACTGTAGAGTTACCCTAAGGTCCCCTTCGCCTCATATAACATGAGGGAATACTGGTAAGCTCTTTCTCGCTTGCTTTTTTTCACACAGTTGCTTGTTAACAGCTTTCAATTTTACATTGGAGAGAAAACTTCCCCGGAAAAAAGTACACTATGAAATTTGTACCAGCCAATCGATATGCACAACATTTCCACCAACCGCTGTTTTTTAACCATAGAGGTCTGACAAGAATTCAAAGAAGCTTAAAAGGAAACTCCAGTTACACAAACACGCAATGTGTGCCTGATCACACACATCATGTGCACAAGTCAAGAACCGCTGTGGCTAGTCACACCGTTTCTTCCTCCGTTTTGTGGCTCCTGAACATAGAATCCAGGGCCATGAGCATCTCCGGCTAACTGGACAGGCCAGCCTGAGACGTCGCCTGTTGCCTCACCACCGTCATCCGGAGAGATCTCTCGTGCCTGGAGACAAGGAACTCCAAATGTTCTAGCAGCAGCTAGCGGGAGAGGCAAAAAGAATCCGTGTTTCAAGAACACTTTCAATTCCGGGCCTTAAGTTCACCAAATGCAAAACCAAGTCTGAATCCTTTAAATTCAATTCCGAGGTAGGGAGCTGCCCAAGCAATTGTGTTAAAATAGCCTTACTTTTCCTCACAGATCAAACAAGGTCTGAGAAAAATGGGTCCCATCCAACTCCACTGGGACATGTGGACCAAGGGAGAGAATGGTGTCCTGTGTGTAAATACACTGGCACGGCGCCTACTGACCCTGGTCTTATTTCTCTCTGCCTTCATTTCTGTGGTTTCCTCTCTCTGTAAGAGCTCCTCCTTGCAGATGGTGAGCTATCAGTGAGTCCTGCAAACTCCTGGGGTTGGAAACGGGATAAAAGTGGAGAAACAGAGGGGGTCGTTAGCCAGAGCGCACCTGGCTTCCGTGGTTCTCCAGAGTCCACTCACCCTACTCCAATCACCCACAACCTTCAAGTAGCACACACACATAAGTCCCTTCCTCACCAATCACAGGAGTTCCAGGGATTTTTGTAGGAACTGAGACTCAATGGGACAGAGATATTTTCAGGTGCCTTGCAGGTCTATGACAGAGGAAATCTGCTGTTGCCCACTCCCAGCCTCTGGCCCCGTCTGGCAAGCATGTTTGTGGAGCGGCAATGGGGAAAGGCACCGGGACTCAAAAGCTGCTGACAGCCTGAATAACTGGCTCAAAGTCAACCATACAGAATGGACTCTTCAAAAATGATAGTACGACTCGACGAAAGGAAGAGTTTAAGACTTATTTCCTTAGTCAAGCAGGAAACTTTCTGGCAGAAGGATTTCTGAGAGATGCCAGGGCCTACAACACCGCGTGGGGTTTTTCTTCCGTCAATACTGTGCGCCCACCCAGGACATGGCATACATGTGGGCTCCAAGGAGGTGTACGCACACTCTCCAGTCAATCGAGCGCAGAGACTGATGCAAGGCTCAATCCGTGAGCCATGACATCATGAACTGAGCTGAAACCAAGAGTCAGACGCTTAACTTCCTGAGCCACCCAGGCGCCCCAGAGGTTTTTTCCGCTATAGGACAAATGGAATAAAGTTTCTCTTAACTGAAATTCCAAATAAAGAGTGGTTGACTTCGGCAATTCTAGAAAATCTGTGTATAAACAGGTGACATTCTTCAAGGTCCTTCATAAATTAACCCTTTACAAATCAATGGGAATTCTGCCACAGAACTGAACACGTTCCTTGAAATCTGACTTGACAAGGTGAACCCACAGAAGCCTTTCTGACCCTTGATGTAGAACTGTGCAAACCCATTTCCATGTGGAGATATTGTTCCAATAAATTCATTGGAAACTTTTCTGGAGATGTGTGACATTTGGAAAGGCTGGCAGATGAGCTGAGCAGCTTCGAAATATCAAAAAATAGTAACTAAAAGGGAGGTCTCAATCCATGAAATATACGCAGATACTAAGCTATTATAGCATTTCATACCCGAAAACATATAAAAAACTAACAAGATAAAACTTACCAAAACTTGTGCATTGAAACAGACAATACCCACAAGATGCCATTTGCAGTCAAGAGAAAGGCAAACAAAAGTGGAAATTCAGGATTAAGTCCTAATCGCATAAAATGAGCTGTAGCAGACGCTGTCCTCTGGGGAAAGTGTGCACCACCTCCTGTTGCTATTGAGGTCACGTCAAGTGTTGCACGAATCTGCTAATCAGCTCTTGGTAAGCCCTTCACTTCTCCAGTAAATCAAGCACCACAGGAAACGTGATATCTCATGGTTCCTGGGTAATTGTCACCGTGTTAAGCGTAATACCATGAACCATGGATTACACCCTGGGACCCGTCTGATGTGTCCGTAAGGATGCTGGACGTGCTCCCGAGATGCAGAGAAGAGTCATGTTATGACAAGAAAAGGCTGAATGGCCTGACATGTACTGAGGCCCACAGCTGCAGCTGCCAGCCGGCCAGCGTGAAAGAAAGGGAAATTCTCGAAGCTCTCGCTGCGGCTATCCCAGCACCTGAAAAACCTGGGGCTTTTTGTGAGACATCTTTTTGTCTCATGTTGAAGATGTGGCATCTCTATGGGGGTACTAATGTTATGAGACGGGCACACGTGCAATCTCGACTCAAACGGAAAGACAAGTCCTGACATCACAAGTTAAGGCAGAAGGAAGGGAATGACCAAAAACTGGAATATTTCAATGCAGGCACAGGATAGCTTGGTGATTTTAGAAAGGGGTTTGGCTTTTAGAATGGTCAAGACGGATAGGAAGAGCAGCTTCTACCACGAAGAGGAAGTACACGGTTTCCCAGACGCCCAAGAGGTGATTGCAGAGAAGGAACTACAATCCACCACATGTCAACCACTCCAACACAAACAGTGAAAAACCCACGAAAATCAGTTGAGGAGACCATGGCTGCCTGCACAGGTTTTTCATGCAGAAGGAGGGGCCCTGTCGGGGGGAAAATGCCACAAAGGACATTTATTCACGAAAAAGACAAGTGAGCACAATGATGTTGGGTAGGAAGGGGTGAAGCAGCTACCGTCTGAGCGGACACAGGCTGGGTATGATCAGGGCGACTGGCCCTGTGTAGGAAGCTCACCCCAGGGTCCTGAAGGCAACAAGTGCCAGTGGCCAGTGGTCTGGCTGCACAACTAGAGCCCTTTCCCTGGACCAGTTCCATCCCGGCTCTGTCCCTCAACTCAGGAAGTACGCTGAAAGCAAGGGACTGTCCTTTAAATTTCCACTGACACTGGACAATGTCCTGGCCACCCAGAACCCCACGGGTCACCATCAAACGTGTCTTGGCAGCTCACTCGCTCTGGAGGGCAGCAAGTCTAAGTACACCAGCGGAGAAGGGGCCACGAGGACATGTGAAGCTCATGACAAATGCCATTTACAAGAAGGACGGTCATTGCTACCAAAGAGAACAACCTCAGATGAAATATATGAAAGGAAGATTCCGAGGGATGTTTTTATAAACTCCGTCAAGGCCAACACAATAAAGAAATCCCTGCTACAGAAAACTGTCCAAATGACGTGGTCACAGGACCTATGTCACAGCCTATCTGGAAACTCAAGAATGAGACTCTGATTATGGTAAAAAAAAAAAAAAAAAAATACGAAAAAGGTTTGGGGGATGCAGAGATTCAAAATGTGTATCCTAAAGAAGGTCGAGTGCAGAGAAAAACCCAGAGGATGTCGCAGAAGACAGCACAGAGAGGAGATCTGGTGAAAACCCCAGAGGTCGAGGAAAGCTGAATGGAAGTGCCATCGCTGGAAAGCCTGCTGCCACCAGATGTGATCCGGCAGAGTCTCAGCTACTCTCCCACATGGACCATTCCATGACAAGGGCGCTGGGACTAAAGCCAGCCAGCCGTCTATGGAGACTTGAGCCAGGAAGGCCCTCCTGAAAAGTTGCAAAGACATTGCCCGCATCCACCACATACAGCCAGGCCCCGAGACCCAAAATTGCCCCATCCAGCGGGTCCTCCCCACCCCATGCAGGTCTGCACATCAGGACATTTGTGAGACCCACCCTCACTTTCCAGACAGCAAATCCTTACCAAGGAGCTCAGTGAATCTCTTCACCTGCCATGCACACGTCTGTGCGTGAAAATCGAGGGAGCATGCAGCCAGTCCACCCGAGACGCACGTGTGTCACTACCACCTAAGGGTTTTTCAGCAGGAACATCGTGTGTGAGACTTTTGTGCACTTGGACAACCTACCCACACACGGACATAAGGGACAAAAGATCTGATATAAAACGAATAATGTGTTTTCCATAAGTAGTCTTTCAAAAAATGACATTACCTTGTAGCATGCCTGTCTCTGTACCTGCCTGGAGAAAATGCCTCTCAGCCTACTCTCACAGGCCTTTTTTGTAATGCAACAATGTGTTCAGACTCTATTAGGAATATGGCTGTAAAATGCAGGCTAGAAAAGCTTTATAACAATTCATTCACCTCTGTATCTCCTAGGCCATGAGGTAGCAAGCGTACTGATTACATTAAGCAATCATGAAGTAGTCACTCTTCAATGTTAATGCATGATTACGCATGTAACAATGTAATTATACAGGAATCTTTCTAATTCCTCCATTTCTGATGACTAGTTCTGGAGATACACTTAAAAACAGCTTAGTGTGTAACCTAAGCCAACACTGATGCGAGTTCTGGTAGAAAATTTATCCTAGAAACAAAACGGAGAAAAAACTTAGGTATGAATACAGCACAGAGCTGTGAACCTGTTTTCTATGTAACTGTTTCCATAGCTTCCTCGACTCGGAGAATATGGTATATATGACATAAAACATACAAATGTTAATGAAATTTTTGTGTTTCTACTAAGGTTTCTGGACAACAGGAGAGTTTGAACACTTAAGATTTCTGGTGAGGAAGTTATACATGGATTTTCAATTGTGGGCAGGATTTAAAACCGGGAACCAAGTTTTTCTAGGATCAGTTGTAGTCATCCGTGGGGAAAAATGGAGAAAGCACTACCATCGTCAACAGAAAAAAGTAAAATAGAATTTTTTTATTTTAATTTTTTAAATGTTATTCTTTATTTCTTAGAGACAGAGACAAAGAGCAGCAAGGGAGGGGCGGAGTGAGGAGACAAGGAATTCAAAGCAGACTCCAGGCTCTGTGTTGTTAGCACAGAGCCAGACTCGGGGGTTACCTCGCCAACACAAAGTTCATGACCCGACCTGAAGTTGGCTGTTTAACCGACTGAGCCACCCAGGAACAGAATAGGAGTAATTTGGAGGTTCCTTGTACACAAAGCAAACCTGTTTCCCCAAAAGAGTTAGTTACTAAGTTGCTCAGCAAAAGCCAGCACAAAGGGCCAACAGGCAGGACACAGTTTCAGAAGAAAGGCCGTCTTCTCAGAGATCGTGGCGTATGGTACACGGATGGGGCAGGATGTCGGCATCTCTGCACAGCGGGAGGCGCTCCCAACACAGCCAAGCTGCTGAGAGGCGAGTGGGGCAGGTGCAGGGAGGACTGCAGGACTCGGTCCCTCCACGAGTCCACCCAAGTGAAGACAGGGTACAGATCTCCAGGGACCTCACACATGGCCTCTGAGACATGCAAGCTCCATGACAGAGTACCCAGGGACCAGCAGGGAGAGGGAAGAGCAGGAAAGAGGCAAAGCCATCTCCCTGGCTTCTGACCACCGGACCAGGTAGCAAGCTGCTACGTTCACAAGAGGAGGCAGAGATGTTTGCAGATTTGTGGCCCATGTGGAACTCAAAGAGCAGACAACCCACCCAGATGGAGCTTCACTATGAGGCGGTCGGAAAGGTGTCCAAGAGACAGAGGGGGGTGGATGAAGAAGAATTCAGGACAGCCGAACCTCCCAAGAAGAATCTCCTCCCCGATTCTGAGTGACTCAGACTCGTGACAAAATCAGCCATCCTGCAGCAGCACTGTGCACACGTTCCCCCTATTCCACCAAACCACACACTCCCATGCCCTTCTATTGCTCTCCGTATAACCACATACGTCTTTGGGTGAGGTACCTGCAGCACATAGTGTTCAGCACCTAGAACAGTACCTGCCATGCACTCAATAAACAGGTGAACACTTTAGTGTACGCCTTGTACTCACCCAGGTAACTATTACACACATTGCTTTTCAATATTACGTGGTTCTGTGTAGGGTAGAAAGACACAAACTGTCCTGTGCTTTATGTGATGGGTGATATGAGGCGGTTGTACCTGTTGCCTAAAGCACGAATCTTATAGCTCAACCCACACAATAGGAGCCACACTACCCAATGGCGTCTACCCTGCTTCCAGTCGTGTCACCCCCCAACACACTATCCACACAGTAACAGCACCAGCTTTTAAAAATTTTAACATCATGTCAGTCCTTTCCCCTGAGGACACAATGACCCAAGGCCCTTCTCTGAATACCAAATTCCTTACGGGGAAGTTTCTGCCCAACACCAGCGGCCTGGTGCCTCACTTGACTCCACTTCCCCTTCCATAGCTTAAAACAAAGCCACGTTTCTCCTTGATTCTGGCTTTTGGCCCCAGAGACTGCTTGGAGAATGTTCTGTTAGACTCAGATGCTGATGGACCTCTCCAGAAAAAGCCTTTCCTGAACGGCAGTGCGCAAGTAAGCAATTCCTCCTAACTGCGTCATTCTTTCAGATAAACTCAGATGTGCCTCCACCTTCGACTCCGAGGAACACAGATGCCAGATCCCAACTACCACAATGGTGCAGGGTCATAAAGGGGCTCAACAAGGGTGCCTAGTTGTGTCTGTGCAGATGATGCAGGTGCACCAACCCAGAAACCCTTGTTGTCGGGGTTGCACTGTACAGTTGAGGGGCAATTCATCCCGATTCTGCTTCAGTTTCTGGGTCTCCCGTCCTCTGCCCTTTTGTCCGTACTTCCTCTCTCTCAAAAGTAAATAAATATTACCAAAAAAATTTTTAAAAAGCCAAAACTGATCAAACACTCACAGAATAAGTGTCACCCCATCCACCTCCTCGTCCTGCTTTGCCACATCCAGCCCGTCCCTGCAATGCTTGCCCTGGGCAAGCACATGAAAGGGGAGGAAGGCAGCGGCGGTGGGGTGGGGGGGCCTGAGACACAACATCACCACTCAATGGACGCTGGCTGAGGATGAGCAAACTGACCATTTTAGAACGACGGGTACTAGGCAAGGATTACAGGGTTTCGTTTTCTCCTGCAACAAATGCTGTTGAGCAAAATGTTTACTATGACTTCTCTTTCTTCCCCACCTGTTCTTATACTTGTGAATATTCTGTTAGTCAACCTATCATGAACTGGGAAAGATGATTTCAATCTGAAGCATGTTGGCAGGCATCAAGGAGACACTGAGGTAGTCACAACTGGAAGGAATGAGACCCCAACAAAAGGGAAGCCCGCTGAGCCAACACTAATGTTCAGAGTCCTCTCTCTCTCTCAAGACATGTGAGGATTCTGAATTTCTTCAGGGATTTGAGGCAATATACCAATGAGCAGGAAAGGAAACAAAACAGACAAGCAGAAAATCACTGATAACCAACACTGTACAGCACAGGGAGGTACAGAAAATTACCCCGGCACTCGGCAAACACTGCCTGAGAAGCTGAGCCTTCAATAATCTCATTGTGCTGCGGAGAAAATACCTGGGCTTTTGGACCAAGTCCCAAAGAGGGGTCCTGGAAGACACTCCAGGCCTCGAGATGGACATCCTGGAGGACTACACGGGGGTGGTGAACATTTTGAGCCCCGTTCACACTGAACCTTACAAAGACAGAGGACCGGTGACAAGTCATTCAGGCCTGACTGAGCTCAATAACCATCACACTCAGTGTGTGTGGGATGAAAGGCTGAAGAAAAGCAAGCACACGAAGAGCCTCTATGCTTCTCCATAATGTCCAACACAAAATTTAAAAAAGAAATTAAGAAAAGAAAAAGAATAAATGAAAAGAAATGAAAAAAAGAAACAAAAGAAAGAAAAGAGAAAAGAAAAGGGATGCCTGGGTGGCTCAGTCGGTTAATCATCCCACTTTGGTTCGGGTCATGATTTCACGGTTTTATGATTTGATTCCCGTGTCGAACTCTGTGCTGACATTGAAAAGCATGGAGCCTGCTTTGGATTCTGTGTCTCCCTGTTTGTCTCCATCTCCCATGCTCAAGATTTGTCTCTACCTCTCTCTCAAAATAAATAATATTAAAAAAATCTATTTTAATAAAAAAGAAAAAAAAACAGGGAAAGGCACGAGCATAGCTCAGGTTACTCGTTTAGGTGACCAAAATTTGGTTTCGACCCAGGTTTGTGAGTGTGAGCCCTGTGTTGGTCTCTCTACTGATAGAATGGAGCCTCTCAAGAGTCTCTACGCTCCCCTCCCATCCTCTACCCCGACGCGTACTCTCACTCTCTTTCTGAAAAATAAATAAACATTTTAAAAAACAAGGTTTTACATCATATAGACGAAAAGAAGAAAGAACAGAAAGAGACCAAAGGGAGACACACCGACTGGAAATACGGGATGCAAAGGTCAACTGTCCAACAAGCCTACTTGACAAATGGGAAATTTTCAGAGAATCAAAACAGATTCTAAACCTAAAAATTATCAGAGCTAAAACTAAGAACTCTAGGCGCCTGAATGGCTCATTTGGTTAAGCATCTGACTTCAGGTCAGGTCGTGATCTCGTGATTCGGGAGTTTGAGCCCCGCGTTGGACTCTGTGCTGAGTGCTCAGAGCCTAGAACTTGCTTCGGTATCTGTGTCTAGCTCTCTGTTCTTCCCTTGCTCAAATTCTGTCTTTCCAACATAAATAAGAGTAAAAAAAAAATTTTAGTAAGATTAAGAACTATGGGGGTTAATATCAGACTAAACACAAGTGAAGAGAGCCACAGTGAACTGGAAGATAAGTATGTAAAAATTTATCTAGACCATACACAGAGAAAAAATCAATAGAGAAACCCAAAAGACACACAAAATATGGTTGAAGGGTCCAATGAGAACCTTCAAAGTAGAGAAAACACAGAATGGGGGTTACCAGATCCCTACAAAGAATCAAAACTTTCCAAAACTCATAAAAGAACCATGACAATGACTCCACAAAGAATGCCTGAGGCAAAAAAAAAAGATCCCACCACTAGGAGAGGGGAACAGAATGTACATACCAGTCTGTGGGCTGGTCAGCGGTGGACTGGGGCAGACATCAGCAGACCCCGCCCACCAACGCAAGTTATTCATGACAGCACAGAAGTGCCCCGTAGTTCCGCACAACTCCAAGGACTATCCAACATGACCAAACGGAAGAGTTCCTCTCAAAGAATCTCAAGGAAATGACAGTTCATGAACTGATCGTAAAGGATTTAAACAATATAACAGAAACTGAAATCAGAGTAATAGTCATAAAACTAATCGCTGGGCTTATAAACAGTATACAAGACACCAGAGAGTCTACTGTTACAGAGATCAAGGGACTAAGGAACATACTGGAGGACCTAAAAAATGTTATAAACGAGCTGAAAAATAAAATGGAGAAAACCACAACTCGGATTGAAGATGCAGAGGAGAGAATAGGAGAACTGGAAGAAAAATTTATGGAAAAAGAGGAAGCAGAGAAAAAAGAGATAAAAAGAATCCAGGGGTATGGGGCGAAAATTAGAGAACTGATGCACTGAAGAGAAATAATCTACACATAAGTGGTATTCCAGAGAAGAGAGAAGGAAAGGTGATGAAGGTGTACTTAAAATAATAGTTGAGAACTTCCCAGATCTGGGGAAGGAAAAAGGCATTGAAATCCAAGAGGCACAGAGAACTCCCTTCAGACGTAACTTGAATCCATCTGCACGACATATAATGAAACTGACAAAATAACAAGGATAAAGAGAATATTCTGAAGGCCGTTGGGGATAAACGTGCCCTAACATATAAAGGGACACCGATAAGACTCGTGATGGATCCCTCTACTGAAACATGGCAGGCCAGAAAAGATTGGCAGGAGATCTTCAACGTGATGAACAGAAAAAAATATCCAGCCAAGAATCCTTTATCCAGGAAATCTCTGATTTAGAATGGGAGAGAGAAAGTTCTTTCCAAACAAAACGGAAGGAATTCATCACCACTAAACCAGTCCTACAAAAGATACTAAGGGGGATCCTGTGAGACAAAGTACCAGAGACATTGCTACAAGCACGAAACTTACAGACATCACAATGACTCTACACTCATATCTTTCTACAACACTGAATGTAAATGGACTAAAAGCGCCAACCAAAAGACATAAGGTATCAGAATGGATAGAAAAACGAGACCCAATTATTTGCTGTTTACAAGAGACTCATTTTAGACATGAGGACACCTTCAGATTGAAAGTGAAGGGATGAAAAACTATCATGCTACTGGAAGTCAAAAGAAAGCTGGAGTAACCATACTTAGGCAAACTGGACTCTAAATTAAAGGCTGTAACTAAAGAAGGAAATTTTATAATAATTACAGGGTCTATCCATCAGGAAGAGCTAACAATTATAAATGTCTATGCGCCGAATACGGGAGCCCCCAAATATATAAAACAATTACAAACATAAGCAACCTTACTGATAGAAAGTAGTAATTGCAAAAGACTTTAATACCCCACTTGCAGAAGTGGATACATCATCTAGACACACGGTCAATAAAGAAAAAAGGGCCATGAATGATACATTGGATCAGATGGATTTGACAGATATATTTAGAACTCTGCATCCCAAAGCAACAGAATATACTTTCTTCTCAAGTGCACATGGAATATTCTCCAAGATAGATCACATTCTTGGTCACAAAAGAGTCCTTCTTAAGTATAAAAGAACTGCGATCACACCATGCATATTTTCAGACCACAATGCTATGAAGCTTGAAATCAACAAAAGGAAATCTGGAAAACCTCCAAAAACATGGAGGTTAAAGAACACCCTACTAAAGAAAGAATGGGTCAACCACGTAGGGAAGTATTTAAAAATATATAAAAACAAATGAAAACGAAAACACAACAATCCAAACACTTTGGGATGCAGAGAAGACACTCCTGAGAGGAAATACATTGCAAACCAGGACTATCTCAAGAATAAAGAAAAATCCCAAATAGAAAATCTAACAGAACACCTAAATAAAATACAGGCAGAACAGCAAAGACAGCGTAAACCCAGCAGAAAAAGAGAAATAAAGGTCCGAGCATAAATAAACAATATAGACAATTAACAATATAGAATTTAAAAAATGTAGAGCATATCACAACACGAGTTGTTTTTTTGAAAAAAAACAAACATTGACAAACCTCTAGCCAGGCTTCCCAAAAAGAAAAGGGAGACGACCCAAGTAGATAAAATTATGAATGAAAATGGAATTATTACAACCAATACTTCAGAAATACAAGCAATTATCAGGGAATCATATGAAAAATTATATGCCAACAAACTGGACAACCCAGAAGAAATGGACAAATTCCTAGACACCCACACACTTTCAAAACTCAGAAAGAAATAGAAAACTTGAACAGACCCGTAACCAGCGAAGAAATTAAATCAGTCATCAAAAATCTCCCAATAAGAGTCCAAGACCAGATGGCTTCCCAGGGGAATTCTACCAAGGGTTGAAAGCAGAGATAATACTTATCCTTCTCAAGCTATTCCACAAAATAGAAAGGGAAAGAAAACTTCCAGACTCATTCTATGAAGCCAGTATTACTTTGACAGAGAACCAGTAAAAAAAGAGAACAGGCCAATAACCCTTATGACTATGGATGCAAAAATTCTCAATAGGATACTAGCAAATCGAATTCAAGAGCATATAAAAAGAATGATTCACCATGATCAAGTGGGATTCATTCCTGGGATGCAGGTCGGGTTCAACATTCACAAATAAAAGTGATACATCACGTTAATGAAAGAAAAGATAAGAACCATATGATCCTATCAATCGATGCAGAAAAAGCATTTGACAAAATTCAGCATCGTTTCTTAATAAAAACCCTCGAGAAATGCGGGATAGAAAGAACATACTTAAAAATCATAAACGCCGTTTATGATAAGCCCACAGTTAACATCATCCTCAATGGGGGGAAAACTGAGAGCTTTTTCCCTGAGATCCGGAACACGACAGGGATGTCCACTCTCACCGCTGTCGTTTAACATAGTGTTGGAAGTCCAAGCAACATCAATCAGACAACAAAAGGAAATCAAAGGCATCAAAATTGACAAAGATGAAGTTAAGCTTTCAATTTTTCCAGATGACATGATATTATACATGGAAATTCCAATAGACTCCACCAAAAGTCTACCAGAATGGTAAATGAATTCAGCAAAGTTGCAGGATACAAAATCTATGTACAGAAAGCAGTTGTATTCCTAAGCAATAATAATGAAGCAACAAAAGACAAAAAAACTGATCCCATTCACAATTGAACGAAGAAGCATAAAATACCTAGGAATCAATCTAACCAAAGATGTAAAAGATCTGTATGCTGAAAACTATAGAAAGCTTATGAAGGAAAGGGAAGAAGATACAAAGAAATGGAAAAACGTTCCGTGCTCATGGGTCGGAAGAATATTTTCAAAATGTCAATACTACCCAAAGCTATCTACACATTCAAAGCAATCCCAATCAAAATTGCACCAGAATTCTTCTCGAAGTTAGAACAAGCAATTCTAAAATTCATATGGAACCAATAAAGCCCCGAATAGCCAAAGTAATTTCGAAGAAGTCCAAAGCAGGAGGCATCACAATCGCAGTCTTTAGCCTCTACTACAAAACTATAATCATCAAGACAGCCTAGTGTTGCCAAAAAAGAGACCCATACACCAAAGGAATAGAATTGAAACCCACAAAAATATGGCCAATCCATCTTTAACAAAGGAGGAAGGAATATCCAAGGAAAAAAGACAGTCTGGTTAACAAATGTGGCAGGGCAAACAGGGCAGTAAGATGCAGAAGGTAAGAACTAGACCACTTTCTCAAAACATTCACAAAAAGAAATTCAAAATGGAAAAAAGACCTGAATGTTGGACAGGAAATCATGGCAACCCTAGCGAAGAAAACAGGAAAAGACCATTCTGACTTCAGCTGCAACCATTTCTTACTTGACACATCCCCAAAGGCAAAGGATTTAAAAGCAAAAATGAACTATTGGGACCTCATGAAGATAAAAACTTCACAGCAAATAAAAGGCAACCAACGGAATCGGAAAAGATATTTGCAAATGACATATCGGACAAAGGGCTGCTATCCAAAATCTATAAAGAGCTCACCAAATTTCGCTTCGAGAAGCAAATAATCCAGTGTAGAATTTGGCACAAAACATGAATAGACATTTCTCTAACGAAGAAATCCTGATGGCCAGCAGGCACATGAAAAGATGCTTAATGTTGCTCCTCATCAGGGAAATACAAATAAAAACGACACTCGGATATCACCTCCGTCTGTTGGAGTGGCAAAATAAACAATTCAGGAGACTATAGATGCTGGCGAGGATTTGGTGAAACAGGAGCCCTCGTGCACCGTTGGTGGGAATGCAAACTGCTGCAACAACTCTGGAAAACATTGTCAAGTTTCCTCCAAAATTAAAAATAAATCTGAACTATGACACAGCAGTAGCACTGCTAGGAATTTACCCAAGGAATACAGGAGTACTGATGCATAGGGACCCCTGTACCCCAATATTAATAACACCACTCTCAATAGCCAAATTGTGGAAAGAGCCTGAATGTCCAACTGATCAATTGATAAAGAAACTGTGGTTTACATACACAATGGAGTACTACTTTGCAATGAGAATAAAATATGGACCATGGTAGCAATGTGGATGGAACTGGAGAGTGTTAGGGTAAGTGAAAGACAGATACGATATGTGTTCACTCTTATGTGAATCCGGAGAAACTTAAAAGGGACCCATGAAGAAAGCGTAGGATAAAAAAAGAGGTTAGAGTGGGACAGAGCCAAAGCATGAGACTCTTACAAACTGAAAAATAACAGGGTGGATGGGGGGTGGGAGGGAGGGGAGGGTAGGCAATGGGTATTCAGGAGGGCATGTGTTGGGTTGAGCATGGGTGTTGTATGGAACGAAATCTGACAATAAATTTCATATTAAAAGAAAATCAGGATAATATATCATTTCTGGAAAATAGTCCATGTTTTCATTTATTTATTTTTCGTAAGCTCTATACCCAACGTGGGGCTCAAACTTGTGACCCTGAGATCGAGTCCCAAGCTCCACCGATTGAGCCCGACAAGCACCCCTGTCCTTCTCTTATCCAATTCTAATATCTTGAGATTTAAGTCGTTGACTTCACTCTGAAAAAGCAGTGAGTCTTACTTGCAGCCAACTGCAAGCAGCACACATCGGAAAAAAAACGAGAGGTGAAAAAAATGGGGATGATGCCTGCCTTTTGAAAAGCATTCCAATCTCAAAGTAATACCGAAAAGAGATCTCACCTTGTTAACGGATTTTGTTTCGGCGATGTTACCGGTTATAATCGAGATACAAAAAGTAACCGCCATGAAAATGACATTCCCATCATGGGACCCAGGAGGAAAGGCGGGCCCCACATTGCAGAGGGCGGCCACCCTCTGGACCCGCTTGGCTTCCACCTCGCGCAGCGTCGTAGCCTTCCTCAGGGTCTGTTGCAGCTTCTGCTCCACCAACTCCAGGGTCTCTTGCAACTGGCGGTTTTGATCTGCAGTCTAGGAAATGAAAACAAAGCATCAAAATGTAGCAAGTTCTCTCTCCTTTTCCATTTTGAATAAAGTGAAACAAATTCTCAATGCAAAGATCTATTGTAAGTTCTGACCGAAGCCAATGTTTTTGGTAAGTGTTTCAGAATAAACATTTCCTTTCTACAAGGAGTCACCCATGGCCTTGGGCCTCATTTCACTGTGCAAAACTTGTCTTGCCAAAGTATTTGCTCTGCTTCAGTATCTTCAGAGAAGTCTTTTAAAAGACAAAATTCCCACAAATTAAAGAAAACCCATCTTCTGGAGGAGATTTCTCGTTCTTCCTGACAAGTTAACGAGAGAAAGGTCCGGTCTTACATAATTATAGACTCTTGTCTTAGGGCTCACTACATAGGGCATTCTGAGGTGGGCACAACGGCCAGCACAGAGGTTCGGAGAGCATGCCTGATGCCAGACGAGTTATTTTTGCAAGTGTATGGTTATTCTACAAAAACACTCTCACTCTTGAAAAATAATTCAACCTGGAAAATTTAGACAAGAGATTTTTTTGTTAAAGGACTTTTAGGGACTCCGAGGTGGCTCAGTCAGTTAAGGTTTCACCTTCGGCCTAGGTTATAATCTCATAGCTCATGGGTTCAAGCCCCGCCTCGGGCTCTGTGTTGACAGCTCAGAACCTCGAGTACGTTTTGGATTCTGTGTGTCCCTCCCTCCTTCTCTGGCCTCCCCTGATCATGCTCTCGCTCGGTCGCTCCCTCTCTCAAAAATAAATAAACATTAAAAATATCTAAAGTCCTTTTAAAAATTATGTATAAGGTGAGGTTCTTGCAAGGTTAACATTTAATCCCACAAAATTCTTCCTTCTGTTTGAGTTTAGCTTTGCGTGTGTATACTCACCGGATATCATGCCTTAAAACCCTCAAATAAATAAAATACTTGCTGTATACATCGTATTTCACGATCTGCCTTTTACAGTCATGATTTGGAACACCTTACGTGCTCTCAAACAGCATTCCTGAATGTCATTTTAATGGCTTCCTAATATTTCACTTTTATTGTCATTTTGTGTCTACTGACACATTTTATAAACACACCAGGCAAACTTTGTTTCCAAGAAGCTGGATGAGGTTTTCCTTTTTACTGCCGGATGACTTGAGACAACCAAGGAAGAGACGTGCGGCTTCCCAAAAGACAGGGTCTTGCATCCTCAAGCCAGACTATGCTTCTGCACCTGATATTCTCCCCGATCTCAAGTACTAACCAAAACGGTCGGCTGCCTACAAATTCCTGGCCCCTCACCGCTCTTTTGGAAAGAGTGCTAACAAGCAAAAGTGTAACGTGCAGTTAACACATAAGAAGGAATCAATGAGGGTAGCAACATAACATGCTTACATAACATCTGAAAGATTCCCATGACGTTGAAGTAACCCCGTTTTTCAACACAAGATTTTAACACCCTGAAAATTTTACACTGAGACTAGGTCCTTAACTTCATTTGTAATTAACAAAAGAGGAATGAAGTTCAATGCAACCAACGATGATGCAGAGAGCGTTTCTTTGCGATCTCGTTTTCAAGTTTATCCTTGAGGTCGTGCAGGCAAGTGGCTTCATGCTGTGCCCTGAGACAGTGCTTCTCAAAGGTAGTGATCCTCTGTTGCATGTCTTCCTTCTGGGCCATGGCCTACAGCAGGTATTTCAGAGGAAAGACAGGGAAAGAATTAGTGTACGACACATTAACATACTCCAGACAGAAAAACAGGGTGAAATCCTAATTTACAAAAGGAAAGGAGCATCCTCGGGGCACCTGGGTGGCTCAGCCGGTGACGCTTTGTGAGTTGGGGCCCCGTGTAAGGCTCAGCGCAGACAATGCGGAAGCTTCTTGGGATTTTGACCACTCAGTTAACCAGGCTTATTCTTTCCGATGTGTTCAAAGACAAACGAATAATATAATCTCCCGGACATAAAATCTCCTCCCTCGTTGCCTCCGGACACAAGTGAGGTTTCCACAGTACAGGGCCTTCCATCTGGAGGCACACACCAGAAGACAACCATCATTTTTCCGGGAAAAGGGTGGATGAAATCTCACCCAATTACCACAAAGTTGAAGCAGTGGTGTTAACAAATGGAAACCAAACTCAACCTTTCATATAATTGGTAGTCATCTGTAGCTTAGCCTGTAACAAAACTGTATCACATGGTATCTGACACTGCAAATGGAACAAGAACATTCTGCCCTGCTTTTCTTGTCCACCACCCGAAAGATTCCTCTTCCAGCCTTCTGTTTACTAGGCAATTTATGTCAGCAGTCTCAAGAGTGAAAGTGATGAGTCTTAAGAAATGATTGAATTCTCCGCATATTGAACTCAGCTGCGGGGTTTCCACCCATCTTGGCCAAACAACTCCACTGAAAGGGTTATATAATTTCTGCAAATACTTTTGTTTTAAATTCTTACATGACCTCACCTACACTAAGGTACTAAACAGACTGCATGTGTACATACACGAGGGTCTGAGACGGTCTTCCTGAGTTGGCATTGCTGGGCTGGGGGTGAGGTGTGCGGGGACTGTCCACAAAGGGCAGCTCACAGTGACAGGAGGAGGCACAGGGAAACCATCCTACCCTTACTAGTTTCTGTGACAATGATCAGATTCCCATCGACGACCACACGTGCAGAAGCGGCCGCACTCCTCCATGACCTTACACCAGGACCAGCGGGCTGCCCCTCGCTCACTCTGACCGCCACGACCAGGAGCACGGAACCCCTGGGAGGAGGGCAGGGCGGCAGAGGCAGCCGTGACGGCCCCTCGGCAGAGCCGCCCTCTCACGGTCGTGCCCCCGTAAGCGAGTTGAGACCAACACGCTGGTTCCTACGTGCCGAGTGTGTTCCCAACACGGACCGAGAGCACGGCATGGGCCAAGCTCAGATGGCCCACACTCCACACCCGATGGCACTCCGCCACCTGCCCCCCAGGCCTCAGCAGGGGAGAGCCCAGGGAGGACAGATTCAACCACGCAGATGGAGAGACGGCCCGCCCAAGCCCCGGAGTAACGTTCCGTTCTGCTGCTACTTCTATCAAACTCCACAAGTTCAAACCCGTGGGAAATGAAGGACACACTGGGCAAAGACCGAACAAAACACCCCACGTTTAACTCGATGACGGCGTGGCCATTTCAAATGCCACCGACTTCACGGACATCTCGCTGCAACTTGGTGTTCTTTTCTTCAGAAATGAAGAGGTCCTTCCCTGAGGTGTCTAGGTTCTCTTCCAGCTTGACCACGAGACTGGAGAGGAGAGCCAGGCGCTCTTTCCTCTAGCTCTTCACCTTTGAAAGCCAGAAAGGGAAACAAGGGACGGGCCCCACCGCTAGTCTTGTTTAAAAAACAAGGGAAAAAAAGAAACCCCTCCAATCAAATCCTGTGATGACATCTGGAGCTGAACTCTGAATGTGGCCTTTATATCTTCAACGAAACTATACCCCTTTGTGCCACAAGTAACTGCTCCTCACTTGGAAACAAAGGGATTGAGTTTGTTCTCAGAAGACTTTCGTTAGTCTTTACTGTAGAGTTACCCTAAGGTCCCCTTCGCCTCATATAACATGAGGGAATACTGGTAAGCTCTTTCTCGCTTGCTTTTTTTCACACAGTTGCTTGTTAACAGCTTTCAATTTTACATTGGAGAGAAAACTTCCCCGGAAAAAAGTACACTATGAAATTTGTACCAGCCAATCGATATGCACAACATTTCCACCAACCGCTGTTTTTTAACCATAGAGGTCTGACAAGAATTCAAAGAAGCTTAAAAGGAAACTCCAGTTACACAAACACGCAATGTGTGCCTGATCACACACATCATGTGCACAAGTCAAGAACCGCTGTGGCTAGTCACACCGTTTCTTCCTCCGTTTTGTGGCTCCTGAACATAGAATTCAGGGCCATGAGCATCTCCGGCTAACTGGACAGGCCAGCCTGAGACGTCGCCTGTTGCCTCACCACCGTCATCCGGAGAGATCTCTCGTGCCTGGAGACAAGGAACTCCAAATGTTCTAGCAGCAGCTAGCGGGAGAGGCAAAAAGAATCCGTGTTTCAAGAACACTTTCAATTCCGGGCCTTAAGTTCACCAAATGCAAAACCAAGTCTGAATCCTTTAAATTCAATTCCGAGGTAGGGAGCTGCCCAAGCAATTGTGTTAAAATAGCCTTACTTTTCCTCACAGATCAAACAAGGTCTGAGAAAAATGGGTCCCATCCAACTCCACTGGGACATGTGGACCAAGGGAGAGAATGGTGTCCTGTGTGTAAATACACTGGCACGGCGCCTACTGACCCTGGTCTTATTTCTCTCTGCCTTCATTTCTGTGGTTTCCTCTCTCTGTAAGAGCTCCTCCTTGCAGATGGTGAGCTATCAGTGAGTCCTGCAAACTCCTGGGGTTGGAAACGGGATAAAAGTGGAGAAACAGAGGGGGTCGTTAGCCAGAGCGCACCTGGCTTCCGTGGTTCTCCAGAGTCCACTCACCCTACTCCAATCACCCACAACCTTCAAGTAGCACACACACATAAGTCCCTTCCTCACCAATCACAGGAGTTCCAGGGATTTTTGTAGGAACTGAGACTCAATGGGACAGAGATATTTTCAGGTGCCTTGCAGGTCTATGACAGAGGAAATCTGCTGTTGCCCACTCCCAGCCTCTGGCCCCGTCTGGCAAGCATGTTTGTGGAGCGGCAATGGGGAAAGGCACCGGGACTCAAAAGCTGCTGACAGCCTGAATAACTGGCTCAAAGTCAACCATACAGAATGGACTCTTCAAAAATGATAGTACGACTCGACGAAAGGAAGAGTTTAAGACTTATTTCCTTAGTCAAGCAGGAAACTTTCTGGCAGAAGGATTTCTGAGAGATGCCAGGGCCTACAACACCGCGTGGGGTTTTTCTTCCGTCAATACTGTGCGCCCACCCAGGACATGGCATACATGTGGGCTCCAAGGAGGTGTACGCACACTCTCCAGTCAATCGAGCGCAGAGACTGATGCAAGGCTCAATCCGTGAGCCATGACATCATGAACTGAGCTGAAACCAAGAGTCAGACGCTTAACTTCCTGAGCCACCCAGGCGCCCCAGAGGTTTTTTCCGCTATAGGACAAATGGAATAAAGTTTCTCTTAACTGAAATTCCAAATAAAGAGTGGTTGACTTCGGCAATTCTAGAAAATCTGTGTATAAACAGGTGACCTTCTTCAAGGTCCTTCATAAATTAACCCTTTACAAATCAATGGGAATTCTGCCACAGAACTGAACACGTTCCTTGAAATCTGACTTGACAAGGTGAACCCACAGAAGCCTTTCTGACCCTTGATGTAGAACTGTGCAAACCCATTTCCATGTGGAGATATTGTTCCAATAAATTCATTGGAAACTTTTCTGGAGATGTGTGACATTTGGAAAGGCTGGCAGATGAGCTGAGCAGCTTCGAAATATCAAAAAATAGTAACTAAAAGGGAGGTCTCAATCCATGAAATATACGCAGATACTAAGCTATTATAGCATTTCATACCCGAAAACATATAAAAAACTAACAAGATAAAACTTACCAAAACTTGTGCATTGAAACAGACAATACCCACAAGATGCCATTTGCAGTCAAGAGAAAGGCAAACAAAAGTGGAAATTCAGGATTAAGTCCTAATCGCATAAAATGAGCTGTAGCAGACGCTGTCCTCTGGGGAAAGTGTGCACCACCTCCTGTTGCTATTGAGGTCACGTCAAGTGTTGCACGAATCTGCTAATCAGCTCTTGGTAAGCCCTTCACTTCTCCAGTAAATCAAGCACCACAGGAAACGTGATATCTCATGGTTCCTGGGTAATTGTCACCGTGTTAAGCGTAATACCATGAACCATGGATTACACCCTGGGACCCGTCTGATGTGTCCGTAAGGATGCTGGACGTGCTCCCGAGATGCAGAGAAGAGTCATGTTATGACAAGAAAAGGCTGAATGGCCTGACATGTACTGAGGCCCACAGCTGCAGCTGCCAGCCGGCCAGCGTGAAAGAAAGGGAAATTCTCGAAGCTCTCGCTGCGGCTATCCCAGCACCTGAAAAACCTGGGGCTTTTTGTGAGACATCTTTTTGTCTCATGTTGAAGATGTGGCATCTCTATGGGGGTACTAATGTTATGAGACGGGCACACGTGCAATCTCGACTCAAACGGAAAGACAAGTCCTGACATCACAAGTTAAGGCAGAAGGAAGGGAATGACCAAAAACTGGAATATTTCAATGCAGGCACAGGATAGCTTGGTGATTTTAGAAAGGGGTTTGGCTTTTAGAATGGTCAAGACGGATAGGAAGAGCAGCTTCTACCACGAAGAGGAAGTACACGGTTTCCCAGACGCCCAAGAGGTGATTGCAGAGAAGGAACTACAATCCACCACATGTCAACCACTCCAACACAAACAGTGAAAAACCCACGAAAATCAGTTGAGGAGACCATGGCTGCCTGCACAGGTTTTTCATGCAGAAGGAGGGGCCCTGTCGGGGGGAAAATGCCACAAAGGACATTTATTCACGAAAAAGACAAGTGAGCACAATGATGTTGGGTAGGAAGGGGTGAAGCAGCTACCGTCTGAGCGGACACAGGCTGGGTATGATCAGGGCGACTGGCCCTGTGTAGGAAGCTCACCCCAGGGTCCTGAAGGCAACAAGTGCCAGTGGCCAGTGGTCTGGCTGCACAACTAGAGCCCTTTCCCTGGACCAGTTCCATCCCGGCTCTGTCCCTCAACTCAGGAAGTACGCTGAAAGCAAGGGACTGTCCTTTAAATTTCCACTGACACTGGACAATGTCCTGGCCACCCAGAACCCCACGGGTCACCATCAAACGTGTCTTGGCAGCTCACTCGCTCTGGAGGGCAGCAAGTCTAAGTACACCAGCGGAGAAGGGGCCACGAGGACATGTGAAGCTCATGACAAATGCCATTTACAAGAAGGACGGTCATTGCTACCAAAGAGAACAACCTCAGATGAAATATATGAAAGGAAGATTCCGAGGGATGTTTTTATAAACTCCGTCAAGGCCAACACAATAAAGAAATCCCTGCTACAGAAAACTGTCCAAATGACGTGGTCACAGGACCTATGTCACAGCCTATCTGGAAACTCAAGAATGAGACTCTGATTATGGTAAAAAAAAAAAAAAAAAAAATACGAAAAAGGTTTGGGGGATGCAGAGATTCAAAATGTGTATCCTAAAGAAGGTCGAGTGCAGAGAAAAACCCAGAGGATGTCGCAGAAGACAGCACAGAGAGGAGATCTGGTGAAAACCCCAGAGGTCGAGGAAAGCTGAATGGAAGTGCCATCGCTGGAAAGCCTGCTGCCACCAGATGTGATCCGGCAGAGTCTCAGCTACTCTCCCACATGGACCATTCCATGACAAGGGCGCTGGGACTAAAGCCAGCCAGCCGTCTATGGAGACTTGAGCCAGGAAGGCCCTCCTGAAAAGTTGCAAAGACATTGCCCGCATCCACCACATACAGCCAGGCCCCGAGACCCAAAATTGCCCCATCCAGCGGGTCCTCCCCACCCCATGCAGGTCTGCACATCAGGACATTTGTGAGACCCACCCTCACTTTCCAGACAGCAAATCCTTACCAAGGAGCTCAGTGAATCTCTTCACCTGCCATGCACACGTCTGTGCGTGAAAATCGAGGGAGCATGCAGCCAGTCCACCCGAGACGCACGTGTGTCACTACCACCTAAGGGTTTTTCAGCAGGAACATCGTGTGTGAGACTTTTGTGCACTTGGACAACCTACCCACACACGGACATAAGGGACAAAAGATCTGATATAAAACGAATAATGTGTTTTCCATAAGTAGTCTTTCAAAAAATGACATTACCTTGTAGCATGCCTGTCTCTGTACCTGCCTGGAGAAAATGCCTCTCAGCCTACTCTCACAGGCCTTTTTTGTAATGCAACAATGTGTTCAGACTCTATTAGGAATATGGCTGTAAAATGCAGGCTAGAAAAGCTTTATAACAATTCATTCACCTCTGTATCTCCTAGGCCATGAGGTAGCAAGCGTACTGATTACATTAAGCAATCATGAAGTAGTCACTCTTCAATGTTAATGCATGATTACGCATGTAACAATGTAATTATACAGGAATCTTTCTAATTCCTCCATTTCTGATGACTAGTTCTGGAGATACACTTAAAAACAGCTTAGTGTGTAACCTAAGCCAACACTGATGCGAGTTCTGGTAGAAAATTTATCCTAGAAACAAAACGGAGAAAAAACTTAGGTATGAATACAGCACAGAGCTGTGAACCTGTTTTCTATGTAACTGTTTCCATAGCTTCCTCGACTCGGAGAATATGGTATATATGACATAAAACATACAAATGTTAATGAAATTTTTGTGTTTCTACTAAGGTTTCTGGACAACAGGAGAGTTTGAACACTTAAGATTTCTGGTGAGGAAGTTATACATGGATTTTCAATTGTGGGCAGGATTTAAAACCGGGAACCAAGTTTTTCTAGGATCAGTTGTAGTCATCCGTGGGGAAAAATGGAGAAAGCACTACCATCGTCAACAGAAAAAAGTAAAATAGAATTTTTTTATTTTAATTTTTTAAATGTTATTCTTTATTTCTTAGAGACAGAGACAAAGAGCAGCAAGGGAGGGGCGGAGTGAGAAGGAGACAAGGAATTCAAAGCAGACTCCAGGCTCTGTGTTGTTAGCACAGAGCCAGACTCGGGGGTTACCTCGCCAACACAAAGTTCATGACCCGACCTGAAGTTGGCTGTTTAACCGACTGAGCCACCCAGGAACAGAATAGGAGTAATTTGGAGGTTCCTTGTACACAAAGCAAACCTGTTTCCCCAAAAGAGTTAGTTACTAAGTTGCTCAGCAAAAGCCAGCACAAAGGGCCAACAGGCAGGACACAGTTTCAGAAGAAAGGCCGTCTTCTCAGAGATCGTGGCGTATGGTACACGGATGGGGCAGGATGTCGGCATCTCTGCACAGCGGGAGGCGCTCCCAACACAGCCAAGCTGCTGAGAGGCGAGTGGGGCAGGTGCAGGGAGGACTGCAGGACTCGGTCCCTCCACGAGTCCACCCAAGTGAAGACAGGGTACAGATCTCCAGGGACCTCACACATGGCCTCTGAGACATGCAAGCTCCATGACAGAGTACCCAGGGACCAGCAGGGAGAGGGAAGAGCAGGAAAGAGGCAAAGCCATCTCCCTGGCTTCTGACCACCGGACCAGGTAGCAAGCTGCTACGTTCACAAGAGGAGGCAGAGATGTTTGCAGATTTGTGGCCCATGTGGAACTCAAAGAGCAGACAACCCACCCAGATGGAGCTTCACTATGAGGCGGTCGGAAAGGTGTCCAAGAGACAGAGGGGGGTGGATGAAGAAGAATTCAGGACAGCCGAACCTCCCAAGAAGAATCTCCTCCCCGATTCTGAGTGACTCAGACTCGTGACAAAATCAGCCATCCTGCAGCAGCACTGTGCACACGTTCCCCCTATTCCACCAAACCACACACTCCCATGCCCTTCTATTGCTCTCCGTATAACCACATACGTCTTTGGGTGAGGTACCTGCAGCACATAGTGTTCAGCACCTAGAACAGTACCTGCCATGCACTCAATAAACAGGTGAACACTTTAGTGTACGCCTTGTACTCACCCAGGTAACTATTACACACATTGCTTTTCAATATTACGTGGTTCTGTGTAGGGTAGAAAGACACAAACTGTCCTGTGCTTTATGTGATGGGTGATATGAGGCGGTTGTACCTGTTGCCTAAAGCACGAATCTTATAGCTCAACCCACACAATAGGAGCCACACTACCCAATGGCGTCTACCCTGCTTCCAGTCGTGTCACCCCCCAACACACTATCCACACAGTAACAGCACCAGCTTTTAAAAATTTTAACATCATGTCAGTCCTTTCCCCTGAGGACACAATGACCCAAGGCCCTTCTCTGAATACCAAATTCCTTACGGGGAAGTTTCTGCCCAACACCAGCGGCCTGGTGCCTCACTTGACTCCACTTCCCCTTCCATAGCTTAAAACAAAGCCACGTTTCTCCTTGATTCTGGCTTTTGGCCCCAGAGACTGCTTGGAGAATGTTCTGTTAGACTCAGATGCTGATGGACCTCTCCAGAAAAAGCCTTTCCTGAATGGCAGTGCGCAAGTAAGCAATTCCTCCTAACTGCGTCATTCTTTCAGATAAACTCAGATGTGCCTCCACCTTCGACTCCGAGGAACACAGATGCCAGATCCCAACTACCACAATGGTGCAGGGTCATAAAGGGGCTCAACAAGGGTGCCTAGTTGTGTCTGTGCAGATGATGCAGGTGCACCAACCCAGAAACCCTTGTTGTCGGGGTTGCACTGTACAGTTGAGGGGCAATTCATCCCGATTCTGCTTCAGTTTCTGGGTCTCCCGTCCTCTGCCCTTTTGTCCGTACTTCCTCTCTCTCAAAAGTAAATAAATATTACCAAAAAAATTTTTAAAAAGCCAAAACTGATCAAACACTCACAGAATAAGTGTCACCCCATCCACCTCCTCGTCCTGCTTTGCCACATCCAGCCCGTCCCTGCAATGCTTGCCCTGGGCAAGCACATGAAAGGGGAGGAAGGCAGCGGCGGTGGGGTGGGGGGGCCTGAGACACAACATCACCACTCAATGGACGCTGGCTGAGGATGAGCAAACTGACCATTTTAGAACGACGGGTACTAGGCAAGGATTACAGGGTTTCGTTTTCTCCTGCAACAAATGCTGTTGAGCAAAATGTTTACTATGACTTCTCTTTCTTCCCCACCTGTTCTTATACTTGTGAATATTCTGTTAGTCAACCTATCATGAACTGGGAAAGATGATTTCAATCTGAAGCATGTTGGCAGGCATCAAGGAGACACTGAGGTAGTCACAACTGGAAGGAATGAGACCCCAACAAAAGGGAAGCCCGCTGAGCCAACACTAATGTTCAGAGTCCTCTCTCTCTCTCTCAAGACATGTGAGGATTCTGAATTTCTTCAGGGATTTGAGGCAATATACCAATGAGCAGGAAAGGAAACAAAACAGACAAGCAGAAAATCACTGATAACCAACACTGTACAGCACAGGGAGGTACAGAAAATTACCCCGGCACTCGGCAAACACTGCCTGAGAAGCTGAGCCTTCAATAATCTCATTGTGCTGCGGAGAAAATACCTGGGCTTTTGGACCAAGTCCCAAAGAGGGGTCCTGGAAGACACTCCAGGCCTCGAGATGGACATCCTGGAGGACTACACGGGGGTGGTGAACATTTTGAGCCCCGTTCACACTGAACCTTACAAAGACAGAGGACCGGTGACAAGTCATTCAGGCCTGACTGAGCTCAATAACCATCACACTCAGTGTGTGTGGGATGAAAGGCTGAAGAAAAGCAAGCACACGAAGAGCCTCTATGCTTCTCCATAATGTCCAACACAAAATTTAAAAAAGAAATTAAGAAAAGAAAAAGAATAAATGAAAAGAAATGAAAAAAAGAAACAAAAGAAAGAAAAGAAAAAAGAAAAGGGATGCCTGGGTGGCTCAGTCGGTTAATCATCCCACTTTGGTTCGGGTCATGATTTCACGGTTTTATGATTTGATTCCCGTGTCGAACTCTGTGCTGACATTGAAAAGCATGGAGCCTGCTTTGGATTCTGTGTCTCCCTGTTTGTCTCCATCTCCCATGCTCAAGATTTGTCTCTACCTCTCTCTCAAAATAAATAATATTAAAAAAATCTATTTTAATAAAAAAGAAAAAAAAACAGGGAAAGGCACGAGCATAGCTCAGGTTACTCGTTTAGGTGACCAAAATTTGGTTTCGACCCAGGTTTGTGAGTGTGAGCCCTGTGTTGGTCTCTCTACTGATAGAATGGAGCCTCTCAAGAGTCTCTACGCTCCCCTCCCATCCTCTACCCCGACGCGTACTCTCACTCTCTTTCTGAAAAATAAATAAACATTTTAAAAAACAAGGTTTTACATCATATAGACGAAAAGAAGAAAGAACAGAAAGAGACCAAAGGGAGACACACCGACTGGAAATACGGGATGCAAAGGTCAACTGTCCAACAAGCCTACTTGACAAATGGGAAATTTTCAGAGAATCAAAACAGATTCTAAACCTAAAAATTATCAGAGCTAAAACTAAGAACTCTAGGCGCCTGAATGGCTCATTTGGTTAAGCATCTGACTTCAGGTCAGGTCGTGATCTCGTGATTCGGGAGTTTGAGCCCCGCGTTGGACTCTGTGCTGAGTGCTCAGAGCCTAGAACTTGCTTCGGTATCTGTGTCTAGCTCTCTGTTCTTCCCTTGCTCAAATTCTGTCTTTCCAACATAAATAAGAGTAAAAAAAAAATTTTAGTAAGATTAAGAACTATGGGGGTTAATATCAGACTAAACACAAGTGAAGAGAGCCACAGTGAACTGGAAGATAAGTATGTAAAAATTTATCTAGACCATACACAGAGAAAAAATCAATAGAGAAACCCAAAAGACACACAAAATATGGTTGAAGGGTCCAATGAGAACCTTCAAAGTAGAGAAAACACAGAATGGGGGTTACCAGATCCCTACAAAGAATCAAAACTTTCCAAAACTCATAAAAGAACCATGACAATGACTCCACAAAGAATGCCTGAGGCAAAAAAAAAAAGATCCCACCACTAGGAGAGGGGAACAGAATGTACATACCAGTCTGTGGGCTGGTCAGCGGTGGACTGGGGCAGACATCAGCAGACCCCGCCCACCAACGCAAGTTATTCATGACAGCACAGAAGTGCCCCGTAGTTCCGCACAACTCCAAGGACTATCCAACATGACCAAACGGAAGAGTTCCTCTCAAAGAATCTCAAGGAAATGACAGTTCATGAACTGATCGTAAAGGATTTAAACAATATAACAGAAACTGAAATCAGAGTAATAGTCATAAAACTAATCGCTGGGCTTATAAACAGTATACAAGACACCAGAGAGTCTACTGTTACAGAGATCAAGGGACTAAGGAACATACTGGAGGACCTAAAAAATGTTATAAACGAGCTGAAAAATAAAATGGAGAAAACCACAACTCGGATTGAAGATGCAGAGGAGAGAATAGGAGAACTGGAAGAAAAATTTATGGAAAAAGAGGAAGCAGAGAAAAAAGAGATAAAAAGAATCCAGGGGTATGGGGCGAAAATTAGAGAACTGATGCACTGAAGAGAAATAATCTACACATAAGTGGTATTCCAGAGAAGAGAGAAGGAAAGGTGATGAAGGTGTACTTAAAATAATAGTTGAGAACTTCCCAGATCTGGGGAAGGAAAAAGGCATTGAAATCCAAGAGGCACAGAGAACTCCCTTCAGACGTAACTTGAATCCATCTGCACGACATATAATGAAACTGACAAAATAACAAGGATAAAGAGAATATTCTGAAGGCCGTTGGGGATAAACGTGCCCTAACATATAAAGGGACACCGATAAGACTCGTGATGGATCCCTCTACTGAAACATGGCAGGCCAGAAAAGATTGGCAGGAGATCTTCAACGTGATGAACAGAAAAAAATATCCAGCCAAGAATCCTTTATCCAGGAAATCTCTGATTTAGAATGGGAGAGAGAAAGTTCTTTCCAAACAAAACGGAAGGAATTCATCACCACTAAACCAGTCCTACAAAAGATACTAAGGGGGATCCTGTGAGACAAAGTACCAGAGACATTGCTACAAGCACGAAACTTACAGACATCACAATGACTCTACACTCATATCTTTCTACAACACTGAATGTAAATGGACTAAAAGCGCCAACCAAAAGACATAAGGTATCAGAATGGATAGAAAAACGAGACCCAATTATTTGCTGTTTACAAGAGACTCATTTTAGACATGAGGACACCTTCAGATTGAAAGTGAAGGGATGAAAAACTATCATGCTACTGGAAGTCAAAAGAAAGCTGGAGTAACCATACTTAGGCAAACTGGACTCTAAATTAAAGGCTGTAACTAAAGAAGGAAATTTTATAATAATTACAGGGTCTATCCATCAGGAAGAGCTAACAATTATAAATGTCTATGCGCCGAATACGGGAGCCCCCAAATATATAAAACAATTACAAACATAAGCAACCTTACTGATAGAAAGTAGTAATTGCAAAAGACTTTAATACCCCACTTGCAGAAGTGGATACATCATCTAGACACACGGTCAATAAAGAAAAAAGGGCCATGAATGATACATTGGATCAGATGGATTTGACAGATATATTTAGAACTCTGCATCCCAAAGCAACAGAATATACTTTCTTCTCAAGTGCACATGGAATATTCTCCAAGATAGATCACATTCTTGGTCACAAAAGAGTCCTTCTTAAGTATAAAAGAACTGCGATCACACCATGCATATTTTCAGACCACAATGCTATGAAGCTTGAAATCAACAAAAGGAAATCTGGAAAACCTCCAAAAACATGGAGGTTAAAGAACACCCTACTAAAGAAAGAATGGGTCAACCACGTAGGGAAGTATTTAAAAATATATAAAAACAAATGAAAACGAAAACACAACAATCCAAACACTTTGGGATGCAGAGAAGACACTCCTGAGAGGAAATACATTGCAAACCAGGACTATCTCAAGAATAAAGAAAAATCCCAAATAGAAAATCTAACAGAACACCTAAATAAAATACAGGCAGAACAGCAAAGACAGCGTAAACCCAGCAGAAAAAGAGAAATAAAGGTCCGAGCATAAATAAACAATATAGACAATTAACAATATAGAATTTAAAAAATGTAGAGCATATCACAACACGAGTTGTTTTTTTGAAAAAAAACAAACATTGACAAACCTCTAGCCAGGCTTCCCAAAAAGAAAAGGGAGACGACCCAAGTAGATAAAATTATGAATGAAAATGGAATTATTACAACCAATACTTCAGAAATACAAGCAATTATCAGGGAATCATATGAAAAATTATATGCCAACAAACTGGACAACCCAGAAGAAATGGACAAATTCCTAGACACCCACACACTTTCAAAACTCAGAAAGAAATAGAAAACTTGAACAGACCCGTAACCAGCGAAGAAATTAAATCAGTCATCAAAAATCTCCCAATAAGAGTCCAAGACCAGATGGCTTCCCAGGGGAATTCTACCAAGGGTTGAAAGCAGAGATAATACTTATCCTTCTCAAGCTATTCCACAAAATAGAAAGGGAAAGAAAACTTCCAGACTCATTCTATGAAGCCAGTATTACTTTGACAGAGAACCAGTAAAAAAAGAGAACAGGCCAATAACCCTTATGACTATGGATGCAAAAATTCTCAATAGGATACTAGCAAATCGAATTCAAGAGCATATAAAAAGAATGATTCACCATGATCAAGTGGGATTCATTCCTGGGATGCAGGTCGGGTTCAACATTCACAAATAAAAGTGATACATCACGTTAATGAAAGAAAAGATAAGAACCATATGATCCTATCAATCGATGCAGAAAAAGCATTTGACAAAATTCAGCATCGTTTCTTAATAAAAACCCTCGAGAAATGCGGGATAGAAAGAACATACTTAAAAATCATAAACGCCGTTTATGATAAGCCCACAGTTAACATCATCCTCAATGGGGGGAAAACTGAGAGCTTTTTCCCTGAGATCCGGAACACGACAGGGATGTCCACTCTCACCGCTGTCGTTTAACATAGTGTTGGAAGTCCAAGCAACATCAATCAGACAACAAAAGGAAATCAAAGGCATCAAAATTGACAAAGATGAAGTTAAGCTTTCAATTTTTCCAGATGACATGATATTATACATGGAAATTCCAATAGACTCCACCAAAAGTCTACCAGAATGGTAAATGAATTCAGCAAAGTTGCAGGATACAAAATCTATGTACAGAAAGCAGTTGTATTCCTAAGCAATAATAATGAAGCAACAAAAGACAAAAAAACTGATCCCATTCACAATTGAACGAAGAAGCATAAAATACCTAGGAATCAATCTAACCAAAGATGTAAAAGATCTGTATGCTGAAAACTATAGAAAGCTTATGAAGGAAAGGGAAGAAGATACAAAGAAATGGAAAAACGTTCCGTGCTCATGGGTCGGAAGAATATTTTCAAAATGTCAATACTACCCAAAGCTATCTACACATTCAAAGCAATCCCAATCAAAATTGCACCAGAATTCTTCTCGAAGTTAGAACAAGCAATTCTAAAATTCATATGGAACCAATAAAGCCCCGAATAGCCAAAGTAATTTCGAAGAAGTCCAAAGCAGGAGGCATCACAATCGCAGTCTTTAGCCTCTACTACAAAACTATAATCATCAAGACAGCCTAGTGTTGCCAAAAAAGAGACCCATACACCAAAGGAATAGAATTGAAACCCACAAAAATATGGCCAATCCATCTTTAACAAAGGAGGAAGGAATATCCAAGGAAAAAAGACAGTCTGGTTAACAAATGTGGCAGGGCAAACAGGGCAGTAAGATGCAGAAGGTAAGAACTAGACCACTTTCTCAAAACATTCACAAAAAGAAATTCAAAATGGAAAAAAGACCTGAATGTTGGACAGGAAATCATGGCAACCCTAGCGAAGAAAACAGGAAAAGACCATTCTGACTTCAGCTGCAACCATTTCTTACTTGACACATCCCCAAAGGCAAAGGATTTAAAAGCAAAAATGAACTATTGGGACCTCATGAAGATAAAAACTTCACAGCAAATAAAAGGCAACCAACGGAATCGGAAAAGATATTTGCAAATGACATATCGGACAAAGGGCTGCTATCCAAAATCTATAAAGAGCTCACCAAATTTCGCTTCGAGAAGCAAATAATCCAGTGTAGAATTTGGCACAAAACATGAATAGACATTTCTCTAACGAAGAAATCCTGATGGCCAGCAGGCACATGAAAAGATGCTTAATGTTGCTCCTCATCAGGGAAATACAAATAAAAACGACACTCGGATATCACCTCCGTCTGTTGGAGTGGCAAAATAAACAATTCAGGAGACTATAGATGCTGGCGAGGATTTGGTGAAACAGGAGCCCTCGTGCACCGTTGGTGGGAATGCAAACTGCTGCAACAACTCTGGAAAACATTGTCAAGTTTCCTCCAAAATTAAAAATAAATCTGAACTATGACACAGCAGTAGCACTGCTAGGAATTTACCCAAGGAATACAGGAGTACTGATGCATAGGGACCCCTGTACCCCAATATTAATAACACCACTCTCAATAGCCAAATTGTGGAAAGAGCCTGAATGTCCAACTGATCAATTGATAAAGAAACTGTGGTTTACATACACAATGGAGTACTACTTTGCAATGAGAATAAAATATGGACCATGGTAGCAATGTGGATGGAACTGGAGAGTGTTAGGGTAAGTGAAAGACAGATACGATATGTGTTCACTCTTATGTGAATCCGGAGAAACTTAAAAGGGACCCATGAAGAAAGCGTAGGATAAAAAAAGAGGTTAGAGTGGGACAGAGCCAAAGCATGAGACTCTTACAAACTGAAAAATAACAGGGTGGATGGGGGGTGGGAGGGAGGGGAGGGTAGGCAATGGGTATTCAGGAGGGCATGTGTTGGGTTGAGCATGGGTGTTGTATGGAACGAAATCTGACAATAAATTTCATATTAAAAGAAAATCAGGATAATATATCATTTCTGGAAAATAGTCCATGTTTTCATTTATTTATTTTTCGTAAGCTCTATACCCAACGTGGGGCTCAAACTTGTGACCCTGAGATCGAGTCCCAAGCTCCACCGATTGAGCCCGACAAGCACCCCTGTCCTTCTCTTATCCAATTCTAATATCTTGAGATTTAAGTCGTTGACTTAACTCTGAAAAGCAGTGAGTCTTACTTGCAGCCAACTGCAAGCAGCACACATCGGAAAAAAAAACGAGAGGTGAAAAAAATGGGGATGATGCCTGCCTTTTGAAAAGCATTCCAATCTCAAAGTAATACCGAAAAGAGATCTCACCTTGTTAACGGATTTTGTTTCGGCGATGTTACCGGTTATAATCGAGATACAAAAAGTAACCGCCATGAAAATGACATTCCCATCATGGGACCCAGGAGGAAAGGCGGGCCCCACATTGCAGAGGGCGGCCACCCTCTGGACCCGCTTGGCTTCCACCTCGCGCAGCGTCGTAGCCTTCCTCAGGGTCTGTTGCAGCTTCTGCTCCACCAACTCCAGGGTCTCTTGCAACTGGCGGTTTTGATCTGCAGTCTAGGAAATGAAAACAAAGCATCAAAATGTAGCAAGTTCTCTCTCCTTTTCCATTTTGAATAAAGTGAAACAAATTCTCAATGCAAAGATCTATTGTAAGTTCTGACCGAAGCCAATGTTTTTGGTAAGTGTTTCAGAATAAACATTTCCTTTCTACAAGGAGTCACCCATGGCCTTGGGCCTCATTTCACTGTGCAAAACTTGTCTTGCCAAAGTATTTGCTCTGCTTCAGTATCTTCAGAGAAGTCTTTTAAAAGACAAAATTCCCACAAATTAAAGAAAACCCATCTTCTGGAGGAGCTTTCTCGTTCTTCCTGACAAGTTAACGAGAGAAAGGTCCGGTCTTACATAATTATAGACTCTTGTCTTAGGGCTCACTACATAGGGCATTCTGAGGTGGGCACAACGGCCAGCACAGAGGTTCGGAGAGCATGCCTGATGCCAGAGGAGTTATTTTTGCAAGTGTATGGTTATTCTACAAAAAACACTCTCACTCTTGAAAAATAATTCAACCTGGAAAATTTAGACAAGAGATTTTTTTGTTAAAGGACTTTTAGGGACTCCGAGGTGGCTCAGTCAGTTAAGGTTTCACCTTCGGCCTAGGTTATAATCTCATAGCTCATGGGTTCAAGCCCCGCCTCGGGCTCTGTGTTGACAGCTCAGAACCTCGAGTACGTTTTGGATTCTGTGTGTCCCTCCCTCCTTCTCTGGCCTCCCCTGATCATGCTCTCGCTCGGTCGCTCCCTCTCTCAAAAATAAATAAACATTAAAAATATCTAAAGTCCTTTTAAAAATTATGTATAAGGTGAGGTTCTTGCAAGGTTAACATTTAATCCCACAAAATTCTTCCTTCTGTTTGAGTTTAGCTTTGCGTGTGTATACTCACCGGATATCATGCCTTAAAACCCTCAAATAAATAAAATACTTGCTGTATACATCGTATTTCACGATCTGCCTTTTACAGTCATGATTTGGAACACCTTACGTGCTCTCAAACAGCATTCCTGAATGTCATTTTAATGGCTTCCTAATATTTCACTTTTATTGTCATTTTGTGTCTACTGACACATTTTATAAACACACCAGGCAAACTTTGTTTCCAAGAAGCTGGATGAGGTTTTCCTTTTTACTGCCGGATGACTTGAGACAACCAAGGAAGAGACGTGCGGCTTCCCAAAAGACAGGGTCTTGCATCCTCAAGCCAGACTATGCTTCTGCACCTGATATTCTCCCCGATCTCAAGTACTAACCAAAACGGTCGGCTGCCTACAAATTCCTGGCCCCTCACCGCTCTTTTGGAAAGAGTGCTAACAAGCAAAAGTGTAACGTGCAGTTAACACATAAGAAGGAATCAATGAGGGTAGCAACATAACATGCTTACATAACATCTGAAAGATTCCCATGACGTTGAAGTAACCCCGTTTTTCAACACAAGATTTTAACACCCTGAAAATTTTACACTGAGACTAGGTCCTTAACTTCATTTGTAATTAACAAAAGAGGAATGAAGTTCAATGCAACCAACGATGATGCAGAGAGCGTTTCTTTGCGATCTCGTTTTCAAGTTTATCCTTGAGGTCGTGCAGGCAAGTGGCTTCATGCTGTGCCCTGAGACAGTGCTTCTCAAAGGTAGTGATCCTCTGTTGCATGTCTTCCTTCTGGGCCATGGCCTACAGCAGGTATTTCAGAGGAAAGACAGGGAAAGAATTAGTGTACGACACATTAACATACTCCAGACAGAAAAACAGGGTGAAATCCTAATTTACAAAAGGAAAGGAGCATCCTCGGGGCACCTGGGTGGCTCAGCCGGTGACGCTTTGTGAGTTGGGGCCCCGTGTAAGGCTCAGCGCAGACAATGCGGAAGCTTCTTGGGATTTTGACCACTCAGTTAACCAGGCTTATTCTTTCCGATGTGTTCAAAGACAAACGAATAATATAATCTCCCGGACATAAAATCTCCTCCCTCGTTGCCTCCGGACACAAGTGAGGTTTCCACAGTACAGGGCCTTCCATCTGGAGGCACACACCAGAAGACAACCATCATTTTTCCGGGAAAAGGGTGGATGAAATCTCACCCAATTACCACAAAGTTGAAGCAGTGGTGTTAACAAATGGAAACCAAACTCAACCTTTCATATAATTGGTAGTCATCTGTAGCTTAGCCTGTAACAAAACTGTATCACATGGTATCTGACACTGCAAATGGAACAAGAACATTCTGCCCTGCTTTTCTTGTCCACCACCCGAAAGATTCCTCTTCCAGCCTTCTGTTTACTAGGCAATTTATGTCAGCAGTCTCAAGAGTGAAAGTGATGAGTCTTAAGAAATGATTGAATTCTCCGCATATTGAACTCAGCTGCGGGGTTTCCACCCATCTTGGCCAAACAACTCCACTGAAAGGGTTATATAATTTCTGCAAATACTTTTGTTTTAAATTCTTACATGACCTCACCTACACTAAGGTACTAAACAGACTGCATGTGTACATACACGAGGGTCTGAGACGGTCTTCCTGAGTTGGCATTGCTGGGCTGGGGGTGAGGTGTGCGGGGACTGTCCACAAAGGGCAGCTCACAGTGACAGGAGGAGGCACAGGGAAACCATCCTACCCTTACTAGTTTCTGTGACAATGATCAGATTCCCATCGACGACCACACGTGCAGAAGCGGCCGCACTCCTCCATGACCTTACACCAGGACCAGCGGGCTGCCCCTCGCTCACTCTGACCGCCACGACCAGGAGCACGGAACCCCTGGGAGGAGGGCAGGGCGGCAGAGGCAGCCGTGACGGCCCCTCGGCAGAGCCGCCCTCTCACGGTCGTGCCCCCGTAAGCGAGTTGAGACCAACACGCTGGTTCCTACGTGCCGAGTGTGTTCCCAACACGGACCGAGAGCACGGCATGGGCCAAGCTCAGATGGCCCACACTCCACACCCGATGGCACTCCGCCACCTGCCCCCCAGGCCTCAGCAGGGGAGAGCCCAGGGAGGACAGATTCAACCACGCAGATGGAGAGACGGCCCGCCCAAGCCCCGGAGTAACGTTCCGTTCTGCTGCTACTTCTATCAAACTCCACAAGTTCAAACCCGTGGGAAATGAAGGACACACTGGGCAAAGACCGAACAAAACACCCCACGTTTAACTCGATGACGGCGTGGCCATTTCAAATGCCACCGACTTCACGGACATCTCGCTGCAACTTGGTGTTCTTTTCTTCAGAAATGAAGAGGTCCTTCCCTGAGGTGTCTAGGTTCTCTTCCAGCTTGACCACGAGACTGGAGAGGAGAGCCAGGCGCTCTTTCCTCTAGCTCTTCACCTTTGAAAGCCAGAAAGGGAAACAAGGGACGGGCCCCACCGCTAGTCTTGTTTAAAAAACAAGGGAAAAAAAGAAACCCCTCCAATCAAATCCTGTGATGACATCTGGAGCTGAACTCTGAATGTGGCCTTTATATCTTCAACGAAACTATACCCCTTTGTGCCACAAGTAACTGCTCCTCACTTGGAAACAAAGGGATTGAGTTTGTTCTCAGAAGACTTTCGTTAGTCTTTACTGTAGAGTTACCCTAAGGTCCCCTTCGCCTCATATAACATGAGGGAATACTGGTAAGCTCTTTCTCGCTTGCTTTTTTTCACACAGTTGCTTGTAAACAGCTTTCAATTTTACATTGGAGAGAAAACTTCCCCGGAAAAAAGTACACTATGAAATTTGTACCAGCCAATCGATATGCACAACATTTCCACCAACCGCTGTTTTTTAACCATAGAGGTCTGACAAGAATTCAAAGAAGCTTAAAAGGAAACTCCAGTTACACAAACACGCAATGTGTGCCTGATCACACACATCATGTGCACAAGTCAAGAACCGCTGTGGCTAGTCACACCGTTTCTTCCTCCGTTTTGTGGCTCCTGAACATAGAATCCAGGGCCATGAGCATCTCCGGCTAACTGGACAGGCCAGCCTGAGACGTCGCCTGTTGCCTCACCACCGTCATCCGGAGAGATCTCTCGTGCCTGGAGACAAGGAACTCCAAATGTTCTAGCAGCAGCTAGCGGGAGAGGCAAAAAGAATCCGTGTTTCAAGAACACTTTCAATTCCGGGCCTTAAGTTCACCAAATGCAAAACCAAGTCTGAATCCTTTAAATTCAATTCCGAGGTAGGGAGCTGCCCAAGCAATTGTGTTAAAATAGCCTTACTTTTCCTCACAGATCAAACAAGGTCTGAGAAAAATGGGTCCCATCCAACTCCACTGGGACATGTGGACCAAGGGAGAGAATGGTGTCCTGTGTGTAAATACACTGGCACGGCGCCTACTGACCCTGGTCTTATTTCTCTCTGCCTTCATTTCTGTGGTTTCCTCTCTCTGTAAGAGCTCCTCCTTGCAGATGGTGAGCTATCAGTGAGTCCTGCAAACTCCTGGGGTTGGAAACGGGATAAAAGTGGAGAAACAGAGGGGGTCGTTAGCCAGAGCGCACCTGGCTTCCGTGGTTCTCCAGAGTCCACTCACCCTACTCCAATCACCCACAACCTTCAAGTAGCACACACACATAAGTCCCTTCCTCACCAATCACAGGAGTTCCAGGGATTTTTGTAGGAACTGAGACTCAATGGGACAGAGATATTTTCAGGTGCCTTGCAGGTCTATGACAGAGGAAATCTGCTGTTGCCCACTCCCAGCCTCTGGCCCCGTCTGGCAAGCATGTTTGTGGAGCGGCAATGGGGAAAGGCACCGGGACTCAAAAGCTGCTGACAGCCTGAATAACTGGCTCAAAGTCAACCATACAGAATGGACTCTTCAAAAATGATAGTACGACTCGACGAAAGGAAGAGTTTAAGACTTATTTCCTTAGTCAAGCAGGAAACTTTCTGGCAGAAGGATTTCTGAGAGATGCCAGGGCCTACAACACCGCGTGGGGTTTTTCTTCCGTCAATACTGTGCGCCCACCCAGGACATGGCATACATGTGGGCTCCAAGGAGGTGTACGCACACTCTCCAGTCAATCGAGCGCAGAGACTGATGCAAGGCTCAATCCGTGAGCCATGACATCATGAACTGAGCTGAAACCAAGAGTCAGACGCTTAACTTCCTGAGCCACCCAGGCGCCCCAGAGGTTTTTTCCGCTATAGGACAAATGGAATAAAGTTTCTCTTAACTGAAATTCCAAATAAAGAGTGGTTGACTTCGGCAATTCTAGAAAATCTGTGTATAAACAGGTGACCTTCTTCAAGGTCCTTCATAAATTAACCCTTTACAAATCAATGGGAATTCTGCCACAGAACTGAACACGTTCCTTGAAATCTGACTTGACAAGGTGAACCCACAGAAGCCTTTCTGACCCTTGATGTAGAACTGTGCAAACCCATTTCCATGTGGAGATATTGTTCCAATAAATTCATTGGAAACTTTTCTGGAGATGTGTGACATTTGGAAAGGCTGGCAGATGAGCTGAGCAGCTTCGAAATATCAAAAAATAGTAACTAAAAGGGAGGTCTCAATCCATGAAATATACGCAGATACTAAGCTATTATAGCATTTCATACCCGAAAACATATAAAAAACTAACAAGATAAAACTTACCAAAACTTGTGCATTGAAACAGACAATACCCACAAGATGCCATTTGCAGTCAAGAGAAAGGCAAACAAAAGTGGAAATTCAGGATTAAGTCCTAATCGCATAAAATGAGCTGTAGCAGACGCTGTCCTCTGGGGAAAGTGTGCACCACCTCCTGTTGCTATTGAGGTCACGTCAAGTGTTGCACGAATCTGCTAATCAGCTCTTGGTAAGCCCTTCACTTCTCCAGTAAATCAAGCACCACAGGAAACGTGATATCTCATGGTTCCTGGGTAATTGTCACCGTGTTAAGCGTAATACCATGAACCATGGATTACACCCTGGGACCCGTCTGATGTGTCCGTAAGGATGCTGGACGTGCTCCCGAGATGCAGAGAAGAGTCATGTTATGACAAGAAAAGGCTGAATGGCCTGACATGTACTGAGGCCCACAGCTGCAGCTGCCAGCCGGCCAGCGTGAAAGAAAGGGAAATTCTCGAAGCTCTCGCTGCGGCTATCCCAGCACCTGAAAAACCTGGGGCTTTTTGTGAGACATCTTTTTGTCTCATGTTGAAGATGTGGCATCTCTATGGGGGTACTAATGTTATGAGACGGGCACACGTGCAATCTCGACTCAAACGGAAAGACAAGTCCTGACATCACAAGTTAAGGCAGAAGGAAGGGAATGACCAAAAACTGGAATATTTCAATGCAGGCACAGGATAGCTTGGTGATTTTAGAAAGGGGTTTGGCTTTTAGAATGGTCAAGACGGATAGGAAGAGCAGCTTCTACCACGAAGAGGAAGTACACGGTTTCCCAGACGCCCAAGAGGTGATTGCAGAGAAGGAACTACAATCCACCACATGTCAACCACTCCAACACAAACAGTGAAAAACCCACGAAAATCAGATGAGGAGACCATGGCTGCCTGCACAGGTTTTTCATGCAGAAGGAGGGGCCCTGTCGGGGGGAAAATGCCACAAAGGACATTTATTCACGAAAAAGACAAGTGAGCACAATGATGTTGGGTAGGAAGGGGTGAAGCAGCTACCGTCTGAGCGGACACAGGCTGGGTATGATCAGGGCGACTGGCCCTGTGTAGGAAGCTCACCCCAGGGTCCTGAAGGCAACAAGTGCCAGTGGCCAGTGGTCTGGCTGCACAACTAGAGCCCTTTCCCTGGACCAGTTCCATCCCGGCTCTGTCCCTCAACTCAGGAAGTACGCTGAAAGCAAGGGACTGTCCTTTAAATTTCCACTGACACTGGACAATGTCCTGGCCACCCAGAACCCCACGGGTCACCATCAAACGTGTCTTGGCAGCTCACTCGCTCTGGAGGGCAGCAAGTCTAAGTACACCAGCGGAGAAGGGGCCACGAGGACATGTGAAGCTCATGACAAATGCCATTTACAAGAAGGACGGTCATTGCTACCAAAGAGAACAACCTCAGATGAAATATATGAAAGGAAGATTCCGAGGGATGTTTTTATAAACTCCGTCAAGGCCAACACAATAAAGAAATCCCTGCTACAGAAAACTGTCCAAATGACGTGGTCACAGGACCTATGTCACAGCCTATCTGGAAACTCAAGAATGAGACTCTGATTATGGTAAAAAAAAAAAAAAAATACGAAAAAGGTTTGGGGGATGCAGAGATTCAAAATGTGTATCCTAAAGAAGGTCGAGTGCAGAGAAAAACCCAGAGGATGTCGCAGAAGACAGCACAGAGAGGAGATCTGGTGAAAACCCCAGAGGTCGAGGAAAGCTGAATGGAAGTGCCATCGCTGGAAAGCCTGCTGCCACCAGATGTGATCCGGCAGAGTCTCAGCTACTCTCCCACATGGACCATTCCATGACAAGGGCGCTGGGACTAAAGCCAGCCAGCCGTCTATGGAGACTTGAGCCAGGAAGGCCCTCCTGAAAAGTTGCAAAGACATTGCCCGCATCCACCACATACAGCCAGGCCCCGAGACCCAAAATTGCCCCATCCAGCGGGTCCTCCCCACCCCATGCAGGTCTGCACATCAGGACATTTGTGAGACCCACCCTCACTTTCCAGACAGCAGATCCTTACCAAGGAGCTCAGTGAATCTCTTCACCTGCCATGCACACGTCTGTGCGTGAAAATCGAGGGAGCATGCAGCCAGTCCACCCGAGACGCACGTGTGTCACTACCACCTAAGGGTTTTTCAGCAGGAACATCGTGTGTGAGACTTTTGTGCACTTGGACAACCTACCCACACACGGACATAAGGGACAAAAGATCTGATATAAAACGAATAATGTGTTTTCCATAAGTAGTCTTTCAAAAAATGACATTACCTTGTAGCATGCCTGTCTCTGTACCTGCCTGGAGAAAATGCCTCTCAGCCTACTCTCACAGGCCTTTTTTGTAATGCAACAATGTGTTCAGACTCTATTAGGAATATGGCTGTAAAATGCAGGCTAGAAAAGCTTTATAACAATTCATTCACCTCTGTATCTCCTAGGCCATGAGGTAGCAAGCGTACTGATTACATTAAGCAATCATGAAGTAGTCACTCTTCAATGTTAATGCATGATTACGCATGTAACAATGTAATTATACAGGAATCTTTCTAATTCCTCCATTTCTGATGACTAGTTCTGGAGATACACTTAAAAACAGCTTAGTGTGTAACCTAAGCCAACACTGATGCGAGTTCTGGTAGAAAATTTATCCTAGAAACAAAACGGAGAAAAAACTTAGGTATGAATACAGCACAGAGCTGTGAACCTGTTTTCTATGTAACTGTTTCCATAGCTTCCTCGACTCGGAGAATATGGTATATATGACATAAAACATACAAATGTTAATGAAATTTTTGTGTTTCTACTAAGGTTTCTGGACAACAGGAGAGTTTGAACACTTAAGATTTCTGGTGAGGAAGTTATACATGGATTTTCAATTGTGGGCAGGATTTAAAACCGAGAACCAAGTTTTTCTAGGATCAGTTGTAGTCATCCGTGGGGAAAAATGGAGAAAGCACTACCATCGTCAACAGAAAAAAGTAAAATAGAATTTTTTTATTTTAATTTTTTAAATGTTATTCTTTATTTCTTAGAGACAGAGACAAAGAGCAGCAAGGGAGGGGCGGAGTGAGAAGGAGACAAGGAATTCAAAGCAGACTCCAGGCTCTGTGTTGTTAGCACAGAGCCAGACTCGGGGGTTACCTCGCCAACACAAAGTTCATGACCCGACCTGAAGTTGGCTGTTTAACCGACTGAGCCACCCAGGAACAGAATAGGAGTAATTTGGAGGTTCCTTGTACACAAAGCAAACCTGTTTCCCCAAAAGAGTTAGTTACTAAGTTGCTCAGCAAAAGCCAGCACAAAGGGCCAACAGGCAGGACACAGTTTCAGAAGAAAGGCCGTCTTCTCAGAGATCGTGGCGTATGGTACACGGATGGGGCAGGATGTCGGCATCTCTGCACAGCGGGAGGCGCTCCCAACACAGCCAAGCTGCTGAGAGGCGAGTGGGGCAGGTGCAGGGAGGACTGCAGGACTCGGTCCCTCCACGAGTCCACCCAAGTGAAGACAGGGTACAGATCTCCAGGGACCTCACACATGGCCTCTGAGACATGCAAGCTCCATGACAGAGTACCCAGGGACCAGCAGGGAGAGGGAAGAGCAGGAAAGAGGCAAAGCCATCTCCCTGGCTTCTGACCACCGGACCAGGTAGCAAGCTGCTACGTTCACAAGAGGAGGCAGAGATGTTTGCAGATTTGTGGCCCATGTGGAACTCAAAGAGCAGACAACCCACCCAGATGGAGCTTCACTATGAGGCGGTCGGAAAGGTGTCCAAGAGACAGAGGGGGGTGGATGAAGAAGAATTCAGGACAGCCGAACCTCCCAAGAAGAATCTCCTCCCCGATTCTGAGTGACTCAGACTCGTGACAAAATCAGCCATCCTGCAGCAGCACTGTGCACACGTTCCCCCTATTCCACCAAACCACACACTCCCATGCCCTTCTATTGCTCTCCGTATAACCACATACGTCTTTGGGTGAGGTACCTGCAGCACATAGTGTTCAGCACCTAGAACAGTGCCTGCCATGCACTCAATAAACAGGTGAACACTTTAGTGTACGCCTTGTACTCACCCAGGTAACTATTACACACATTGCTTTTCAATATTACGTGGTTCTGTGTAGGGTAGAAAGACACAAACTGTCCTGTGCTTTATGTGATGGGTGATATGAGGCGGTTGTACCTGTTGCCTAAAGCACGAATCTTATAGCTCAACCCACACAATAGGAGCCACACTACCCAATGGCGTCTACCCTGCTTCCAGTCGTGTCACCCCCCAACACACTATCCACACAGTAACAGCACCAGCTTTTAAAAATTTTAACATCATGTCAGTCCTTTCCCCTGAGGACACAATGACCCAAGGCCCTTCTCTGAATACCAAATTCCTTACGGGGAAGTTTCTGCCCAACACCAGCGGCCTGGTGCCTCACTTGACTCCACTTCCCCTTCCATAGCTTAAAACAAAGCCACGTTTCTCCTTGATTCTGGCTTTTGGCCCCAGAGACTGCTTGGAGAATGTTCTGTTAGACTCAGATGCTGATGGACCTCTCCAGAAAAAGCCTTTCCTGAACGGCAGTGCGCAAGTAAGCAATTCCTCCTAACTGCGTCATTCTTTCAGATAAACTCAGATGTGCCTCCACCTTCGACTCCGAGGAACACAGATGCCAGATCCCAACTACCACAATGGTGCAGGGTCATAAAGGGGCTCAACAAGGGTGCCTAGTTGTGTCTGTGCAGATGATGCAGGTGCACCAACCCAGAAACCCTTGTTGTCGGGGTTGCACTGTACAGTTGAGGGGCAATTCATCCCGATTCTGCTTCAGTTTCTGGGTCTCCCGTCCTCTGCCCTTTTGTCCGTACTTCCTCTCTCTCAAAAGTAAATAAATATTACCAAAAAAATTTTTAAAAAGCCAAAACTGATCAAACACTCACAGAATAAGTGTCACCCCATCCACCTCCTCGTCCTGCTTTGCCACATCCAGCCCGTCCCTGCAATGCTTGCCCTGGGCAAGCACATGAAAGGGGAGGAAGGCAGCGGCGGTGGGGTGGGGGGGCCTGAGACACAACATCACCACTCAATGGACGCTGGCTGAGGATGAGCAAACTGACCATTTTAGAACGACGGGTACTAGGCAAGGATTACAGGGTTTCGTTTTCTCCTGCAACAAATGCTGTTGAGCAAAATGTTTACTATGACTTCTCTTTCTTCCCCACCTGTTCTTATACTTGTGAATATTCTGTTAGTCAACCTATCATGAACTGGGAAAGATGATTTCAATCTGAAGCATGTTGGCAGGCATCAAGGAGACACTGAGGTAGTCACAACTGGAAGGAATGAGACCCCAACAAAAGGGAAGCCCGCTGAGCCAACACTAATGTTCAGAGTCCTCTCTCTCTCTCAAGACATGTGAGGATTCTGAATTTCTTCAGGGATTTGAGGCAATATACCAATGAGCAGGAAAGGAAACAAAACAGACAAGCAGAAAATCACTGATAACCAACACTGTACAGCACAGGGAGGTACAGAAAATTACCCCGGCACTCGGCAAACACTGCCTGAGAAGCTGAGCCTTCAATAATCTCATTGTGCTGCGGAGAAAATACCTGGGCTTTTGGACCAAGTCCCAAAGAGGGGTCCTGGAAGACACTCCAGGCCTCGAGATGGACATCCTGGAGGACTACACGGGGGTGGTGAACATTTTGAGCCCCGTTCACACTGAACCTTACAAAGACAGAGGACCGGTGACAAGTCATTCAGGCCTGACTGAGCTCAATAACCATCACACTCAGTGTGTGTGGGATGAAAGGCTGAAGAAAAGCAAGCACACGAAGAGCCTCTATGCTTCTCCATAATGTCCAACACAAAATTTAAAAAAGAAATTAAGAAAAGAAAAAGAATAAATGAAAAGAAATGAAAAAAAGAAACAAAAGAAAGAAAAGAAAAAAGAAAAGGGATGCCTGGGTGGCTCAGTCGGTTAATCATCCCACTTTGGTTCGGGTCATGATTTCACGGTTTTATGATTTGATTCCCGTGTCGAACTCTGTGCTGACATTGAAAAGCATGGAGCCTGCTTTGGATTCTGTGTCTCCCTGTTTGTCTCCATCTCCCATGCTCAAGATTTGTCTCTACCTCTCTCTCAAAATAAATAATATTAAAAAAATCTATTTTAATAAAAAAGAAAAAAAAACAGGGAAAGGCACGAGCATAGCTCAGGTTACTCGTTTAGGTGACCAAAATTTGGTTTCGACCCAGGTTTGTGAGTGTGAGCCCTGTGTTGGTCTCTCTACTGATAGAATGGAGCCTCTCAAGAGTCTCTACGCTCCCCTCCCATCCTCTACCCCGACGCGTACTCTCACTCTCTTTCTGAAAAATAAATAAACATTTTAAAAAACAAGGTTTTACATCATATAGACGAAAAGAAGAAAGAACAGAAAGAGACCAAAGGGAGACACACCGACTGGAAATACGGGATGCAAAGGTCAACTGTCCAACAAGCCTACTTGACAAATGGGAAATTTTCAGAGAATCAAAACAGATTCTAAACCTAAAAATTATCAGAGCTAAAACTAAGAACTCTAGGCGCCTGAATGGCTCATTTGGTTAAGCATCTGACTTCAGGTCAGGTCGTGATCTCGTGATTCGGGAGTTTGAGCCCCGCGTTGGACTCTGTGCTGAGTGCTCAGAGCCTAGAACTTGCTTCGGTATCTGTGTCTAGCTCTCTGTTCTTCCCTTGCTCAAATTCTGTCTTTCCAACATAAATAAGAGTAAAAAAAAAATTTTAGTAAGATTAAGAACTATGGGGGTTAATATCAGACTAAACACAAGTGAAGAGAGCCACAGTGAACTGGAAGATAAGTATGTAAAAATTTATCTAGACCATACACAGAGAAAAAATCAATAGAGAAACCCAAAAGACACACAAAATATGGTTGAAGGGTCCAATGAGAACCTTCAAAGTAGAGAAAACACAGAATGGGGGTTACCAGATCCCTACAAAGAATCAAAACTTTCCAAAACTCATAAAAGAACCATGACAATGACTCCACAAAGAATGCCTGAGGCAAAAAAAAAAGATCCCACCACTAGGAGAGGGGAACAGAATGTACATACCAGTCTGTGGGCTGGTCAGCGGTGGACTGGGGCAGACATCAGCAGACCCCGCCCACCAACGCAAGTTATTCATGACAGCACAGAAGTGCCCCGTAGTTCCGCACAACTCCAAGGACTATCCAACATGACCAAACGGAAGAGTTCCTCTCAAAGAATCTCAAGGAAATGACAGTTCATGAACTGATCGTAAAGGATTTAAACAATATAACAGAAACTGAAATCAGAGTAATAGTCATAAAACTAATCGCTGGGCTCATAAACAGTATACAAGACACCAGAGAGTCTACTGTTACAGAGATCAAGGGACTAAGGAACATACTGGAGGACCTAAAAAATGTTATAAACGAGCTGAAAAATAAAATGGAGAAAACCACAACTCGGATTGAAGATGCAGAGGAGAGAATAGGAGAACTGGAAGAAAAATTTATGGAAAAAGAGGAAGCAGAGAAAAAAGAGATAAAAAGAATCCAGGGGTATGGGGCGAAAATTAGAGAACTGATGCACTGAAGAGAAATAATCTACACATAAGTGGTATTCCAGAGAAGAGAGAAGGAAAGGTGATGAAGGTGTACTTAAAATAATAGTTGAGAACTTCCCAGATCTGGGGAAGGAAAAAGGCATTGAAATCCAAGAGGCACAGAGAACTCCCTTCAGACGTAACTTGAATCCATCTGCACGACATATAATGAAACTGACAAAATAACAAGGATAAAGAGAATATTCTGAAGGCCGTTGGGGATAAACGTGCCCTAACATATAAAGGGACACCGATAAGACTCGTGATGGATCCCTCTACTGAAACATGGCAGGCCAGAAAAGATTGGCAGGAGATCTTCAACGTGATGAACAGAAAAAAATATCCAGCCAAGAATCCTTTATCCAGGAAATCTCTGATTTAGAATGGGAGAGAGAAAGTTCTTTCCAAACAAAACGGAAGGAATTCATCACCACTAAACCAGTCCTACAAAAGATACTAAGGGGGATCCTGTGAGACAAAGTACCAGAGACATTGCTACAAGCACGAAACTTACAGACATCACAATGACTCTACACTCATATCTTTCTACAACACTGAATGTAAATGGACTAAAAGCGCCAACCAAAAGACATAAGGTATCAGAATGGATAGAAAAACGAGACCCAATTATTTGCTGTTTACAAGAGACTCATTTTAGACATGAGGACACCTTCAGATTGAAAGTGAAGGGATGAAAAACTATCATGCTACTGGAAGTCAAAAGAAAGCTGGAGTAACCATACTTAGGCAAACTGGACTCTAAATTAAAGGCTGTAACTAAAGAAGGAAATTTTATAATAATTACAGGGTCTATCCATCAGGAAGAGCTAACAATTATAAATGTCTATGCGCCGAATACGGGAGCCCCCAAATATATAAAACAATTACAAACATAAGCAACCTTACTGATAGAAAGTAGTAATTGCAAAAGACTTTAATACCCCACTTGCAGAAGTGGATACATCATCTAGACACACGGTCAATAAAGAAAAAAGGGCCATGAATGATACATTGGATCAGATGGATTTGACAGATATATTTAGAACTCTGCATCCCAAAGCAACAGAATATACTTTCTTCTCAAGTGCACATGGAATATTCTCCAAGATAGATCACATTCTTGGTCACAAAAGAGTCCTTCTTAAGTATAAAAGAACTGCGATCACACCATGCATATTTTCAGACCACAATGCTATGAAGCTTGAAATCAACAAAAGGAAATCTGGAAAACCTCCAAAAACATGGAGGTTAAAGAACACCCTACTAAAGAAAGAATGGGTCAACCACGTAGGGAAGTATTTAAAAATATATAAAAACAAATGAAAACGAAAACACAACAATCCAAACACTTTGGGATGCAGAGAAGACACTCCTGAGAGGAAATACATTGCAAACCAGGACTATCTCAAGAATAAAGAAAAATCCCAAATAGAAAATCTAACAGAACACCTAAATAAAATACAGGCAGAACAGCAAAGACAGCGTAAACCCAGCAGAAAAAGAGAAATAAAGGTCCGAGCATAAATAAACAATATAGACAATTAACAATATAGAATTTAAAAAATGTAGAGCATATCACAACACGAGTTGTTTTTTTGAAAAAAAACAAACATTGACAAACCTCTAGCCAGGCTTCCCAAAAAGAAAAGGGAGACGACCCAAGTAGATAAAATTATGAATGAAAATGGAATTATTACAACCAATACTTCAGAAATACAAGCAATTATCAGGGAATCATATGAAAAATTATATGCCAACAAACTGGACAACCCAGAAGAAATGGACAAATTCCTAGACACCCACACACTTTCAAAACTCAGAAAGAAATAGAAAACTTGAACAGACCCGTAACCAGCGAAGAAATTAAATCAGTCATCAAAAATCTCCCAATAAGAGTCCAAGACCAGATGGCTTCCCAGGGGAATTCTACCAAGGGTTGAAAGCAGAGATAATACTTATCCTTCTCAAGCTATTCCACAAAATAGAAAGGGAAAGAAAACTTCCAGACTCATTCTATGAAGCCAGTATTACTTTGACAGAGAACCAGTAAAAAAAGAGAACAGGCCAATAACCCTTATGACTATGGATGCAAAAATTCTCAATAGGATACTAGCAAATCGAATTCAAGAGCATATAAAAAGAATGATTCACCATGATCAAGTGGGATTCATTCCTGGGATGCAGGTCGGGTTCAACATTCACAAATAAAAGTGATACATCACGTTAATGAAAGAAAAGATAAGAACCATATGATCCTATCAATCGATGCAGAAAAAGCATTTGACAAAATTCAGCATCGTTTCTTAATAAAAACCCTCGAGAAATGCGGGATAGAAAGAACATACTTAAAAATCATAAACGCCGTTTATGATAAGCCCACAGTTAACATCATCCTCAATGGGGGGAAAACTGAGAGCTTTTTCCCTGAGATCCGGAACACGACAGGGATGTCCACTCTCACCGCTGTCGTTTAACATAGTGTTGGAAGTCCAAGCAACATCAATCAGACAACAAAAGGAAATCAAAGGCATCAAAATTGACAAAGATGAAGTTAAGCTTTCAATTTTTCCAGATGACATGATATTATACATGGAAATTCCAATAGACTCCACCAAAAGTCTACCAGAATGGTAAATGAATTCAGCAAAGTTGCAGGATACAAAATCTATGTACAGAAAGCAGTTGTATTCCTAAGCAATAATAATGAAGCAACAAAAGACAAAAAAACTGATCCCATTCACAATTGAACGAAGAAGCATAAAATACCTAGGAATCAATCTAACCAAAGATGTAAAAGATCTGTATGCTGAAAACTATAGAAAGCTTATGAAGGAAAGGGAAGAAGATACAAAGAAATGGAAAAACGTTCCGTGCTCATGGGTCGGAAGAATATTTTCAAAATGTCAATACTACCCAAAGCTATCTACACATTCAAAGCAATCCCAATCAAAATTGCACCAGAATTCTTCTCGAAGTTAGAACAAGCAATTCTAAAATTCATATGGAACCAATAAAGCCCCGAATAGCCAAAGTAATTTCGAAGAAGTCCAAAGCAGGAGGCATCACAATCGCAGTCTTTAGCCTCTACTACAAAACTATAATCATCAAGACAGCCTAGTGTTGCCAAAAAAGAGACCCATACACCAAAGGAATAGAATTGAAACCCACAAAAATATGGCCAATCCATCTTTAACAAAGGAGGAAGGAATATCCAAGGAAAAAAGACAGTCTGGTTAACAAATGTGGCAGGGCAAACAGGGCAGTAAGATGCAGAAGGTAAGAACTAGACCACTTTCTCAAAACATTCACAAAAAGAAATTCAAAATGGAAAAAAGACCTGAATGTTGGACAGGAAATCATGGCAACCCTAGCGAAGAAAACAGGAAAAGACCATTCTGACTTCAGCTGCAACCATTTCTTACTTGACACATCCCCAAAGGCAAAGGATTTAAAAGCAAAAATGAACTATTGGGACCTCATGAAGATAAAAACTTCACAGCAAATAAAAGGCAACCAACGGAATCGGAAAAGATATTTGCAAATGACATATCGGACAAAGGGCTGCTATCCAAAATCTATAAAGAGCTCACCAAATTTCGCTTCGAGAAGCAAATAATCCAGTGTAGAATTTGGCACAAAACATGAATAGACATTTCTCTAACGAAGAAATCCTGATGGCCAGCAGGCACATGAAAAGATGCTTAATGTTGCTCCTCATCAGGGAAATACAAATAAAAACGACACTCGGATATCACCTCCGTCTGTTGGAGTGGCAAAATAAACAATTCAGGAGACTATAGATGCTGGCGAGGATTTGGTGAAACAGGAGCCCTCGTGCACCGTTGGTGGGAATGCAAACTGCTGCAACAACTCTGGAAAACATTGTCAAGTTTCCTCCAAAATTAAAAATAAATCTGAACTATGACACAGCAGTAGCACTGCTAGGAATTTACCCAAGGAATACAGGAGTACTGATGCATAGGGACCCCTGTACCCCAATATTAATAACACCACTCTCAATAGCCAAATTGTGGAAAGAGCCTGAATGTCCAACTGATCAATTGATAAAGAAACTGTGGTTTACATACACAATGGAGTACTACTTTGCAATGAGAATAAAATATGGACCATGGTAGCAATGTGGATGGAACTGGAGAGTGTTAGGGTAAGTGAAAGACAGATACGATATGTGTTCACTCTTATGTGAATCCGGAGAAACTTAAAAGGGACCCATGAAGAAAGCGTAGGATAAAAAAAGAGGTTAGAGTGGGACAGAGCCAAAGCATGAGACTCTTACAAACTGAAAAATAACAGGGTGGATGGGGGGTGGGAGGGAGGGGAGGGTAGGCAATGGGTATTCAGGAGGGCATGTGTTGGGTTGAGCATGGGTGTTGTATGGAACGAAATCTGACAATAAATTTCATATTAAAAGAAAATCAGGATAATATATCATTTCTGGAAAATAGTCCATGTTTTCATTTATTTATTTTTCGTAAGCTCTATACCCAACGTGGGGCTCAAACTTGTGACCCTGAGATCGAGTCCCAAGCTCCACCGATTGAGCCCGACAAGCACCCCTGTCCTTCTCTTATCCAATTCTAATATCTTGAGATTTAAGTCGTTGACTTCACTCTGAAAAGCAGTGAGTCTTACTTGCAGCCAACTGCAAGCAGCACACATCGGAAAAAAAAACGAGAGGTGAAAAAAATGGGGATGATGCCTGCCTTTTGAAAAGCATTCCAATCTCAAAGTAATACCGAAAAGAGATCTCACCTTGTTAACGGATTTTGTTTCGGCGATGTTACCGGTTATAATCGAGATACAAAAAGTAACCGCCATGAAAATGACATTCCCATCATGGGACCCAGGAGGAAAGGCGGGCCCCACATTGCAGAGGGCGGCCACCCTCTGGACCCGCTTGGCTTCCACCTCGCGCAGCGTCGTAGCCTTCCTCAGGGTCTGTTGCAGCTTCTGCTCCACCAACTCCAGGGTCTCTTGCAACTGGCGGTTTTGATCTGCAGTCTAGGAAATGAAAACAAAGCATCAAAATGTAGCAAGTTCTCTCTCCTTTTCCATTTTGAATAAAGTGAAACAAATTCTCAATGCAAAGATCTATTGTAAGTTCTGACCGAAGCCAATGTTTTTGGTAAGTGTTTCAGAATAAACATTTCCTTTCTACAAGGAGTCACCCATGGCCTTGGGCCTCATTTCACTGTGCAAAACTTGTCTTGCCAAAGTATTTGCTCTGCTTCAGTATCTTCAGAGAAGTCTTTTAAAAGACAAAATTCCCACAAATTAAAGAAAACCCATCTTCTGGAGGAGCTTTCTCGTTCTTCCTGACAAGTTAACGAGAGAAAGGTCCGGTCTTACATAATTATAGACTCTTGTCTTAGGGCTCACTACATAGGGCATTCTGAGGTGGGCACAACGGCCAGCACAGAGGTTCGGAGAGCATGCCTGATGCCAGAGGAGTTATTTTTGCAAGTGTATGGTTATTCTACAAAAACACTCTCACTCTTGAAAAATAATTCAACCTGGAAAATTTAGACAAGAGATTTTTTTGTTAAAGGACTTTTAGGGACTCCGAGGTGGCTCAGTCAGTTAAGGTTTCACCTTCGGCCTAGGTTATAATCTCATAGCTCATGGGTTCAAGCCCCGCCTCGGGCTCTGTGTTGACAGCTCAGAACCTCGAGTACGTTTTGGATTCTGTGTGTCCCTCCCTCCTTCTCTGGCCTCCCCTGATCATGCTCTCGCTCGGTCGCTCCCTCTCTCAAAAATAAATAAACATTAAAAATATCTAAAGTCCTTTTAAAAATTATGTATAAGGTGAGGTTCTTGCAAGGTTAACATTTAATCCCACAAAATTCTTCCTTCTGTTTGAGTTTAGCTTTGCGTGTGTATACTCACCGGATATCATGCCTTAAAACCCTCAAATAAATAAAATACTTGCTGTATACATCGTATTTCACGATCTGCCTTTTACAGTCATGATTTGGAACACCTTACGTGCTCTCAAACAGCATTCCTGAATGTCATTTTAATGGCTTCCTAATATTTCACTTTTATTGTCATTTTGTGTCTACTGACACATTTTATAAACACACCAGGCAAACTTTGTTTCCAAGAAGCTGGATGAGGTTTTCCTTTTTACTGCCGGATGACTTGAGACAACCAAGGAAGAGACGTGCGGCTTCCCAAAAGACAGGGTCTTGCATCCTCAAGCCAGACTATGCTTCTGCACCTGATATTCTCCCCGATCTCAAGTACTAACCAAAACGGTCGGCTGCCTACAAATTCCTGGCCCCTCACCGCTCTTTTGGAAAGAGTGCTAACAAGCAAAAGTGTAACGTGCAGTTAACACATAAGAAGGAATCAATGAGGGTAGCAACATAACATGCTTACATAACATCTGAAAGATTCCCATGACGTTGAAGTAACCCCGTTTTTCAACACAAGATTTTAACACCCTGAAAATTTTACACTGAGACTAGGTCCTTAACTTCATTTGTAATTAACAAAAGAGGAATGAAGTTCAATGCAACCAACGATGATGCAGAGAGCGTTTCTTTGCGATCTCGTTTTCAAGTTTATCCTTGAGGTCGTGCAGGCAAGTGGCTTCATGCTGTGCCCTGAGACAGTGCTTCTCAAAGGTAGTGATCCTCTGTTGCATGTCTTCCTTCTGGGCCATGGCCTACAGCAGGTATTTCAGAGGAAAGACAGGGAAAGAATTAGTGTACGACACATTAACATACTCCAGACAGAAAAACAGGGTGAAATCCTAATTTACAAAAGGAAAGGAGCATCCTCGGGGCACCTGGGTGGCTCAGCCGGTGACGCTTTGTGAGTTGGGGCCCCGTGTAAGGCTCAGCGCAGACAATGCGGAAGCTTCTTGGGATTTTGACCACTCAGTTAACCAGGCTTATTCTTTCCGATGTGTTCAAAGACAAACGAATAATATAATCTCCCGGACATAAAATCTCCTCCCTCGTTGCCTCCGGACACAAGTGAGGTTTCCACAGTACAGGGCCTTCCATCTGGAGGCACACACCAGAAGACAACCATCATTTTTCCGGGAAAAGGGTGGATGAAATCTCACCCAATTACCACAAAGTTGAAGCAGTGGTGTTAACAAATGGAAACCAAACTCAACCTTTCATATAATTGGTAGTCATCTGTAGCTTAGCCTGTAACAAAACTGTATCACATGGTATCTGACACTGCAAATGGAACAAGAACATTCTGCCCTGCTTTTCTTGTCCACCACCCGAAAGATTCCTCTTCCAGCCTTCTGTTTACTAGGCAATTTATGTCAGCAGTCTCAAGAGTGAAAGTGATGAGTCTTAAGAAATGATTGAATTCTCCGCATATTGAACTCAGCTGCGGGGTTTCCACCCATCTTGGCCAAACAACTCCACTGAAAGGGTTATATAATTTCTGCAAATACTTTTGTTTTAAATTCTTACATGACCTCACCTACACTAAGGTACTAAACAGACTGCATGTGTACATACACGAGGGTCTGAGACGGTCTTCCTGAGTTGGCATTGCTGGGCTGGGGGTGAGGTGTGCGGGGACTGTCCACAAAGGGCAGCTCACAGTGACAGGAGGAGGCACAGGGAAACCATCCTACCCTTACTAGTTTCTGTGACAATGATCAGATTCCCATCGACGACCACACGTGCAGAAGCGGCCGCACTCCTCCATGACCTTACACCAGGACCAGCGGGCTGCCCCTCGCTCACTCTGACCGCCACGACCAGGAGCACGGAACCCCTGGGAGGAGGGCAGGGCGGCAGAGGCAGCCGTGACGGCCCCTCGGCAGAGCCGCCCTCTCACGGTCGTGCCCCCGTAAGCGAGTTGAGACCAACACGCTGGTTCCTACGTGCCGAGTGTGTTCCCAACACGGACCGAGAGCACGGCATGGGCCAAGCTCAGATGGCCCACACTCCACACCCGATGGCACTCCGCCACCTGCCCCCCAGGCCTCAGCAGGGGAGAGCCCAGGGAGGACAGATTCAACCACGCAGATGGAGAGACGGCCCGCCCAAGCCCCGGAGTAACGTTCCGTTCTGCTGCTACTTCTATCAAACTCCACAAGTTCAAACCCGTGGGAAATGAAGGACACACTGGGCAAAGACCGAACAAAACACCCCACGTTTAACTCGATGACGGCGTGGCCATTTCAAATGCCACCGACTTCACGGACATCTCGCTGCAACTTGGTGTTCTTTTCTTCAGAAATGAAGAGGTCCTTCCCTGAGGTGTCTAGGTTCTCTTCCAGCTTGACCACGAGACTGGAGAGGAGAGCCAGGCGCTCTTTCCTCTAGCTCTTCACCTTTGAAAGCCAGAAAGGGAAACAAGGGACGGGCCCCACCGCTAGTCTTGTTTAAAAAACAAGGGAAAAAAAGAAACCCCTCCAATCAAATCCTGTGATGACATCTGGAGCTGAACTCTGAATGTGGCCTTTATATCTTCAACGAAACTATACCCCTTTGTGCCACAAGTAACTGCTCCTCACTTGGAAACAAAGGGATTGAGTTTGTTCTCAGAAGACTTTCGTTAGTCTTTACTGTAGAGTTACCCTAAGGTCCCCTTCGCCTCATATAACATGAGGGAATACTGGTAAGCTCTTTCTCGCTTGCTTTTTTTCACACAGTTGCTTGTTAACAGCTTTCAATTTTACATTGGAGAGAAAACTTCCCCGGAAAAAAGTACACTATGAAATTTGTACCAGCCAATCGATATGCACAACATTTCCACCAACCGCTGTTTTTTAACCATAGAGGTCTGACAAGAATTCAAAGAAGCTTAAAAGGAAACTCCAGTTACACAAACACGCAATGTGTGCCTGATCACACACATCATGTGCACAAGTCAAGAACCGCTGTGGCTAGTCACACCGTTTCTTCCTCCGTTTTGTGGCTCCTGAACATAGAATTCAGGGCCATGAGCATCTCCGGCTAACTGGACAGGCCAGCCTGAGACGTCGCCTGTTGCCTCACCACCGTCATCCGGAGAGATCTCTCGTGCCTGGAGACAAGGAACTCCAAATGTTCTAGCAGCAGCTAGCGGGAGAGGCAAAAAGAATCCGTGTTTCAAGAACACTTTCAATTCCGGGCCTTAAGTTCACCAAATGCAAAACCAAGTCTGAATCCTTTAAATTCAATTCCGAGGTAGGGAGCTGCCCAAGCAATTGTGTTAAAATAGCCTTACTTTTCCTCACAGATCAAACAAGGTCTGAGAAAAATGGGTCCCATCCAACTCCACTGGGACATGTGGACCAAGGGAGAGAATGGTGTCCTGTGTGTAAATACACTGGCACGGCGCCTACTGACCCTGGTCTTATTTCTCTCTGCCTTCATCTCTGTGGTTTCCTCTCTCTGTAAGAGCTCCTCCTTGCAGATGGTGAGCTATCAGTGAGTCCTGCAAACTCCTGGGGTTGGAAACGGGATAAAAGTGGAGAAACAGAGGGGGTCGTTAGCCAGAGCGCACCTGGCTTCCGTGGTTCTCCAGAGTCCACTCACCCTACTCCAATCACCCACAACCTTCAAGTAGCACACACACATAAGTCCCTTCCTCACCAATCACAGGAGTTCCAGGGATTTTTGTAGGAACTGAGACTCAATGGGACAGAGATATTTTCAGGTGCCTTGCAGGTCTATGACAGAGGAAATCTGCTGTTGCCCACTCCCAGCCTCTGGCCCCGTCTGGCAAGCATGTTTGTGGAGCGGCAATGGGGAAAGGCACCGGGACTCAAAAGCTGCTGACAGCCTGAATAACTGGCTCAAAGTCAACCATACAGAATGGACTCTTCAAAAATGATAGTACGACTCGACGAAAGGAAGAGTTTAAGACTTATTTCCTTAGTCAAGCAGGAAACTTTCTGGCAGAAGGATTTCTGAGAGATGCCAGGGCCTACAACACCGCGTGGGGTTTTTCTTCCGTCAATACTGTGCGCCCACCCAGGACATGGCATACATGTGGGCTCCAAGGAGGTGTACGCACACTCTCCAGTCAATCGAGCGCAGAGACTGATGCAAGGCTCAATCCGTGAGCCATGACATCATGAACTGAGCTGAAACCAAGAGTCAGACGCTTAACTTCCTGAGCCACCCAGGCGCCCCAGAGGTTTTTTCCGCTATAGGACAAATGGAATAAAGTTTCTCTTAACTGAAATTCCAAATAAAGAGTGGTTGACTTCGGCAATTCTAGAAAATCTGTGTATAAACAGGTGACATTCTTCAAGGTCCTTCATAAATTAACCCTTTACAAATCAATGGGAATTCTGCCACAGAACTGAACACGTTCCTTGAAATCTGACTTGACAAGGTGAACCCACAGAAGCCTTTCTGACCCTTGATGTAGAACTGTGCAAACCCATTTCCATGTGGAGATATTGTTCCAATAAATTCATTGGAAACTTTTCTGGAGATGTGTGACATTTGGAAAGGCTGGCAGATGAGCTGAGCAGCTTCGAAATATCAAAAAATAGTAACTAAAAGGGAGGTCTCAATCCATGAAATATACGCAGATACTAAGCTATTATAGCATTTCATACCCGAAAACATATAAAAAACTAACAAGATAAAACTTACCAAAACTTGTGCATTGAAACAGACAATACCCACAAGATGCCATTTGCAGTCAAGAGAAAGGCAAACAAAAGTGGAAATTCAGGATTAAGTCCTAATCGCATAAAATGAGCTGTAGCAGACGCTGTCCTCTGGGGAAAGTGTGCACCACCTCCTGTTGCTATTGAGGTCACGTCAAGTGTTGCACGAATCTGCTAATCAGCTCTTGGTAAGCCCTTCACTTCTCCAGTAAATCAAGCACCACAGGAAACGTGATATCTCATGGTTCCTGGGTAATTGTCACCGTGTTAAGCGTAATACCATGAACCATGGATTACACCCTGGGACCCGTCTGATGTGTCCGTAAGGATGCTGGACGTGCTCCCGAGATGCAGAGAAGAGTCATGTTATGACAAGAAAAGGCTGAATGGCCTGACATGTACTGAGGCCCACAGCTGCAGCTGCCAGCCGGCCAGCGTGAAAGAAAGGGAAATTCTCGAAGCTCTCGCTGCGGCTATCCCAGCACCTGAAAAACCTGGGGCTTTTTGTGAGACATCTTTTTGTCTCATGTTGAAGATGTGGCATCTCTATGGGGGTACTAATGTTATGAGACGGGCACACGTGCAATCTCGACTCAAACGGAAAGACAAGTCCTGACATCACAAGTTAAGGCAGAAGGAAGGGAATGACCAAAAACTGGAATATTTCAATGCAGGCACAGGATAGCTTGGTGATTTTAGAAAGGGGTTTGGCTTTTAGAATGGTCAAGACGGATAGGAAGAGCAGCTTCTACCACGAAGAGGAAGTACACGGTTTCCCAGACGCCCAAGAGGTGATTGCAGAGAAGGAACTACAATCCACCACATGTCAACCACTCCAACACAAACAGTGAAAAACCCACGAAAATCAGTTGAGGAGACCATGGCTGCCTGCACAGGTTTTTCATGCAGAAGGAGGGGCCCTGTCGGGGGGAAAATGCCACAAAGGACATTTATTCACGAAAAAGACAAGTGAGCACAATGATGTTGGGTAGGAAGGGGTGAAGCAGCTACCGTCTGAGCGGACACAGGCTGGGTATGATCAGGGCGACTGGCCCTGTGTAGGAAGCTCACCCCAGGGTCCTGAAGGCAACAAGTGCCAGTGGCCAGTGGTCTGGCTGCACAACTAGAGCCCTTTCCCTGGACCAGTTCCATCCCGGCTCTGTCCCTCAACTCAGGAAGTACGCTGAAAGCAAGGGACTGTCCTTTAAATTTCCACTGACACTGGACAATGTCCTGGCCACCCAGAACCCCACGGGTCACCATCAAACGTGTCTTGGCAGCTCACTCGCTCTGGAGGGCAGCAAGTCTAAGTACACCAGCGGAGAAGGGGCCACGAGGACATGTGAAGCTCATGACAAATGCCATTTACAAGAAGGACGGTCATTGCTACCAAAGAGAACAACCTCAGATGAAATATATGAAAGGAAGATTCCGAGGGATGTTTTTATAAACTCCGTCAAGGCCAACACAATAAAGAAATCCCTGCTACAGAAAACTGTCCAAATGACGTGGTCACAGGACCTATGTCACAGCCTATCTGGAAACTCAAGAATGAGACTCTGATTATGGTAAAAAAAAAAAAAAAAAAAATACGAAAAAGGTTTGGGGGATGCAGAGATTCAAAATGTGTATCCTAAAGAAGGTCGAGTGCAGAGAAAAACCCAGAGGATGTCGCAGAAGACAGCACAGAGAGGAGATCTGGTGAAAACCCCAGAGGTCGAGGAAAGCTGAATGGAAGTGCCATCGCTGGAAAGCCTGCTGCCACCAGATGTGATCCGGCAGAGTCTCAGCTACTCTCCCACATGGACCATTCCATGACAAGGGCGCTGGGACTAAAGCCAGCCAGCCGTCTATGGAGACTTGAGCCAGGAAGGCCCTCCTGAAAAGTTGCAAAGACATTGCCCGCATCCACCACATACAGCCAGGCCCCGAGACCCAAAATTGCCCCATCCAGCGGGTCCTCCCCACCCCATGCAGGTCTGCACATCAGGACATTTGTGAGACCCACCCTCACTTTCCAGACAGCAAATCCTTACCAAGGAGCTCAGTGAATCTCTTCACCTGCCATGCACACGTCTGTGCGTGAAAATCGAGGGAGCATGCAGCCAGTCCACCCGAGACGCACGTGTGTCACTACCACCTAAGGGTTTTTCAGCAGGAACATCGTGTGTGAGACTTTTGTGCACTTGGACAACCTACCCACACACGGACATAAGGGACAAAAGATCTGATATAAAACGAATAATGTGTTTTCCATAAGTAGTCTTTCAAAAAATGACATTACCTTGTAGCATGCCTGTCTCTGTACCTGCCTGGAGAAAATGCCTCTCAGCCTACTCTCACAGGCCTTTTTTGTAATGCAACAATGTGTTCAGACTCTATTAGGAATATGGCTGTAAAATGCAGGCTAGAAAAGCTTTATAACAATTCATTCACCTCTGTATCTCCTAGGCCATGAGGTAGCAAGCGTACTGATTACATTAAGCAATCATGAAGTAGTCACTCTTCAATGTTAATGCATGATTACGCATGTAACAATGTAATTATACAGGAATCTTTCTAATTCCTCCATTTCTGATGACTAGTTCTGGAGATACACTTAAAAACAGCTTAGTGTGTAACCTAAGCCAACACTGATGCGAGTTCTGGTAGAAAATTTATCCTAGAAACAAAACGGAGAAAAAACTTAGGTATGAATACAGCACAGAGCTGTGAACCTGTTTTCTATGTAACTGTTTCCATAGCTTCCTCGACTCGGAGAATATGGTATATATGACATAAAACATACAAATGTTAATGAAATTTTTGTGTTTCTACTAAGGTTTCTGGACAACAGGAGAGTTTGAACACTTAAGATTTCTGGTGAGGAAGTTATACATGGATTTTCAATTGTGGGCAGGATTTAAAACCGGGAACCAAGTTTTTCTAGGATCAGTTGTAGTCATCCGTGGGGAAAAATGGAGAAAGCACTACCATCGTCAACAGAAAAAAGTAAAATAGAATTTTTTTATTTTAATTTTTTAAATGTTATTCTTTATTTCTTAGAGACAGAGACAAAGAGCAGCAAGGGAGGGGCGGAGTGAGAAGGAGACAAGGAATTCAAAGCAGACTCCAGGCTCTGTGTTGTTAGCACAGAGCCAGACTCGGGGGTTACCTCGCCAACACAAAGTTCATGACCCGACCTGAAGTTGGCTGTTTAACCGACTGAGCCACCCAGGAACAGAATAGGAGTAATTTGGAGGTTCCTTGTACACAAAGCAAACCTGTTTCCCCAAAAGAGTTAGTTACTAAGTTGCTCAGCAAAAGCCAGCACAAAGGGCCAACAGGCAGGACACAGTTTCAGAAGAAAGGCCGTCTTCTCAGAGATCGTGGCGTATGGTACACGGATGGGGCAGGATGTCGGCATCTCTGCACAGCGGGAGGTGCTCCCAACACAGCCAAGCTGCTGAGAGGCGAGTGGGGCAGGTGCAGGGAGGACTGCAGGACTCGGTCCCTCCACGAGTCCACCCAAGTGAAGACAGGGTACAGATCTCCAGGGACCTCACACATGGCCTCTGAGACATGCAAGCTCCATGACAGAGTACCCAGGGACCAGCAGGGAGAGGGAAGAGCAGGAAAGAGGCAAAGCCATCTCCCTGGCTTCTGACCACCGGACCAGGTAGCAAGCTGCTACGTTCACAAGAGGAGGCAGAGATGTTTGCAGATTTGTGGCCCATGTGGAACTCAAAGAGCAGACAACCCACCCAGATGGAGCTTCACTATGAGGCGGTCGGAAAGGTGTCCAAGAGACAGAGGGGGGTGGATGAAGAAGAATTCAGGACAGCCGAACCTCCCAAGAAGAATCTCCTCCCCGATTCTGAGTGACTCAGACTCGTGACAAAATCAGCCATCCTGCAGCAGCACTGTGCACACGTTCCCCCTATTCCACCAAACCACACACTCCCATGCCCTTCTATTGCTCTCCGTATAACCACATACGTCTTTGGGTGAGGTACCTGCAGCACATAGTGTTCAGCACCTAGAACAGTGCCTGCCATGCACTCAATAAACAGGTGAACACTTTAGTGTACGCCTTGTACTCACCCAGGTAACTATTACACACATTGCTTTTCAATATTACGTGGTTCTGTGTAGGGTAGAAAGACACAAACTGTCCTGTGCTTTATGTGATGGGTGATATGAGGCGGTTGTACCTGTTGCCTAAAGCACGAATCTTATAGCTCAACCCACACAATAGGAGCCACACTACCCAATGGCGTCTACCCTGCTTCCAGTCGTGTCACCCCCCAACACACTATCCACACAGTAACAGCACCAGCTTTTAAAAATTTTAACATCATGTCAGTCCTTTCCCCTGAGGACACAATGACCCAAGGCCCTTCTCTGAATACCAAATTCCTTACGGGGAAGTTTCTGCCCAACACCAGCGGCCTGGTGCCTCACTTGACTCCACTTCCCCTTCCATAGCTTAAAACAAAGCCACGTTTCTCCTTGATTCTGGCTTTTGGCCCCAGAGACTGCTTGGAGAATGTTCTGTTAGACTCAGATGCTGATGGACCTCTCCAGAAAAAGCCTTTCCTGAACGGCAGTGCGCAAGTAAGCAATTCCTCCTAACTGCGTCATTCTTTCAGATAAACTCAGATGTGCCTCCACCTTCGACTCCGAGGAACACAGATGCCAGATCCCAACTACCACAATGGTGCAGGGTCATAAAGGGGCTCAACAAGGGTGCCTAGTTGTGTCTGTGCAGATGATGCAGGTGCACCAACCCAGAAACCCTTGTTGTCGGGGTTGCACTGTACAGTTGAGGGGCAATTCATCCCGATTCTGCTTCAGTTTCTGGGTCTCCCGTCCTCTGCCCTTTTGTCCGTACTTCCTCTCTCTCAAAAGTAAATAAATATTACCAAAAAAATTTTTAAAAAGCCAAAACTGATCAAACACTCACAGAATAAGTGTCACCCCATCCACCTCCTCGTCCTGCTTTGCCACATCCAGCCCGTCCCTGCAATGCTTGCCCTGGGCAAGCACATGAAAGGGGAGGAAGGCAGCGGCGGTGGGGTGGGGGGGCCTGAGACACAACATCACCACTCAATGGACGCTGGCTGAGGATGAGCAAACTGACCATTTTAGAACGACGGGTACTAGGCAAGGATTACAGGGTTTCGTTTTCTCCTGCAACAAATGCTGTTGAGCAAAATGTTTACTATGACTTCTCTTTCTTCCCCACCTGTTCTTATACTTGTGAATATTCTGTTAGTCAACCTATCATGAACTGGGAAAGATGATTTCAATCTGAAGCATGTTGGCAGGCATCAAGGAGACACTGAGGTAGTCACAACTGGAAGGAATGAGACCCCAACAAAAGGGAAGCCCGCTGAGCCAACACTAATGTTCAGAGTCCTCTCTCTCTCTCAAGACATGTGAGGATTCTGAATTTCTTCAGGGATTTGAGGCAATATACCAATGAGCAGGAAAGGAAACAAAACAGACAAGCAGAAAATCACTGATAACCAACACTGTACAGCACAGGGAGGTACAGAAAATTACCCCGGCACTCGGCAAACACTGCCTGAGAAGCTGAGCCTTCAATAATCTCATTGTGCTGCGGAGAAAATACCTGGGCTTTTGGACCAAGTCCCAAAGAGGGGTCCTGGAAGACACTCCAGGCCTCGAGATGGACATCCTGGAGGACTACACGGGGGTGGTGAACATTTTGAGCCCCGTTCACACTGAACCTTACAAAGACAGAGGACCGGTGACAAGTCATTCAGGCCTGACTGAGCTCAATAACCATCACACTCAGTGTGTGTGGGATGAAAGGCTGAAGAAAAGCAAGCACACGAAGAGCCTCTATGCTTCTCCATAATGTCCAACACAAAATTTAAAAAAGAAATTAAGAAAAGAAAAAGAATAAATGAAAAGAAATGAAAAAAAGAAACAAAAGAAAGAAAAGAAAAAAGAAAAGGGATGCCTGGGTGGCTCAGTCGGTTAATCATCCCACTTTGGTTCGGGTCATGATTTCACGGTTTTATGATTTGATTCCCGTGTCGAACTCTGTGCTGACATTGAAAAGCATGGAGCCTGCTTTGGATTCTGTGTCTCCCTGTTTGTCTCCATCTCCCATGCTCAAGATTTGTCTCTACCTCTCTCTCAAAATAAATAATATTAAAAAAATCTATTTTAATAAAAAAGAAAAAAAAACAGGGAAAGGCACGAGCATAGCTCAGGTTACTCGTTTAGGTGACCAAAATTTGGTTTCGACCCAGGTTTGTGAGTGTGAGCCCTGTGTTGGTCTCTCTACTGATAGAATGGAGCCTCTCAAGAGTCTCTACGCTCCCCTCCCATCCTCTACCCCGACGCGTACTCTCACTCTCTTTCTGAAAAATAAATAAACATTTTAAAAAACAAGGTTTTACATCATATAGACGAAAAGAAGAAAGAACAGAAAGAGACCAAAGGGAGACACACCGACTGGAAATACGGGATGCAAAGGTCAACTGTCCAACAAGCCTACTTGACAAATGGGAAATTTTCAGAGAATCAAAACAGATTCTAAACCTAAAAATTATCAGAGCTAAAACTAAGAACTCTAGGCGCCTGAATGGCTCATTTGGTTAAGCATCTGACTTCAGGTCAGGTCGTGATCTCGTGATTCGGGAGTTTGAGCCCCGCGTTGGACTCTGTGCTGAGTGCTCAGAGCCTAGAACTTGCTTCGGTATCTGTGTCTAGCTCTCTGTTCTTCCCTTGCTCAAATTCTGTCTTTCCAACATAAATAAGAGTAAAAAAAAAATTTTAGTAAGATTAAGAACTATGGGGGTTAATATCAGACTAAACACAAGTGAAGAGAGCCACAGTGAACTGGAAGATAAGTATGTAAAAATTTATCTAGACCATACACAGAGAAAAAATCAATAGAGAAACCCAAAAGACACACAAAATATGGTTGAAGGGTCCAATGAGAACCTTCAAAGTAGAGAAAACACAGAATGGGGGTTACCAGATCCCTACAAAGAATCAAAACTTTCCAAAACTCATAAAAGAACCATGACAATGACTCCACAAAGAATGCCTGAGGCAAAAAAAAAAGATCCCACCACTAGGAGAGGGGAACAGAATGTACATACCAGTCTGTGGGCTGGTCAGCGGTGGACTGGGGCAGACATCAGCAGACCCCGCCCACCAACGCAAGTTATTCATGACAGCACAGAAGTGCCCCGTAGTTCCGCACAACTCCAAGGACTATCCAACATGACCAAACGGAAGAGTTCCTCTCAAAGAATCTCAAGGAAATGACAGTTCATGAACTGATCGTAAAGGATTTAAACAATATAACAGAAACTGAAATCAGAGTAATAGTCATAAAACTAATCGCTGGGCTCATAAACAGTATACAAGACACCAGAGAGTCTACTGTTACAGAGATCAAGGGACTAAGGAACATACTGGAGGACCTAAAAAATGTTATAAACGAGCTGAAAAATAAAATGGAGAAAACCACAACTCGGATTGAAGATGCAGAGGAGAGAATAGGAGAACTGGAAGAAAAATTTATGGAAAAAGAGGAAGCAGAGAAAAAAGAGATAAAAAGAATCCAGGGGTATGGGGCGAAAATTAGAGAACTGATGCACTGAAGAGAAATAATCTACACATAAGTGGTATTCCAGAGAAGAGAGAAGGAAAGGTGATGAAGGTGTACTTAAAATAATAGTTGAGAACTTCCCAGATCTGGGGAAGGAAAAAGGCATTGAAATCCAAGAGGCACAGAGAACTCCCTTCAGACGTAACTTGAATCCATCTGCACGACATATAATGAAACTGACAAAATAACAAGGATAAAGAGAATATTCTGAAGGCCGTTGGGGATAAACGTGCCCTAACATATAAAGGGACACCGATAAGACTCGTGATGGATCCCTCTACTGAAACATGGCAGGCCAGAAAAGATTGGCAGGAGATCTTCAACGTGATGAACAGAAAAAAATATCCAGCCAAGAATCCTTTATCCAGGAAATCTCTGATTTAGAATGGGAGAGAGAAAGTTCTTTCCAAACAAAATGGAAGGAATTCATCACCACTAAACCAGTCCTACAAAAGATACTAAGGGGGATCCTGTGAGACAAAGTACCAGAGACATTGCTACAAGCACGAAACTTACAGACATCACAATGACTCTACACTCATATCTTTCTACAACACTGAATGTAAATGGACTAAAAGCGCCAACCAAAAGACATAAGGTATCAGAATGGATAGAAAAACGAGACCCAATTATTTGCTGTTTACAAGAGACTCATTTTAGACATGAGGACACCTTCAGATTGAAAGTGAAGGGATGAAAAACTATCATGCTACTGGAAGTCAAAAGAAAGCTGGAGTAACCATACTTAGGCAAACTGGACTCTAAATTAAAGGCTGTAACTAAAGAAGGAAATTTTATAATAATTACAGGGTCTATCCATCAGGAAGAGCTAACAATTATAAATGTCTATGCGCCGAATACGGGAGCCCCCAAATATATAAAACAATTACAAACATAAGCAACCTTACTGATAGAAAGTAGTAATTGCAAAAGACTTTAATACCCCACTTGCAGAAGTGGATACATCATCTAGACACACGGTCAATAAAGAAAAAAGGGCCATGAATGATACATTGGATCAGATGGATTTGACAGATATATTTAGAACTCTGCATCCCAAAGCAACAGAATATACTTTCTTCTCAAGTGCACATGGAATATTCTCCAAGATAGATCACATTCTTGGTCACAAAAGAGTCCTTCTTAAGTATAAAAGAACTGCGATCACACCATGCATATTTTCAGACCACAATGCTATGAAGCTTGAAATCAACAAAAGGAAATCTGGAAAACCTCCAAAAACATGGAGGTTAAAGAACACCCTACTAAAGAAAGAATGGGTCAACCACGTAGGGAAGTATTTAAAAATATATAAAAACAAATGAAAACGAAAACACAACAATCCAAACACTTTGGGATGCAGAGAAGACACTCCTGAGAGGAAATACATTGCAAACCAGGACTATCTCAAGAATAAAGAAAAATCCCAAATAGAAAATCTAACAGAACACCTAAATAAAATACAGGCAGAACAGCAAAGACAGCGTAAACCCAGCAGAAAAAGAGAAATAAAGGTCCGAGCATAAATAAACAATATAGACAATTAACAATATAGAATTTAAAAAATGTAGAGCATATCACAACACGAGTTGTTTTTTTGAAAAAAAACAAACATTGACAAACCTCTAGCCAGGCTTCCCAAAAAGAAAAGGGAGACGACCCAAGTAGATAAAATTATGAATGAAAATGGAATTATTACAACCAATACTTCAGAAATACAAGCAATTATCAGGGAATCATATGAAAAATTATATGCCAACAAACTGGACAACCCAGAAGAAATGGACAAATTCCTAGACACCCACACACTTTCAAAACTCAGAAAGAAATAGAAAACTTGAACAGACCCGTAACCAGCGAAGAAATTAAATCAGTCATCAAAAATCTCCCAATAAGAGTCCAAGACCAGATGGCTTCCCAGGGGAATTCTACCAAGGGTTGAAAGCAGAGATAATACTTATCCTTCTCAAGCTATTCCACAAAATAGAAAGGGAAAGAAAACTTCCAGACTCATTCTATGAAGCCAGTATTACTTTGACAGAGAACCAGTAAAAAAAGAGAACAGGCCAATAACCCTTATGACTATGGATGCAAAAATTCTCAATAGGATACTAGCAAATCGAATTCAAGAGCATATAAAAAGAATGATTCACCATGATCAAGTGGGATTCATTCCTGGGATGCAGGTCGGGTTCAACATTCACAAATAAAAGTGATACATCACGTTAATGAAAGAAAAGATAAGAACCATATGATCCTATCAATCGATGCAGAAAAAGCATTTGACAAAATTCAGCATCGTTTCTTAATAAAAACCCTCGAGAAATGCGGGATAGAAAGAACATACTTAAAAATCATAAACGCCGTTTATGATAAGCCCACAGTTAACATCATCCTCAATGGGGGGAAAACTGAGAGCTTTTTCCCTGAGATCCGGAACACGACAGGGATGTCCACTCTCACCGCTGTCGTTTAACATAGTGTTGGAAGTCCAAGCAACATCAATCAGACAACAAAAGGAAATCAAAGGCATCAAAATTGACAAAGATGAAGTTAAGCTTTCAATTTTTCCAGATGACATGATATTATACATGGAAATTCCAATAGACTCCACCAAAAGTCTACCAGAATGGTAAATGAATTCAGCAAAGTTGCAGGATACAAAATCTATGTACAGAAAGCAGTTGTATTCCTAAGCAATAATAATGAAGCAACAAAAGACAAAAAAACTGATCCCATTCACAATTGAACGAAGAAGCATAAAATACCTAGGAATCAATCTAACCAAAGATGTAAAAGATCTGTATGCTGAAAACTATAGAAAGCTTATGAAGGAAAGGGAAGAAGATACAAAGAAATGGAAAAACGTTCCGTGCTCATGGGTCGGAAGAATATTTTCAAAATGTCAATACTACCCAAAGCTATCTACACATTCAAAGCAATCCCAATCAAAATTGCACCAGAATTCTTCTCGAAGTTAGAACAAGCAATTCTAAAATTCATATGGAACCAATAAAGCCCCGAATAGCCAAAGTAATTTCGAAGAAGTCCAAAGCAGGAGGCATCACAATCGCAGTCTTTAGCCTCTACTACAAAACTATAATCATCAAGACAGCCTAGTGTTGCCAAAAAAGAGACCCATACACCAAAGGAATAGAATTGAAACCCACAAAAATATGGCCAATCCATCTTTAACAAAGGAGGAAGGAATATCCAAGGAAAAAAGACAGTCTGGTTAACAAATGTGGCAGGGCAAACAGGGCAGTAAGATGCAGAAGGTAAGAACTAGACCACTTTCTCAAAACATTCACAAAAAGAAATTCAAAATGGAAAAAAGACCTGAATGTTGGACAGGAAATCATGGCAACCCTAGCGAAGAAAACAGGAAAAGACCATTCTGACTTCAGCTGCAACCATTTCTTACTTGACACATCCCCAAAGGCAAAGGATTTAAAAGCACAAATGAACTATTGGGACCTCATGAAGATAAAAACTTCACAGCAAATAAAAGGCAACCAACGGAATCGGAAAAGATATTTGCAAATGACATATCGGACAAAGGGCTGCTATCCAAAATCTATAAAGAGCTCACCAAATTTCGCTTCGAGAAGCAAATAATCCAGTGTAGAATTTGGCACAAAACATGAATAGACATTTCTCTAACGAAGAAATCCTGATGGCCAGCAGGCACATGAAAAGATGCTTAATGTTGCTCCTCATCAGGGAAATACAAATAAAAACGACACTCGGATATCACCTCCGTCTGTTGGAGTGGCAAAATAAACAATTCAGGAGACTATAGATGCTGGCGAGGATTTGGTGAAACAGGAGCCCTCGTGCACCGTTGGTGGGAATGCAAACTGCTGCAACAACTCTGGAAAACATTGTCAAGTTTCCTCCAAAATTAAAAATAAATCTGAACTATGACACAGCAGTAGCACTGCTAGGAATTTACCCAAGGAATACAGGAGTACTGATGCATAGGGACCCCTGTACCCCAATATTAATAACACCACTCTCAATAGCCAAATTGTGGAAAGAGCCTGAATGTCCAACTGATCAATTGATAAAGAAACTGTGGTTTACATACACAATGGAGTACTACTTTGCAATGAGAATAAAATATGGACCATGGTAGCAATGTGGATGGAACTGGAGAGTGTTAGGGTAAGTGAAAGACAGATACGATATGTGTTCACTCTTATGTGAATCCGGAGAAACTTAAAAGGGACCCATGAAGAAAGCGTAGGATAAAAAAAGAGGTTAGAGTGGGACAGAGCCAAAGCATGAGACTCTTACAAACTGAAAAATAACAGGGTGGATGGGGGGTGGGAGGGAGGGGAGGGTAGGCAATGGGTATTCAGGAGGGCATGTGTTGGGTTGAGCATGGGTGTTGTATGGAACGAAATCTGACAATAAATTTCATATTAAAAGAAAATCAGGATAATATATCATTTCTGGAAAATAGTCCATGTTTTCATTTATTTATTTTTCGTAAGCTCTATACCCAACGTGGGGCTCAAACTTGTGACCCTGAGATCGAGTCCCAAGCTCCACCGATTGAGCCCGACAAGCACCCCTGTCCTTCTCTTATCCAATTCTAATATCTTGAGATTTAAGTCGTTGACTTCACTCTGAAAAGCAGTGAGTCTTACTTGCAGCCAACTGCAAGCAGCACACATCGGAAAAAAAAACGAGAGGTGAAAAAAATGGGGATGATGCCTGCCTTTTGAAAAGCATTCCAATCTCAAAGTAATACCGAAAAGAGATCTCACCTTGTTAACGGATTTTGTTTCGGCGATGTTACCGGTTATAATCGAGATACAAAAAGTAACCGCCATGAAAATGACATTCCCATCATGGGACCCAGGAGGAAAGGCGGGCCCCACATTGCAGAGGGCGGCCACCCTCTGGACCCGCTTGGCTTCCACCTCGCGCAGCGTCGTAGCCTTCCTCAGGGTCTGTTGCAGCTTCTGCTCCACCAACTCCAGGGTCTCTTGCAACTGGCGGTTTTGATCTGCAGTCTAGGAAATGAAAACAAAGCATCAAAATGTAGCAAGTTCTCTCTCCTTTTCCATTTTGAATAAAGTGAAACAAATTCTCAATGCAAAGATCTATTGTAAGTTCTGACCGAAGCCAATGTTTTTGGTAAGTGTTTCAGAATAAACATTTCCTTTCTACAAGGAGTCACCCATGGCCTTGGGCCTCATTTCACTGTGCAAAACTTGTCTTGCCAAAGTATTTGCTCTGCTTCAGTATCTTCAGAGAAGTCTTTTAAAAGACAAAATTCCCACAAATTAAAGAAAACCCATCTTCTGGAGGAGCTTTCTCGTTCTTCCTGACAAGTTAACGAGAGAAAGGTCCGGTCTTACATAATTATAGACTCTTGTCTTAGGGCTCACTACATAGGGCATTCTGAGGTGGGCACAACGGCCAGCACAGAGGTTCGGAGAGCATGCCTGATGCCAGAGGAGTTATTTTTGCAAGTGTATGGTTATTCTACAAAAACCACTCTCACTCTTGAAAAATAATTCAACCTGGAAAATTTAGACAAGAGATTTTTTTGTTAAAGGACTTTTAGGGACTCCGAGGTGGCTCAGTCAGTTAAGGTTTCACCTTCGGCCTAGGTTATAATCTCATAGCTCATGGGTTCAAGCCCCGCCTCGGGCTCTGTGTTGACAGCTCAGAACCTCGAGTACGTTTTGGATTCTGTGTGTCCCTCCCTCCTTCTCTGGCCTCCCCTGATCATGCTCTCGCTCGGTCGCTCCCTCTCTCAAAAATAAATAAACATTAAAAATATCTAAAGTCCTTTTAAAAATTATGTATAAGGTGAGGTTCTTGCAAGGTTAACATTTAATCCCACAAAATTCTTCCTTCTGTTTGAGTTTAGCTTTGCGTGTGTATACTCACCGGATATCATGCCTTAAAACCCTCAAATAAATAAAATACTTGCTGTATACATCGTATTTCACGATCTGCCTTTTACAGTCATGATTTGGAACACCTTACGTGCTCTCAAACAGCATTCCTGAATGTCATTTTAATGGCTTCCTAATATTTCACTTTTATTGTCATTTTGTGTCTACTGACACATTTTATAAACACACCAGGCAAACTTTGTTTCCAAGAAGCTGGATGAGGTTTTCCTTTTTACTGCCGGATGACTTGAGACAACCAAGGAAGAGACGTGCGGCTTCCCAAAAGACAGGGTCTTGCATCCTCAAGCCAGACTATGCTTCTGCACCTGATATTCTCCCCGATCTCAAGTACTAACCAAAACGGTCGGCTGCCTACAAATTCCTGGCCCCTCACCGCTCTTTTGGAAAGAGTGCTAACAAGCAAAAGTGTAACGTGCAGTTAACACATAAGAAGGAATCAATGAGGGTAGCAACATAACATGCTTACATAACATCTGAAAGATTCCCATGACGTTGAAGTAACCCCGTTTTTCAACACAAGATTTTAACACCCTGAAAATTTTACACTGAGACTAGGTCCTTAACTTCATTTGTAATTAACAAAAGAGGAATGAAGTTCAATGCAACCAACGATGATGCAGAGAGCGTTTCTTTGCGATCTCGTTTTCAAGTTTATCCTTGAGGTCGTGCAGGCAAGTGGCTTCATGCTGTGCCCTGAGACAGTGCTTCTCAAAGGTAGTGATCCTCTGTTGCATGTCTTCCTTCTGGGCCATGGCCTACAGCAGGTATTTCAGAGGAAAGACAGGGAAAGAATTAGTGTACGACACATTAACATACTCCAGACAGAAAAACAGGGTGAAATCCTAATTTACAAAAGGAAAGGAGCATCCTCGGGGCACCTGGGTGGCTCAGCCGGTGACGCTTTGTGAGTTGGGGCCCCGTGTAAGGCTCAGCGCAGACAATGCGGAAGCTTCTTGGGATTTTGACCACTCAGTTAACCAGGCTTATTCTTTCCGATGTGTTCAAAGACAAACGAATAATATAATCTCCCGGACATAAAATCTCCTCCCTCGTTGCCTCCGGACACAAGTGAGGTTTCCACAGTACAGGGCCTTCCATCTGGAGGCACACACCAGAAGACAACCATCATTTTTCCGGGAAAAGGGTGGATGAAATCTCACCCAATTACCACAAAGTTGAAGCAGTGGTGTTAACAAATGGAAACCAAACTCAACCTTTCATATAATTGGTAGTCATCTGTAGCTTAGCCTGTAACAAAACTGTATCACATGGTATCTGACACTGCAAATGGAACAAGAACATTCTGCCCTGCTTTTCTTGTCCACCACCCGAAAGATTCCTCTTCCAGCCTTCTGTTTACTAGGCAATTTATGTCAGCAGTCTCAAGAGTGAAAGTGATGAGTCTTAAGAAATGATTGAATTCTCCGCATATTGAACTCAGCTGCGGGGTTTCCACCCATCTTGGCCAAACAACTCCACTGAAAGGGTTATATAATTTCTGCAAATACTTTTGTTTTAAATTCTTACATGACCTCACCTACACTAAGGTACTAAACAGACTGCATGTGTACATACACGAGGGTCTGAGACGGTCTTCCTGAGTTGGCATTGCTGGGCTGGGGGTGAGGTGTGCGGGGACTGTCCACAAAGGGCAGCTCACAGTGACAGGAGGAGGCACAGGGAAACCATCCTACCCTTACTAGTTTCTGTGACAATGATCAGATTCCCATCGACGACCACACGTGCAGAAGCGGCCGCACTCCTCCATGACCTTACACCAGGACCAGCGGGCTGCCCCTCGCTCACTCTGACCGCCACGACCAGGAGCACGGAACCCCTGGGAGGAGGGCAGGGCGGCAGAGGCAGCCGTGACGGCCCCTCGGCAGAGCCGCCCTCTCACGGTCGTGCCCCCGTAAGCGAGTTGAGACCAACACGCTGGTTCCTACGTGCCGAGTGTGTTCCCAACACGGACCGAGAGCACGGCATGGGCCAAGCTCAGATGGCCCACACTCCACACCCGATGGCACTCCGCCACCTGCCCCCCAGGCCTCAGCAGGGGAGAGCCCAGGGAGGACAGATTCAACCACGCAGATGGAGAGACGGCCCGCCCAAGCCCCGGAGTAACGTTCCGTTCTGCTGCTACTTCTATCAAACTCCACAAGTTCAAACCCGTGGGAAATGAAGGACACACTGGGCAAAGACCGAACAAAACACCCCACGTTTAACTCGATGACGGCGTGGCCATTTCAAATGCCACCGACTTCACGGACATCTCGCTGCAACTTGGTGTTCTTTTCTTCAGAAATGAAGAGGTCCTTCCCTGAGGTGTCTAGGTTCTCTTCCAGCTTGACCACGAGACTGGAGAGGAGAGCCAGGCGCTCTTTCCTCTAGCTCTTCACCTTTGAAAGCCAGAAAGGGAAACAAGGGACGGGCCCCACCGCTAGTCTTGTTTAAAAAACAAGGGAAAAAAAGAAACCCCTCCAATCAAATCCTGTGATGACATCTGGAGCTGAACTCTGAATGTGGCCTTTATATCTTCAACGAAACTATACCCCTTTGTGCCACAAGTAACTGCTCCTCACTTGGAAACAAAGGGATTGAGTTTGTTCTCAGAAGACTTTCGTTAGTCTTTACTGTAGAGTTACCCTAAGGTCCCCTTCGCCTCATATAACATGAGGGAATACTGGTAAGCTCTTTCTCGCTTCCTTTTTTTCACACAGTTGCTTGTTAACAGCTTTCAATTTTACATTGGAGAGAAAACTTCCCCGGAAAAAAGTACACTATGAAATTTGTACCAGCCAATCGATATGCACAACATTTCCACCAACCGCTGTTTTTTAACCATAGAGGTCTGACAAGAATTCAAAGAAGCTTAAAAGGAAACTCCAGTTACACAAACACGCAATGTGTGCCTGATCACACACATCATGTGCACAAGTCAAGAACCGCTGTGGCTAGTCACACCGTTTCTTCCTCCGTTTTGTGGCTCCTGAACATAGAATTCAGGGCCATGAGCATCTCCGGCTAACTGGACAGGCCAGCCTGAGACGTCGCCTGTTGCCTCACCACCGTCATCCGGAGAGATCTCTCGTGCCTGGAGACAAGGAACTCCAAATGTTCTAGCAGCAGCTAGCGGGAGAGGCAAAAAGAATCCGTGTTTCAAGAACACTTTCAATTCCGGGCCTTAAGTTCACCAAATGCAAAACCAAGTCTGAATCCTTTAAATTCAATTCCGAGGTAGGGAGCTGCCCAAGCAATTGTGTTAAAATAGCCTTACTTTTCCTCACAGATCAAACAAGGTCTGAGAAAAATGGGTCCCATCCAACTCCACTGGGACATGTGGACCAAGGGAGAGAATGGTGTCCTGTGTGTAAATACACTGGCACGGCGCCTACTGACCCTGGTCTTATTTCTCTCTGCCTTCATTTCTGTGGTTTCCTCTCTCTGTAAGAGCTCCTCCTTGCAGATGGTGAGCTATCAGTGAGTCCTGCAAACTCCTGGGGTTGGAAACGGGATAAAAGTGGAGAAACAGAGGGGGTCGTTAGCCAGAGCGCACCTGGCTTCCGTGGTTCTCCAGAGTCCACTCACCCTACTCCAATCACCCACAACCTTCAAGTAGCACACACACATAAGTCCCTTCCTCACCAATCACAGGAGTTCCAGGGATTTTTGTAGGAACTGAGACTCAATGGGACAGAGATATTTTCAGGTGCCTTGCAGGTCTATGACAGAGGAAATCTGCTGTTGCCCACTCCCAGCCTCTGGCCCCGTCTGGCAAGCATGTTTGTGGAGCGGCAATGGGGAAAGGCACCGGGACTCAAAAGCTGCTGACAGCCTGAATAACTGGCTCAAAGTCAACCATACAGAATGGACTCTTCAAAAATGATAGTACGACTCGACGAAAGGAAGAGTTTAAGACTTATTTCCTTAGTCAAGCAGGAAACTTTCTGGCAGAAGGATTTCTGAGAGATGCCAGGGCCTACAACACCGCGTGGGGTTTTTCTTCCGTCAATACTGTGCGCCCACCCAGGACATGGCATACATGTGGGCTCCAAGGAGGTGTACGCACACTCTCCAGTCAATCGAGCGCAGAGACTGATGCAAGGCTCAATCCGTGAGCCATGACATCATGAACTGAGCTGAAACCAAGAGTCAGACGCTTAACTTCCTGAGCCACCCAGGCGCCCCAGAGGTTTTTTCCGCTATAGGACAAATGGAATAAAGTTTCTCTTAACTGAAATTCCAAATAAAGAGTGGTTGACTTCGGCAATTCTAGAAAATCTGTGTATAAACAGGTGACCTTCTTCAAGGTCCTTCATAAATTAACCCTTTACAAATCAATGGGAATTCTGCCACAGAACTGAACACGTTCCTTGAAATCTGACTTGACAAGGTGAACCCACAGAAGCCTTTCTGACCCTTGATGTAGAACTGTGCAAACCCATTTCCATGTGGAGATATTGTTCCAATAAATTCATTGGAAACTTTTCTGGAGATGTGTGACATTTGGAAAGGCTGGCAGATGAGCTGAGCAGCTTCGAAATATCAAAAAATAGTAACTAAAAGGGAGGTCTCAATCCATGAAATATACGCAGATACTAAGCTATTATAGCATTTCATACCCGAAAACATATAAAAAACTAACAAGATAAAACTTACCAAAACTTGTGCATTGAAACAGACAATACCCACAAGATGCCATTTGCAGTCAAGAGAAAGGCAAACAAAAGTGGAAATTCAGGATTAAGTCCTAATCGCATAAAATGAGCTGTAGCAGACGCTGTCCTCTGGGGAAAGTGTGCACCACCTCCTGTTGCTATTGAGGTCACGTCAAGTGTTGCACGAATCTGCTAATCAGCTCTTGGTAAGCCCTTCACTTCTCCAGTAAATCAAGCACCACAGGAAACGTGATATCTCATGGTTCCTGGGTAATTGTCACCGTGTTAAGCGTAATACCATGAACCATGGATTACACCCTGGGACCCGTCTGATGTGTCCGTAAGGATGCTGGACGTGCTCCCGAGATGCAGAGAAGAGTCATGTTATGACAAGAAAAGGCTGAATGGCCTGACATGTACTGAGGCCCACAGCTGCAGCTGCCAGCCGGCCAGCGTGAAAGAAAGGGAAATTCTCGAAGCTCTCGCTGCGGCTATCCCAGCACCTGAAAAACCTGGGGCTTTTTGTGAGACATCTTTTTGTCTCATGTTGAAGATGTGGCATCTCTATGGGGGTACTAATGTTATGAGACGGGCACACGTGCAATCTCGACTCAAACGGAAAGACAAGTCCTGACATCACAAGTTAAGGCAGAAGGAAGGGAATGACCAAAAACTGGAATATTTCAATGCAGGCACAGGATAGCTTGGTGATTTTAGAAAGGGGTTTGGCTTTTAGAATGGTCAAGACGGATAGGAAGAGCAGCTTCTACCACGAAGAGGAAGTACACGGTTTCCCAGACGCCCAAGAGGTGATTGCAGAGAAGGAACTACAATCCACCACATGTCAACCACTCCAACACAAACAGTGAAAAACCCACGAAAATCAGTTGAGGAGACCATGGCTGCCTGCACAGGTTTTTCATGCAGAAGGAGGGGCCCTGTCGGGGGGAAAATGCCACAAAGGACATTTATTCACGAAAAAGACAAGTGAGCACAATGATGTTGGGTAGGAAGGGGTGAAGCAGCTACCGTCTGAGCGGACACAGGCTGGGTATGATCAGGGCGACTGGCCCTGTGTAGGAAGCTCACCCCAGGGTCCTGAAGGCAACAAGTGCCAGTGGCCAGTGGTCTGGCTGCACAACTAGAGCCCTTTCCCTGGACCAGTTCCATCCCGGCTCTGTCCCTCAACTCAGGAAGTACGCTGAAAGCAAGGGACTGTCCTTTAAATTTCCACTGACACTGGACAATGTCCTGGCCACCCAGAACCCCACGGGTCACCATCAAACGTGTCTTGGCAGCTCACTCGCTCTGGAGGGCAGCAAGTCTAAGTACACCAGCGGAGAAGGGGCCACGAGGACATGTGAAGCTCATGACAAATGCCATTTACAAGAAGGACGGTCATTGCTACCAAAGAGAACAACCTCAGATGAAATATATGAAAGGAAGATTCCGAGGGATGTTTTTATAAACTCCGTCAAGGCCAACACAATAAAGAAATCCCTGCTACAGAAAACTGTCCAAATGACGTGGTCACAGGACCTATGTCACAGCCTATCTGGAAACTCAAGAATGAGACTCTGATTATGGTAAAAAAAAAAAAAAAAAAAATACGAAAAAGGTTTGGGGGATGCAGAGATTCAAAATGTGTATCCTAAAGAAGGTCGAGTGCAGAGAAAAACCCAGAGGATGTCGCAGAAGACAGCACAGAGAGGAGATCTGGTGAAAACCCCAGAGGTCGAGGAAAGCTGAATGGAAGTGCCATCGCTGGAAAGCCTGCTGCCACCAGATGTGATCCGGCAGAGTCTCAGCTACTCTCCCACATGGACCATTCCATGACAAGGGCGCTGGGACTAAAGCCAGCCAGCCGTCTATGGAGACTTGAGCCAGGAAGGCCCTCCTGAAAAGTTGCAAAGACATTGCCCGCATCCACCACATACAGCCAGGCCCCGAGACCCAAAATTGCCCCATCCAGCGGGTCCTCCCCACCCCATGCAGGTCTGCACATCAGGACATTTGTGAGACCCACCCTCACTTTCCAGACAGCAAATCCTTACCAAGGAGCTCAGTGAATCTCTTCACCTGCCATGCACACGTCTGTGCGTGAAAATCGAGGGAGCATGCAGCCAGTCCACCCGAGACGCACGTGTGTCACTACCACCTAAGGGTTTTTCAGCAGGAACATCGTGTGTGAGACTTTTGTGCACTTGGACAACCTACCCACACACGGACATAAGGGACAAAAGATCTGATATAAAACGAATAATGTGTTTTCCATAAGTAGTCTTTCAAAAAATGACATTACCTTGTAGCATGCCTGTCTCTGTACCTGCCTGGAGAAAATGCCTCTCAGCCTACTCTCACAGGCCTTTTTTGTAATGCAACAATGTGTTCAGACTCTATTAGGAATATGGCTGTAAAATGCAGGCTAGAAAAGCTTTATAACAATTCATTCACCTCTGTATCTCCTAGGCCATGAGGTAGCAAGCGTACTGATTACATTAAGCAATCATGAAGTAGTCACTCTTCAATGTTAATGCATGATTACGCATGTAACAATGTAATTATACAGGAATCTTTCTAATTCCTCCATTTCTGATGACTAGTTCTGGAGATACACTTAAAAACAGCTTAGTGTGTAACCTAAGCCAACACTGATGCGAGTTCTGGTAGAAAATTTATCCTAGAAACAAAACGGAGAAAAAACTTAGGTATGAATACAGCACAGAGCTGTGAACCTGTTTTCTATGTAACTGTTTCCATAGCTTCCTCGACTCGGAGAATATGGTATATATGACATAAAACATACAAATGTTAATGAAATTTTTGTGTTTCTACTAAGGTTTCTGGACAACAGGAGAGTTTGAACACTTAAGATTTCTGGTGAGGAAGTTATACATGGATTTTCAATTGTGGGCAGGATTTAAAACCGGGAACCAAGTTTTTCTAGGATCAGTTGTAGTCATCCGTGGGGAAAAATGGAGAAAGCACTACCATCGTCAACAGAAAAAAGTAAAATAGAATTTTTTTATTTTAATTTTTTAAATGTTATTCTTTATTTCTTAGAGACAGAGACAAAGAGCAGCAAGGGAGGGGCGGAGTGAGAAGGAGACAAGGAATTCAAAGCAGACTCCAGGCTCTGTGTTGTTAGCACAGAGCCAGACTCGGGGGTTACCTCGCCAACACAAAGTTCATGACCCGACCTGAAGTTGGCTGTTTAACCGACTGAGCCACCCAGGAACAGAATAGGAGTAATTTGGAGGTTCCTTGTACACAAAGCAAACCTGTTTCCCCAAAAGAGTTAGTTACTAAGTTGCTCAGCAAAAGCCAGCACAAAGGGCCAACAGGCAGGACACAGTTTCAGAAGAAAGGCCGTCTTCTCAGAGATCGTGGCGTATGGTACACGGATGGGGCAGGATGTCGGCATCTCTGCACAGCGGGAGGCGCTCCCAACACAGCCAAGCTGCTGAGAGGCGAGTGGGGCAGGTGCAGGGAGGACTGCAGGACTCGGTCCCTCCACGAGTCCACCCAAGTGAAGACAGGGTACAGATCTCCAGGGACCTCACACATGGCCTCTGAGACATGCAAGCTCCATGACAGAGTACCCAGGGACCAGCAGGGAGAGGGAAGAGCAGGAAAGAGGCAAAGCCATCTCCCTGGCTTCTGACCACCGGACCAGGTAGCAAGCTGCTACGTTCACAAGAGGAGGCAGAGATGTTTGCAGATTTGTGGCCCATGTGGAACTCAAAGAGCAGACAACCCACCCAGATGGAGCTTCACTATGAGGCGGTCGGAAAGGTGTCCAAGAGACAGAGGGGGGTGGATGAAGAAGAATTCAGGACAGCCGAACCTCCCAAGAAGAATCTCCTCCCCGATTCTGAGTGACTCAGACTCGTGACAAAATCAGCCATCCTGCAGCAGCACTGTGCACACGTTCCCCCTATTCCACCAAACCACACACTCCCATGCCCTTCTATTGCTCTCCGTATAACCACATACGTCTTTGGGTGAGGTACCTGCAGCACATAGTGTTCAGCACCTAGAACAGTACCTGCCATGCACTCAATAAACAGGTGAACACTTTAGTGTACGCCTTGTACTCACCCAGGTAACTATTACACACATTGCTTTTCAATATTACGTGGTTCTGTGTAGGGTAGAAAGACACAAACTGTCCTGTGCTTTATGTGATGGGTGATATGAGGCGGTTGTACCTGTTGCCTAAAGCACGAATCTTATAGCTCAACCCACACAATAGGAGCCACACTACCCAATGGCGTCTACCCTGCTTCCAGTCGTGTCACCCCCAACACACTATCCACACAGTAACAGCACCAGCTTTTAAAAATTTTAACATCATGTCAGTCCTTTCCCCTGAGGACACAATGACCCAAGGCCCTTCTCTGAATACCAAATTCCTTACGGGGAAGTTTCTGCCCAACACCAGCGGCCTGGTGCCTCACTTGACTCCACTTCCCCTTCCATAGCTTAAAACAAAGCCACGTTTCTCCTTGATTCTGGCTTTTGGCCCCAGAGACTGCTTGGAGAATGTTCTGTTAGACTCAGATGCTGATGGACCTCTCCAGAAAAAGCCTTTCCTGAACGGCAGTGCGCAAGTAAGCAATTCCTCCTAACTGCGTCATTCTTTCAGATAAACTCAGATGTGCCTCCACCTTCGACTCCGAGGAACACAGATGCCAGATCCCAACTACCACAATGGTGCAGGGTCATAAAGGGGCTCAACAAGGGTGCCTAGTTGTGTCTGTGCAGATGATGCAGGTGCACCAACCCAGAAACCCTTGTTGTCGGGGTTGCACTGTACAGTTGAGGGGCAATTCATCCCGATTCTGCTTCAGTTTCTGGGTCTCCCGTCCTCTGCCCTTTTGTCCGTACTTCCTCTCTCTCAAAAGTAAATAAATATTACCAAAAAAATTTTTAAAAAGCCAAAACTGATCAAACACTCACAGAATAAGTGTCACCCCATCCACCTCCTCGTCCTGCTTTGCCACATCCAGCCCGTCCCTGCAATGCTTGCCCTGGGCAAGCACATGAAAGGGGAGGAAGGCAGCGGCGGTGGGGTGGGGGGGCCTGAGACACAACATCACCACTCAATGGACGCTGGCTGAGGATGAGCAAACTGACCATTTTAGAACGACGGGTACTAGGCAAGGATTACAGGGTTTCGTTTTCTCCTGCAACAAATGCTGTTGAGCAAAATGTTTACTATGACTTCTCTTTCTTCCCCACCTGTTCTTATACTTGTGAATATTCTGTTAGTCAACCTATCATGAACTGGGAAAGATGATTTCAATCTGAAGCATGTTGGCAGGCATCAAGGAGACACTGAGGTAGTCACAACTGGAAGGAATGAGACCCCAACAAAAGGGAAGCCCGCTGAGCCAACACTAATGTTCAGAGTCCTCTCTCTCTCTCAAGACATGTGAGGATTCTGAATTTCTTCAGGGATTTGAGGCAATATACCAATGAGCAGGAAAGGAAACAAAACAGACAAGCAGAAAATCACTGATAACCAACACTGTACAGCACAGGGAGGTACAGAAAATTACCCCGGCACTCGGCAAACACTGCCTGAGAAGCTGAGCCTTCAATAATCTCATTGTGCTGCGGAGAAAATACCTGGGCTTTTGGACCAAGTCCCAAAGAGGGGTCCTGGAAGACACTCCAGGCCTCGAGATGGACATCCTGGAGGACTACACGGGGGTGGTGAACATTTTGAGCCCCGTTCACACTGAACCTTACAAAGACAGAGGACCGGTGACAAGTCATTCAGGCCTGACTGAGCTCAATAACCATCACACTCAGTGTGTGTGGGATGAAAGGCTGAAGAAAAGCAAGCACACGAAGAGCCTCTATGCTTCTCCATAATGTCCAACACAAAATTTAAAAAAGAAATTAAGAAAAGAAAAAGAATAAATGAAAAGAAATGAAAAAAAGAAACAAAAGAAAGAAAAGAAAAAAGAAAAGGGATGCCTGGGTGGCTCAGTCGGTTAATCATCCCACTTTGGTTCGGGTCATGATTTCACGGTTTTATGATTTGATTCCCGTGTCGAACTCTGTGCTGACATTGAAAAGCATGGAGCCTGCTTTGGATTCTGTGTCTCCCTGTTTGTCTCCATCTCCCATGCTCAAGATTTGTCTCTACCTCTCTCTCAAAATAAATAATATTAAAAAAATCTATTTTAATAAAAAAGAAAAAAAAACAGGGAAAGGCACGAGCATAGCTCAGGTTACTCGTTTAGGTGACCAAAATTTGGTTTCGACCCAGGTTTGTGAGTGTGAGCCCTGTGTTGGTCTCTCTACTGATAGAATGGAGCCTCTCAAGAGTCTCTACGCTCCCCTCCCATCCTCTACCCCGACGCGTACTCTCACTCTCTTTCTGAAAAATAAATAAACATTTTAAAAAACAAGGTTTTACATCATATAGACGAAAAGAAGAAAGAACAGAAAGAGACCAAAGGGAGACACACCGACTGGAAATACGGGATGCAAAGGTCAACTGTCCAACAAGCCTACTTGACAAATGGGAAATTTTCAGAGAATCAAAACAGATTCTAAACCTAAAAATTATCAGAGCTAAAACTAAGAACTCTAGGCGTCTGAATGGCTCATTTGGTTAAGCATCTGACTTCAGGTCAGGTCGTGATCTCGTGATTCGGGAGTTTGAGCCCCGCGTTGGACTCTGTGCTGAGTGCTCAGAGCCTAGAACTTGCTTCGGTATCTGTGTCTAGCTCTCTGTTCTTCCCTTGCTCAAATTCTGTCTTTCCAACATAAATAAGAGTAAAAAAAAAATTTTAGTAAGATTAAGAACTATGGGGGTTAATATCAGACTAAACACAAGTGAAGAGAGCCACAGTGAACTGGAAGATAAGTATGTAAAAATTTATCTAGACCATACACAGAGAAAAAATCAATAGAGAAACCCAAAAGACACACAAAATATGGTTGAAGGGTCCAATGAGAACCTTCAAAGTAGAGAAAACACAGAATGGGGGTTACCAGATCCCTACAAAGAATCAAAACTTTCCAAAACTCATAAAAGAACCATGACAATGACTCCACAAAGAATGCCTGAGGCAAAAAAAAAAGATCCCACCACTAGGAGAGGGGAACAGAATGTACATACCAGTCTGTGGGCTGGTCAGCGGTGGACTGGGGCAGACATCAGCAGACCCCGCCCACCAACGCAAGTTATTCATGACAGCACAGAAGTGCCCCGTAGTTCCGCACAACTCCAAGGACTATCCAACATGACCAAACGGAAGAGTTCCTCTCAAAGAATCTCAAGGAAATGACAGTTCATGAACTGATCGTAAAGGATTTAAACAATATAACAGAAACTGAAATCAGAGTAATAGTCATAAAACTAATCGCTGGGCTTATAAACAGTATACAAGACACCAGAGAGTCTACTGTTACAGAGATCAAGGGACTAAGGAACATACTGGAGGACCTAAAAAATGTTATAAACGAGCTGAAAAATAAAATGGAGAAAACCACAACTCGGATTGAAGATGCAGAGGAGAGAATAGGAGAACTGGAAGAAAAATTTATGGAAAAAGAGGAAGCAGAGAAAAAAGAGATAAAAAGAATCCAGGGGTATGGGGCGAAAATTAGAGAACTGATGCACTGAAGAGAAATAATCTACACATAAGTGGTATTCCAGAGAAGAGAGAAGGAAAGGTGATGAAGGTGTACTTAAAATAATAGTTGAGAACTTCCCAGATCTGGGGAAGGAAAAAGGCATTGAAATCCAAGAGGCACAGAGAACTCCCTTCAGACGTAACTTGAATCCATCTGCACGACATATAATGAAACTGACAAAATAACAAGGATAAAGAGAATATTCTGAAGGCCGTTGGGGATAAACGTGCCCTAACATATAAAGGGACACCGATAAGACTCGTGATGGATCCCTCTACTGAAACATGGCAGGCCAGAAAAGATTGGCAGGAGATCTTCAACGTGATGAACAGAAAAAAATATCCAGCCAAGAATCCTTTATCCAGGAAATCTCTGATTTAGAATGGGAGAGAGAAAGTTCTTTCCAAACAAAACGGAAGGAATTCATCACCACTAAACCAGTCCTACAAAAGATACTAAGGGGGATCCTGTGAGACAAAGTACCAGAGACATTGCTACAAGCACGAAACTTACAGACATCACAATGACTCTACACTCATATCTTTCTACAACACTGAATGTAAATGGACTAAAAGCGCCAACCAAAAGACATAAGGTATCAGAATGGATAGAAAAACGAGACCCAATTATTTGCTGTTTACAAGAGACTCATTTTAGACATGAGGACACCTTCAGATTGAAAGTGAAGGGATGAAAAACTATCATGCTACTGGAAGTCAAAAGAAAGCTGGAGTAACCATACTTAGGCAAACTGGACTCTAAATTAAAGGCTGTAACTAAAGAAGGAAATTTTATAATAATTACAGGGTCTATCCATCAGGAAGAGCTAACAATTATAAATGTCTATGCGCCGAATACGGGAGCCCCCAAATATATAAAACAATTACAAACATAAGCAACCTTACTGATAGAAAGTAGTAATTGCAAAAGACTTTAATACCCCACTTGCAGAAGTGGATACATCATCTAGACACACGGTCAATAAAGAAAAAAGGGCCATGAATGATACATTGGATCAGATGGATTTGACAGATATATTTAGAACTCTGCATCCCAAAGCAACAGAATATACTTTCTTCTCAAGTGCACATGGAATATTCTCCAAGATAGATCACATTCTTGGTCACAAAAGAGTCCTTCTTAAGTATAAAAGAACTGCGATCACACCATGCATATTTTCAGACCACAATGCTATGAAGCTTGAAATCAACAAAAGGAAATCTGGAAAACCTCCAAAAACATGGAGGTTAAAGAACACCCTACTAAAGAAAGAATGGGTCAACCACGTAGGGAAGTATTTAAAAATATATAAAAACAAATGAAAACGAAAACACAACAATCCAAACACTTTGGGATGCAGAGAAGACACTCCTGAGAGGAAATACATTGCAAACCAGGACTATCTCAAGAATAAAGAAAAATCCCAAATAGAAAATCTAACAGAACACCTAAATAAAATACAGGCAGAACAGCAAAGACAGCGTAAACCCAGCAGAAAAAGAGAAATAAAGGTCCGAGCATAAATAAACAATATAGACAATTAACAATATAGAATTTAAAAAATGTAGAGCATATCACAACACGAGTTGTTTTTTTGAAAAAAAACAAACATTGACAAACCTCTAGCCAGGCTTCCCAAAAAGAAAAGGGAGACGACCCAAGTAGATAAAATTATGAATGAAAATGGAATTATTACAACCAATACTTCAGAAATACAAGCAATTATCAGGGAATCATATGAAAAATTATATGCCAACAAACTGGACAACCCAGAAGAAATGGACAAATTCCTAGACACCCACACACTTTCAAAACTCAGAAAGAAATAGAAAACTTGAACAGACCCGTAACCAGCGAAGAAATTAAATCAGTCATCAAAAATCTCCCAATAAGAGTCCAAGACCAGATGGCTTCCCAGGGGAATTCTACCAAGGGTTGAAAGCAGAGATAATACTTATCCTTCTCAAGCTATTCCACAAAATAGAAAGGGAAAGAAAACTTCCAGACTCATTCTATGAAGCCAGTATTACTTTGACAGAGAACCAGTAAAAAAAGAGAACAGGCCAATAACCCTTATGACTATGGATGCAAAAATTCTCAATAGGATACTAGCAAATCGAATTCAAGAGCATATAAAAAGAATGATTCACCATGATCAAGTGGGATTCATTCCTGGGATGCAGGTCGGGTTCAACATTCACAAATAAAAGTGATACATCACGTTAATGAAAGAAAAGATAAGAACCATATGATCCTATCAATCGATGCAGAAAAAGCATTTGACAAAATTCAGCATCGTTTCTTAATAAAAACCCTCGAGAAATGCGGGATAGAAAGAACATACTTAAAAATCATAAACGCCGTTTATGATAAGCCCACAGTTAACATCATCCTCAATGGGGGGAAAACTGAGAGCTTTTTCCCTGAGATCCGGAACACGACAGGGATGTCCACTCTCACCGCTGTCGTTTAACATAGTGTTGGAAGTCCAAGCAACATCAATCAGACAACAAAAGGAAATCAAAGGCATCAAAATTGACAAAGATGAAGTTAAGCTTTCAATTTTTCCAGATGACATGATATTATACATGGAAATTCCAATAGACTCCACCAAAAGTCTACCAGAATGGTAAATGAATTCAGCAAAGTTGCAGGATACAAAATCTATGTACAGAAAGCAGTTGTATTCCTAAGCAATAATAATGAAGCAACAAAAGACAAAAAAACTGATCCCATTCACAATTGAACGAAGAAGCATAAAATACCTAGGAATCAATCTAACCAAAGATGTAAAAGATCTGTATGCTGAAAACTATAGAAAGCTTATGAAGGAAAGGGAAGAAGATACAAAGAAATGGAAAAACGTTCCGTGCTCATGGGTCGGAAGAATATTTTCAAAATGTCAATACTACCCAAAGCTATCTACACATTCAAAGCAATCCCAATCAAAATTGCACCAGAATTCTTCTCGAAGTTAGAACAAGCAATTCTAAAATTCATATGGAACCAATAAAGCCCCGAATAGCCAAAGTAATTTCGAAGAAGTCCAAAGCAGGAGGCATCACAATCGCAGTCTTTAGCCTCTACTACAAAACTATAATCATCAAGACAGCCTAGTGTTGCCAAAAAAGAGACCCATACACCAAAGGAATAGAATTGAAACCCACAAAAATATGGCCAATCCATCTTTAACAAAGGAGGAAGGAATATCCAAGGAAAAAAGACAGTCTGGTTAACAAATGTGGCAGGGCAAACAGGGCAGTAAGATGCAGAAGGTAAGAACTAGACCACTTTCTCAAAACATTCACAAAAAGAAATTCAAAATGGAAAAAAGACCTGAATGTTGGACAGGAAATCATGGCAACCCTAGCGAAGAAAACAGGAAAAGACCATTCTGACTTCAGCTGCAACCATTTCTTACTTGACACATCCCCAAAGGCAAAGGATTTAAAAGCACAAATGAACTATTGGGACCTCATGAAGATAAAAACTTCACAGCAAATAAAAGGCAACCAACGGAATCGGAAAAGATATTTGCAAATGACATATCGGACAAAGGGCTGCTATCCAAAATCTATAAAGAGCTCACCAAATTTCGCTTCGAGAAGCAAATAATCCAGTGTAGAATTTGGCACAAAACATGAATAGACATTTCTCTAACGAAGAAATCCTGATGGCCAGCAGGCACATGAAAAGATGCTTAATGTTGCTCCTCATCAGGGAAATACAAATAAAAACGACACTCGGATATCACCTCCGTCTGTTGGAGTGGCAAAATAAACAATTCAGGAGACTATAGATGCTGGCGAGGATTTGGTGAAACAGGAGCCCTCGTGCACCGTTGGTGGGAATGCAAACTGCTGCAACAACTCTGGAAAACATTGTCAAGTTTCCTCCAAAATTAAAAATAAATCTGAACTATGACACAGCAGTAGCACTGCTAGGAATTTACCCAAGGAATACAGGAGTACTGATGCATAGGGACCCCTGTACCCCAATATTAATAACACCACTCTCAATAGCCAAATTGTGGAAAGAGCCTGAATGTCCAACTGATCAATTGATAAAGAAACTGTGGTTTACATACACAATGGAGTACTACTTTGCAATGAGAATAAAATATGGACCATGGTAGCAATGTGGATGGAACTGGAGAGTGTTAGGGTAAGTGAAAGACAGATACGATATGTGTTCACTCTTATGTGAATCCGGAGAAACTTAAAAGGGACCCATGAAGAAAGCGTAGGATAAAAAAAGAGGTTAGAGTGGGACAGAGCCAAAGCATGAGACTCTTACAAACTGAAAAATAACAGGGTGGATGGGGGGTGGGAGGGAGGGGAGGGTAGGCAATGGGTATTCAGGAGGGCATGTGTTGGGTTGAGCATGGGTGTTGTATGGAACGAAATCTGACAATAAATTTCATATTAAAAGAAAATCAGGATAATATATCATTTCTGGAAAATAGTCCATGTTTTCATTTATTTATTTTTCGTAAGCTCTATACCCAACGTGGGGCTCAAACTTGTGACCCTGAGATCGAGTCCCAAGCTCCACCGATTGAGCCCGACAAGCACCCCTGTCCTTCTCTTATCCAATTCTAATATCTTGAGATTTAAGTCGTTGACTTCACTCTGAAAAGCAGTGAGTCTTACTTGCAGCCAACTGCAAGCAGCACACATCGGAAAAAAAAACGAGAGGTGAAAAAAATGGGGATGATGCCTGCCTTTTGAAAAGCATTCCAATCTCAAAGTAATACCGAAAAGAGATCTCACCTTGTTAACGGATTTTGTTTCGGCGATGTTACCGGTTATAATCGAGATACAAAAAGTAACCGCCATGAAAATGACATTCCCATCATGGGACCCAGGAGGAAAGGCGGGCCCCACATTGCAGAGGGCGGCCACCCTCTGGACCCGCTTGGCTTCCACCTCGCGCAGCGTCGTAGCCTTCCTCAGGGTCTGTTGCAGCTTCTGCTCCACCAACTCCAGGGTCTCTTGCAACTGGCGGTTTTGATCTGCAGTCTAGGAAATGAAAACAAAGCATCAAAATGTAGCAAGTTCTCTCTCCTTTTCCATTTTGAATAAAGTGAAACAAATTCTCAATGCAAAGATCTATTGTAAGTTCTGACCGAAGCCAATGTTTTTGGTAAGTGTTTCAGAATAAACATTTCCTTTCTACAAGGAGTCACCCATGGCCTTGGGCCTCATTTCACTGTGCAAAACTTGTCTTGCCAAAGTATTTGCTCTGCTTCAGTATCTTCAGAGAAGTCTTTTAAAAGACAAAATTCCCACAAATTAAAGAAAACCCATCTTCTGGAGGAGCTTTCTCGTTCTTCCTGACAAGTTAACGAGAGAAAGGTCCGGTCTTACATAATTATAGACTCTTGTCTTAGGGCTCACTACATAGGGCATTCTGAGGTGGGCACAACGGCCAGCACAGAGGTTCGGAGAGCATGCCTGATGCCAGAGGAGTTATTTTTGCAAGTGTATGGTTATTCTACAAAAACCACTCTCACTCTTGAAAAATAATTCAACCTGGAAAATTTAGACAAGAGATTTTTTTGTTAAAGGACTTTTAGGGACTCCGAGGTGGCTCAGTCAGTTAAGGTTTCACCTTCGGCCTAGGTTATAATCTCATAGCTCATGGGTTCAAGCCCCGCCTCGGGCTCTGTGTTGACAGCTCAGAACCTCGAGTACGTTTTGGATTCTGTGTGTCCCTCCCTCCTTCTCTGGCCTCCCCTGATCATGCTCTCGCTCGGTCGCTCCCTCTCTCAAAAATAAATAAACATTAAAAATATCTAAAGTCCTTTTAAAAATTATGTATAAGGTGAGGTTCTTGCAAGGTTAACATTTAATCCCACAAAATTCTTCCTTCTGTTTGAGTTTAGCTTTGCGTGTGTATACTCACCGGATATCATGCCTTAAAACCCTCAAATAAATAAAATACTTGCTGTATACATCGTATTTCACGATCTGCCTTTTACAGTCATGATTTGGAACACCTTACGTGCTCTCAAACAGCATTCCTGAATGTCATTTTAATGGCTTCCTAATATTTCACTTTTATTGTCATTTTGTGTCTACTGACACATTTTATAAACACACCAGGCAAACTTTGTTTCCAAGAAGCTGGATGAGGTTTTCCTTTTTACTGCCGGATGACTTGAGACAACCAAGGAAGAGACGTGCGGCTTCCCAAAAGACAGGGTCTTGCATCCTCAAGCCAGACTATGCTTCTGCACCTGATATTCTCCCCGATCTCAAGTACTAACCAAAACGGTCGGCTGCCTACAAATTCCTGGCCCCTCACCGCTCTTTTGGAAAGAGTGCTAACAAGCAAAAGTGTAACGTGCAGTTAACACATAAGAAGGAATCAATGAGGGTAGCAACATAACATGCTTACATAACATCTGAAAGATTCCCATGACGTTGAAGTAACCCCGTTTTTCAACACAAGATTTTAACACCCTGAAAATTTTACACTGAGACTAGGTCCTTAACTTCATTTGTAATTAACAAAAGAGGAATGAAGTTCAATGCAACCAACGATGATGCAGAGAGCGTTTCTTTGCGATCTCGTTTTCAAGTTTATCCTTGAGGTCGTGCAGGCAAGTGGCTTCATGCTGTGCCCTGAGACAGTGCTTCTCAAAGGTAGTGATCCTCTGTTGCATGTCTTCCTTCTGGGCCATGGCCTACAGCAGGTATTTCAGAGGAAAGACAGGGAAAGAATTAGTGTACGACACATTAACATACTCCAGACAGAAAAACAGGGTGAAATCCTAATTTACAAAAGGAAAGGAGCATCCTCGGGGCACCTGGGTGGCTCAGCCGGTGACGCTTTGTGAGTTGGGGCCCCGTGTAAGGCTCAGCGCAGACAATGCGGAAGCTTCTTGGGATTTTGACCACTCAGTTAACCAGGCTTATTCTTTCCGATGTGTTCAAAGACAAACGAATAATATAATCTCCCGGACATAAAATCTCCTCCCTCGTTGCCTCCGGACACAAGTGAGGTTTCCACAGTACAGGGCCTTCCATCTGGAGGCACACACCAGAAGACAACCATCATTTTTCCGGGAAAAGGGTGGATGAAATCTCACCCAATTACCACAAAGTTGAAGCAGTGGTGTTAACAAATGGAAACCAAACTCAACCTTTCATATAATTGGTAGTCATCTGTAGCTTAGCCTGTAACAAAACTGTATCACATGGTATCTGACACTGCAAATGGAACAAGAACATTCTGCCCTGCTTTTCTTGTCCACCACCCGAAAGATTCCTCTTCCAGCCTTCTGTTTACTAGGCAATTTATGTCAGCAGTCTCAAGAGTGAAAGTGATGAGTCTTAAGAAATGATTGAATTCTCCGCATATTGAACTCAGCTGCGGGGTTTCCACCCATCTTGGCCAAACAACTCCACTGAAAGGGTTATATAATTTCTGCAAATACTTTTGTTTTAAATTCTTACATGACCTCACCTACACTAAGGTACTAAACAGACTGCATGTGTACATACACGAGGGTCTGAGACGGTCTTCCTGAGTTGGCATTGCTGGGCTGGGGGTGAGGTGTGCGGGGACTGTCCACAAAGGGCAGCTCACAGTGACAGGAGGAGGCACAGGGAAACCATCCTACCCTTACTAGTTTCTGTGACAATGATCAGATTCCCATCGACGACCACACGTGCAGAAGCGGCCGCACTCCTCCATGACCTTACACCAGGACCAGCGGGCTGCCCCTCGCTCACTCTGACCGCCACGACCAGGAGCACGGAACCCCTGGGAGGAGGGCAGGGCGGCAGAGGCAGCCGTGACGGCCCCTCGGCAGAGCCGCCCTCTCACGGTCGTGCCCCCGTAAGCGAGTTGAGACCAACACGCTGGTTCCTACGTGCCGAGTGTGTTCCCAACACGGACCGAGAGCACGGCATGGGCCAAGCTCAGATGGCCCACACTCCACACCCGATGGCACTCCGCCACCTGCCCCCCAGGCCTCAGCAGGGGAGAGCCCAGGGAGGACAGATTCAACCACGCAGATGGAGAGACGGCCCGCCCAAGCCCCGGAGTAACGTTCCGTTCTGCTGCTACTTCTATCAAACTCCACAAGTTCAAACCCGTGGGAAATGAAGGACACACTGGGCAAAGACCGAACAAAACACCCCACGTTTAACTCGATGACGGCGTGGCCATTTCAAATGCCACCGACTTCACGGACATCTCGCTGCAACTTGGTGTTCTTTTCTTCAGAAATGAAGAGGTCCTTCCCTGAGGTGTCTAGGTTCTCTTCCAGCTTGACCACGAGACTGGAGAGGAGAGCCAGGCGCTCTTTCCTCTAGCTCTTCACCTTTGAAAGCCAGAAAGGGAAACAAGGGACGGGCCCCACCGCTAGTCTTGTTTAAAAAACAAGGGAAAAAAAGAAACCCCTCCAATCAAATCCTGTGATGACATCTGGAGCTGAACTCTGAATGTGGCCTTTATATCTTCAACGAAACTATACCCCTTTGTGCCACAAGTAACTGCTCCTCACTTGGAAACAAAGGGATTGAGTTTGTTCTCAGAAGACTTTCGTTAGTCTTTACTGTAGAGTTACCCTAAGGTCCCCTTCGCCTCATATAACATGAGGGAATACTGGTAAGCTCTTTCTCGCTTGCTTTTTTTCACACAGTTGCTTGTTAACAGCTTTCAATTTTACATTGGAGAGAAAACTTCCCCGGAAAAAAGTACACTATGAAATTTGTACCAGCCAATCGATATGCACAACATTTCCACCAACCGCTGTTTTTTAACCATAGAGGTCTGACAAGAATTCAAAGAAGCTTAAAAGGAAACTCCAGTTACACAAACACGCAATGTGTGCCTGATCACACACATCATGTGCACAAGTCAAGAACCGCTGTGGCTAGTCACACCGTTTCTTCCTCCGTTTTGTGGCTCCTGAACATAGAATTCAGGGCCATGAGCATCTCCGGCTAACTGGACAGGCCAGCCTGAGACGTCGCCTGTTGCCTCACCACCGTCATCCGGAGAGATCTCTCGTGCCTGGAGACAAGGAACTCCAAATGTTCTAGCAGCAGCTAGCGGGAGAGGCAAAAAGAATCCGTGTTTCAAGAACACTTTCAATTCCGGGCCTTAAGTTCACCAAATGCAAAACCAAGTCTGAATCCTTTAAATTCAATTCCGAGGTAGGGAGCTGCCCAAGCAATTGTGTTAAAATAGCCTTACTTTTCCTCACAGATCAAACAAGGTCTGAGAAAAATGGGTCCCATCCAACTCCACTGGGACATGTGGACCAAGGGAGAGAATGGTGTCCTGTGTGTAAATACACTGGCACGGCGCCTACTGACCCTGGTCTTATTTCTCTCTGCCTTCATTTCTGTGGTTTCCTCTCTCTGTAAGAGCTCCTCCTTGCAGATGGTGAGCTATCAGTGAGTCCTGCAAACTCCTGGGGTTGGAAACGGGATAAAAGTGGAGAAACAGAGGGGGTCGTTAGCCAGAGCGCACCTGGCTTCCGTGGTTCTCCAGAGTCCACTCACCCTACTCCAATCACCCACAACCTTCAAGTAGCACACACACATAAGTCCCTTCCTCACCAATCACAGGAGTTCCAGGGATTTTTGTAGGAACTGAGACTCAATGGGACAGAGATATTTTCAGGTGCCTTGCAGGTCTATGACAGAGGAAATCTGCTGTTGCCCACTCCCAGCCTCTGGCCCCGTCTGGCAAGCATGTTTGTGGAGCGGCAATGGGGAAAGGCACCGGGACTCAAAAGCTGCTGACAGCCTGAATAACTGGCTCAAAGTCAACCATACAGAATGGACTCTTCAAAAATGATAGTACGACTCGACGAAAGGAAGAGTTTAAGACTTATTTCCTTAGTCAAGCAGGAAACTTTCTGGCAGAAGGATTTCTGAGAGATGCCAGGGCCTACAACACCGCGTGGGGTTTTTCTTCCGTCAATACTGTGCGCCCACCCAGGACATGGCATACATGTGGGCTCCAAGGAGGTGTACGCACACTCTCCAGTCAATCGAGCGCAGAGACTGATGCAAGGCTCAATCCGTGAGCCATGACATCATGAACTGAGCTGAAACCAAGAGTCAGACGCTTAACTTCCTGAGCCACCCAGGCGCCCCAGAGGTTTTTTCCGCTATAGGACAAATGGAATAAAGTTTCTCTTAACTGAAATTCCAAATAAAGAGTGGTTGACTTCGGCAATTCTAGAAAATCTGTGTATAAACAGGTGACCTTCTTCAAGGTCCTTCATAAATTAACCCTTTACAAATCAATGGGAATTCTGCCACAGAACTGAACACGTTCCTTGAAATCTGACTTGACAAGGTGAACCCACAGAAGCCTTTCTGACCCTTGATGTAGAACTGTGCAAACCCATTTCCATGTGGAGATATTGTTCCAATAAATTCATTGGAAACTTTTCTGGAGATGTGTGACATTTGGAAAGGCTGGCAGATGAGCTGAGCAGCTTCGAAATATCAAAAAATAGTAACTAAAAGGGAGGTCTCAATCCATGAAATATACGCAGATACTAAGCTATTATAGCATTTCATACCCGAAAACATATAAAAAACTAACAAGATAAAACTTACCAAAACTTGTGCATTGAAACAGACAATACCCACAAGATGCCATTTGCAGTCAAGAGAAAGGCAAACAAAAGTGGAAATTCAGGATTAAGTCCTAATCGCATAAAATGAGCTGTAGCAGACGCTGTCCTCTGGGGAAAGTGTGCACCACCTCCTGTTGCTATTGAGGTCACGTCAAGTGTTGCACGAATCTGCTAATCAGCTCTTGGTAAGCCCTTCACTTCTCCAGTAAATCAAGCACCACAGGAAACGTGATATCTCATGGTTCCTGGGTAATTGTCACCGTGTTAAGCGTAATACCATGAACCATGGATTACACCCTGGGACCCGTCTGATGTGTCCGTAAGGATGCTGGACGTGCTCCCGAGATGCAGAGAAGAGTCATGTTATGACAAGAAAAGGCTGAATGGCCTGACATGTACTGAGGCCCACAGCTGCAGCTGCCAGCCGGCCAGCGTGAAAGAAAGGGAAATTCTCGAAGCTCTCGCTGCGGCTATCCCAGCACCTGAAAAACCTGGGGCTTTTTGTGAGACATCTTTTTGTCTCATGTTGAAGATGTGGCATCTCTATGGGGGTACTAATGTTATGAGACGGGCACACGTGCAATCTCGACTCAAACGGAAAGACAAGTCCTGACATCACAAGTTAAGGCAGAAGGAAGGGAATGACCAAAAACTGGAATATTTCAATGCAGGCACAGGATAGCTTGGTGATTTTAGAAAGGGGTTTGGCTTTTAGAATGGTCAAGACGGATAGGAAGAGCAGCTTCTACCACGAAGAGGAAGTACACGGTTTCCCAGACGCCCAAGAGGTGATTGCAGAGAAGGAACTACAATCCACCACATGTCAACCACTCCAACACAAACAGTGAAAAACCCACGAAAATCAGTTGAGGAGACCATGGCTGCCTGCACAGGTTTTTCATGCAGAAGGAGGGGCCCTGTCGGGGGGAAAATGCCACAAAGGACATTTATTCACGAAAAAGACAAGTGAGCACAATGATGTTGGGTAGGAAGGGGTGAAGCAGCTACCGTCTGAGCGGACACAGGCTGGGTATGATCAGGGCGACTGGCCCTGTGTAGGAAGCTCACCCCAGGGTCCTGAAGGCAACAAGTGCCAGTGGCCAGTGGTCTGGCTGCACAACTAGAGCCCTTTCCCTGGACCAGTTCCATCCCGGCTCTGTCCCTCAACTCAGGAAGTACGCTGAAAGCAAGGGACTGTCCTTTAAATTTCCACTGACACTGGACAATGTCCTGGCCACCCAGAACCCCACGGGTCACCATCAAACGTGTCTTGGCAGCTCACTCGCTCTGGAGGGCAGCAAGTCTAAGTACACCAGCGGAGAAGGGGCCACGAGGACATGTGAAGCTCATGACAAATGCCATTTACAAGAAGGACGGTCATTGCTACCAAAGAGAACAACCTCAGATGAAATATATGAAAGGAAGATTCCGAGGGATGTTTTTATAAACTCCGTCAAGGCCAACACAATAAAGAAATCCCTGCTACAGAAAACTGTCCAAATGACGTGGTCACAGGACCTATGTCACAGCCTATCTGGAAACTCAAGAATGAGACTCTGATTATGGTAAAAAAAAAAAAAAAAAAATACGAAAAAGGTTTGGGGGATGCAGAGATTCAAAATGTGTATCCTAAAGAAGGTCGAGTGCAGAGAAAAACCCAGAGGATGTCGCAGAAGACAGCACAGAGAGGAGATCTGGTGAAAACCCCAGAGGTCGAGGAAAGCTGAATGGAAGTGCCATCGCTGGAAAGCCTGCTGCCACCAGATGTGATCCGGCAGAGTCTCAGCTACTCTCCCACATGGACCATTCCATGACAAGGGCGCTGGGACTAAAGCCAGCCAGCCGTCTATGGAGACTTGAGCCAGGAAGGCCCTCCTGAAAAGTTGCAAAGACATTGCCCGCATCCACCACATACAGCCAGGCCCCGAGACCCAAAATTGCCCCATCCAGCGGGTCCTCCCCACCCCATGCAGGTCTGCACATCAGGACATTTGTGAGACCCACCCTCACTTTCCAGACAGCAAATCCTTACCAAGGAGCTCAGTGAATCTCTTCACCTGCCATGCACACGTCTGTGCGTGAAAATCGAGGGAGCATGCAGCCAGTCCACCCGAGACGCACGTGTGTCACTACCACCTAAGGGTTTTTCAGCAGGAACATCGTGTGTGAGACTTTTGTGCACTTGGACAACCTACCCACACACGGACATAAGGGACAAAAGATCTGATATAAAACGAATAATGTGTTTTCCATAAGTAGTCTTTCAAAAAATGACATTACCTTGTAGCATGCCTGTCTCTGTACCTGCCTGGAGAAAATGCCTCTCAGCCTACTCTCACAGGCCTTTTTTGTAATGCAACAATGTGTTCAGACTCTATTAGGAATATGGCTGTAAAATGCAGGCTAGAAAAGCTTTATAACAATTCATTCACCTCTGTATCTCCTAGGCCATGAGGTAGCAAGCGTACTGATTACATTAAGCAATCATGAAGTAGTCACTCTTCAATGTTAATGCATGATTACGCATGTAACAATGTAATTATACAGGAATCTTTCTAATTCCTCCATTTCTGATGACTAGTTCTGGAGATACACTTAAAAACAGCTTAGTGTGTAACCTAAGCCAACACTGATGCGAGTTCTGGTAGAAAATTTATCCTAGAAACAAAACGGAGAAAAAACTTAGGTATGAATACAGCACAGAGCTGTGAACCTGTTTTCTATGTAACTGTTTCCATAGCTTCCTCGACTCGGAGAATATGGTATATATGACATAAAACATACAAATGTTAATGAAATTTTTGTGTTTCTACTAAGGTTTCTGGACAACAGGAGAGTTTGAACACTTAAGATTTCTGGTGAGGAAGTTATACATGGATTTTCAATTGTGGGCAGGATTTAAAACCGGGAACCAAGTTTTTCTAGGATCAGTTGTAGTCATCCGTGGGGAAAAATGGAGAAAGCACTACCATCGTCAACAGAAAAAAGTAAAATAGAATTTTTTTATTTTAATTTTTTAAATGTTATTCTTTATTTCTTAGAGACAGAGACAAAGAGCAGCAAGGGAGGGGCGGAGTGAGAAGGAGACAAGGAATTCAAAGCAGACTCCAGGCTCTGTGTTGTTAGCACAGAGCCAGACTCGGGGGTTACCTCGCCAACACAAAGTTCATGACCCGACCTGAAGTTGGCTGTTTAACCGACTGAGCCACCCAGGAACAGAATAGGAGTAATTTGGAGGTTCCTTGTACACAAAGCAAACCTGTTTCCCCAAAAGAGTTAGTTACTAAGTTGCTCAGCAAAAGCCAGCACAAAGGGCCAACAGGCAGGACACAGTTTCAGAAGAAAGGCCGTCTTCTCAGAGATCGTGGCGTATGGTACACGGATGGGGCAGGATGTCGGCATCTCTGCACAGCGGGAGGCGCTCCCAACACAGCCAAGCTGCTGAGAGGCGAGTGGGGCAGGTGCAGGGAGGACTGCAGGACTCGGTCCCTCCACGAGTCCACCCAAGTGAAGACAGGGTACAGATCTCCAGGGACCTCACACATGGCCTCTGAGACATGCAAGCTCCATGACAGAGTACCCAGGGACCAGCAGGGAGAGGGAAGAGCAGGAAAGAGGCAAAGCCATCTCCCTGGCTTCTGACCACCGGACCAGGTAGCAAGCTGCTACGTTCACAAGAGGAGGCAGAGATGTTTGCAGATTTGTGGCCCATGTGGAACTCAAAGAGCAGACAACCCACCCAGATGGAGCTTCACTATGAGGCGGTCGGAAAGGTGTCCAAGAGACAGAGGGGGGTGGATGAAGAAGAATTCAGGACAGCCGAACCTCCCAAGAAGAATCTCCTCCCCGATTCTGAGTGACTCAGACTCGTGACAAAATCAGCCATCCTGCAGCAGCACTGTGCACACGTTCCCCCTATTCCACCAAACCACACACTCCCATGCCCTTCTATTGCTCTCCGTATAACCACATACGTCTTTGGGTGAGGTACCTGCAGCACATAGTGTTCAGCACCTAGAACAGTACCTGCCATGCACTCAATAAACAGGTGAACACTTTAGTGTACGCCTTGTACTCACCCAGGTAACTATTACACACATTGCTTTTCAATATTACGTGGTTCTGTGTAGGGTAGAAAGACACAAACTGTCCTGTGCTTTATGTGATGGGTGATATGAGGCGGTTGTACCTGTTGCCTAAAGCACGAATCTTATAGCTCAACCCACACAATAGGAGCCACACTACCCAATGGCGTCTACCCTGCTTCCAGTCGTGTCACCCCCCAACACACTATCCACACAGTAACAGCACCAGCTTTTAAAAATTTTAACATCATGTCAGTCCTTTCCCCTGAGGACACAATGACCCAAGGCCCTTCTCTGAATACCAAATTCCTTACGGGGAAGTTTCTGCCCAACACCAGCGGCCTGGTGCCTCACTTGACTCCACTTCCCCTTCCATAGCTTAAAACAAAGCCACGTTTCTCCTTGATTCTGGCTTTTGGCCCCAGAGACTGCTTGGAGAATGTTCTGTTAGACTCAGATGCTGATGGACCTCTCCAGAAAAAGCCTTTCCTGAACGGCAGTGCGCAAGTAAGCAATTCCTCCTAACTGCGTCATTCTTTCAGATAAACTCAGATGTGCCTCCACCTTCGACTCCGAGGAACACAGATGCCAGATCCCAACTACCACAATGGTGCAGGGTCATAAAGGGGCTCAACAAGGGTGCCTAGTTGTGTCTGTGCAGATGATGCAGGTGCACCAACCCAGAAACCCTTGTTGTCGGGGTTGCACTGTACAGTTGAGGGGCAATTCATCCCGATTCTGCTTCAGTTTCTGGGTCTCCCGTCCTCTGCCCTTTTGTCCGTACTTCCTCTCTCTCAAAAGTAAATAAATATTACCAAAAAAATTTTTAAAAAGCCAAAACTGATCAAACACTCACAGAATAAGTGTCACCCCATCCACCTCCTCGTCCTGCTTTGCCACATCCAGCCCGTCCCTGCAATGCTTGCCCTGGGCAAGCACATGAAAGGGGAGGAAGGCAGCGGCGGTGGGGTGGGGGGGCCTGAGACACAACATCACCACTCAATGGACGCTGGCTGAGGATGAGCAAACTGACCATTTTAGAACGACGGGTACTAGGCAAGGATTACAGGGTTTCGTTTTCTCCTGCAACAAATGCTGTTGAGCAAAATGTTTACTATGACTTCTCTTTCTTCCCCACCTGTTCTTATACTTGTGAATATTCTGTTAGTCAACCTATCATGAACTGGGAAAGATGATTTCAATCTGAAGCATGTTGGCAGGCATCAAGGAGACACTGAGGTAGTCACAACTGGAAGGAATGAGACCCCAACAAAAGGGAAGCCCGCTGAGCCAACACTAATGTTCAGAGTCCTCTCTCTCTCTCTCAAGACATGTGAGGATTCTGAATTTCTTCAGGGATTTGAGGCAATATACCAATGAGCAGGAAAGGAAACAAAACAGACAAGCAGAAAATCACTGATAACCAACACTGTACAGCACAGGGAGGTACAGAAAATTACCCCGGCACTCGGCAAACACTGCCTGAGAAGCTGAGCCTTCAATAATCTCATTGTGCTGCGGAGAAAATACCTGGGCTTTTGGACCAAGTCCCAAAGAGGGGTCCTGGAAGACACTCCAGGCCTCGAGATGGACATCCTGGAGGACTACACGGGGGTGGTGAACATTTTGAGCCCCGTTCACACTGAACCTTACAAAGACAGAGGACCGGTGACAAGTCATTCAGGCCTGACTGAGCTCAATAACCATCACACTCAGTGTGTGTGGGATGAAAGGCTGAAGAAAAGCAAGCACACGAAGAGCCTCTATGCTTCTCCATAATGTCCAACACAAAATTTAAAAAAGAAATTAAGAAAAGAAAAAGAATAAATGAAAAGAAATGAAAAAAAGAAACAAAAGAAAGAAAAGAAAAAAGAAAAGGGATGCCTGGGTGGCTCAGTCGGTTAATCATCCCACTTTGGTTCGGGTCATGATTTCACGGTTTTATGATTTGATTCCCGTGTCGAACTCTGTGCTGACATTGAAAAGCATGGAGCCTGCTTTGGATTCTGTGTCTCCCTGTTTGTCTCCATCTCCCATGCTCAAGATTTGTCTCTACCTCTCTCTCAAAATAAATAATATTAAAAAAATCTATTTTAATAAAAAAGAAAAAAAAACAGGGAAAGGCACGAGCATAGCTCAGGTTACTCGTTTAGGTGACCAAAATTTGGTTTCGACCCAGGTTTGTGAGTGTGAGCCCTGTGTTGGTCTCTCTACTGATAGAATGGAGCCTCTCAAGAGTCTCTACGCTCCCCTCCCATCCTCTACCCCGACGCGTACTCTCACTCTCTTTCTGAAAAATAAATAAACATTTTAAAAAACAAGGTTTTACATCATATAGACGAAAAGAAGAAAGAACAGAAAGAGACCAAAGGGAGACACACCGACTGGAAATACGGGATGCAAAGGTCAACTGTCCAACAAGCCTACTTGACAAATGGGAAATTTTCAGAGAATCAAAACAGATTCTAAACCTAAAAATTATCAGAGCTAAAACTAAGAACTCTAGGCGCCTGAATGGCTCATTTGGTTAAGCATCTGACTTCAGGTCAGGTCGTGATCTCGTGATTCGGGAGTTTGAGCCCCGCGTTGGACTCTGTGCTGAGTGCTCAGAGCCTAGAACTTGCTTCGGTATCTGTGTCTAGCTCTCTGTTCTTCCCTTGCTCAAATTCTGTCTTTCCAACATAAATAAGAGTAAAAAAAAAATTTTAGTAAGATTAAGAACTATGGGGGTTAATATCAGACTAAACACAAGTGAAGAGAGCCACAGTGAACTGGAAGATAAGTATGTAAAAATTTATCTAGACCATACACAGAGAAAAAATCAATAGAGAAACCCAAAAGACACACAAAATATGGTTGAAGGGTCCAATGAGAACCTTCAAAGTAGAGAAAACACAGAATGGGGGTTACCAGATCCCTACAAAGAATCAAAACTTTCCAAAACTCATAAAAGAACCATGACAATGACTCCACAAAGAATGCCTGAGGCAAAAAAAAAAGATCCCACCACTAGGAGAGGGGAACAGAATGTACATACCAGTCTGTGGGCTGGTCAGCGGTGGACTGGGGCAGACATCAGCAGACCCCGCCCACCAACGCAAGTTATTCATGACAGCACAGAAGTGCCCCGTAGTTCCGCACAACTCCAAGGACTATCCAACATGACCAAACGGAAGAGTTCCTCTCAAAGAATCTCAAGGAAATGACAGTTCATGAACTGATCGTAAAGGATTTAAACAATATAACAGAAACTGAAATCAGAGTAATAGTCATAAAACTAATCGCTGGGCTTATAAACAGTATACAAGACACCAGAGAGTCTACTGTTACAGAGATCAAGGGACTAAGGAACATACTGGAGGACCTAAAAAATGTTATAAACGAGCTGAAAAATAAAATGGAGAAAACCACAACTCGGATTGAAGATGCAGAGGAGAGAATAGGAGAACTGGAAGAAAAATTTATGGAAAAAGAGGAAGCAGAGAAAAAAGAGATAAAAAGAATCCAGGGGTATGGGGCGAAAATTAGAGAACTGATGCACTGAAGAGAAATAATCTACACATAAGTGGTATTCCAGAGAAGAGAGAAGGAAAGGTGATGAAGGTGTACTTAAAATAATAGTTGAGAACTTCCCAGATCTGGGGAAGGAAAAAGGCATTGAAATCCAAGAGGCACAGAGAACTCCCTTCAGACGTAACTTGAATCCATCTGCACGACATATAATGAAACTGACAAAATAACAAGGATAAAGAGAATATTCTGAAGGCCGTCGGGGATAAACGTGCCCTAACATATAAAGGGACACCGATAAGACTCGTGATGGATCCCTCTACTGAAACATGGCAGGCCAGAAAAGATTGGCAGGAGATCTTCAACGTGATGAACAGAAAAAAATATCCAGCCAAGAATCCTTTATCCAGGAAATCTCTGATTTAGAATGGGAGAGAGAAAGTTCTTTCCAAACAAAACGGAAGGAATTCGTCACCACTAAACCAGTCCTACAAAAGATACTAAGGGGGATCCTGTGAGACAAAGTACCAGAGACATTGCTACAAGCACGAAACTTACAGACATCACAATGACTCTACACTCATATCTTTCTACAACACTGAATGTAAATGGACTAAAAGCGCCAACCAAAAGACATAAGGTATCAGAATGGATAGAAAAACGAGACCCAATTATTTGCTGTTTACAAGAGACTCATTTTAGACATGAGGACACCTTCAGATTGAAAGTGAAGGGATGAAAAACTATCATGCTACTGGAAGTCAAAAGAAAGCTGGAGTAACCATACTTAGGCAAACTGGACTCTAAATTAAAGGCTGTAACTAAAGAAGGAAATTTTATAATAATTACAGGGTCTATCCATCAGGAAGAGCTAACAATTATAAATGTCTATGCGCCGAATACGGGAGCCCCCAAATATATAAAACAATTACAAACATAAGCAACCTTACTGATAGAAAGTAGTAATTGCAAAAGACTTTAATACCCCACTTGCAGAAGTGGATACATCATCTAGACACACGGTCAATAAAGAAAAAAGGGCCATGAATGATACATTGGATCAGATGGATTTGACAGATATATTTAGAACTCTGCATCCCAAAGCAACAGAATATACTTTCTTCTCAAGTGCACATGGAATATTCTCCAAGATAGATCACATTCTTGGTCACAAAAGAGTCCTTCTTAAGTATAAAAGAACTGCGATCACACCATGCATATTTTCAGACCACAATGCTATGAAGCTTGAAATCAACAAAAGGAAATCTGGAAAACCTCCAAAAACATGGAGGTTAAAGAACACCCTACTAAAGAAAGAATGGGTCAACCACGTAGGGAAGTATTTAAAAATATATAAAAACAAATGAAAACGAAAACACAACAATCCAAACACTTTGGGATGCAGAGAAGACACTCCTGAGAAGAAATACATTGCAAACCAGGACTATCTCAAGAATAAAGAAAAATCCCAAATAGAAAATCTAACAGAACACCTAAATAAAATACAGGCAGAACAGCAAAGACAGCGTAAACCCAGCAGAAAAAGAGAAATAAAGGTCCGAGCATAAATAAACAATATAGACAATTAACAATATAGAATTTAAAAAATGTAGAGCATATCACAACACGAGTTGTTTTTTTGAAAAAAAACAAACATTGACAAACCTCTAGCCAGGCTTCCCAAAAAGAAAAGGGAGACGACCCAAGTAGATAAAATTATGAATGAAAATGGAATTATTACAACCAATACTTCAGAAATACAAGCAATTATCAGGGAATCATATGAAAAATTATATGCCAACAAACTGGACAACCCAGAAGAAATGGACAAATTCCTAGACACCCACACACTTTCAAAACTCAGAAAGAAATAGAAAACTTGAACAGACCCGTAACCAGCGAAGAAATTAAATCAGTCATCAAAAATCTCCCAATAAGAGTCCAAGACCAGATGGCTTCCCAGGGGAATTCTACCAAGGGTTGAAAGCAGAGATAATACTTATCCTTCTCAAGCTATTCCACAAAATAGAAAGGGAAAGAAAACTTCCAGACTCATTCTATGAAGCCAGTATTACTTTGACAGAGAACCAGTAAAAAAAGAGAACAGGCCAATAACCCTTATGACTATGGATGCAAAAATTCTCAATAGGATACTAGCAAATCGAATTCAAGAGCATATAAAAAGAATGATTCACCATGATCAAGTGGGATTCATTCCTGGGATGCAGGTCGGGTTCAACATTCACAAATAAAAGTGATACATCACGTTAATGAAAGAAAAGATAAGAACCATATGATCCTATCAATCGATGCAGAAAAAGCATTTGACAAAATTCAGCATCGTTTCTTAATAAAAACCCTCGAGAAATGCGGGATAGAAAGAACATACTTAAAAATCATAAACGCCGTTTATGATAAGCCCACAGTTAACATCATCCTCAATGGGGGGAAAACTGAGAGCTTTTTCCCTGAGATCCGGAACACGACAGGGATGTCCACTCTCACCGCTGTCGTTTAACATAGTGTTGGAAGTCCAAGCAACATCAATCAGACAACAAAAGGAAATCAAAGGCATCAAAATTGACAAAGATGAAGTTAAGCTTTCAATTTTTCCAGATGACATGATATTATACATGGAAATTCCAATAGACTCCACCAAAAGTCTACCAGAATGGTAAATGAATTCAGCAAAGTTGCAGGATACAAAATCTATGTACAGAAAGCAGTTGTATTCCTAAGCAATAATAATGAAGCAACAAAAGACAAAAAAACTGATCCCATTCACAATTGAACGAAGAAGCATAAAATACCTAGGAATCAATCTAACCAAAGATGTAAAAGATCTGTATGCTGAAAACTATAGAAAGCTTATGAAGGAAAGGGAAGAAGATACAAAGAAATGGAAAAACGTTCCGTGCTCATGGGTCGGAAGAATATTTTCAAAATGTCAATACTACCCAAAGCTATCTACACATTCAAAGCAATCCCAATCAAAATTGCACCAGAATTCTTCTCGAAGTTAGAACAAGCAATTCTAAAATTCATATGGAACCAATAAAGCCCCGAATAGCCAAAGTAATTTCGAAGAAGTCCAAAGCAGGAGGCATCACAATCGCAGTCTTTAGCCTCTACTACAAAACTATAATCATCAAGACAGCCTAGTGTTGCCAAAAAAGAGACCCATACACCAAAGGAATAGAATTGAAACCCACAAAAATATGGCCAATCCATCTTTAACAAAGGAGGAAGGAATATCCAAGGAAAAAAGACAGTCTGGTTAACAAATGTGGCAGGGCAAACAGGGCAGTAAGATGCAGAAGGTAAGAACTAGACCACTTTCTCAAAACATTCACAAAAAGAAATTCAAAATGGAAAAAAGACCTGAATGTTGGACAGGAAATCATGGCAACCCTAGCGAAGAAAACAGGAAAAGACCATTCTGACTTCAGCTGCAACCATTTCTTACTTGACACATCCCCAAAGGCAAAGGATTTAAAAGCACAAATGAACTATTGGGACCTCATGAAGATAAAAACTTCACAGCAAATAAAAGGCAACCAACGGAATCGGAAAAGATATTTGCAAATGACATATCGGACAAAGGGCTGCTATCCAAAATCTATAAAGAGCTCACCAAATTTCGCTTCGAGAAGCAAATAATCCAGTGTAGAATTTGGCACAAAACATGAATAGACATTTCTCTAACGAAGAAATCCTGATGGCCAGCAGGCACATGAAAAGATGCTTAATGTTGCTCCTCATCAGGGAAATACAAATAAAAACGACACTCGGATATCACCTCCGTCTGTTGGAGTGGCAAAATAAACAATTCAGGAGACTATAGATGCTGGCGAGGATTTGGTGAAACAGGAGCCCTCGTGCACCGTTGGTGGGAATGCAAACTGCTGCAACAACTCTGGAAAACATTGTCAAGTTTCCTCCAAAATTAAAAATAAATCTGAACTATGACACAGCAGTAGCACTGCTAGGAATTTACCCAAGGAATACAGGAGTACTGATGCATAGGGACCCCTGTACCCCAATATTAATAACACCACTCTCAATAGCCAAATTGTGGAAAGAGCCTGAATGTCCAACTGATCAATTGATAAAGAAACTGTGGTTTACATACACAATGGAGTACTACTTTGCAATGAGAATAAAATATGGACCATGGTAGCAATGTGGATGGAACTGGAGAGTGTTAGGGTAAGTGAAAGACAGATACGATATGTGTTCACTCTTATGTGAATCCGGAGAAACTTAAAAGGGACCCATGAAGAAAGCGTAGGATAAAAAAAGAGGTTAGAGTGGGACAGAGCCAAAGCATGAGACTCTTACAAACTGAAAAATAACAGGGTGGATGGGGGGTGGGAGGGAGGGGAGGGTAGGCAATGGGTATTCAGGAGGGCATGTGTTGGGTTGAGCATGGGTGTTGTATGGAACGAAATCTGACAATAAATTTCATATTAAAAGAAAATCAGGATAATATATCATTTCTGGAAAATAGTCCATGTTTTCATTTATTTATTTTTCGTAAGCTCTATACCCAACGTGGGGCTCAAACTTGTGACCCTGAGATCGAGTCCCAAGCTCCACCGATTGAGCCCGACAAGCACCCCTGTCCTTCTCTTATCCAATTCTAATATCTTGAGATTTAAGTCGTTGACTTCACTCTGAAAAGCAGTGAGTCTTACTTGCAGCCAACTGCAAGCAGCACACATCGGAAAAAAAAACGAGAGGTGAAAAAAATGGGGATGATGCCTGCCTTTTGAAAAGCATTCCAATCTCAAAGTAATACCGAAAAGAGATCTCACCTTGTTAACGGATTTTGTTTCGGCGATGTTACCGGTTATAATCGAGATACAAAAAGTAACCGCCATGAAAATGACATTCCCATCATGGGACCCAGGAGGAAAGGCGGGCCCCACATTGCAGAGGGCGGCCACCCTCTGGACCCGCTTGGCTTCCACCTCGCGCAGCGTCGTAGCCTTCCTCAGGGTCTGTTGCAGCTTCTGCTCCACCAACTCCAGGGTCTCTTGCAACTGGCGGTTTTGATCTGCAGTCTAGGAAATGAAAACAAAGCATCAAAATGTAGCAAGTTCTCTCTCCTTTTCCATTTTGAATAAAGTGAAACAAATTCTCAATGCAAAGATCTATTGTAAGTTCTGACCGAAGCCAATGTTTTTGGTAAGTGTTTCAGAATAAACATTTCCTTTCTACAAGGAGTCACCCATGGCCTTGGGCCTCATTTCACTGTGCAAAACTTGTCTTGCCAAAGTATTTGCTCTGCTTCAGTATCTTCAGAGAAGTCTTTTAAAAGACAAAATTCCCACAAATTAAAGAAAACCCATCTTCTGGAGGAGCTTTCTCGTTCTTCCTGACAAGTTAACGAGAGAAAGGTCCGGTCTTACATAATTATAGACTCTTGTCTTAGGGCTCACTACATAGGGCATTCTGAGGTGGGCACAACGGCCAGCACAGAGGTTCGGAGAGCATGCCTGATGCCAGAGGAGTTATTTTTGCAAGTGTATGGTTATTCTACAAAAACCACTCTCACTCTTGAAAAATAATTCAACCTGGAAAATTTAGACAAGAGATTTTTTTGTTAAAGGACTTTTAGGGACTCCGAGGTGGCTCAGTCAGTTAAGGTTTCACCTTCGGCCTAGGTTATAATCTCATAGCTCATGGGTTCAAGCCCCGCCTCGGGCTCTGTGTTGACAGCTCAGAACCTCGAGTACGTTTTGGATTCTGTGTGTCCCTCCCTCCTTCTCTGGCCTCCCCTGATCATGCTCTCGCTCGGTCGCTCCCTCTCTCAAAAATAAATAAACATTAAAAATATCTAAAGTCCTTTTAAAAATTATGTATAAGGTGAGGTTCTTGCAAGGTTAACATTTAATCCCACAAAATTCTTCCTTCTGTTTGAGTTTAGCTTTGCGTGTGTATACTCACCGGATATCATGCCTTAAAACCCTCAAATAAATAAAATACTTGCTGTATACATCGTATTTCACGATCTGCCTTTTACAGTCATGATTTGGAACACCTTACGTGCTCTCAAACAGCATTCCTGAATGTCATTTTAATGGCTTCCTAATATTTCACTTTTATTGTCATTTTGTGTCTACTGACACATTTTATAAACACACCAGGCAAACTTTGTTTCCAAGAAGCTGGATGAGGTTTTCCTTTTTACTGCCGGATGACTTGAGACAACCAAGGAAGAGACGTGCGGCTTCCCAAAAGACAGGGTCTTGCATCCTCAAGCCAGACTATGCTTCTGCACCTGATATTCTCCCCGATCTCAAGTACTAACCAAAACGGTCGGCTGCCTACAAATTCCTGGCCCCTCACCGCTCTTTTGGAAAGAGTGCTAACAAGCAAAAGTGTAACGTGCAGTTAACACATAAGAAGGAATCAATGAGGGTAGCAACATAACATGCTTACATAACATCTGAAAGATTCCCATGACGTTGAAGTAACCCCGTTTTTCAACACAAGATTTTAACACCCTGAAAATTTTACACTGAGACTAGGTCCTTAACTTCATTTGTAATTAACAAAAGAGGAATGAAGTTCAATGCAACCAACGATGATGCAGAGAGCGTTTCTTTGCGATCTCGTTTTCAAGTTTATCCTTGAGGTCGTGCAGGCAAGTGGCTTCATGCTGTGCCCTGAGACAGTGCTTCTCAAAGGTAGTGATCCTCTGTTGCATGTCTTCCTTCTGGGCCATGGCCTACAGCAGGTATTTCAGAGGAAAGACAGGGAAAGAATTAGTGTACGACACATTAACATACTCCAGACAGAAAAACAGGGTGAAATCCTAATTTACAAAAGGAAAGGAGCATCCTCGGGGCACCTGGGTGGCTCAGCCGGTGACGCTTTGTGAGTTGGGGCCCCGTGTAAGGCTCAGCGCAGACAATGCGGAAGCTTCTTGGGATTTTGACCACTCAGTTAACCAGGCTTATTCTTTCCGATGTGTTCAAAGACAAACGAATAATATAATCTCCCGGACATAAAATCTCCTCCCTCGTTGCCTCCGGACACAAGTGAGGTTTCCACAGTACAGGGCCTTCCATCTGGAGGCACACACCAGAAGACAACCATCATTTTTCCGGGAAAAGGGTGGATGAAATCTCACCCAATTACCACAAAGTTGAAGCAGTGGTGTTAACAAATGGAAACCAAACTCAACCTTTCATATAATTGGTAGTCATCTGTAGCTTAGCCTGTAACAAAACTGTATCACATGGTATCTGACACTGCAAATGGAACAAGAACATTCTGCCCTGCTTTTCTTGTCCACCACCCGAAAGATTCCTCTTCCAGCCTTCTGTTTACTAGGCAATTTATGTCAGCAGTCTCAAGAGTGAAAGTGATGAGTCTTAAGAAATGATTGAATTCTCCGCATATTGAACTCAGCTGCGGGGTTTCCACCCATCTTGGCCAAACAACTCCACTGAAAGGGTTATATAATTTCTGCAAATACTTTTGTTTTAAATTCTTACATGACCTCACCTACACTAAGGTACTAAACAGACTGCATGTGTACATACACGAGGGTCTGAGACGGTCTTCCTGAGTTGGCATTGCTGGGCTGGGGGTGAGGTGTGCGGGGACTGTCCACAAAGGGCAGCTCACAGTGACAGGAGGAGGCACAGGGAAACCATCCTACCCTTACTAGTTTCTGTGACAATGATCAGATTCCCATCGACGACCACACGTGCAGAAGCGGCCGCACTCCTCCATGACCTTACACCAGGACCAGCGGGCTGCCCCTTGCTCACTCTGACCGCCACGACCAGGAGCACGGAACCCCTGGGAGGAGGGCAGGGCGGCAGAGGCAGCCGTGACGGCCCCTCGGCAGAGCCGCCCTCTCACGGTCGTGCCCCCGTAAGCGAGTTGAGACCAACACGCTGGTTCCTACGTGCCGAGTGTGTTCCCAACACGGACCGAGAGCACGGCATGGGCCAAGCTCAGATGGCCCACACTCCACACCCGATGGCACTCCGCCACCTGCCCCCCAGGCCTCAGCAGGGGAGAGCCCAGGGAGGACAGATTCAACCACGCAGATGGAGAGACGGCCCGCCCAAGCCCCGGAGTAACGTTCCGTTCTGCTGCTACTTCTATCAAACTCCACAAGTTCAAACCTGTGGGAAATGAAGGACACACTGGGCAAAGACCGAACAAAACACCCCACGTTTAACTCGATGACGGCGTGGCCATTTCAAATGCCACCGACTTCACGGACATCTCGCTGCAACTTGGTGTTCTTTTCTTCAGAAATGAAGAGGTCCTTCCCTGAGGTGTCTAGGTTCTCTTCCAGCTTGACCACGAGACTGGAGAGGAGAGCCAGGCGCTCTTTCCTCTAGCTCTTCACCTTTGAAAGCCAGAAAGGGAAACAAGGGACGGGCCCCACCGCTAGTCTTGTTTAAAAAACAAGGGAAAAAAAGAAACCCCTCCAATCAAATCCTGTGATGACATCTGGAGCTGAACTCTGAATGTGGCCTTTATATCTTCAACGAAACTATACCCCTTTGTGCCACAAGTAACTGCTCCTCACTTGGAAACAAAGGGATTGAGTTTGTTCTCAGAAGACTTTCGTTAGTCTTTACTGTAGAGTTACCCTAAGGTCCCCTTCGCCTCATATAACATGAGGGAATACTGGTAAGCTCTTTCTCGCTTGCTTTTTTTCACACAGTTGCTTGTTAACAGCTTTCAATTTTACATTGGAGAGAAAACTTCCCCGGAAAAAAGTACACTATGAAATTTGTACCAGCCAATCGATATGCACAACATTTCCACCAACCGCTGTTTTTTAACCATAGAGGTCTGACAAGAATTCAAAGAAGCTTAAAAGGAAACTCCAGTTACACAAACACGCAATGTGTGCCTGATCACACACATCATGTGCACAAGTCAAGAACCGCTGTGGCTAGTCACACCGTTTCTTCCTCCGTTTTGTGGCTCCTGAACATAGAATTCAGGGCCATGAGCATCTCCGGCTAACTGGACAGGCCAGCCTGAGACGTCGCCTGTTGCCTCACCACCGTCATCCGGAGAGATCTCTCGTGCCTGGAGACAAGGAACTCCAAATGTTCTAGCAGCAGCTAGCGGGAGAGGCAAAAAGAATCCGTGTTTCAAGAACACTTTCAATTCCGGGCCTTAAGTTCACCAAATGCAAAACCAAGTCTGAATCCTTTAAATTCAATTCCGAGGTAGGGAGCTGCCCAAGCAATTGTGTTAAAATAGCCTTACTTTTCCTCACAGATCAAACAAGGTCTGAGAAAAATGGGTCCCATCCAACTCCACTGGGACATGTGGACCAAGGGAGAGAATGGTGTCCTGTGTGTAAATACACTGGCACGGCGCCTACTGACCCTGGTCTTATTTCTCTCTGCCTTCATTTCTGTGGTTTCCTCTCTCTGTAAGAGCTCCTCCTTGCAGATGGTGAGCTATCAGTGAGTCCTGCAAACTCCTGGGGTTGGAAACGGGATAAAAGTGGAGAAACAGAGGGGGTCGTTAGCCAGAGCGCACCTGGCTTCCGTGGTTCTCCAGAGTCCACTCACCCTACTCCAATCACCCACAACCTTCAAGTAGCACACACACATAAGTCCCTTCCTCACCAATCACAGGAGTTCCAGGGATTTTTGTAGGAACTGAGACTCAATGGGACAGAGATATTTTCAGGTGCCTTGCAGGTCTATGACAGAGGAAATCTGCTGTTGCCCACTCCCAGCCTCTGGCCCCGTCTGGCAAGCATGTTTGTGGAGCGGCAATGGGGAAAGGCACCGGGACTCAAAAGCTGCTGACAGCCTGAATAACTGGCTCAAAGTCAACCATACAGAATGGACTCTTCAAAAATGATAGTACGACTCGACGAAAGGAAGAGTTTAAGACTTATTTCCTTAGTCAAGCAGGAAACTTTCTGGCAGAAGGATTTCTGAGAGATGCCAGGGCCTACAACACCGCGTGGGGTTTTTCTTCCGTCAATACTGTGCGCCCACCCAGGACATGGCATACATGTGGGCTCCAAGGAGGTGTACGCACACTCTCCAGTCAATCGAGCGCAGAGACTGATGCAAGGCTCAATCCGTGAGCCATGACATCATGAACTGAGCTGAAACCAAGAGTCAGACGCTTAACTTCCTGAGCCACCCAGGCGCCCCAGAGGTTTTTTCCGCTATAGGACAAATGGAATAAAGTTTCTCTTAACTGAAATTCCAAATAAAGAGTGGTTGACTTCGGCAATTCTAGAAAATCTGTGTATAAACAGGTGACCTTCTTCAAGGTCCTTCATAAATTAACCCTTTACAAATCAATGGGAATTCTGCCACAGAACTGAACACGTTCCTTGAAATCTGACTTGACAAGGTGAACCCACAGAAGCCTTTCTGACCCTTGATGTAGAACTGTGCAAACCCATTTCCATGTGGAGATATTGTTCCAATAAATTCATTGGAAACTTTTCTGGAGATGTGTGACATTTGGAAAGGCTGGCAGATGAGCTGAGCAGCTTCGAAATATCAAAAAATAGTAACTAAAAGGGAGGTCTCAATCCATGAAATATACGCAGATACTAAGCTATTATAGCATTTCATACCCGAAAACATATAAAAAACTAACAAGATAAAACTTACCAAAACTTGTGCATTGAAACAGACAATACCCACAAGATGCCATTTGCAGTCAAGAGAAAGGCAAACAAAAGTGGAAATTCAGGATTAAGTCCTAATCGCATAAAATGAGCTGTAGCAGACGCTGTCCTCTGGGGAAAGTGTGCACCACCTCCTGTTGCTATTGAGGTCACGTCAAGTGTTGCACGAATCTGCTAATCAGCTCTTGGTAAGCCCTTCACTTCTCCAGTAAATCAAGCACCACAGGAAACGTGATATCTCATGGTTCCTGGGTAATTGTCACCGTGTTAAGCGTAATACCATGAACCATGGATTACACCCTGGGACCCGTCTGATGTGTCCGTAAGGATGCTGGACGTGCTCCCGAGATGCAGAGAAGAGTCATGTTATGACAAGAAAAGGCTGAATGGCCTGACATGTACTGAGGCCCACAGCTGCAGCTGCCAGCCGGCCAGCGTGAAAGAAAGGGAAATTCTCGAAGCTCTCGCTGCGGCTATCCCAGCACCTGAAAAACCTGGGGCTTTTTGTGAGACATCTTTTTGTCTCATGTTGAAGATGTGGCATCTCTATGGGGGTACTAATGTTATGAGACGGGCACACGTGCAATCTCGACTCAAACGGAAAGACAAGTCCTGACATCACAAGTTAAGGCAGAAGGAAGGGAATGACCAAAAACTGGAATATTTCAATGCAGGCACAGGATAGCTTGGTGATTTTAGAAAGGGGTTTGGCTTTTAGAATGGTCAAGACGGATAGGAAGAGCAGCTTCTACCACGAAGAGGAAGTACACGGTTTCCCAGACGCCCAAGAGGTGATTGCAGAGAAGGAACTACAATCCACCACATGTCAACCACTCCAACACAAACAGTGAAAAACCCACGAAAATCAGTTGAGGAGACCATGGCTGCCTGCACAGGTTTTTCATGCAGAAGGAGGGGCCCTGTCGGGGGGAAAATGCCACAAAGGACATTTATTCACGAAAAAGACAAGTGAGCACAATGATGTTGGGTAGGAAGGGGTGAAGCAGCTACCGTCTGAGCGGACACAGGCTGGGTATGATCAGGGCGACTGGCCCTGTGTAGGAAGCTCACCCCAGGGTCCTGAAGGCAACAAGTGCCAGTGGCCAGTGGTCTGGCTGCACAACTAGAGCCCTTTCCCTGGACCAGTTCCATCCCGGCTCTGTCCCTCAACTCAGGAAGTACGCTGAAAGCAAGGGACTGTCCTTTAAATTTCCACTGACACTGGACAATGTCCTGGCCACCCAGAACCCCACGGGTCACCATCAAACGTGTCTTGGCAGCTCACTCGCTCTGGAGGGCAGCAAGTCTAAGTACACCAGCGGAGAAGGGGCCACGAGGACATGTGAAGCTCATGACAAATGCCATTTACAAGAAGGACGGTCATTGCTACCAAAGAGAACAACCTCAGATGAAATATATGAAAGGAAGATTCCGAGGGATGTTTTTATAAACTCCGTCAAGGCCAACACAATAAAGAAATCCCTGCTACAGAAAACTGTCCAAATGACGTGGTCACAGGACCTATGTCACAGCCTATCTGGAAACTCAAGAATGAGACTCTGATTATGGTAAAAAAAAAAAAAAAAAATACGAAAAAGGTTTGGGGGATGCAGAGATTCAAAATGTGTATCCTAAAGAAGGTCGAGTGCAGAGAAAAACCCAGAGGATGTCGCAGAAGACAGCACAGAGAGGAGATCTGGTGAAAACCCCAGAGGTCGAGGAAAGCTGAATGGAAGTGCCATCGCTGGAAAGCCTGCTGCCACCAGATGTGATCCGGCAGAGTCTCAGCTACTCTCCCACATGGACCATTCCATGACAAGGGCGCTGGGACTAAAGCCAGCCAGCCGTCTATGGAGACTTGAGCCAGGAAGGCCCTCCTGAAAAGTTGCAAAGACATTGCCCGCATCCACCACATACAGCCAGGCCCCGAGACCCAAAATTGCCCCATCCAGCGGGTCCTCCCCACCCCATGCAGGTCTGCACATCAGGACATTTGTGAGACCCACCCTCACTTTCCAGACAGCAAATCCTTACCAAGGAGCTCAGTGAATCTCTTCACCTGCCATGCACACGTCTGTGCGTGAAAATCGAGGGAGCATGCAGCCAGTCCACCCGAGACGCACGTGTGTCACTACCACCTAAGGGTTTTTCAGCAGGAACATCGTGTGTGAGACTTTTGTGCACTTGGACAACCTACCCACACACGGACATAAGGGACAAAAGATCTGATATAAAACGAATAATGTGTTTTCCATAAGTAGTCTTTCAAAAAATGACATTACCTTGTAGCATGCCTGTCTCTGTACCTGCCTGGAGAAAATGCCTCTCAGCCTACTCTCACAGGCCTTTTTTGTAATGCAACAATGTGTTCAGACTCTATTAGGAATATGGCTGTAAAATGCAGGCTAGAAAAGCTTTATAACAATTCATTCACCTCTGTATCTCCTAGGCCATGAGGTAGCAAGCGTACTGATTACATTAAGCAATCATGAAGTAGTCACTCTTCAATGTTAATGCATGATTACGCATGTAACAATGTAATTATACAGGAATCTTTCTAATTCCTCCATTTCTGATGACTAGTTCTGGAGATACACTTAAAAACAGCTTAGTGTGTAACCTAAGCCAACACTGATGCGAGTTCTGGTAGAAAATTTATCCTAGAAACAAAACGGAGAAAAAACTTAGGTATGAATACAGCACAGAGCTGTGAACCTGTTTTCTATGTAACTGTTTCCATAGCTTCCTCGACTCGGAGAATATGGTATATATGACATAAAACATACAAATGTTAATGAAATTTTTGTGTTTCTACTAAGGTTTCTGGACAACAGGAGAGTTTGAACACTTAAGATTTCTGGTGAGGAAGTTATACATGGATTTTCAATTGTGGGCAGGATTTAAAACCGGGAACCAAGTTTTTCTAGGATCAGTTGTAGTCATCCGTGGGGAAAAATGGAGAAAGCACTACCATCGTCAACAGAAAAAAGTAAAATAGAATTTTTTTATTTTAATTTTTTAAATGTTATTCTTTATTTCTTAGAGACAGAGACAAAGAGCAGCAAGGGAGGGGCGGAGTGAGAAGGAGACAAGGAATTCAAAGCAGACTCCAGGCTCTGTGTTGTTAGCACAGAGCCAGACTCGGGGGTTACCTCGCCAACACAAAGTTCATGACCCGACCTGAAGTTGGCTGTTTAACCGACTGAGCCACCCAGGAACAGAATAGGAGTAATTTGGAGGTTCCTTGTACACAAAGCAAACCTGTTTCCCCAAAAGAGTTAGTTACTAAGTTGCTCAGCAAAAGCCAGCACAAAGGGCCAACAGGCAGGACACAGTTTCAGAAGAAAGGCCGTCTTCTCAGAGATCGTGGCGTATGGTACACGGATGGGGCAGGATGTCGGCATCTCTGCACAGCGGGAGGCGCTCCCAACACAGCCAAGCTGCTGAGAGGCGAGTGGGGCAGGTGCAGGGAGGACTGCAGGACTCGGTCCCTCCACGAGTCCACCCAAGTGAAGACAGGGTACAGATCTCCAGGGACCTCACACATGGCCTCTGAGACATGCAAGCTCCATGACAGAGTACCCAGGGACCAGCAGGGAGAGGGAAGAGCAGGAAAGAGGCAAAGCCATCTCCCTGGCTTCTGACCACCGGACCAGGTAGCAAGCTGCTACGTTCACAAGAGGAGGCAGAGATGTTTGCAGATTTGTGGCCCATGTGGAACTCAAAGAGCAGACAACCCACCCAGATGGAGCTTCACTATGAGGCGGTCGGAAAGGTGTCCAAGAGACAGAGGGGGGTGGATGAAGAAGAATTCAGGACAGCCGAACCTCCCAAGAAGAATCTCCTCCCCGATTCTGAGTGACTCAGACTCGTGACAAAATCAGCCATCCTGCAGCAGCACTGTGCACACGTTCCCCCTATTCCACCAAACCACACACTCCCATGCCCTTCTATTGCTCTCCGTATAACCACATACGTCTTTGGGTGAGGTACCTGCAGCACATAGTGTTCAGCACCTAGAACAGTACCTGCCATGCACTCAATAAACAGGTGAACACTTTAGTGTACGCCTTGTACTCACCCAGGTAACTATTACACACATTGCTTTTCAATATTACGTGGTTCTGTGTAGGGTAGAAAGACACAAACTGTCCTGTGCTTTATGTGATGGGTGATATGAGGCGGTTGTACCTGTTGCCTAAAGCACGAATCTTATAGCTCAACCCACACAATAGGAGCCACACTACCCAATGGCGTCTACCCTGCTTCCAGTCGTGTCACCCCCCAACACACTATCCACACAGTAACAGCACCAGCTTTTAAAAATTTTAACATCATGTCAGTCCTTTCCCCTGAGGACACAATGACCCAAGGCCCTTCTCTGAATACCAAATTCCTTACGGGGAAGTTTCTGCCCAACACCAGCGGCCTGGTGCCTCACTTGACTCCACTTCCCCTTCCATAGCTTAAAACAAAGCCACGTTTCTCCTTGATTCTGGCTTTTGGCCCCAGAGACTGCTTGGAGAATGTTCTGTTAGACTCAGATGCTGATGGACCTCTCCAGAAAAAGCCTTTCCTGAACGGCAGTGCGCAAGTAAGCAATTCCTCCTAACTGCGTCATTCTTTCAGATAAACTCAGATGTGCCTCCACCTTCGACTCCGAGGAACACAGATGCCAGATCCCAACTACCACAATGGTGCAGGGTCATAAAGGGGCTCAACAAGGGTGCCTAGTTGTGTCTGTGCAGATGATGCAGGTGCACCAACCCAGAAACCCTTGTTGTCGGGGTTGCACTGTACAGTTGAGGGGCAATTCATCCCGATTCTGCTTCAGTTTCTGGGTCTCCCGTCCTCTGCCCTTTTGTCCGTACTTCCTCTCTCTCAAAAGTAAATAAATATTACCAAAAAAATTTTTAAAAAGCCAAAACTGATCAAACACTCACAGAATAAGTGTCACCCCATCCACCTCCTCGTCCTGCTTTGCCACATCCAGCCCGTCCCTGCAATGCTTGCCCTGGGCAAGCACATGAAAGGGGAGGAAGGCAGCGGCGGTGGGGTGGGGGGGCCTGAGACACAACATCACCACTCAATGGACGCTGGCTGAGGATGAGCAAACTGACCATTTTAGAACGACGGGTACTAGGCAAGGATTACAGGGTTTCGTTTTCTCCTGCAACAAATGCTGTTGAGCAAAATGTTTACTATGACTTCTCTTTCTTCCCCACCTGTTCTTATACTTGTGAATATTCTGTTAGTCAACCTATCATGAACTGGGAAAGATGATTTCAATCTGAAGCATGTTGGCAGGCATCAAGGAGACACTGAGGTAGTCACAACTGGAAGGAATGAGACCCCAACAAAAGGGAAGCCCGCTGAGCCAACACTAATGTTCAGAGTCCTCTCTCTCTCTCTCAAGACATGTGAGGATTCTGAATTTCTTCAGGGATTTGAGGCAATATACCAATGAGCAGGAAAGGAAACAAAACAGACAAGCAGAAAATCACTGATAACCAACACTGTACAGCACAGGGAGGTACAGAAAATTACCCCGGCACTCGGCAAACACTGCCTGAGAAGCTGAGCCTTCAATAATCTCATTGTGCTGCGGAGAAAATACCTGGGCTTTTGGACCAAGTCCCAAAGAGGGGTCCTGGAAGACACTCCAGGCCTCGAGATGGACATCCTGGAGGACTACACGGGGGTGGTGAACATTTTGAGCCCCGTTCACACTGAACCTTACAAAGACAGAGGACCGGTGACAAGTCATTCAGGCCTGACTGAGCTCAATAACCATCACACTCAGTGTGTGTGGGATGAAAGGCTGAAGAAAAGCAAGCACACGAAGAGCCTCTATGCTTCTCCATAATGTCCAACACAAAATTTAAAAAAGAAATTAAGAAAAGAAAAAGAATAAATGAAAAGAAATGAAAAAAAGAAACAAAAGAAAGAAAAGAAAAAAGAAAAGGGATGCCTGGGTGGCTCAGTCGGTTAATCATCCCACTTTGGTTCGGGTCATGATTTCACGGTTTTATGATTTGATTCCCGTGTCGAACTCTGTGCTGACATTGAAAAGCATGGAGCCTGCTTTGGATTCTGTGTCTCCCTGTTTGTCTCCATCTCCCATGCTCAAGATTTGTCTCTACCTCTCTCTCAAAATAAATAATATTAAAAAAATCTATTTTAATAAAAAAGAAAAAAAAACAGGGAAAGGCACGAGCATAGCTCAGGTTACTCGTTTAGGTGACCAAAATTTGGTTTCGACCCAGGTTTGTGAGTGTGAGCCCTGTGTTGGTCTCTCTACTGATAGAATGGAGCCTCTCAAGAGTCTCTACGCTCCCCTCCCATCCTCTACCCCGACGCGTACTCTCACTCTCTTTCTGAAAAATAAATAAACATTTTAAAAAACAAGGTTTTACATCATATAGACGAAAAGAAGAAAGAACAGAAAGAGACCAAAGGGAGACACACCGACTGGAAATACGGGATGCAAAGGTCAACTGTCCAACAAGCCTACTTGACAAATGGGAAATTTTCAGAGAATCAAAACAGATTCTAAACCTAAAAATTATCAGAGCTAAAACTAAGAACTCTAGGCGCCTGAATGGCTCATTTGGTTAAGCATCTGACTTCAGGTCAGGTCGTGATCTCGTGATTCGGGAGTTTGAGCCCCGCGTTGGACTCTGTGCTGAGTGCTCAGAGCCTAGAACTTGCTTCGGTATCTGTGTCTAGCTCTCTGTTCTTCCCTTGCTCAAATTCTGTCTTTCCAACATAAATAAGAGTAAAAAAAAAATTTTAGTAAGATTAAGAACTATGGGGGTTAATATCAGACTAAACACAAGTGAAGAGAGCCACAGTGAACTGGAAGATAAGTATGTAAAAATTTATCTAGACCATACACAGAGAAAAAATCAATAGAGAAACCCAAAAGACACACAAAATATGGTTGAAGGGTCCAATGAGAACCTTCAAAGTAGAGAAAACACAGAATGGGGGTTACCAGATCCCTACAAAGAATCAAAACTTTCCAAAACTCATAAAAGAACCATGACAATGACTCCACAAAGAATGCCTGAGGCAAAAAAAAAAGATCCCACCACTAGGAGAGGGGAACAGAATGTACATACCAGTCTGTGGGCTGGTCAGCGGTGGACTGGGGCAGACATCAGCAGACCCCGCCCACCAACGCAAGTTATTCATGACAGCACAGAAGTGCCCCGTAGTTCCGCACAACTCCAAGGACTATCCAACATGACCAAACGGAAGAGTTCCTCTCAAAGAATCTCAAGGAAATGACAGTTCATGAACTGATCGTAAAGGATTTAAACAATATAACAGAAACTGAAATCAGAGTAATAGTCATAAAACTAATCGCTGGGCTTATAAACAGTATACAAGACACCAGAGAGTCTACTGTTACAGAGATCAAGGGACTAAGGAACATACTGGAGGACCTAAAAAATGTTATAAACGAGCTGAAAAATAAAATGGAGAAAACCACAACTCGGATTGAAGATGCAGAGGAGAGAATAGGAGAACTGGAAGAAAAATTTATGGAAAAAGAGGAAGCAGAGAAAAAAGAGATAAAAAGAATCCAGGGGTATGGGGCGAAAATTAGAGAACTGATGCACTGAAGAGAAATAATCTACACATAAGTGGTATTCCAGAGAAGAGAGAAGGAAAGGTGATGAAGGTGTACTTAAAATAATAGTTGAGAACTTCCCAGATCTGGGGAAGGAAAAAGGCATTGAAATCCAAGAGGCACAGAGAACTCCCTTCAGACGTAACTTGAATCCATCTGCACGACATATAATGAAACTGACAAAATAACAAGGATAAAGAGAATATTCTGAAGGCCGTCGGGGATAAACGTGCCCTAACATATAAAGGGACACCGATAAGACTCGTGATGGATCCCTCTACTGAAACATGGCAGGCCAGAAAAGATTGGCAGGAGATCTTCAACGTGATGAACAGAAAAAAATATCCAGCCAAGAATCCTTTATCCAGGAAATCTCTGATTTAGAATGGGAGAGAGAAAGTTCTTTCCAAACAAAACGGAAGGAATTCGTCACCACTAAACCAGTCCTACAAAAGATACTAAGGGGGATCCTGTGAGACAAAGTACCAGAGACATTGCTACAAGCACGAAACTTACAGACATCACAATGACTCTACACTCATATCTTTCTACAACACTGAATGTAAATGGACTAAAAGCGCCAACCAAAAGACATAAGGTATCAGAATGGATAGAAAAACGAGACCCAATTATTTGCTGTTTACAAGAGACTCATTTTAGACATGAGGACACCTTCAGATTGAAAGTGAAGGGATGAAAAACTATCATGCTACTGGAAGTCAAAAGAAAGCTGGAGTAACCATACTTAGGCAAACTGGACTCTAAATTAAAGGCTGTAACTAAAGAAGGAAATTTTATAATAATTACAGGGTCTATCCATCAGGAAGAGCTAACAATTATAAATGTCTATGCGCCGAATACGGGAGCCCCCAAATATATAAAACAATTACAAACATAAGCAACCTTACTGATAGAAAGTAGTAATTGCAAAAGACTTTAATACCCCACTTGCAGAAGTGGATACATCATCTAGACACACGGTCAATAAAGAAAAAAGGGCCATGAATGATACATTGGATCAGATGGATTTGACAGATATATTTAGAACTCTGCATCCCAAAGCAACAGAATATACTTTCTTCTCAAGTGCACATGGAATATTCTCCAAGATAGATCACATTCTTGGTCACAAAAGAGTCCTTCTTAAGTATAAAAGAACTGCGATCACACCATGCATATTTTCAGACCACAATGCTATGAAGCTTGAAATCAACAAAAGGAAATCTGGAAAACCTCCAAAAACATGGAGGTTAAAGAACACCCTACTAAAGAAAGAATGGGTCAACCACGTAGGGAAGTATTTAAAAATATATAAAAACAAATGAAAACGAAAACACAACAATCCAAACACTTTGGGATGCAGAGAAGACACTCCTGAGAGGAAATACATTGCAAACCAGGACTATCTCAAGAATAAAGAAAAATCCCAAATAGAAAATCTAACAGAACACCTAAATAAAATACAGGCAGAACAGCAAAGACAGCGTAAACCCAGCAGAAAAAGAGAAATAAAGGTCCGAGCATAAATAAACAATATAGACAATTAACAATATAGAATTTAAAAAATGTAGAGCATATCACAACACGAGTTGTTTTTTTGAAAAAAAACAAACATTGACAAACCTCTAGCCAGGCTTCCCAAAAAGAAAAGGGAGACGACCCAAGTAGATAAAATTATGAATGAAAATGGAATTATTACAACCAATACTTCAGAAATACAAGCAATTATCAGGGAATCATATGAAAAATTATATGCCAACAAACTGGACAACCCAGAAGAAATGAACAAATTCCTAGACACCCACACACTTTCAAAACTCAGAAAGAAATAGAAAACTTGAACAGACCCGTAACCAGCGAAGAAATTAAATCAGTCATCAAAAATCTCCCAATAAGAGTCCAAGACCAGATGGCTTCCCAGGGGAATTCTACCAAGGGTTGAAAGCAGAGATAATACTTATCCTTCTCAAGCTATTCCACAAAATAGAAAGGGAAAGAAAACTTCCAGACTCATTCTATGAAGCCAGTATTACTTTGACAGAGAACCAGTAAAAAAAGAGAACAGGCCAATAACCCTTATGACTATGGATGCAAAAATTCTCAATAGGATACTAGCAAATCGAATTCAAGAGCATATAAAAAGAATGATTCACCATGATCAAGTGGGATTCATTCCTGGGATGCAGGTCGGGTTCAACATTCACAAATAAAAGTGATACATCACGTTAATGAAAGAAAAGATAAGAACCATATGATCCTATCAATCGATGCAGAAAAAGCATTTGACAAAATTCAGCATCGTTTCTTAATAAAAACCCTCGAGAAATGCGGGATAGAAAGAACATACTTAAAAATCATAAACGCCGTTTATGATAAGCCCACAGTTAACATCATCCTCAATGGGGGGAAAACTGAGAGCTTTTTCCCTGAGATCCGGAACACGACAGGGATGTCCACTCTCACCGCTGTCGTTTAACATAGTGTTGGAAGTCCAAGCAACATCAATCAGACAACAAAAGGAAATCAAAGGCATCAAAATTGACAAAGATGAAGTTAAGCTTTCAATTTTTCCAGATGACATGATATTATACATGGAAATTCCAATAGACTCCACCAAAAGTCTACCAGAATGGTAAATGAATTCAGCAAAGTTGCAGGATACAAAATCTATGTACAGAAAGCAGTTGTATTCCTAAGCAATAATAATGAAGCAACAAAAGACAAAAAAACTGATCCCATTCACAATTGAACGAAGAAGCATAAAATACCTAGGAATCAATCTAACCAAAGATGTAAAAGATCTGTATGCTGAAAACTATAGAAAGCTTATGAAGGAAAGGGAAGAAGATACAAAGAAATGGAAAAACGTTCCGTGCTCATGGGTCGGAAGAATATTTTCAAAATGTCAATACTACCCAAAGCTATCTACACATTCAAAGCAATCCCAATCAAAATTGCACCAGAATTCTTCTCGAAGTTAGAACAAGCAATTCTAAAATTCATATGGAACCAATAAAGCCCCGAATAGCCAAAGTAATTTCGAAGAAGTCCAAAGCAGGAGGCATCACAATCGCAGTCTTTAGCCTCTACTACAAAACTATAATCATCAAGACAGCCTAGTGTTGCCAAAAAAGAGACCCATACACCAAAGGAATAGAATTGAAACCCACAAAAATATGGCCAATCCATCTTTAACAAAGGAGGAAGGAATATCCAAGGAAAAAAGACAGTCTGGTTAACAAATGTGGCAGGGCAAACAGGGCAGTAAGATGCAGAAGGTAAGAACTAGACCACTTTCTCAAAACATTCACAAAAAGAAATTCAAAATGGAAAAAAGACCTGAATGTTGGACAGGAAATCATGGCAACCCTAGCGAAGAAAACAGGAAAAGACCATTCTGACTTCAGCTGCAACCATTTCTTACTTGACACATCCCCAAAGGCAAAGGATTTAAAAGCACAAATGAACTATTGGGACCTCATGAAGATAAAAACTTCACAGCAAATAAAAGGCAACCAACGGAATCGGAAAAGATATTTGCAAATGACATATCGGACAAAGGGCTGCTATCCAAAATCTATAAAGAGCTCACCAAATTTCGCTTCGAGAAGCAAATAATCCAGTGTAGAATTTGGCACAAAACATGAATAGACATTTCTCTAACGAAGAAATCCTGATGGCCAGCAGGCACATGAAAAGATGCTTAATGTTGCTCCTCATCAGGGAAATACAAATAAAAACGACACTCGGATATCACCTCCGTCTGTTGGAGTGGCAAAATAAACAATTCAGGAGACTATAGATGCTGGCGAGGATTTGGTGAAACAGGAGCCCTCGTGCACCGTTGGTGGGAATGCAAACTGCTGCAACAACTCTGGAAAACATTGTCAAGTTTCCTCCAAAATTAAAAATAAATCTGAACTATGACACAGCAGTAGCACTGCTAGGAATTTACCCAAGGAATACAGGAGTACTGATGCATAGGGACCCCTGTACCCCAATATTAATAACACCACTCTCAATAGCCAAATTGTGGAAAGAGCCTGAATGTCCAACTGATCAATTGATAAAGAAACTGTGGTTTACATACACAATGGAGTACTACTTTGCAATGAGAATAAAATATGGACCATGGTAGCAATGTGGATGGAACTGGAGAGTGTTAGGGTAAGTGAAAGACAGATACGATATGTGTTCACTCTTATGTGAATCCGGAGAAACTTAAAAGGGACCCATGAAGAAAGCGTAGGATAAAAAAAGAGGTTAGAGTGGGACAGAGCCAAAGCATGAGACTCTTACAAACTGAAAAATAACAGGGTGGATGGGGGGTGGGAGGGAGGGGAGGGTAGGCAATGGGTATTCAGGAGGGCATGTGTTGGGTTGAGCATGGGTGTTGTATGGAACGAAATCTGACAATAAATTTCATATTAAAAGAAAATCAGGATAATATATCATTTCTGGAAAATAGTCCATGTTTTCATTTATTTATTTTTCGTAAGCTCTATACCCAACGTGGGGCTCAAACTTGTGACCCTGAGATCGAGTCCCAAGCTCCACCGATTGAGCCCGACAAGCACCCCTGTCCTTCTCTTATCCAATTCTAATATCTTGAGATTTAAGTCGTTGACTTCACTCTGAAAAGCAGTGAGTCTTACTTGCAGCCAACTGCAAGCAGCACACATCGGAAAAAAAAACGAGAGGTGAAAAAAATGGGGATGATGCCTGCCTTTTGAAAAGCATTCCAATCTCAAAGTAATACCGAAAAGAGATCTCACCTTGTTAACGGATTTTGTTTCGGCGATGTTACCGGTTATAATCGAGATACAAAAAGTAACCGCCATGAAAATGACATTCCCATCATGGGACCCAGGAGGAAAGGCGGGCCCCACATTGCAGAGGGCGGCCACCCTCTGGACCCGCTTGGCTTCCACCTCGCGCAGCGTCGTAGCCTTCCTCAGGGTCTGTTGCAGCTTCTGCTCCACCAACTCCAGGGTCTCTTGCAACTGGCGGTTTTGATCTGCAGTCTAGGAAATGAAAACAAAGCATCAAAATGTAGCAAGTTCTCTCTCCTTTTCCATTTTGAATAAAGTGAAACAAATTCTCAATGCAAAGATCTATTGTAAGTTCTGACCGAAGCCAATGTTTTTGGTAAGTGTTTCAGAATAAACATTTCCTTTCTACAAGGAGTCACCCATGGCCTTGGGCCTCATTTCACTGTGCAAAACTTGTCTTGCCAAAGTATTTGCTCTGCTTCAGTATCTTCAGAGAAGTCTTTTAAAAGACAAAATTCCCACAAATTAAAGAAAACCCATCTTCTGGAGGAGCTTTCTCGTTCTTCCTGACAAGTTAACGAGAGAAAGGTCCGGTCTTACATAATTATAGACTCTTGTCTTAGGGCTCACTACATAGGGCATTCTGAGGTGGGCACAACGGCCAGCACAGAGGTTCGGAGAGCATGCCTGATGCCAGAGGAGTTATTTTTGCAAGTGTATGGTTATTCTACAAAAACCACTCTCACTCTTGAAAAATAATTCAACCTGGAAAATTTAGACAAGAGATTTTTTTGTTAAAGGACTTTTAGGGACTCCGAGGTGGCTCAGTCAGTTAAGGTTTCACCTTCGGCCTAGGTTATAATCTCATAGCTCATGGGTTCAAGCCCCGCCTCGGGCTCTGTGTTGACAGCTCAGAACCTCGAGTACGTTTTGGATTCTGTGTGTCCCTCCCTCCTTCTCTGGCCTCCCCTGATCATGCTCTCGCTCGGTCGCTCCCTCTCTCAAAAATAAATAAACATTAAAAATATCTAAAGTCCTTTTAAAAATTATGTATAAGGTGAGGTTCTTGCAAGGTTAACATTTAATCCCACAAAATTCTTCCTTCTGTTTGAGTTTAGCTTTGCGTGTGTATACTCACCGGATATCATGCCTTAAAACCCTCAAATAAATAAAATACTTGCTGTATACATCGTATTTCACGATCTGCCTTTTACAGTCATGATTTGGAACACCTTACGTGCTCTCAAACAGCATTCCTGAATGTCATTTTAATGGCTTCCTAATATTTCACTTTTATTGTCATTTTGTGTCTACTGACACATTTTATAAACACACCAGGCAAACTTTGTTTCCAAGAAGCTGGATGAGGTTTTCCTTTTTACTGCCGGATGACTTGAGACAACCAAGGAAGAGACGTGCGGCTTCCCAAAAGACAGGGTCTTGCATCCTCAAGCCAGACTATGCTTCTGCACCTGATATTCTCCCCGATCTCAAGTACTAACCAAAACGGTCGGCTGCCTACAAATTCCTGGCCCCTCACCGCTCTTTTGGAAAGAGTGCTAACAAGCAAAAGTGTAACGTGCAGTTAACACATAAGAAGGAATCAATGAGGGTAGCAACATAACATGCTTACATAACATCTGAAAGATTCCCATGACGTTGAAGTAACCCCGTTTTTCAACACAAGATTTTAACACCCTGAAAATTTTACACTGAGACTAGGTCCTTAACTTCATTTGTAATTAACAAAAGAGGAATGAAGTTCAATGCAACCAACGATGATGCAGAGAGCGTTTCTTTGCGATCTCGTTTTCAAGTTTATCCTTGAGGTCGTGCAGGCAAGTGGCTTCATGCTGTGCCCTGAGACAGTGCTTCTCAAAGGTAGTGATCCTCTGTTGCATGTCTTCCTTCTGGGCCATGGCCTACAGCAGGTATTTCAGAGGAAAGACAGGGAAAGAATTAGTGTACGACACATTAACATACTCCAGACAGAAAAACAGGGTGAAATCCTAATTTACAAAAGGAAAGGAGCATCCTCGGGGCACCTGGGTGGCTCAGCCGGTGACGCTTTGTGAGTTGGGGCCCCGTGTAAGGCTCAGCGCAGACAATGCGGAAGCTTCTTGGGATTTTGACCACTCAGTTAACCAGGCTTATTCTTTCCGATGTGTTCAAAGACAAACGAATAATATAATCTCCCGGACATAAAATCTCCTCCCTCGTTGCCTCCGGACACAAGTGAGGTTTCCACAGTACAGGGCCTTCCATCTGGAGGCACACACCAGAAGACAACCATCATTTTTCCGGGAAAAGGGTGGATGAAATCTCACCCAATTACCACAAAGTTGAAGCAGTGGTGTTAACAAATGGAAACCAAACTCAACCTTTCATATAATTGGTAGTCATCTGTAGCTTAGCCTGTAACAAAACTGTATCACATGGTATCTGACACTGCAAATGGAACAAGAACATTCTGCCCTGCTTTTCTTGTCCACCACCCGAAAGATTCCTCTTCCAGCCTTCTGTTTACTAGGCAATTTATGTCAGCAGTCTCAAGAGTGAAAGTGATGAGTCTTAAGAAATGATTGAATTCTCCGCATATTGAACTCAGCTGCGGGGTTTCCACCCATCTTGGCCAAACAACTCCACTGAAAGGGTTATATAATTTCTGCAAATACTTTTGTTTTAAATTCTTACATGACCTCACCTACACTAAGGTACTAAACAGACTGCATGTGTACATACACGAGGGTCTGAGACGGTCTTCCTGAGTTGGCATTGCTGGGCTGGGGGTGAGGTGTGCGGGGACTGTCCACAAAGGGCAGCTCACAGTGACAGGAGGAGGCACAGGGAAACCATCCTACCCTTACTAGTTTCTGTGACAATGATCAGATTCCCATCGACGACCACACGTGCAGAAGCGGCCGCACTCCTCCATGACCTTACACCAGGACCAGCGGGCTGCCCCTCGCTCACTCTGACCGCCACGACCAGGAGCACGGAACCCCTGGGAGGAGGGCAGGGCGGCAGAGGCAGCCGTGACGGCCCCTCGGCAGAGCCGCCCTCTCACGGTCGTGCCCCCGTAAGCGAGTTGAGACCAACACGCTGGTTCCTACGTGCCGAGTGTGTTCCCAACACGGACCGAGAGCACGGCATGGGCCAAGCTCAGATGGCCCACACTCCACACCCGATGGCACTCCGCCACCTGCCCCCCAGGCCTCAGCAGGGGAGAGCCCAGGGAGGACAGATTCAACCACGCAGATGGAGAGACGGCCCGCCCAAGCCCCGGAGTAACGTTCCGTTCTGCTGCTACTTCTATCAAACTCCACAAGTTCAAACCCGTGGGAAATGAAGGACACACTGGGCAAAGACCGAACAAAACACCCCACGTTTAACTCGATGACGGCGTGGCCATTTCAAATGCCACCGACTTCACGGACATCTCGCTGCAACTTGGTGTTCTTTTCTTCAGAAATGAAGAGGTCCTTCCCTGAGGTGTCTAGGTTCTCTTCCAGCTTGACCACGAGACTGGAGAGGAGAGCCAGGCGCTCTTTCCTCTAGCTCTTCACCTTTGAAAGCCAGAAAGGGAAACAAGGGACGGGCCCCACCGCTAGTCTTGTTTAAAAAACAAGGGAAAAAAAGAAACCCCTCCAATCAAATCCTGTGATGACATCTGGAGCTGAACTCTGAATGTGGCCTTTATATCTTCAACGAAACTATACCCCTTTGTGCCACAAGTAACTGCTCCTCACTTGGAAACAAAGGGATTGAGTTTGTTCTCAGAAGACTTTCGTTAGTCTTTACTGTAGAGTTACCCTAAGGTCCCCTTCGCCTCATATAACATGAGGGAATACTGGTAAGCTCTTTCTCGCTTGCTTTTTTTCACACAGTTGCTTGTTAACAGCTTTCAATTTTACATTGGAGAGAAAACTTCCCCGGAAAAAAGTACACTATGAAATTTGTACCAGCCAATCGATATGCACAACATTTCCACCAACCGCTGTTTTTTAACCATAGAGGTCTGACAAGAATTCAAAGAAGCTTAAAAGGAAACTCCAGTTACACAAACACGCAATGTGTGCCTGATCACACACATCATGTGCACAAGTCAAGAACCGCTGTGGCTAGTCACACCGTTTCTTCCTCCGTTTTGTGGCTCCTGAACATAGAATTCAGGGCCATGAGCATCTCCGGCTAACTGGACAGGCCAGCCTGAGACGTCGCCTGTTGCCTCACCACCGTCATCCGGAGAGATCTCTCGTGCCTGGAGACAAGGAACTCCAAATGTTCTAGCAGCAGCTAGCGGGAGAGGCAAAAAGAATCCGTGTTTCAAGAACACTTTCAATTCCGGGCCTTAAGTTCACCAAATGCAAAACCAAGTCTGAATCCTTTAAATTCAATTCCGAGGTAGGGAGCTGCCCAAGCAATTGTGTTAAAATAGCCTTACTTTTCCTCACAGATCAAACAAGGTCTGAGAAAAATGGGTCCCATCCAACTCCACTGGGACATGTGGACCAAGGGAGAGAATGGTGTCCTGTGTGTAAATACACTGGCACGGCGCCTACTGACCCTGGTCTTATTTCTCTCTGCCTTCATTTCTGTGGTTTCCTCTCTCTGTAAGAGCTCCTCCTTGCAGATGGTGAGCTATCAGTGAGTCCTGCAAACTCCTGGGGTTGGAAACGGGATAAAAGTGGAGAAACAGAGGGGGTCGTTAGCCAGAGCGCACCTGGCTTCCGTGGTTCTCCAGAGTCCACTCACCCTACTCCAATCACCCACAACCTTCAAGTAGCACACACACATAAGTCCCTTCCTCACCAATCACAGGAGTTCCAGGGATTTTTGTAGGAACTGAGACTCAATGGGACAGAGATATTTTCAGGTGCCTTGCAGGTCTATGACAGAGGAAATCTGCTGTTGCCCACTCCCAGCCTCTGGCCCCGTCTGGCAAGCATGTTTGTGGAGCGGCAATGGGGAAAGGCACCGGGACTCAAAAGCTGCTGACAGCCTGAATAACTGGCTCAAAGTCAACCATACAGAATGGACTCTTCAAAAATGATAGTACGACTCGACGAAAGGAAGAGTTTAAGACTTATTTCCTTAGTCAAGCAGGAAACTTTCTGGCAGAAGGATTTCTGAGAGATGCCAGGGCCTACAACACCGCGTGGGGTTTTTCTTCCGTCAATACTGTGCGCCCACCCAGGACATGGCATACATGTGGGCTCCAAGGAGGTGTACGCACACTCTCCAGTCAATCGAGCGCAGAGACTGATGCAAGGCTCAATCCGTGAGCCATGACATCATGAACTGAGCTGAAACCAAGAGTCAGACGCTTAACTTCCTGAGCCACCCAGGCGCCCCAGAGGTTTTTTCCGCTATAGGACAAATGGAATAAAGTTTCTCTTAACTGAAATTCCAAATAAAGAGTGGTTGACTTCGGCAATTCTAGAAAATCTGTGTATAAACAGGTGACCTTCTTCAAGGTCCTTCATAAATTAACCCTTTACAAATCAATGGGAATTCTGCCACAGAACTGAACACGTTCCTTGAAATCTGACTTGACAAGGTGAACCCACAGAAGCCTTTCTGACCCTTGATGTAGAACTGTGCAAACCCATTTCCATGTGGAGATATTGTTCCAATAAATTCATTGGAAACTTTTCTGGAGATGTGTGACATTTGGAAAGGCTGGCAGATGAGCTGAGCAGCTTCGAAATATCAAAAAATAGTAACTAAAAGGGAGGTCTCAATCCATGAAATATACGCAGATACTAAGCTATTATAGCATTTCATACCCGAAAACATATAAAAAACTAACAAGATAAAACTTACCAAAACTTGTGCATTGAAACAGACAATACCCACAAGATGCCATTTGCAGTCAAGAGAAAGGCAAACAAAAGTGGAAATTCAGGATTAAGTCCTAATCGCATAAAATGAGCTGTAGCAGACGCTGTCCTCTGGGGAAAGTGTGCACCACCTCCTGTTGCTATTGAGGTCACGTCAAGTGTTGCACGAATCTGCTAATCAGCTCTTGGTAAGCCCTTCACTTCTCCAGTAAATCAAGCACCACAGGAAACGTGATATCTCATGGTTCCTGGGTAATTGTCACCGTGTTAAGCGTAATACCATGAACCATGGATTACACCCTGGGACCCGTCTGATGTGTCCGTAAGGATGCTGGACGTGCTCCCGAGATGCAGAGAAGAGTCATGTTATGACAAGAAAAGGCTGAATGGCCTGACATGTACTGAGGCCCACAGCTGCAGCTGCCAGCCGGCCAGCGTGAAAGAAAGGGAAATTCTCGAAGCTCTCGCTGCGGCTATCCCAGCACCTGAAAAACCTGGGGCTTTTTGTGAGACATCTTTTTGTCTCATGTTGAAGATGTGGCATCTCTATGGGGGTACTAATGTTATGAGACGGGCACACGTGCAATCTCGACTCAAACGGAAAGACAAGTCCTGACATCACAAGTTAAGGCAGAAGGAAGGGAATGACCAAAAACTGGAATATTTCAATGCAGGCACAGGATAGCTTGGTGATTTTAGAAAGGGGTTTGGCTTTTAGAATGGTCAAGACGGATAGGAAGAGCAGCTTCTACCACGAAGAGGAAGTACACGGTTTCCCAGACGCCCAAGAGGTGATTGCAGAGAAGGAACTACAATCCACCACATGTCAACCACTCCAACACAAACAGTGAAAAACCCACGAAAATCAGATGAGGAGACCATGGCTGCCTGCACAGGTTTTTCATGCAGAAGGAGGGGCCCTGTCGGGGGGAAAATGCCACAAAGGACATTTATTCACGAAAAAGACAAGTGAGCACAATGATGTTGGGTAGGAAGGGGTGAAGCAGCTACCGTCTGAGCGGACACAGGCTGGGTATGATCAGGGCGACTGGCCCTGTGTAGGAAGCTCACCCCAGGGTCCTGAAGGCAACAAGTGCCAGTGGCCAGTGGTCTGGCTGCACAACTAGAGCCCTTTCCCTGGACCAGTTCCATCCCGGCTCTGTCCCTCAACTCAGGAAGTACGCTGAAAGCAAGGGACTGTCCTTTAAATTTCCACTGACACTGGACAATGTCCTGGCCACCCAGAACCCCACGGGTCACCATCAAACGTGTCTTGGCAGCTCACTCGCTCTGGAGGGCAGCAAGTCTAAGTACACCAGCGGAGAAGGGGCCACGAGGACATGTGAAGCTCATGACAAATGCCATTTACAAGAAGGACGGTCATTGCTACCAAAGAGAACAACCTCAGATGAAATATATGAAAGGAAGATTCCGAGGGATGTTTTTATAAACTCCGTCAAGGCCAACACAATAAAGAAATCCCTGCTACAGAAAACTGTCCAAATGACGTGGTCACAGGACCTATGTCACAGCCTATCTGGAAACTCAAGAATGAGACTCTGATTATGGTAAAAAAAAAAAAAAAAAATACGAAAAAGGTTTGGGGGATGCAGAGATTCAAAATGTGTATCCTAAAGAAGGTCGAGTGCAGAGAAAAACCCAGAGGATGTCGCAGAAGACAGCACAGAGAGGAGATCTGGTGAAAACCCCAGAGGTCGAGGAAAGCTGAATGGAAGTGCCATCGCTGGAAAGCCTGCTGCCACCAGATGTGATCCGGCAGAGTCTCAGCTACTCTCCCACATGGACCATTCCATGACAAGGGCGCTGGGACTAAAGCCAGCCAGCCGTCTATGGAGACTTGAGCCAGGAAGGCCCTCCTGAAAAGTTGCAAAGACATTGCCCGCATCCACCACATACAGCCAGGCCCCGAGACCCAAAATTGCCCCATCCAGCGGGTCCTCCCCACCCCATGCAGGTCTGCACATCAGGACATTTGTGAGACCCACCCTCACTTTCCAGACAGCAGATCCTTACCAAGGAGCTCAGTGAATCTCTTCACCTGCCATGCACACGTCTGTGCGTGAAAATCGAGGGAGCATGCAGCCAGTCCACCCGAGACGCACGTGTGTCACTACCACCTAAGGGTTTTTCAGCAGGAACATCGTGTGTGAGACTTTTGTGCACTTGGACAACCTACCCACACACGGACATAAGGGACAAAAGATCTGATATAAAACGAATAATGTGTTTTCCATAAGTAGTCTTTCAAAAAATGACATTACCTTGTAGCATGCCTGTCTCTGTACCTGCCTGGAGAAAATGCCTCTCAGCCTACTCTCACAGGCCTTTTTTGTAATGCAACAATGTGTTCAGACTCTATTAGGAATATGGCTGTAAAATGCAGGCTAGAAAAGCTTTATAACAATTCATTCACCTCTGTATCTCCTAGGCCATGAGGTAGCAAGCGTACTGATTACATTAAGCAATCATGAAGTAGTCACTCTTCAATGTTAATGCATGATTACGCATGTAACAATGTAATTATACAGGAATCTTTCTAATTCCTCCATTTCTGATGACTAGTTCTGGAGATACACTTAAAAACAGCTTAGTGTGTAACCTAAGCCAACACTGATGCGAGTTCTGGTAGAAAATTTATCCTAGAAACAAAACGGAGAAAAAACTTAGGTATGAATACAGCACAGAGCTGTGAACCTGTTTTCTATGTAACTGTTTCCATAGCTTCCTCGACTCGGAGAATATGGTATATATGACATAAAACATACAAATGTTAATGAAATTTTTGTGTTTCTACTAAGGTTTCTGGACAACAGGAGAGTTTGAACACTTAAGATTTCTGGTGAGGAAGTTATACATGGATTTTCAATTGTGGGCAGGATTTAAAACCGAGAACCAAGTTTTTCTAGGATCAGTTGTAGTCATCCGTGGGGAAAAATGGAGAAAGCACTACCATCGTCAACAGAAAAAAGTAAAATAGAATTTTTTTATTTTAATTTTTTAAATGTTATTCTTTATTTCTTAGAGACAGAGACAAAGAGCAGCAAGGGAGGGGCGGAGTGAGAAGGAGACAAGGAATTCAAAGCAGACTCCAGGCTCTGTGTTGTTAGCACAGAGCCAGACTCGGGGGTTACCTCGCCAACACAAAGTTCATGACCCGACCTGAAGTTGGCTGTTTAACCGACTGAGCCACCCAGGAACAGAATAGGAGTAATTTGGAGGTTCCTTGTACACAAAGCAAACCTGTTTCCCCAAAAGAGTTAGTTACTAAGTTGCTCAGCAAAAGCCAGCACAAAGGGCCAACAGGCAGGACACAGTTTCAGAAGAAAGGCCGTCTTCTCAGAGATCGTGGCGTATGGTACACGGATGGGGCAGGATGTCGGCATCTCTGCACAGCGGGAGGCGCTCCCAACACAGCCAAGCTGCTGAGAGGCGAGTGGGGCAGGTGCAGGGAGGACTGCAGGACTCGGTCCCTCCACGAGTCCACCCAAGTGAAGACAGGGTACAGATCTCCAGGGACCTCACACATGGCCTCTGAGACATGCAAGCTCCATGACAGAGTACCCAGGGACCAGCAGGGAGAGGGAAGAGCAGGAAAGAGGCAAAGCCATCTCCCTGGCTTCTGACCACCGGACCAGGTAGCAAGCTGCTACGTTCACAAGAGGAGGCAGAGATGTTTGCAGATTTGTGGCCCATGTGGAACTCAAAGAGCAGACAACCCACCCAGATGGAGCTTCACTATGAGGCGGTCGGAAAGGTGTCCAAGAGACAGAGGGGGGTGGATGAAGAAGAATTCAGGACAGCCGAACCTCCCAAGAAGAATCTCCTCCCCGATTCTGAGTGACTCAGACTCGTGACAAAATCAGCCATCCTGCAGCAGCACTGTGCACACGTTCCCCCTATTCCACCAAACCACACACTCCCATGCCCTTCTATTGCTCTCCGTATAACCACATACGTCTTTGGGTGAGGTACCTGCAGCACATAGTGTTCAGCACCTAGAACAGTGCCTGCCATGCACTCAATAAACAGGTGAACACTTTAGTGTACGCCTTGTACTCACCCAGGTAACTATTACACACATTGCTTTTCAATATTACGTGGTTCTGTGTAGGGTAGAAAGACACAAACTGTCCTGTGCTTTATGTGATGGGTGATATGAGGCGGTTGTACCTGTTGCCTAAAGCACGAATCTTATAGCTCAACCCACACAATAGGAGCCACACTACCCAATGGCGTCTACCCTGCTTCCAGTCGTGTCACCCCCCAACACACTATCCACACAGTAACAGCACCAGCTTTTAAAAATTTTAACATCATGTCAGTCCTTTCCCCTGAGGACACAATGACCCAAGGCCCTTCTCTGAATACCAAATTCCTTACGGGGAAGTTTCTGCCCAACACCAGCGGCCTGGTGCCTCACTTGACTCCACTTCCCCTTCCATAGCTTAAAACAAAGCCACGTTTCTCCTTGATTCTGGCTTTTGGCCCCAGAGACTGCTTGGAGAATGTTCTGTTAGACTCAGATGCTGATGGACCTCTCCAGAAAAAGCCTTTCCTGAACGGCAGTGCGCAAGTAAGCAATTCCTCCTAACTGCGTCATTCTTTCAGATAAACTCAGATGTGCCTCCACCTTCGACTCCGAGGAACACAGATGCCAGATCCCAACTACCACAATGGTGCAGGGTCATAAAGGGGCTCAACAAGGGTGCCTAGTTGTGTCTGTGCAGATGATGCAGGTGCACCAACCCAGAAACCCTTGTTGTCGGGGTTGCACTGTACAGTTGAGGGGCAATTCATCCCGATTCTGCTTCAGTTTCTGGGTCTCCCGTCCTCTGCCCTTTTGTCCGTACTTCCTCTCTCTCAAAAGTAAATAAATATTACCAAAAAAATTTTTAAAAAGCCAAAACTGATCAAACACTCACAGAATAAGTGTCACCCCATCCACCTCCTCGTCCTGCTTTGCCACATCCAGCCCGTCCCTGCAATGCTTGCCCTGGGCAAGCACATGAAAGGGGAGGAAGGCAGCGGCGGTGGGGTGGGGGGGCCTGAGACACAACATCACCACTCAATGGACGCTGGCTGAGGATGAGCAAACTGACCATTTTAGAACGACGGGTACTAGGCAAGGATTACAGGGTTTCGTTTTCTCCTGCAACAAATGCTGTTGAGCAAAATGTTTACTATGACTTCTCTTTCTTCCCCACCTGTTCTTATACTTGTGAATATTCTGTTAGTCAACCTATCATGAACTGGGAAAGATGATTTCAATCTGAAGCATGTTGGCAGGCATCAAGGAGACACTGAGGTAGTCACAACTGGAAGGAATGAGACCCCAACAAAAGGGAAGCCCGCTGAGCCAACACTAATGTTCAGAGTCCTCTCTCTCTCTCTCAAGACATGTGAGGATTCTGAATTTCTTCAGGGATTTGAGGCAATATACCAATGAGCAGGAAAGGAAACAAAACAGACAAGCAGAAAATCACTGATAACCAACACTGTACAGCACAGGGAGGTACAGAAAATTACCCCGGCACTCGGCAAACACTGCCTGAGAAGCTGAGCCTTCAATAATCTCATTGTGCTGCGGAGAAAATACCTGGGCTTTTGGACCAAGTCCCAAAGAGGGGTCCTGGAAGACACTCCAGGCCTCGAGATGGACATCCTGGAGGACTACACGGGGGTGGTGAACATTTTGAGCCCCGTTCACACTGAACCTTACAAAGACAGAGGACCGGTGACAAGTCATTCAGGCCTGACTGAGCTCAATAACCATCACACTCAGTGTGTGTGGGATGAAAGGCTGAAGAAAAGCAAGCACACGAAGAGCCTCTATGCTTCTCCATAATGTCCAACACAAAATTTAAAAAAGAAATTAAGAAAAGAAAAAGAATAAATGAAAAGAAATGAAAAAAAGAAACAAAAGAAAGAAAAGAAAAAAGAAAAGGGATGCCTGGGTGGCTCAGTCGGTTAATCATCCCACTTTGGTTCGGGTCATGATTTCACGGTTTTATGATTTGATTCCCGTGTCGAACTCTGTGCTGACATTGAAAAGCATGGAGCCTGCTTTGGATTCTGTGTCTCCCTGTTTGTCTCCATCTCCCATGCTCAAGATTTGTCTCTACCTCTCTCTCAAAATAAATAATATTAAAAAAATCTATTTTAATAAAAAAGAAAAAAAAACAGGGAAAGGCACGAGCATAGCTCAGGTTACTCGTTTAGGTGACCAAAATTTGGTTTCGACCCAGGTTTGTGAGTGTGAGCCCTGTGTTGGTCTCTCTACTGATAGAATGGAGCCTCTCAAGAGTCTCTACGCTCCCCTCCCATCCTCTACCCCGACGCGTACTCTCACTCTCTTTCTGAAAAATAAATAAACATTTTAAAAAACAAGGTTTTACATCATATAGACGAAAAGAAGAAAGAACAGAAAGAGACCAAAGGGAGACACACCGACTGGAAATACGGGATGCAAAGGTCAACTGTCCAACAAGCCTACTTGACAAATGGGAAATTTTCAGAGAATCAAAACAGATTCTAAACCTAAAAATTATCAGAGCTAAAACTAAGAACTCTAGGCGCCTGAATGGCTCATTTGGTTAAGCATCTGACTTCAGGTCAGGTCGTGATCTCGTGATTCGGGAGTTTGAGCCCCGCGTTGGACTCTGTGCTGAGTGCTCAGAGCCTAGAACTTGCTTCGGTATCTGTGTCTAGCTCTCTGTTCTTCCCTTGCTCAAATTCTGTCTTTCCAACATAAATAAGAGTAAAAAAAAAATTTTAGTAAGATTAAGAACTATGGGGGTTAATATCAGACTAAACACAAGTGAAGAGAGCCACAGTGAACTGGAAGATAAGTATGTAAAAATTTATCTAGACCATACACAGAGAAAAAATCAATAGAGAAACCCAAAAGACACACAAAATATGGTTGAAGGGTCCAATGAGAACCTTCAAAGTAGAGAAAACACAGAATGGGGGTTACCAGATCCCTACAAAGAATCAAAACTTTCCAAAACTCATAAAAGAACCATGACAATGACTCCACAAAGAATGCCTGAGGCAAAAAAAAAAGATCCCACCACTAGGAGAGGGGAACAGAATGTACATACCAGTCTGTGGGCTGGTCAGCGGTGGACTGGGGCAGACATCAGCAGACCCCGCCCACCAACGCAAGTTATTCATGACAGCACAGAAGTGCCCCGTAGTTCCGCACAACTCCAAGGACTATCCAACATGACCAAACGGAAGAGTTCCTCTCAAAGAATCTCAAGGAAATGACAGTTCATGAACTGATCGTAAAGGATTTAAACAATATAACAGAAACTGAAATCAGAGTAATAGTCATAAAACTAATCGCTGGGCTTATAAACAGTATACAAGACACCAGAGAGTCTACTGTTACAGAGATCAAGGGACTAAGGAACATACTGGAGGACCTAAAAAATGTTATAAACGAGCTGAAAAATAAAATGGAGAAAACCACAACTCGGATTGAAGATGCAGAGGAGAGAATAGGAGAACTGGAAGAAAAATTTATGGAAAAAGAGGAAGCAGAGAAAAAAGAGATAAAAAGAATCCAGGGGTATGGGGCGAAAATTAGAGAACTGATGCACTGAAGAGAAATAATCTACACATAAGTGGTATTCCAGAGAAGAGAGAAGGAAAGGTGATGAAGGTGTACTTAAAATAATAGTTGAGAACTTCCCAGATCTGGGGAAGGAAAAAGGCATTGAAATCCAAGAGGCACAGAGAACTCCCTTCAGACGTAACTTGAATCCATCTGCACGACATATAATGAAACTGACAAAATAACAAGGATAAAGAGAATATTCTGAAGGCCGTTGGGGATAAACGTGCCCTAACATATAAAGGGACACCGATAAGACTCGTGATGGATCCCTCTACTGAAACATGGCAGGCCAGAAAAGATTGGCAGGAGATCTTCAACGTGATGAACAGAAAAAAATATCCAGCCAAGAATCCTTTATCCAGGAAATCTCTGATTTAGAATGGGAGAGAGAAAGTTCTTTCCAAACAAAACGGAAGGAATTCGTCACCACTAAACCAGTCCTACAAAAGATACTAAGGGGGATCCTGTGAGACAAAGTACCAGAGACATTGCTACAAGCACGAAACTTACAGACATCACAATGACTCTACACTCATATCTTTCTACAACACTGAATGTAAATGGACTAAAAGCGCCAACCAAAAGACATAAGGTATCAGAATGGATAGAAAAACGAGACCCAATTATTTGCTGTTTACAAGAGACTCATTTTAGACATGAGGACACCTTCAGATTGAAAGTGAAGGGATGAAAAACTATCATGCTACTGGAAGTCAAAAGAAAGCTGGAGTAACCATACTTAGGCAAACTGGACTCTAAATTAAAGGCTGTAACTAAAGAAGGAAATTTTATAATAATTACAGGGTCTATCCATCAGGAAGAGCTAACAATTATAAATGTCTATGCGCCGAATACGGGAGCCCCCAAATATATAAAACAATTACAAACATAAGCAACCTTACTGATAGAAAGTAGTAATTGCAAAAGACTTTAATACCCCACTTGCAGAAGTGGATACATCATCTAGACACACGGTCAATAAAGAAAAAAGGGCCATGAATGATACATTGGATCAGATGGATTTGACAGATATATTTAGAACTCTGCATCCCAAAGCAACAGAATATACTTTCTTCTCAAGTGCACATGGAATATTCTCCAAGATAGATCACATTCTTGGTCACAAAAGAGTCCTTCTTAAGTATAAAAGAACTGCGATCACACCATGCATATTTTCAGACCACAATGCTATGAAGCTTGAAATCAACAAAAGGAAATCTGGAAAACCTCCAAAAACATGGAGGTTAAAGAACACCCTACTAAAGAAAGAATGGGTCAACCACGTAGGGAAGTATTTAAAAATATATAAAAACAAATGAAAACGAAAACACAACAATCCAAACACTTTGGGATGCAGAGAAGACACTCCTGAGAGGAAATACATTGCAAACCAGGACTATCTCAAGAATAAAGAAAAATCCCAAATAGAAAATCTAACAGAACACCTAAATAAAATACAGGCAGAACAGCAAAGACAGCGTAAACCCAGCAGAAAAAGAGAAATAAAGGTCCGAGCATAAATAAACAATATAGACAATTAACAATATAGAATTTAAAAAATGTAGAGCATATCACAACACGAGTTGTTTTTTTGAAAAAAAACAAACATTGACAAACCTCTAGCCAGGCTTCCCAAAAAGAAAAGGGAGACGACCCAAGTAGATAAAATTATGAATGAAAATGGAATTATTACAACCAATACTTCAGAAATACAAGCAATTATCAGGGAATCATATGAAAAATTATATGCCAACAAACTGGACAACCCAGAAGAAATGGACAAATTCCTAGACACCCACACACTTTCAAAACTCAGAAAGAAATAGAAAACTTGAACAGACCCGTAACCAGCGAAGAAATTAAATCAGTCATCAAAAATCTCCCAATAAGAGTCCAAGACCAGATGGCTTCCCAGGGGAATTCTACCAAGGGTTGAAAGCAGAGATAATACTTATCCTTCTCAAGCTATTCCACAAAATAGAAAGGGAAAGAAAACTTCCAGACTCATTCTATGAAGCCAGTATTACTTTGACAGAGAACCAGTAAAAAAAGAGAACAGGCCAATAACCCTTATGACTATGGATGCAAAAATTCTCAATAGGATACTAGCAAATCGAATTCAAGAGCATATAAAAAGAATGATTCACCATGATCAAGTGGGATTCATTCCTGGGATGCAGGTCGGGTTCAACATTCACAAATAAAAGTGATACATCACGTTAATGAAAGAAAAGATAAGAACCATATGATCCTATCAATCGATGCAGAAAAAGCATTTGACAAAATTCAGCATCGTTTCTTAATAAAAACCCTCGAGAAATGCGGGATAGAAAGAACATACTTAAAAATCATAAACGCCGTTTATGATAAGCCCACAGTTAACATCATCCTCAATGGGGGGAAAACTGAGAGCTTTTTCCCTGAGATCCGGAACACGACAGGGATGTCCACTCTCACCGCTGTCGTTTAACATAGTGTTGGAAGTCCAAGCAACATCAATCAGACAACAAAAGGAAATCAAAGGCATCAAAATTGACAAAGATGAAGTTAAGCTTTCAATTTTTCCAGATGACATGATATTATACATGGAAATTCCAATAGACTCCACCAAAAGTCTACCAGAATGGTAAATGAATTCAGCAAAGTTGCAGGATACAAAATCTATGTACAGAAAGCAGTTGTATTCCTAAGCAATAATAATGAAGCAACAAAAGACAAAAAAACTGATCCCATTCACAATTGAACGAAGAAGCATAAAATACCTAGGAATCAATCTAACCAAAGATGTAAAAGATCTGTATGCTGAAAACTATAGAAAGCTTATGAAGGAAAGGGAAGAAGATACAAAGAAATGGAAAAACGTTCCGTGCTCATGGGTCGGAAGAATATTTTCAAAATGTCAATACTACCCAAAGCTATCTACACATTCAAAGCAATCCCAATCAAAATTGCACCAGAATTCTTCTCGAAGTTAGAACAAGCAATTCTAAAATTCATATGGAACCAATAAAGCCCCGAATAGCCAAAGTAATTTCGAAGAAGTCCAAAGCAGGAGGCATCACAATCGCAGTCTTTAGCCTCTACTACAAAACTATAATCATCAAGACAGCCTAGTGTTGCCAAAAAAGAGACCCATACACCAAAGGAATAGAATTGAAACCCACAAAAATATGGCCAATCCATCTTTAACAAAGGAGGAAGGAATATCCAAGGAAAAAAGACAGTCTGGTTAACAAATGTGGCAGGGCAAACAGGGCAGTAAGATGCAGAAGGTAAGAACTAGACCACTTTCTCAAAACATTCACAAAAAGAAATTCAAAATGGAAAAAAGACCTGAATGTTGGACAGGAAATCATGGCAACCCTAGCGAAGAAAACAGGAAAAGACCATTCTGACTTCAGCTGCAACCATTTCTTACTTGACACATCCCCAAAGGCAAAGGATTTAAAAGCACAAATGAACTATTGGGACCTCATGAAGATAAAAACTTCACAGCAAATAAAAGGCAACCAACGGAATCGGAAAAGATATTTGCAAATGACATATCGGACAAAGGGCTGCTATCCAAAATCTATAAAGAGCTCACCAAATTTCGCTTCGAGAAGCAAATAATCCAGTGTAGAATTTGGCACAAAACATGAATAGACATTTCTCTAACGAAGAAATCCTGATGGCCAGCAGGCACATGAAAAGATGCTTAATGTTGCTCCTCATCAGGGAAATACAAATAAAAACGACACTCGGATATCACCTCCGTCTGTTGGAGTGGCAAAATAAACAATTCAGGAGACTATAGATGCTGGCGAGGATTTGGTGAAACAGGAGCCCTCGTGCACCGTTGGTGGGAATGCAAACTGCTGCAACAACTCTGGAAAACATTGTCAAGTTTCCTCCAAAATTAAAAATAAATCTGAACTATGACACAGCAGTAGCACTGCTAGGAATTTACCCAAGGAATACAGGAGTACTGATGCATAGGGACCCCTGTACCCCAATATTAATAACACCACTCTCAATAGCCAAATTGTGGAAAGAGCCTGAATGTCCAACTGATCAATTGATAAAGAAACTGTGGTTTACATACACAATGGAGTACTACTTTGCAATGAGAATAAAATATGGACCATGGTAGCAATGTGGATGGAACTGGAGAGTGTTAGGGTAAGTGAAAGACAGATACGATATGTGTTCACTCTTATGTGAATCCGGAGAAACTTAAAAGGGACCCATGAAGAAAGCGTAGGATAAAAAAAGAGGTTAGAGTGGGACAGAGCCAAAGCATGAGACTCTTACAAACTGAAAAATAACAGGGTGGATGGGGGGTGGGAGGGAGGGGAGGGTAGGCAATGGGTATTCAGGAGGGCATGTGTTGGGTTGAGCATGGGTGTTGTATGGAACGAAATCTGACAATAAATTTCATATTAAAAGAAAATCAGGATAATATATCATTTCTGGAAAATAGTCCATGTTTTCATTTATTTATTTTTCGTAAGCTCTATACCCAACGTGGGGCTCAAACTTGTGACCCTGAGATCGAGTCCCAAGCTCCACCGATTGAGCCCGACAAGCACCCCTGTCCTTCTCTTATCCAATTCTAATATCTTGAGATTTAAGTCGTTGACTTCACTCTGAAAAGCAGTGAGTCTTACTTGCAGCCAACTGCAAGCAGCACACATCGGAAAAAAAAACGAGAGGTGAAAAAAATGGGGATGATGCCTGCCTTTTGAAAAGCATTCCAATCTCAAAGTAATACCGAAAAGAGATCTCACCTTGTTAACGGATTTTGTTTCGGCGATGTTACCGGTTATAATCGAGATACAAAAAGTAACCGCCATGAAAATGACATTCCCATCATGGGACCCAGGAGGAAAGGCGGGCCCCACATTGCAGAGGGCGGCCACCCTCTGGACCCGCTTGGCTTCCACCTCGCGCAGCGTCGTAGCCTTCCTCAGGGTCTGTTGCAGCTTCTGCTCCACCAACTCCAGGGTCTCTTGCAACTGGCGGTTTTGATCTGCAGTCTAGGAAATGAAAACAAAGCATCAAAATGTAGCAAGTTCTCTCTCCTTTTCCATTTTGAATAAAGTGAAACAAATTCTCAATGCAAAGATCTATTGTAAGTTCTGACCGAAGCCAATGTTTTTGGTAAGTGTTTCAGAATAAACATTTCCTTTCTACAAGGAGTCACCCATGGCCTTGGGCCTCATTTCACTGTGCAAAACTTGTCTTGCCAAAGTATTTGCTCTGCTTCAGTATCTTCAGAGAAGTCTTTTAAAAGACAAAATTCCCACAAATTAAAGAAAACCCATCTTCTGGAGGAGCTTTCTCGTTCTTCCTGACAAGTTAACGAGAGAAAGGTCCGGTCTTACATAATTATAGACTCTTGTCTTAGGGCTCACTACATAGGGCATTCTGAGGTGGGCACAACGGCCAGCACAGAGGTTCGGAGAGCATGCCTGATGCCAGAGGAGTTATTTTTGCAAGTGTATGGTTATTCTACAAAAACCACTCTCACTCTTGAAAAATAATTCAACCTGGAAAATTTAGACAAGAGATTTTTTTGTTAAAGGACTTTTAGGGACTCCGAGGTGGCTCAGTCAGTTAAGGTTTCACCTTCGGCCTAGGTTATAATCTCATAGCTCATGGGTTCAAGCCCCGCCTCGGGCTCTGTGTTGACAGCTCAGAACCTCGAGTACGTTTTGGATTCTGTGTGTCCCTCCCTCCTTCTCTGGCCTCCCCTGATCATGCTCTCGCTCGGTCGCTCCCTCTCTCAAAAATAAATAAACATTAAAAATATCTAAAGTCCTTTTAAAAATTATGTATAAGGTGAGGTTCTTGCAAGGTTAACATTTAATCCCACAAAATTCTTCCTTCTGTTTGAGTTTAGCTTTGCGTGTGTATACTCACCGGATATCATGCCTTAAAACCCTCAAATAAATAAAATACTTGCTGTATACATCGTATTTCACGATCTGCCTTTTACAGTCATGATTTGGAACACCTTACGTGCTCTCAAACAGCATTCCTGAATGTCATTTTAATGGCTTCCTAATATTTCACTTTTATTGTCATTTTGTGTCTACTGACACATTTTATAAACACACCAGGCAAACTTTGTTTCCAAGAAGCTGGATGAGGTTTTCCTTTTTACTGCCGGATGACTTGAGACAACCAAGGAAGAGACGTGCGGCTTCCCAAAAGACAGGGTCTTGCATCCTCAAGCCAGACTATGCTTCTGCACCTGATATTCTCCCCGATCTCAAGTACTAACCAAAACGGTCGGCTGCCTACAAATTCCTGGCCCCTCACCGCTCTTTTGGAAAGAGTGCTAACAAGCAAAAGTGTAACGTGCAGTTAACACATAAGAAGGAATCAATGAGGGTAGCAACATAACATGCTTACATAACATCTGAAAGATTCCCATGACGTTGAAGTAACCCCGTTTTTCAACACAAGATTTTAACACCCTGAAAATTTTACACTGAGACTAGGTCCTTAACTTCATTTGTAATTAACAAAAGAGGAATGAAGTTCAATGCAACCAACGATGATGCAGAGAGCGTTTCTTTGCGATCTCGTTTTCAAGTTTATCCTTGAGGTCGTGCAGGCAAGTGGCTTCATGCTGTGCCCTGAGACAGTGCTTCTCAAAGGTAGTGATCCTCTGTTGCATGTCTTCCTTCTGGGCCATGGCCTACAGCAGGTATTTCAGAGGAAAGACAGGGAAAGAATTAGTGTACGACACATTAACATACTCCAGACAGAAAAACAGGGTGAAATCCTAATTTACAAAAGGAAAGGAGCATCCTCGGGGCACCTGGGTGGCTCAGCCGGTGACGCTTTGTGAGTTGGGGCCCCGTGTAAGGCTCAGCGCAGACAATGCGGAAGCTTCTTGGGATTTTGACCACTCAGTTAACCAGGCTTATTCTTTCCGATGTGTTCAAAGACAAACGAATAATATAATCTCCCGGACATAAAATCTCCTCCCTCGTTGCCTCCGGACACAAGTGAGGTTTCCACAGTACAGGGCCTTCCATCTGGAGGCACACACCAGAAGACAACCATCATTTTTCCGGGAAAAGGGTGGATGAAATCTCACCCAATTACCACAAAGTTGAAGCAGTGGTGTTAACAAATGGAAACCAAACTCAACCTTTCATATAATTGGTAGTCATCTGTAGCTTAGCCTGTAACAAAACTGTATCACATGGTATCTGACACTGCAAATGGAACAAGAACATTCTGCCCTGCTTTTCTTGTCCACCACCCGAAAGATTCCTCTTCCAGCCTTCTGTTTACTAGGCAATTTATGTCAGCAGTCTCAAGAGTGAAAGTGATGAGTCTTAAGAAATGATTGAATTCTCCGCATATTGAACTCAGCTGCGGGGTTTCCACCCATCTTGGCCAAACAACTCCACTGAAAGGGTTATATAATTTCTGCAAATACTTTTGTTTTAAATTCTTACATGACCTCACCTACACTAAGGTACTAAACAGACTGCATGTGTACATACACGAGGGTCTGAGACGGTCTTCCTGAGTTGGCATTGCTGGGCTGGGGGTGAGGTGTGCGGGGACTGTCCACAAAGGGCAGCTCACAGTGACAGGAGGAGGCACAGGGAAACCATCCTACCCTTACTAGTTTCTGTGACAATGATCAGATTCCCATCGACGACCACACGTGCAGAAGCGGCCGCACTCCTCCATGACCTTACACCAGGACCAGCGGGCTGCCCCTCGCTCACTCTGACCGCCACGACCAGGAGCACGGAACCCCTGGGAGGAGGGCAGGGCGGCAGAGGCAGCCGTGACGGCCCCTCGGCAGAGCCGCCCTCTCACGGTCGTGCCCCCGTAAGCGAGTTGAGACCAACACGCTGGTTCCTACGTGCCGAGTGTGTTCCCAACACGGACCGAGAGCACGGCATGGGCCAAGCTCAGATGGCCCACACTCCACACCCGATGGCACTCCGCCACCTGCCCCCCAGGCCTCAGCAGGGGAGAGCCCAGGGAGGACAGATTCAACCACGCAGATGGAGAGACGGCCCGCCCAAGCCCCGGAGTAACGTTCCGTTCTGCTGCTACTTCTATCAAACTCCACAAGTTCAAACCCGTGGGAAATGAAGGACACACTGGGCAAAGACCGAACAAAACACCCCACGTTTAACTCGATGACGGCGTGGCCATTTCAAATGCCACCGACTTCACGGACATCTCGCTGCAACTTGGTGTTCTTTTCTTCAGAAATGAAGAGGTCCTTCCCTGAGGTGTCTAGGTTCTCTTCCAGCTTGACCACGAGACTGGAGAGGAGAGCCAGGCGCTCTTTCCTCTAGCTCTTCACCTTTGAAAGCCAGAAAGGGAAACAAGGGACGGGCCCCACCGCTAGTCTTGTTTAAAAAACAAGGGAAAAAAAGAAACCCCTCCAATCAAATCCTGTGATGACATCTGGAGCTGAACTCTGAATGTGGCCTTTATATCTTCAACGAAACTATACCCCTTTGTGCCACAAGTAACTGCTCCTCACTTGGAAACAAAGGGATTGAGTTTGTTCTCAGAAGACTTTCGTTAGTCTTTACTGTAGAGTTACCCTAAGGTCCCCTTCGCCTCATATAACATGAGGGAATACTGGTAAGCTCTTTCTCGCTTGCTTTTTTTCACACAGTTGCTTGTTAACAGCTTTCAATTTTACATTGGAGAGAAAACTTCCCCGGAAAAAAGTACACTATGAAATTTGTACCAGCCAATCGATATGCACAACATTTCCACCAACCGCTGTTTTTTAACCATAGAGGTCTGACAAGAATTCAAAGAAGCTTAAAAGGAAACTCCAGTTACACAAACACGCAATGTGTGCCTGATCACACACATCATGTGCACAAGTCAAGAACCGCTGTGGCTAGTCACACCGTTTCTTCCTCCGTTTTGTGGCTCCTGAACATAGAATTCAGGGCCATGAGCATCTCCGGCTAACTGGACAGGCCAGCCTGAGACGTCGCCTGTTGCCTCACCACCGTCATCCGGAGAGATCTCTCGTGCCTGGAGACAAGGAACTCCAAATGTTCTAGCAGCAGCTAGCGGGAGAGGCAAAAAGAATCCGTGTTTCAAGAACACTTTCAATTCTGGGCCTTAAGTTCACCAAATGCAAAACCAAGTCTGAATCCTTTAAATTCAATTCCGAGGTAGGGAGCTGCCCAAGCAATTGTGTTAAAATAGCCTTACTTTTCCTCACAGATCAAACAAGGTCTGAGAAAAATGGGTCCCATCCAACTCCACTGGGACATGTGGACCAAGGGAGAGAATGGTGTCCTGTGTGTAAATACACTGGCACGGCGCCTACTGACCCTGGTCTTATTTCTCTCTGCCTTCATTTCTGTGGTTTCCTCTCTCTGTAAGAGCTCCTCCTTGCAGATGGTGAGCTATCAGTGAGTCCTGCAAACTCCTGGGGTTGGAAACGGGATAAAAGTGGAGAAACAGAGGGGGTCGTTAGCCAGAGCGCACCTGGCTTCCGTGGTTCTCCAGAGTCCACTCACCCTACTCCAATCACCCACAACCTTCAAGTAGCACACACACATAAGTCCCTTCCTCACCAATCACAGGAGTTCCAGGGATTTTTGTAGGAACTGAGACTCAATGGGACAGAGATATTTTCAGGTGCCTTGCAGGTCTATGACAGAGGAAATCTGCTGTTGCCCACTCCCAGCCTCTGGCCCCGTCTGGCAAGCATGTTTGTGGAGCGGCAATGGGGAAAGGCACCGGGACTCAAAAGCTGCTGACAGCCTGAATAACTGGCTCAAAGTCAACCATACAGAATGGACTCTTCAAAAATGATAGTACGACTCGACGAAAGGAAGAGTTTAAGACTTATTTCCTTAGTCAAGCAGGAAACTTTCTGGCAGAAGGATTTCTGAGAGATGCCAGGGCCTACAACACCGCGTGGGGTTTTTCTTCCGTCAATACTGTGCGCCCACCCAGGACATGGCATACATGTGGGCTCCAAGGAGGTGTACGCACACTCTCCAGTCAATCGAGCGCAGAGACTGATGCAAGGCTCAATCCGTGAGCCATGACATCATGAACTGAGCTGAAACCAAGAGTCAGACGCTTAACTTCCTGAGCCACCCAGGCGCCCCAGAGGTTTTTTCCGCTATAGGACAAATGGAATAAAGTTTCTCTTAACTGAAATTCCAAATAAAGAGTGGTTGACTTCGGCAATTCTAGAAAATCTGTGTATAAACAGGTGACCTTCTTCAAGGTCCTTCATAAATTAACCCTTTACAAATCAATGGGAATTCTGCCACAGAACTGAACACGTTCCTTGAAATCTGACTTGACAAGGTGAACCCACAGAAGCCTTTCTGACCCTTGATGTAGAACTGTGCAAACCCATTTCCATGTGGAGATATTGTTCCAATAAATTCATTGGAAACTTTTCTGGAGATGTGTGACATTTGGAAAGGCTGGCAGATGAGCTGAGCAGCTTCGAAATATCAAAAAATAGTAACTAAAAGGGAGGTCTCAATCCATGAAATATACGCAGATACTAAGCTATTATAGCATTTCATACCCGAAAACATATAAAAAACTAACAAGATAAAACTTACCAAAACTTGTGCATTGAAACAGACAATACCCACAAGATGCCATTTGCAGTCAAGAGAAAGGCAAACAAAAGTGGAAATTCAGGATTAAGTCCTAATCGCATAAAATGAGCTGTAGCAGACGCTGTCCTCTGGGGAAAGTGTGCACCACCTCCTGTTGCTATTGAGGTCACGTCAAGTGTTGCACGAATCTGCTAATCAGCTCTTGGTAAGCCCTTCACTTCTCCAGTAAATCAAGCACCACAGGAAACGTGATATCTCATGGTTCCTGGGTAATTGTCACCGTGTTAAGCGTAATACCATGAACCATGGATTACACCCTGGGACCCGTCTGATGTGTCCGTAAGGATGCTGGACGTGCTCCCGAGATGCAGAGAAGAGTCATGTTATGACAAGAAAAGGCTGAATGGCCTGACATGTACTGAGGCCCACAGCTGCAGCTGCCAGCCGGCCAGCGTGAAAGAAAGGGAAATTCTCGAAGCTCTCGCTGCGGCTATCCCAGCACCTGAAAAACCTGGGGCTTTTTGTGAGACATCTTTTTGTCTCATGTTGAAGATGTGGCATCTCTATGGGGGTACTAATGTTATGAGACGGGCACACGTGCAATCTCGACTCAAACGGAAAGACAAGTCCTGACATCACAAGTTAAGGCAGAAGGAAGGGAATGACCAAAAACTGGAATATTTCAATGCAGGCACAGGATAGCTTGGTGATTTTAGAAAGGGGTTTGGCTTTTAGAATGGTCAAGACGGATAGGAAGAGCAGCTTCTACCACGAAGAGGAAGTACACGGTTTCCCAGACGCCCAAGAGGTGATTGCAGAGAAGGAACTACAATCCACCACATGTCAACCACTCCAACACAAACAGTGAAAAACCCACGAAAATCAGTTGAGGAGACCATGGCTGCCTGCACAGGTTTTTCATGCAGAAGGAGGGGCCCTGTCGGGGGGAAAATGCCACAAAGGACATTTATTCACGAAAAAGACAAGTGAGCACAATGATGTTGGGTAGGAAGGGGTGAAGCAGCTACCGTCTGAGCGGACACAGGCTGGGTATGATCAGGGCGACTGGCCCTGTGTAGGAAGCTCACCCCAGGGTCCTGAAGGCAACAAGTGCCAGTGGCCAGTGGTCTGGCTGCACAACTAGAGCCCTTTCCCTGGACCAGTTCCATCCCGGCTCTGTCCCTCAACTCAGGAAGTACGCTGAAAGCAAGGGACTGTCCTTTAAATTTCCACTGACACTGGACAATGTCCTGGCCACCCAGAACCCCACGGGTCACCATCAAACGTGTCTTGGCAGCTCACTCGCTCTGGAGGGCAGCAAGTCTAAGTACACCAGCGGAGAAGGGGCCACGAGGACATGTGAAGCTCATGACAAATGCCATTTACAAGAAGGACGGTCATTGCTACCAAAGAGAACAACCTCAGATGAAATATATGAAAGGAAGATTCCGAGGGATGTTTTTATAAACTCCGTCAAGGCCAACACAATAAAGAAATCCCTGCTACAGAAAACTGTCCAAATGACGTGGTCACAGGACCTATGTCACAGCCTATCTGGAAACTCAAGAATGAGACTCTGATTATGGTAAAAAAAAAAAAAAAAAATACGAAAAAGGTTTGGGGGATGCAGAGATTCAAAATGTGTATCCTAAAGAAGGTCGAGTGCAGAGAAAAACCCAGAGGATGTCGCAGAAGACAGCACAGAGAGGAGATCTGGTGAAAACCCCAGAGGTCGAGGAAAGCTGAATGGAAGTGCCATCGCTGGAAAGCCTGCTGCCACCAGATGTGATCCGGCAGAGTCTCAGCTACTCTCCCACATGGACCATTCCATGACAAGGGCGCTGGGACTAAAGCCAGCCAGCCGTCTATGGAGACTTGAGCCAGGAAGGCCCTCCTGAAAAGTTGCAAAGACATTGCCCGCATCCACCACATACAGCCAGGCCCCGAGACCCAAAATTGCCCCATCCAGCGGGTCCTCCCCACCCCATGCAGGTCTGCACATCAGGACATTTGTGAGACCCACCCTCACTTTCCAGACAGCAGATCCTTACCAAGGAGCTCAGTGAATCTCTTCACCTGCCATGCACACGTCTGTGCGTGAAAATCGAGGGAGCATGCAGCCAGTCCACCCGAGACGCACGTGTGTCACTACCACCTAAGGGTTTTTCAGCAGGAACATCGTGTGTGAGACTTTTGTGCACTTGGACAACCTACCCACACACGGACATAAGGGACAAAAGATCTGATATAAAACGAATAATGTGTTTTCCATAAGTAGTCTTTCAAAAAATGACATTACCTTGTAGCATGCCTGTCTCTGTACCTGCCTGGAGAAAATGCCTCTCAGCCTACTCTCACAGGCCTTTTTTGTAATGCAACAATGTGTTCAGACTCTATTAGGAATATGGCTGTAAAATGCAGGCTAGAAAAGCTTTATAACAATTCATTCACCTCTGTATCTCCTAGGCCATGAGGTAGCAAGCGTACTGATTACATTAAGCAATCATGAAGTAGTCACTCTTCAATGTTAATGCATGATTACGCATGTAACAATGTAATTATACAGGAATCTTTCTAATTCCTCCATTTCTGATGACTAGTTCTGGAGATACACTTAAAAACAGCTTAGTGTGTAACCTAAGCCAACACTGATGCGAGTTCTGGTAGAAAATTTATCCTAGAAACAAAACGGAGAAAAAACTTAGGTATGAATACAGCACAGAGCTGTGAACCTGTTTTCTATGTAACTGTTTCCATAGCTTCCTCGACTCGGAGAATATGGTATATATGACATAAAACATACAAATGTTAATGAAATTTTTGTGTTTCTACTAAGGTTTCTGGACAACAGGAGAGTTTGAACACTTAAGATTTCTGGTGAGGAAGTTATACATGGATTTTCAATTGTGGGCAGGATTTAAAACCGAGAACCAAGTTTTTCTAGGATCAGTTGTAGTCATCCGTGGGGAAAAATGGAGAAAGCACTACCATCGTCAACAGAAAAAAGTAAAATAGAATTTTTTTATTTTAATTTTTTAAATGTTATTCTTTATTTCTTAGAGACAGAGACAAAGAGCAGCAAGGGAGGGGCGGAGTGAGAAGGAGACAAGGAATTCAAAGCAGACTCCAGGCTCTGTGTTGTTAGCACAGAGCCAGACTCGGGGGTTACCTCGCCAACACAAAGTTCATGACCCGACCTGAAGTTGGCTGTTTAACCGACTGAGCCACCCAGGAACAGAATAGGAGTAATTTGGAGGTTCCTTGACACAAAGCAAACCTGTTTCCCCAAAAGAGTTAGTTACTAAGTTGCTCAGCAAAAGCCAGCACAAAGGGCCAACAGGCAGGACACAGTTTCAGAAGAAAGGCCGTCTTCTCAGAGATCGTGGCGTATGGTACACGGATGGGGCAGGATGTCGGCATCTCTGCACAGCGGGAGGCGCTCCCAACACAGCCAAGCTGCTGAGAGGCGAGTGGGGCAGGTGCAGGGAGGACTGCAGGACTCGGTCCCTCCACGAGTCCACCCAAGTGAAGACAGGGTACAGATCTCCAGGGACCTCACACATGGCCTCTGAGACATGCAAGCTCCATGACAGAGTACCCAGGGACCAGCAGGGAGAGGGAAGAGCAGGAAAGAGGCAAAGCCATCTCCCTGGCTTCTGACCACCGGACCAGGTAGCAAGCTGCTACGTTCACAAGAGGAGGCAGAGATGTTTGCAGATTTGTGGCCCATGTGGAACTCAAAGAGCAGACAACCCACCCAGATGGAGCTTCACTATGAGGCGGTCGGAAAGGTGTCCAAGAGACAGAGGGGGGTGGATGAAGAAGAATTCAGGACAGCCGAACCTCCCAAGAAGAATCTCCTCCCCGATTCTGAGTGACTCAGACTCGTGACAAAATCAGCCATCCTGCAGCAGCACTGTGCACACGTTCCCCCTATTCCACCAAACCACACACTCCCATGCCCTTCTATTGCTCTCCGTATAACCACATACGTCTTTGGGTGAGGTACCTGCAGCACATAGTGTTCAGCACCTAGAACAGTGCCTGCCATGCACTCAATAAACAGGTGAACACTTTAGTGTACGCCTTGTACTCACCCAGGTAACTATTACACACATTGCTTTTCAATATTACGTGGTTCTGTGTAGGGTAGAAAGACACAAACTGTCCTGTGCTTTATGTGATGGGTGATATGAGGCGGTTGTACCTGTTGCCTAAAGCACGAATCTTATAGCTCAACCCACACAATAGGAGCCACACTACCCAATGGCGTCTACCCTGCTTCCAGTCGTGTCACCCCCCAACACACTATCCACACAGTAACAGCACCAGCTTTTAAAAATTTTAACATCATGTCAGTCCTTTCCCCTGAGGACACAATGACCCAAGGCCCTTCTCTGAATACCAAATTCCTTACGGGGAAGTTTCTGCCCAACACCAGCGGCCTGGTGCCTCACTTGACTCCACTTCCCCTTCCATAGCTTAAAACAAAGCCACGTTTCTCCTTGATTCTGGCTTTTGGCCCCAGAGACTGCTTGGAGAATGTTCTGTTAGACTCAGATGCTGATGGACCTCTCCAGAAAAAGCCTTTCCTGAACGGCAGTGCGCAAGTAAGCAATTCCTCCTAACTGCGTCATTCTTTCAGATAAACTCAGATGTGCCTCCACCTTCGACTCCGAGGAACACAGATGCCAGATCCCAACTACCACAATGGTGCAGGGTCATAAAGGGGCTCAACAAGGGTGCCTAGTTGTGTCTGTGCAGATGATGCAGGTGCACCAACCCAGAAACCCTTGTTGTCGGGGTTGCACTGTACAGTTGAGGGGCAATTCATCCCGATTCTGCTTCAGTTTCTGGGTCTCCCGTCCTCTGCCCTTTTGTCCGTACTTCCTCTCTCTCAAAAGTAAATAAATATTACCAAAAAAATTTTTAAAAAGCCAAAACTGATCAAACACTCACAGAATAAGTGTCACCCCATCCACCTCCTCGTCCTGCTTTGCCACATCCAGCCCGTCCCTGCAATGCTTGCCCTGGGCAAGCACATGAAAGGGGAGGAAGGCAGCGGCGGTGGGGTGGGGGGGCCTGAGACACAACATCACCACTCAATGGACGCTGGCTGAGGATGAGCAAACTGACCATTTTAGAACGACGGGTACTAGGCAAGGATTACAGGGTTTCGTTTTCTCCTGCAACAAATGCTGTTGAGCAAAATGTTTACTATGACTTCTCTTTCTTCCCCACCTGTTCTTATACTTGTGAATATTCTGTTAGTCAACCTATCATGAACTGGGAAAGATGATTTCAATCTGAAGCATGTTGGCAGGCATCAAGGAGACACTGAGGTAGTCACAACTGGAAGGAATGAGACCCCAACAAAAGGGAAGCCCGCTGAGCCAACACTAATGTTCAGAGTCCTCTCTCTCTCTCAAGACATGTGAGGATTCTGAATTTCTTCAGGGATTTGAGGCAATATACCAATGAGCAGGAAAGGAAACAAAACAGACAAGCAGAAAATCACTGATAACCAACACTGTACAGCACAGGGAGGTACAGAAAATTACCCCGGCACTCGGCAAACACTGCCTGAGAAGCTGAGCCTTCAATAATCTCATTGTGCTGCGGAGAAAATACCTGGGCTTTTGGACCAAGTCCCAAAGAGGGGTCCTGGAAGACACTCCAGGCCTCGAGATGGACATCCTGGAGGACTACACGGGGGTGGTGAACATTTTGAGCCCCGTTCACACTGAACCTTACAAAGACAGAGGACCGGTGACAAGTCATTCAGGCCTGACTGAGCTCAATAACCATCACACTCAGTGTGTGTGGGATGAAAGGCTGAAGAAAAGCAAGCACACGAAGAGCCTCTATGCTTCTCCATAATGTCCAACACAAAATTTAAAAAAGAAATTAAGAAAAGAAAAAGAATAAATGAAAAGAAATGAAAAAAAGAAACAAAAGAAAGAAAAGAAAAAAGAAAAGGGATGCCTGGGTGGCTCAGTCGGTTAATCATCCCACTTTGGTTCGGGTCATGATTTCACGGTTTTATGATTTGATTCCCGTGTCGAACTCTGTGCTGACATTGAAAAGCATGGAGCCTGCTTTGGATTCTGTGTCTCCCTGTTTGTCTCCATCTCCCATGCTCAAGATTTGTCTCTACCTCTCTCTCAAAATAAATAATATTAAAAAAATCTATTTTAATAAAAAAGAAAAAAAAACAGGGAAAGGCACGAGCATAGCTCAGGTTACTCGTTTAGGTGACCAAAATTTGGTTTCGACCCAGGTTTGTGAGTGTGAGCCCTGTGTTGGTCTCTCTACTGATAGAATGGAGCCTCTCAAGAGTCTCTACGCTCCCCTCCCATCCTCTACCCCGACGCGTACTCTCACTCTCTTTCTGAAAAATAAATAAACATTTTAAAAAACAAGGTTTTACATCATATAGACGAAAAGAAGAAAGAACAGAAAGAGACCAAAGGGAGACACACCGACTGGAAATACGGGATGCAAAGGTCAACTGTCCAACAAGCCTACTTGACAAATGGGAAATTTTCAGAGAATCAAAACAGATTCTAAACCTAAAAATTATCAGAGCTAAAACTAAGAACTCTAGGCGCCTGAATGGCTCATTTGGTTAAGCATCTGACTTCAGGTCAGGTCGTGATCTCGTGATTCGGGAGTTTGAGCCCCGCGTTGGACTCTGTGCTGAGTGCTCAGAGCCTAGAACTTGCTTCGGTATCTGTGTCTAGCTCTCTGTTCTTCCCTTGCTCAAATTCTGTCTTTCCAACATAAATAAGAGTAAAAAAAAAATTTTAGTAAGATTAAGAACTATGGGGGTTAATATCAGACTAAACACAAGTGAAGAGAGCCACAGTGAACTGGAAGATAAGTATGTAAAAATTTATCTAGACCATACACAGAGAAAAAATCAATAGAGAAACCCAAAAGACACACAAAATATGGTTGAAGGGTCCAATGAGAACCTTCAAAGTAGAGAAAACACAGAATGGGGGTTACCAGATCCCTACAAAGAATCAAAACTTTCCAAAACTCATAAAAGAACCATGACAATGACTCCACAAAGAATGCCTGAGGCAAAAAAAAAAGATCCCACCACTAGGAGAGGGGAACAGAATGTACATACCAGTCTGTGGGCTGGTCAGCGGTGGACTGGGGCAGACATCAGCAGACCCCGCCCACCAACGCAAGTTATTCATGACAGCACAGAAGTGCCCCGTAGTTCCGCACAACTCCAAGGACTATCCAACATGACCAAACGGAAGAGTTCCTCTCAAAGAATCTCAAGGAAATGACAGTTCATGAACTGATCGTAAAGGATTTAAACAATATAACAGAAACTGAAATCAGAGTAATAGTCATAAAACTAATCGCTGGGCTTATAAACAGTATACAAGACACCAGAGAGTCTACTGTTACAGAGATCAAGGGACTAAGGAACATACTGGAGGACCTAAAAAATGTTATAAACGAGCTGAAAAATAAAATGGAGAAAACCACAACTCGGATTGAAGATGCAGAGGAGAGAATAGGAGAACTGGAAGAAAAATTTATGGAAAAAGAGGAAGCAGAGAAAAAAGAGATAAAAAGAATCCAGGGGTATGGGGCGAAAATTAGAGAACTGATGCACTGAAGAGAAATAATCTACACATAAGTGGTATTCCAGAGAAGAGAGAAGGAAAGGTGATGAAGGTGTACTTAAAATAATAGTTGAGAACTTCCCAGATCTGGGGAAGGAAAAAGGCATTGAAATCCAAGAGGCACAGAGAACTCCCTTCAGACGTAACTTGAATCCATCTGCACGACATATAATGAAACTGACAAAATAACAAGGATAAAGAGAATATTCTGAAGGCCGTTGGGGATAAACGTGCCCTAACATATAAAGGGACACCGATAAGACTCGTGATGGATCCCTCTACTGAAACATGGCAGGCCAGAAAAGATTGGCAGGAGATCTTCAACGTGATGAACAGAAAAAAATATCCAGCCAAGAATCCTTTATCCAGGAAATCTCTGATTTAGAATGGGAGAGAGAAAGTTCTTTCCAAACAAAACGGAAGGAATTCGTCACCACTAAACCAGTCCTACAAAAGATACTAAGGGGGATCCTGTGAGACAAAGTACCAGAGACATTGCTACAAGCACGAAACTTACAGACATCACAATGACTCTACACTCATATCTTTCTACAACACTGAATGTAAATGGACTAAAAGCGCCAACCAAAAGACATAAGGTATCAGAATGGATAGAAAAACGAGACCCAATTATTTGCTGTTTACAAGAGACTCATTTTAGACATGAGGACACCTTCAGATTGAAAGTGAAGGGATGAAAAACTATCATGCTACTGGAAGTCAAAAGAAAGCTGGAGTAACCATACTTAGGCAAACTGGACTCTAAATTAAAGGCTGTAACTAAAGAAGGAAATTTTATAATAATTACAGGGTCTATCCATCAGGAAGAGCTAACAATTATAAATGTCTATGCGCCGAATACGGGAGCCCCCAAATATATAAAACAATTACAAACATAAGCAACCTTACTGATAGAAAGTAGTAATTGCAAAAGACTTTAATACCCCACTTGCAGAAGTGGATACATCATCTAGACACACGGTCAATAAAGAAAAAAGGGCCATGAATGATACATTGGATCAGATGGATTTGACAGATATATTTAGAACTCTGCATCCCAAAGCAACAGAATATACTTTCTTCTCAAGTGCACATGGAATATTCTCCAAGATAGATCACATTCTTGGTCACAAAAGAGTCCTTCTTAAGTATAAAAGAACTGCGATCACACCATGCATATTTTCAGACCACAATGCTATGAAGCTTGAAATCAACAAAAGGAAATCTGGAAAACCTCCAAAAACATGGAGGTTAAAGAACACCCTACTAAAGAAAGAATGGGTCAACCACGTAGGGAAGTATTTAAAAATATATAAAAACAAATGAAAACGAAAACACAACAATCCAAACACTTTGGGATGCAGAGAAGACACTCCTGAGAGGAAATACATTGCAAACCAGGACTATCTCAAGAATAAAGAAAAATCCCAAATAGAAAATCTAACAGAACACCTAAATAAAATACAGGCAGAACAGCAAAGACAGCGTAAACCCAGCAGAAAAAGAGAAATAAAGGTCCGAGCATAAATAAACAATATAGACAATTAACAATATAGAATTTAAAAAATGTAGAGCATATCACAACACGAGTTGTTTTTTTGAAAAAAAACAAACATTGACAAACCTCTAGCCAGGCTTCCCAAAAAGAAAAGGGAGACGACCCAAGTAGATAAAATTATGAATGAAAATGGAATTATTACAACCAATACTTCAGAAATACAAGCAATTATCAGGGAATCATATGAAAAATTATATGCCAACAAACTGGACAACCCAGAAGAAATGGACAAATTCCTAGACACCCACACACTTTCAAAACTCAGAAAGAAATAGAAAACTTGAACAGACCCGTAACCAGCGAAGAAATTAAATCAGTCATCAAAAATCTCCCAATAAGAGTCCAAGACCAGATGGCTTCCCAGGGGAATTCTACCAAGGGTTGAAAGCAGAGATAATACTTATCCTTCTCAAGCTATTCCACAAAATAGAAAGGGAAAGAAAACTTCCAGACTCATTCTATGAAGCCAGTATTACTTTGACAGAGAACCAGTAAAAAAAGAGAACAGGCCAATAACCCTTATGACTATGGATGCAAAAATTCTCAATAGGATACTAGCAAATCGAATTCAAGAGCATATAAAAAGAATGATTCACCATGATCAAGTGGGATTCATTCCTGGGATGCAGGTCGGGTTCAACATTCACAAATAAAAGTGATACATCACGTTAATGAAAGAAAAGATAAGAACCATATGATCCTATCAATCGATGCAGAAAAAGCATTTGACAAAATTCAGCATCGTTTCTTAATAAAAACCCTCGAGAAATGCGGGATAGAAAGAACATACTTAAAAATCATAAACGCCGTTTATGATAAGCCCACAGTTAACATCATCCTCAATGGGGGGAAAACTGAGAGCTTTTTCCCTGAGATCCGGAACACGACAGGGATGTCCACTCTCACCGCTGTCGTTTAACATAGTGTTGGAAGTCCAAGCAACATCAATCAGACAACAAAAGGAAATCAAAGGCATCAAAATTGACAAAGATGAAGTTAAGCTTTCAATTTTTCCAGATGACATGATATTATACATGGAAATTCCAATAGACTCCACCAAAAGTCTACCAGAATGGTAAATGAATTCAGCAAAGTTGCAGGATACAAAATCTATGTACAGAAAGCAGTTGTATTCCTAAGCAATAATAATGAAGCAACAAAAGACAAAAAAACTGATCCCATTCACAATTGAACGAAGAAGCATAAAATACCTAGGAATCAATCTAACCAAAGATGTAAAAGATCTGTATGCTGAAAACTATAGAAAGCTTATGAAGGAAAGGGAAGAAGATACAAAGAAATGGAAAAACGTTCCGTGCTCATGGGTCGGAAGAATATTTTCAAAATGTCAATACTACCCAAAGCTATCTACACATTCAAAGCAATCCCAATCAAAATTGCACCAGAATTCTTCTCGAAGTTAGAACAAGCAATTCTAAAATTCATATGGAACCAATAAAGCCCCGAATAGCCAAAGTAATTTCGAAGAAGTCCAAAGCAGGAGGCATCACAATCGCAGTCTTTAGCCTCTACTACAAAACTATAATCATCAAGACAGCCTAGTGTTGCCAAAAAAGAGACCCATACACCAAAGGAATAGAATTGAAACCCACAAAAATATGGCCAATCCATCTTTAACAAAGGAGGAAGGAATATCCAAGGAAAAAAGACAGTCTGGTTAACAAATGTGGCAGGGCAAACAGGGCAGTAAGATGCAGAAGGTAAGAACTAGACCACTTTCTCAAAACATTCACAAAAAGAAATTCAAAATGGAAAAAAGACCTGAATGTTGGACAGGAAATCATGGCAACCCTAGCGAAGAAAACAGGAAAAGACCATTCTGACTTCAGCTGCAACCATTTCTTACTTGACACATCCCCAAAGGCAAAGGATTTAAAAGCACAAATGAACTATTGGGACCTCATGAAGATAAAAACTTCACAGCAAATAAAAGGCAACCAACGGAATCGGAAAAGATATTTGCAAATGACATATCGGACAAAGGGCTGCTATCCAAAATCTATAAAGAGCTCACCAAATTTCGCTTCGAGAAGCAAATAATCCAGTGTAGAATTTGGCACAAAACATGAATAGACATTTCTCTAACGAAGAAATCCTGATGGCCAGCAGGCACATGAAAAGATGCTTAATGTTGCTCCTCATCAGGGAAATACAAATAAAAACGACACTCGGATATCACCTCCGTCTGTTGGAGTGGCAAAATAAACAATTCAGGAGACTATAGATGCTGGCGAGGATTTGGTGAAACAGGAGCCCTCGTGCACCGTTGGTGGGAATGCAAACTGCTGCAACAACTCTGGAAAACATTGTCAAGTTTCCTCCAAAATTAAAAATAAATCTGAACTATGACACAGCAGTAGCACTGCTAGGAATTTACCCAAGGAATACAGGAGTACTGATGCATAGGGACCCCTGTACCCCAATATTAATAACACCACTCTCAATAGCCAAATTGTGGAAAGAGCCTGAATGTCCAACTGATCAATTGATAAAGAAACTGTGGTTTACATACACAATGGAGTACTACTTTGCAATGAGAATAAAATATGGACCATGGTAGCAATGTGGATGGAACTGGAGAGTGTTAGGGTAAGTGAAAGACAGATACGATATGTGTTCACTCTTATGTGAATCCGGAGAAACTTAAAAGGGACCCATGAAGAAAGCGTAGGATAAAAAAAGAGGTTAGAGTGGGACAGAGCCAAAGCATGAGACTCTTACAAACTGAAAAATAACAGGGTGGATGGGGGGTGGGAGGGAGGGGAGGGTAGGCAATGGGTATTCAGGAGGGCATGTGTTGGGTTGAGCATGGGTGTTGTATGGAACGAAATCTGACAATAAATTTCATATTAAAAGAAAATCAGGATAATATATCATTTCTGGAAAATAGTCCATGTTTTCATTTATTTATTTTTCGTAAGCTCTATACCCAACGTGGGGCTCAAACTTGTGACCCTGAGATCGAGTCCCAAGCTCCACCGATTGAGCCCGACAAGCACCCCTGTCCTTCTCTTATCCAATTCTAATATCTTGAGATTTAAGTCGTTGACTTCACTCTGAAAAGCAGTGAGTCTTACTTGCAGCCAACTGCAAGCAGCACACATCGGGAAAAAAAACGAGAGGTGAAAAAAATGGGGATGATGCCTGCCTTTTGAAAAGCATTCCAATCTCAAAGTAATACCGAAAAGAGATCTCACCTTGTTAACGGATTTTGTTTCGGCGATGTTACCGGTTATAATCGAGATACAAAAAGTAACCGCCATGAAAATGACATTCCCATCATGGGACCCAGGAGGAAAGGCGGGCCCCACATTGCAGAGGGCGGCCACCCTCTGGACCCGCTTGGCTTCCACCTCGCGCAGCGTCGTAGCCTTCCTCAGGGTCTGTTGCAGCTTCTGCTCCACCAACTCCAGGGTCTCTTGCAACTGGCGGTTTTGATCTGCAGTCTAGGAAATGAAAACAAAGCATCAAAATGTAGCAAGTTCTCTCTCCTTTTCCATTTTGAATAAAGTGAAACAAATTCTCAATGCAAAGATCTATTGTAAGTTCTGACCGAAGCCAATGTTTTTGGTAAGTGTTTCAGAATAAACATTTCCTTTCTACAAGGAGTCACCCATGGCCTTGGGCCTCATTTCACTGTGCAAAACTTGTCTTGCCAAAGTATTTGCTCTGCTTCAGTATCTTCAGAGAAGTCTTTTAAAAGACAAAATTCCCACAAATTAAAGAAAACCCATCTTCTGGAGGAGCTTTCTCGTTCTTCCTGACAAGTTAACGAGAGAAAGGTCCGGTCTTACATAATTATAGACTCTTGTCTTAGGGCTCACTACATAGGGCATTCTGAGGTGGGCACAACGGCCAGCACAGAGGTTCGGAGAGCATGCCTGATGCCAGAGGAGTTATTTTTGCAAGTGTATGGTTATTCTACAAAAACCACTCTCACTCTTGAAAAATAATTCAACCTGGAAAATTTAGACAAGAGATTTTTTTGTTAAAGGACTTTTAGGGACTCCGAGGTGGCTCAGTCAGTTAAGGTTTCACCTTCGGCCTAGGTTATAATCTCATAGCTCATGGGTTCAAGCCCCGCCTCGGGCTCTGTGTTGACAGCTCAGAACCTCGAGTACGTTTTGGATTCTGTGTGTCCCTCCCTCCTTCTCTGGCCTCCCCTGATCATGCTCTCGCTCGGTCGCTCCCTCTCTCAAAAATAAATAAACATTAAAAATATCTAAAGTCCTTTTAAAAATTATGTATAAGGTGAGGTTCTTGCAAGGTTAACATTTAATCCCACAAAATTCTTCCTTCTGTTTGAGTTTAGCTTTGCGTGTGTATACTCACCGGATATCATGCCTTAAAACCCTCAAATAAATAAAATACTTGCTGTATACATCGTATTTCACGATCTGCCTTTTACAGTCATGATTTGGAACACCTTACGTGCTCTCAAACAGCATTCCTGAATGTCATTTTAATGGCTTCCTAATATTTCACTTTTATTGTCATTTTGTGTCTACTGACACATTTTATAAACACACCAGGCAAACTTTGTTTCCAAGAAGCTGGATGAGGTTTTCCTTTTTACTGCCGGATGACTTGAGACAACCAAGGAAGAGACGTGCGGCTTCCCAAAAGACAGGGTCTTGCATCCTCAAGCCAGACTATGCTTCTGCACCTGATATTCTCCCCGATCTCAAGTACTAACCAAAACGGTCGGCTGCCTACAAATTCCTGGCCCCTCACCGCTCTTTTGGAAAGAGTGCTAACAAGCAAAAGTGTAACGTGCAGTTAACACATAAGAAGGAATCAATGAGGGTAGCAACATAACATGCTTACATAACATCTGAAAGATTCCCATGACGTTGAAGTAACCCCGTTTTTCAACACAAGATTTTAACACCCTGAAAATTTTACACTGAGACTAGGTCCTTAACTTCATTTGTAATTAACAAAAGAGGAATGAAGTTCAATGCAACCAACGATGATGCAGAGAGCGTTTCTTTGCGATCTCGTTTTCAAGTTTATCCTTGAGGTCGTGCAGGCAAGTGGCTTCATGCTGTGCCCTGAGACAGTGCTTCTCAAAGGTAGTGATCCTCTGTTGCATGTCTTCCTTCTGGGCCATGGCCTACAGCAGGTATTTCAGAGGAAAGACAGGGAAAGAATTAGTGTACGACACATTAACATACTCCAGACAGAAAAACAGGGTGAAATCCTAATTTACAAAAGGAAAGGAGCATCCTCGGGGCACCTGGGTGGCTCAGCCGGTGACGCTTTGTGAGTTGGGGCCCCGTGTAAGGCTCAGCGCAGACAATGCGGAAGCTTCTTGGGATTTTGACCACTCAGTTAACCAGGCTTATTCTTTCCGATGTGTTCAAAGACAAACGAATAATATAATCTCCCGGACATAAAATCTCCTCCCTCGTTGCCTCCGGACACAAGTGAGGTTTCCACAGTACAGGGCCTTCCATCTGGAGGCACACACCAGAAGACAACCATCATTTTTCCGGGAAAAGGGTGGATGAAATCTCACCCAATTACCACAAAGTTGAAGCAGTGGTGTTAACAAATGGAAACCAAACTCAACCTTTCATATAATTGGTAGTCATCTGTAGCTTAGCCTGTAACAAAACTGTATCACATGGTATCTGACACTGCAAATGGAACAAGAACATTCTGCCCTGCTTTTCTTGTCCACCACCCGAAAGATTCCTCTTCCAGCCTTCTGTTTACTAGGCAATTTATGTCAGCAGTCTCAAGAGTGAAAGTGATGAGTCTTAAGAAATGATTGAATTCTCCGCATATTGAACTCAGCTGCGGGGTTTCCACCCATCTTGGCCAAACAACTCCACTGAAAGGGTTATATAATTTCTGCAAATACTTTTGTTTTAAATTCTTACATGACCTCACCTACACTAAGGTACTAAACAGACTGCATGTGTACATACACGAGGGTCTGAGACGGTCTTCCTGAGTTGGCATTGCTGGGCTGGGGGTGAGGTGTGCGGGGACTGTCCACAAAGGGCAGCTCACAGTGACAGGAGGAGGCACAGGGAAACCATCCTACCCTTACTAGTTTCTGTGACAATGATCAGATTCCCATCGACGACCACACGTGCAGAAGCGGCCGCACTCCTCCATGACCTTACACCAGGACCAGCGGGCTGCCCCTCGCTCACTCTGACCGCCACGACCAGGAGCACGGAACCCCTGGGAGGAGGGCAGGGCGGCAGAGGCAGCCGTGACGGCCCCTCGGCAGAGCCGCCCTCTCACGGTCGTGCCCCCGTAAGCGAGTTGAGACCAACACGCTGGTTCCTACGTGCCGAGTGTGTTCCCAACACGGACCGAGAGCACGGCATGGGCCAAGCTCAGATGGCCCACACTCCACACCCGATGGCACTCCGCCACCTGCCCCCCAGGCCTCAGCAGGGGAGAGCCCAGGGAGGACAGATTCAACCACGCAGATGGAGAGACGGCCCGCCCAAGCCCCGGAGTAACGTTCCGTTCTGCTGCTACTTCTATCAAACTCCACAAGTTCAAACCCGTGGGAAATGAAGGACACACTGGGCAAAGACCGAACAAAACACCCCACGTTTAACTCGATGACGGCGTGGCCATTTCAAATGCCACCGACTTCACGGACATCTCGCTGCAACTTGGTGTTCTTTTCTTCAGAAATGAAGAGGTCCTTCCCTGAGGTGTCTAGGTTCTCTTCCAGCTTGACCACGAGACTGGAGAGGAGAGCCAGGCGCTCTTTCCTCTAGCTCTTCACCTTTGAAAGCCAGAAAGGGAAACAAGGGACGGGCCCCACCGCTAGTCTTGTTTAAAAAACAAGGGAAAAAAAGAAACCCCTCCAATCAAATCCTGTGATGACATCTGGAGCTGAACTCTGAATGTGGCCTTTATATCTTCAACGAAACTATACCCCTTTGTGCCACAAGTAACTGCTCCTCACTTGGAAACAAAGGGATTGAGTTTGTTCTCAGAAGACTTTCGTTAGTCTTTACTGTAGAGTTACCCTAAGGTCCCCTTCGCCTCATATAACATGAGGGAATACTGGTAAGCTCTTTCTCGCTTGCTTTTTTTCACACAGTTGCTTGTTAACAGCTTTCAATTTTACATTGGAGAGAAAACTTCCCCGGAAAAAAGTACACTATGAAATTTGTACCAGCCAATCGATATGCACAACATTTCCACCAACCGCTGTTTTTTAACCATAGAGGTCTGACAAGAATTCAAAGAAGCTTAAAAGGAAACTCCAGTTACACAAACACGCAATGTGTGCCTGATCACACACATCATGTGCACAAGTCAAGAACCGCTGTGGCTAGTCACACCGTTTCTTCCTCCGTTTTGTGGCTCCTGAACATAGAATTCAGGGCCATGAGCATCTCCGGCTAACTGGACAGGCCAGCCTGAGACGTCGCCTGTTGCCTCACCACCGTCATCCGGAGAGATCTCTCGTGCCTGGAGACAAGGAACTCCAAATGTTCTAGCAGCAGCTAGCGGGAGAGGCAAAAAGAATCCGTGTTTCAAGAACACTTTCAATTCCGGGCCTTAAGTTCACCAAATGCAAAACCAAGTCTGAATCCTTTAAATTCAATTCCGAGGTAGGGAGCTGCCCAAGCAATTGTGTTAAAATAGCCTTACTTTTCCTCACAGATCAAACAAGGTCTGAGAAAAATGGGTCCCATCCAACTCCACTGGGACATGTGGACCAAGGGAGAGAATGGTGTCCTGTGTGTAAATACACTGGCACGGCGCCTACTGACCCTGGTCTTATTTCTCTCTGCCTTCATTTCTGTGGTTTCCTCTCTCTGTAAGAGCTCCTCCTTGCAGATGGTGAGCTATCAGTGAGTCCTGCAAACTCCTGGGGTTGGAAACGGGATAAAAGTGGAGAAACAGAGGGGGTCGTTAGCCAGAGCGCACCTGGCTTCCGTGGTTCTCCAGAGTCCACTCACCCTACTCCAATCACCCACAACCTTCAAGTAGCACACACACATAAGTCCCTTCCTCACCAATCACAGGAGTTCCAGGGATTTTTGTAGGAACTGAGACTCAATGGGACAGAGATATTTTCAGGTGCCTTGCAGGTCTATGACAGAGGAAATCTGCTGTTGCCCACTCCCAGCCTCTGGCCCCGTCTGGCAAGCATGTTTGTGGAGCGGCAATGGGGAAAGGCACCGGGACTCAAAAGCTGCTGACAGCCTGAATAACTGGCTCAAAGTCAACCATACAGAATGGACTCTTCAAAAATGATAGTACGACTCGACGAAAGGAAGAGTTTAAGACTTATTTCCTTAGTCAAGCAGGAAACTTTCTGGCAGAAGGATTTCTGAGAGATGCCAGGGCCTACAACACCGCGTGGGGTTTTTCTTCCGTCAATACTGTGCGCCCACCCAGGACATGGCATACATGTGGGCTCCAAGGAGGTGTACGCACACTCTCCAGTCAATCGAGCGCAGAGACTGATGCAAGGCTCAATCCGTGAGCCATGACATCATGAACTGAGCTGAAACCAAGAGTCAGACGCTTAACTTCCTGAGCCACCCAGGCGCCCCAGAGGTTTTTTCCGCTATAGGACAAATGGAATAAAGTTTCTCTTAACTGAAATTCCAAATAAAGAGTGGTTGACTTCGGCAATTCTAGAAAATCTGTGTATAAACAGGTGACATTCTTCAAGGTCCTTCATAAATTAACCCTTTACAAATCAATGGGAATTCTGCCACAGAACTGAACACGTTCCTTGAAATCTGACTTGACAAGGTGAACCCACAGAAGCCTTTCTGACCCTTGATGTAGAACTGTGCAAACCCATTTCCATGTGGAGATATTGTTCCAATAAATTCATTGGAAACTTTTCTGGAGATGTGTGACATTTGGAAAGGCTGGCAGATGAGCTGAGCAGCTTCGAAATATCAAAAAATAGTAACTAAAAGGGAGGTCTCAATCCATGAAATATACGCAGATACTAAGCTATTATAGCATTTCATACCCGAAAACATATAAAAAACTAACAAGATAAAACTTACCAAAACTTGTGCATTGAAACAGACAATACCCACAAGATGCCATTTGCAGTCAAGAGAAAGGCAAACAAAAGTGGAAATTCAGGATTAAGTCCTAATCGCATAAAATGAGCTGTAGCAGACGCTGTCCTCTGGGGAAAGTGTGCACCACCTCCTGTTGCTATTGAGGTCACGTCAAGTGTTGCACGAATCTGCTAATCAGCTCTTGGTAAGCCCTTCACTTCTCCAGTAAATCAAGCACCACAGGAAACGTGATATCTCATGGTTCCTGGGTAATTGTCACCGTGTTAAGCGTAATACCATGAACCATGGATTACACCCTGGGACCCGTCTGATGTGTCCGTAAGGATGCTGGACGTGCTCCCGAGATGCAGAGAAGAGTCATGTTATGACAAGAAAAGGCTGAATGGCCTGACATGTACTGAGGCCCACAGCTGCAGCTGCCAGCCGGCCAGCGTGAAAGAAAGGGAAATTCTCGAAGCTCTCGCTGCGGCTATCCCAGCACCTGAAAAACCTGGGGCTTTTTGTGAGACATCTTTTTGTCTCATGTTGAAGATGTGGCATCTCTATGGGGGTACTAATGTTATGAGACGGGCACACGTGCAATCTCGACTCAAACGGAAAGACAAGTCCTGACATCACAAGTTAAGGCAGAAGGAAGGGAATGACCAAAAACTGGAATATTTCAATGCAGGCACAGGATAGCTTGGTGATTTTAGAAAGGGGTTTGGCTTTTAGAATGGTCAAGACGGATAGGAAGAGCAGCTTCTACCACGAAGAGGAAGTACACGGTTTCCCAGACGCCCAAGAGGTGATTGCAGAGAAGGAACTACAATCCACCACATGTCAACCACTCCAACACAAACAGTGAAAAACCCACGAAAATCAGTTGAGGAGACCATGGCTGCCTGCACAGGTTTTTCATGCAGAAGGAGGGGCCCTGTCGGGGGGAAAATGCCACAAAGGACATTTATTCACGAAAAAGACAAGTGAGCACAATGATGTTGGGTAGGAAGGGGTGAAGCAGCTACCGTCTGAGCGGACACAGGCTGGGTATGATCAGGGCGACTGGCCCTGTGTAGGAAGCTCACCCCAGGGTCCTGAAGGCAACAAGTGCCAGTGGCCAGTGGTCTGGCTGCACAACTAGAGCCCTTTCCCTGGACCAGTTCCATCCCGGCTCTGTCCCTCAACTCAGGAAGTACGCTGAAAGCAAGGGACTGTCCTTTAAATTTCCACTGACACTGGACAATGTCCTGGCCACCCAGAACCCCACGGGTCACCATCAAACGTGTCTTGGCAGCTCACTCGCTCTGGAGGGCAGCAAGTCTAAGTACACCAGCGGAGAAGGGGCCACGAGGACATGTGAAGCTCATGACAAATGCCATTTACAAGAAGGACGGTCATTGCTACCAAAGAGAACAACCTCAGATGAAATATATGAAAGGAAGATTCCGAGGGATGTTTTTATAAACTCCGTCAAGGCCAACACAATAAAGAAATCCCTGCTACAGAAAACTGTCCAAATGACGTGGTCACAGGACCTATGTCACAGCCTATCTGGAAACTCAAGAATGAGACTCTGATTATGGTAAAAAAAAAAAAAAAAAAATACGAAAAAGGTTTGGGGGATGCAGAGATTCAAAATGTGTATCCTAAAGAAGGTCGAGTGCAGAGAAAAACCCAGAGGATGTCGCAGAAGACAGCACAGAGAGGAGATCTGGTGAAAACCCCAGAGGTCGAGGAAAGCTGAATGGAAGTGCCATCGCTGGAAAGCCTGCTGCCACCAGATGTGATCCGGCAGAGTCTCAGCTACTCTCCCACATGGACCATTCCATGACAAGGGCGCTGGGACTAAAGCCAGCCAGCCGTCTATGGAGACTTGAGCCAGGAAGGCCCTCCTGAAAAGTTGCAAAGACATTGCCCGCATCCACCACATACAGCCAGGCCCCGAGACCCAAAATTGCCCCATCCAGCGGGTCCTCCCCACCCCATGCAGGTCTGCACATCAGGACATTTGTGAGACCCACCCTCACTTTCCAGACAGCAAATCCTTACCAAGGAGCTCAGTGAATCTCTTCACCTGCCATGCACACGTCTGTGCGTGAAAATCGAGGGAGCATGCAGCCAGTCCACCCGAGACGCACGTGTGTCACTACCACCTAAGGGTTTTTCAGCAGGAACATCGTGTGTGAGACTTTTGTGCACTTGGACAACCTACCCACACACGGACATAAGGGACAAAAGATCTGATATAAAACGAATAATGTGTTTTCCATAAGTAGTCTTTCAAAAAATGACATTACCTTGTAGCATGCCTGTCTCTGTACCTGCCTGGAGAAAATGCCTCTCAGCCTACTCTCACAGGCCTTTTTTGTAATGCAACAATGTGTTCAGACTCTATTAGGAATATGGCTGTAAAATGCAGGCTAGAAAAGCTTTATAACAATTCATTCACCTCTGTATCTCCTAGGCCATGAGGTAGCAAGCGTACTGATTACATTAAGCAATCATGAAGTAGTCACTCTTCAATGTTAATGCATGATTACGCATGTAACAATGTAATTATACAGGAATCTTTCTAATTCCTCCATTTCTGATGACTAGTTCTGGAGATACACTTAAAAACAGCTTAGTGTGTAACCTAAGCCAACACTGATGCGAGTTCTGGTAGAAAATTTATCCTAGAAACAAAACGGAGAAAAAACTTAGGTATGAATACAGCACAGAGCTGTGAACCTGTTTTCTATGTAACTGTTTCCATAGCTTCCTCGACTCGGAGAATATGGTATATATGACATAAAACATACAAATGTTAATGAAATTTTTGTGTTTCTACTAAGGTTTCTGGACAACAGGAGAGTTTGAACACTTAAGATTTCTGGTGAGGAAGTTATACATGGATTTTCAATTGTGGGCAGGATTTAAAACCGGGAACCAAGTTTTTCTAGGATCAGTTGTAGTCATCCGTGGGGAAAAATGGAGAAAGCACTACCATCGTCAACAGAAAAAAGTAAAATAGAATTTTTTTATTTTAATTTTTTAAATGTTATTCTTTATTTCTTAGAGACAGAGACAAAGAGCAGCAAGGGAGGGGCGGAGTGAGAAGGAGACAAGGAATTCAAAGCAGACTCCAGGCTCTGTGTTGTTAGCACAGAGCCAGACTCGGGGGTTACCTCGCCAACACAAAGTTCATGACCCGACCTGAAGTTGGCTGTTTAACCGACTGAGCCACCCAGGAACAGAATAGGAGTAATTTGGAGGTTCCTTGTACACAAAGCAAACCTGTTTCCCCAAAAGAGTTAGTTACTAAGTTGCTCAGCAAAAGCCAGCACAAAGGGCCAACAGGCAGGACACAGTTTCAGAAGAAAGGCCGTCTTCTCAGAGATCGTGGCGTATGGTACACGGATGGGGCAGGATGTCGGCATCTCTGCACAGCGGGAGGCGCTCCCAACACAGCCAAGCTGCTGAGAGGCGAGTGGGGCAGGTGCAGGGAGGACTGCAGGACTCGGTCCCTCCACGAGTCCACCCAAGTGAAGACAGGGTACAGATCTCCAGGGACCTCACACATGGCCTCTGAGACATGCAAGCTCCATGACAGAGTACCCAGGGACCAGCAGGGAGAGGGAAGAGCAGGAAAGAGGCAAAGCCATCTCCCTGGCTTCTGACCACCGGACCAGGTAGCAAGCTGCTACGTTCACAAGAGGAGGCAGAGATGTTTGCAGATTTGTGGCCCATGTGGAACTCAAAGAGCAGACAACCCACCCAGATGGAGCTTCACTATGAGGCGGTCGGAAAGGTGTCCAAGAGACAGAGGGGGGTGGATGAAGAAGAATTCAGGACAGCCGAACCTCCCAAGAAGAATCTCCTCCCCGATTCTGAGTGACTCAGACTCGTGACAAAATCAGCCATCCTGCAGCAGCACTGTGCACACGTTCCCCCTATTCCACCAAACCACACACTCCCATGCCCTTCTATTGCTCTCCGTATAACCACATACGTCTTTGGGTGAGGTACCTGCAGCACATAGTGTTCAGCACCTAGAACAGTACCTGCCATGCACTCAATAAACAGGTGAACACTTTAGTGTACGCCTTGTACTCACCCAGGTAACTATTACACACATTGCTTTTCAATATTACGTGGTTCTGTGTAGGGTAGAAAGACACAAACTGTCCTGTGCTTTATGTGATGGGTGATATGAGGCGGTTGTACCTGTTGCCTAAAGCACGAATCTTATAGCTCAACCCACACAATAGGAGCCACACTACCCAATGGCGTCTACCCTGCTTCCAGTCGTGTCACCCCCCAACACACTATCCACACAGTAACAGCACCAGCTTTTAAAAATTTTAACATCATGTCAGTCCTTTCCCCTGAGGACACAATGACCCAAGGCCCTTCTCTGAATACCAAATTCCTTACGGGGAAGTTTCTGCCCAACACCAGCGGCCTGGTGCCTCACTTGACTCCACTTCCCCTTCCATAGCTTAAAACAAAGCCACGTTTCTCCTTGATTCTGGCTTTTGGCCCCAGAGACTGCTTGGAGAATGTTCTGTTAGACTCAGATGCTGATGGACCTCTCCAGAAAAAGCCTTTCCTGAACGGCAGTGCGCAAGTAAGCAATTCCTCCTAACTGCGTCATTCTTTCAGATAAACTCAGATGTGCCTCCACCTTCGACTCCGAGGAACACAGATGCCAGATCCCAACTACCACAATGGTGCAGGGTCATAAAGGGGCTCAACAAGGGTGCCTAGTTGTGTCTGTGCAGATGATGCAGGTGCACCAACCCAGAAACCCTTGTTGTCGGGGTTGCACTGTACAGTTGAGGGGCAATTCATCCCGATTCTGCTTCAGTTTCTGGGTCTCCCGTCCTCTGCCCTTTTGTCCGTACTTCCTCTCTCTCAAAAGTAAATAAATATTACCAAAAAAATTTTTAAAAAGCCAAAACTGATCAAACACTCACAGAATAAGTGTCACCCCATCCACCTCCTCGTCCTGCTTTGCCACATCCAGCCCGTCCCTGCAATGCTTGCCCTGGGCAAGCACATGAAAGGGGAGGAAGGCAGCGGCGGTGGGGTGGGGGGGCCTGAGACACAACATCACCACTCAATGGACGCTGGCTGAGGATGAGCAAACTGACCATTTTAGAACGACGGGTACTAGGCAAGGATTACAGGGTTTCGTTTTCTCCTGCAACAAATGCTGTTGAGCAAAATGTTTACTATGACTTCTCTTTCTTCCCCACCTGTTCTTATACTTGTGAATATTCTGTTAGTCAACCTATCATGAACTGGGAAAGATGATTTCAATCTGAAGCATGTTGGCAGGCATCAAGGAGACACTGAGGTAGTCACAACTGGAAGGAATGAGACCCCAACAAAAGGGAAGCCCGCTGAGCCAACACTAATGTTCAGAGTCCTCTCTCTCTCTCAAGACATGTGAGGATTCTGAATTTCTTCAGGGATTTGAGGCAATATACCAATGAGCAGGAAAGGAAACAAAACAGACAAGCAGAAAATCACTGATAACCAACACTGTACAGCACAGGGAGGTACAGAAAATTACCCCGGCACTCGGCAAACACTGCCTGAGAAGCTGAGCCTTCAATAATCTCATTGTGCTGCGGAGAAAATACCTGGGCTTTTGGACCAAGTCCCAAAGAGGGGTCCTGGAAGACACTCCAGGCCTCGAGATGGACATCCTGGAGGACTACACGGGGGTGGTGAACATTTTGAGCCCCGTTCACACTGAACCTTACAAAGACAGAGGACCGGTGACAAGTCATTCAGGCCTGACTGAGCTCAATAACCATCACACTCAGTGTGTGTGGGATGAAAGGCTGAAGAAAAGCAAGCACACGAAGAGCCTCTATGCTTCTCCATAATGTCCAACACAAAATTTAAAAAAGAAATTAAGAAAAGAAAAAGAATAAATGAAAAGAAATGAAAAAAAGAAACAAAAGAAAGAAAAGAAAAAAGAAAAGGGATGCCTGGGTGGCTCAGTCGGTTAATCATCCCACTTTGGTTCGGGTCATGATTTCACGGTTTTATGATTTGATTCCCGTGTCGAACTCTGTGCTGACATTGAAAAGCATGGAGCCTGCTTTGGATTCTGTGTCTCCCTGTTTGTCTCCATCTCCCATGCTCAAGATTTGTCTCTACCTCTCTCTCAAAATAAATAATATTAAAAAAATCTATTTTAATAAAAAAGAAAAAAAAACAGGGAAAGGCACGAGCATAGCTCAGGTTACTCGTTTAGGTGACCAAAATTTGGTTTCGACCCAGGTTTGTGAGTGTGAGCCCTGTGTTGGTCTCTCTACTGATAGAATGGAGCCTCTCAAGAGTCTCTACGCTCCCCTCCCATCCTCTACCCCGACGCGTACTCTCACTCTCTTTCTGAAAAATAAATAAACATTTTAAAAAACAAGGTTTTACATCATATAGACGAAAAGAAGAAAGAACAGAAAGAGACCAAAGGGAGACACACCGACTGGAAATACGGGATGCAAAGGTCAACTGTCCAACAAGCCTACTTGACAAATGGGAAATTTTCAGAGAATCAAAACAGATTCTAAACCTAAAAATTATCAGAGCTAAAACTAAGAACTCTAGGCGCCTGAATGGCTCATTTGGTTAAGCATCTGACTTCAGGTCAGGTCGTGATCTCGTGATTCGGGAGTTTGAGCCCCGCGTTGGACTCTGTGCTGAGTGCTCAGAGCCTAGAACTTGCTTCGGTATCTGTGTCTAGCTCTCTGTTCTTCCCTTGCTCAAATTCTGTCTTTCCAACATAAATAAGAGTAAAAAAAAAATTTTAGTAAGATTAAGAACTATGGGGGTTAATATCAGACTAAACACAAGTGAAGAGAGCCACAGTGAACTGGAAGATAAGTATGTAAAAATTTATCTAGACCATACACAGAGAAAAAATCAATAGAGAAACCCAAAAGACACACAAAATATGGTTGAAGGGTCCAATGAGAACCTTCAAAGTAGAGAAAACACAGAATGGGGGTTACCAGATCCCTACAAAGAATCAAAACTTTCCAAAACTCATAAAAGAACCATGACAATGACTCCACAAAGAATGCCTGAGGCAAAAAAAAAAGATCCCACCACTAGGAGAGGGGAACAGAATGTACATACCAGTCTGTGGGCTGGTCAGCGGTGGACTGGGGCAGACATCAGCAGACCCCGCCCACCAACGCAAGTTATTCATGACAGCACAGAAGTGCCCCGTAGTTCCGCACAACTCCAAGGACTATCCAACATGACCAAACGGAAGAGTTCCTCTCAAAGAATCTCAAGGAAATGACAGTTCATGAACTGATCGTAAAGGATTTAAACAATATAACAGAAACTGAAATCAGAGTAATAGTCATAAAACTAATCGCTGGGCTTATAAACAGTATACAAGACACCAGAGAGTCTACTGTTACAGAGATCAAGGGACTAAGGAACATACTGGAGGACCTAAAAAATGTTATAAACGAGCTGAAAAATAAAATGGAGAAAACCACAACTCGGATTGAAGATGCAGAGGAGAGAATAGGAGAACTGGAAGAAAAATTTATGGAAAAAGAGGAAGCAGAGAAAAAAGAGATAAAAAGAATCCAGGGGTATGGGGCGAAAATTAGAGAACTGATGCACTGAAGAGAAATAATCTACACATAAGTGGTATTCCAGAGAAGAGAGAAGGAAAGGTGATGAAGGTGTACTTAAAATAATAGTTGAGAACTTCCCAGATCTGGGGAAGGAAAAAGGCATTGAAATCCAAGAGGCACAGAGAACTCCCTTCAGACGTAACTTGAATCCATCTGCACGACATATAATGAAACTGACAAAATAACAAGGATAAAGAGAATATTCTGAAGGCCGTCGGGGATAAACGTGCCCTAACATATAAAGGGACACCGATAAGACTCGTGATGGATCCCTCTACTGAAACATGGCAGGCCAGAAAAGATTGGCAGGAGATCTTCAACGTGATGAACAGAAAAAAATATCCAGCCAAGAATCCTTTATCCAGGAAATCTCTGATTTAGAATGGGAGAGAGAAAGTTCTTTCCAAACAAAACGGAAGGAATTCGTCACCACTAAACCAGTCCTACAAAAGATACTAAGGGGGATCCTGTGAGACAAAGTACCAGAGACATTGCTACAAGCACGAAACTTACAGACATCACAATGACTCTACACTCATATCTTTCTACAACACTGAATGTAAATGGACTAAAAGCGCCAACCAAAAGACATAAGGTATCAGAATGGATAGAAAAACGAGACCCAATTATTTGCTGTTTACAAGAGACTCATTTTAGACATGAGGACACCTTCAGATTGAAAGTGAAGGGATGAAAAACTATCATGCTACTGGAAGTCAAAAGAAAGCTGGAGTAACCATACTTAGGCAAACTGGACTCTAAATTAAAGGCTGTAACTAAAGAAGGAAATTTTATAATAATTACAGGGTCTATCCATCAGGAAGAGCTAACAATTATAAATGTCTATGCGCCGAATACGGGAGCCCCCAAATATATAAAACAATTACAAACATAAGCAACCTTACTGATAGAAAGTAGTAATTGCAAAAGACTTTAATACCCCACTTGCAGAAGTGGATACATCATCTAGACACACGGTCAATAAAGAAAAAAGGGCCATGAATGATACATTGGATCAGATGGATTTGACAGATATATTTAGAACTCTGCATCCCAAAGCAACAGAATATACTTTCTTCTCAAGTGCACATGGAATATTCTCCAAGATAGATCACATTCTTGGTCACAAAAGAGTCCTTCTTAAGTATAAAAGAACTGCGATCACACCATGCATATTTTCAGACCACAATGCTATGAAGCTTGAAATCAACAAAAGGAAATCTGGAAAACCTCCAAAAACATGGAGGTTAAAGAACACCCTACTAAAGAAAGAATGGGTCAACCACGTAGGGAAGTATTTAAAAATATATAAAAACAAATGAAAACGAAAACACAACAATCCAAACACTTTGGGATGCAGAGAAGACACTCCTGAGAGGAAATACATTGCAAACCAGGACTATCTCAAGAATAAAGAAAAATCCCAAATAGAAAATCTAACAGAACACCTAAATAAAATACAGGCAGAACAGCAAAGACAGCGTAAACCCAGCAGAAAAAGAGAAATAAAGGTCCGAGCATAAATAAACAATATAGACAATTAACAATATAGAATTTAAAAAATGTAGAGCATATCACAACACGAGTTGTTTTTTTGAAAAAAAACAAACATTGACAAACCTCTAGCCAGGCTTCCCAAAAAGAAAAGGGAGACGACCCAAGTAGATAAAATTATGAATGAAAATGGAATTATTACAACCAATACTTCAGAAATACAAGCAATTATCAGGGAATCATATGAAAAATTATATGCCAACAAACTGGACAACCCAGAAGAAATGAACAAATTCCTAGACACCCACACACTTTCAAAACTCAGAAAGAAATAGAAAACTTGAACAGACCCGTAACCAGCGAAGAAATTAAATCAGTCATCAAAAATCTCCCAATAAGAGTCCAAGACCAGATGGCTTCCCAGGGGAATTCTACCAAGGGTTGAAAGCAGAGATAATACTTATCCTTCTCAAGCTATTCCACAAAATAGAAAGGGAAAGAAAACTTCCAGACTCATTCTATGAAGCCAGTATTACTTTGACAGAGAACCAGTAAAAAAAGAGAACAGGCCAATAACCCTTATGACTATGGATGCAAAAATTCTCAATAGGATACTAGCAAATCGAATTCAAGAGCATATAAAAAGAATGATTCACCATGATCAAGTGGGATTCATTCCTGGGATGCAGGTCGGGTTCAACATTCACAAATAAAAGTGATACATCACGTTAATGAAAGAAAAGATAAGAACCATATGATCCTATCAATCGATGCAGAAAAAGCATTTGACAAAATTCAGCATCGTTTCTTAATAAAAACCCTCGAGAAATGCGGGATAGAAAGAACATACTTAAAAATCATAAACGCCGTTTATGATAAGCCCACAGTTAACATCATCCTCAATGGGGGGAAAACTGAGAGCTTTTTCCCTGAGATCCGGAACACGACAGGGATGTCCACTCTCACCGCTGTCGTTTAACATAGTGTTGGAAGTCCAAGCAACATCAATCAGACAACAAAAGGAAATCAAAGGCATCAAAATTGACAAAGATGAAGTTAAGCTTTCAATTTTTCCAGATGACATGATATTATACATGGAAATTCCAATAGACTCCACCAAAAGTCTACCAGAATGGTAAATGAATTCAGCAAAGTTGCAGGATACAAAATCTATGTACAGAAAGCAGTTGTATTCCTAAGCAATAATAATGAAGCAACAAAAGACAAAAAAACTGATCCCATTCACAATTGAACGAAGAAGCATAAAATACCTAGGAATCAATCTAACCAAAGATGTAAAAGATCTGTATGCTGAAAACTATAGAAAGCTTATGAAGGAAAGGGAAGAAGATACAAAGAAATGGAAAAACGTTCCGTGCTCATGGGTCGGAAGAATATTTTCAAAATGTCAATACTACCCAAAGCTATCTACACATTCAAAGCAATCCCAATCAAAATTGCACCAGAATTCTTCTCGAAGTTAGAACAAGCAATTCTAAAATTCATATGGAACCAATAAAGCCCCGAATAGCCAAAGTAATTTCGAAGAAGTCCAAAGCAGGAGGCATCACAATCGCAGTCTTTAGCCTCTACTACAAAACTATAATCATCAAGACAGCCTAGTGTTGCCAAAAAAGAGACCCATACACCAAAGGAATAGAATTGAAACCCACAAAAATATGGCCAATCCATCTTTAACAAAGGAGGAAGGAATATCCAAGGAAAAAAGACAGTCTGGTTAACAAATGTGGCAGGGCAAACAGGGCAGTAAGATGCAGAAGGTAAGAACTAGACCACTTTCTCAAAACATTCACAAAAAGAAATTCAAAATGGAAAAAAGACCTGAATGTTGGACAGGAAATCATGGCAACCCTAGCGAAGAAAACAGGAAAAGACCATTCTGACTTCAGCTGCAACCATTTCTTACTTGACACATCCCCAAAGGCAAAGGATTTAAAAGCACAAATGAACTATTGGGACCTCATGAAGATAAAAACTTCACAGCAAATAAAAGGCAACCAACGGAATCGGAAAAGATATTTGCAAATGACATATCGGACAAAGGGCTGCTATCCAAAATCTATAAAGAGCTCACCAAATTTCGCTTCGAGAAGCAAATAATCCAGTGTAGAATTTGGCACAAAACATGAATAGACATTTCTCTAACGAAGAAATCCTGATGGCCAGCAGGCACATGAAAAGATGCTTAATGTTGCTCCTCATCAGGGAAATACAAATAAAAACGACACTCGGATATCACCTCCGTCTGTTGGAGTGGCAAAATAAACAATTCAGGAGACTATAGATGCTGGCGAGGATTTGGTGAAACAGGAGCCCTCGTGCACCGTTGGTGGGAATGCAAACTGCTGCAACAACTCTGGAAAACATTGTCAAGTTTCCTCCAAAATTAAAAATAAATCTGAACTATGACACAGCAGTAGCACTGCTAGGAATTTACCCAAGGAATACAGGAGTACTGATGCATAGGGACCCCTGTACCCCAATATTAATAACACCACTCTCAATAGCCAAATTGTGGAAAGAGCCTGAATGTCCAACTGATCAATTGATAAAGAAACTGTGGTTTACATACACAATGGAGTACTACTTTGCAATGAGAATAAAATATGGACCATGGTAGCAATGTGGATGGAACTGGAGAGTGTTAGGGTAAGTGAAAGACAGATACGATATGTGTTCACTCTTATGTGAATCCGGAGAAACTTAAAAGGGACCCATGAAGAAAGCGTAGGATAAAAAAAGAGGTTAGAGTGGGACAGAGCCAAAGCATGAGACTCTTACAAACTGAAAAATAACAGGGTGGATGGGGGGTGGGAGGGAGGGGAGGGTAGGCAATGGGTATTCAGGAGGGCATGTGTTGGGTTGAGCATGGGTGTTGTATGGAACGAAATCTGACAATAAATTTCATATTAAAAGAAAATCAGGATAATATATCATTTCTGGAAAATAGTCCATGTTTTCATTTATTTATTTTTCGTAAGCTCTATACCCAACGTGGGGCTCAAACTTGTGACCCTGAGATCGAGTCCCAAGCTCCACCGATTGAGCCCGACAAGCACCCCTGTCCTTCTCTTATCCAATTCTAATATCTTGAGATTTAAGTCGTTGACTTCACTCTGAAAAGCAGTGAGTCTTACTTGCAGCCAACTGCAAGCAGCACACATCGGAAAAAAAAACGAGAGGTGAAAAAAATGGGGATGATGCCTGCCTTTTGAAAAGCATTCCAATCTCAAAGTAATACCGAAAAGAGATCTCACCTTGTTAACGGATTTTGTTTCGGCGATGTTACCGGTTATAATCGAGATACAAAAAGTAACCGCCATGAAAATGACATTCCCATCATGGGACCCAGGAGGAAAGGCGGGCCCCACATTGCAGAGGGCGGCCACCCTCTGGACCCGCTTGGCTTCCACCTCGCGCAGCGTCGTAGCCTTCCTCAGGGTCTGTTGCAGCTTCTGCTCCACCAACTCCAGGGTCTCTTGCAACTGGCGGTTTTGATCTGCAGTCTAGGAAATGAAAACAAAGCATCAAAATGTAGCAAGTTCTCTCTCCTTTTCCATTTTGAATAAAGTGAAACAAATTCTCAATGCAAAGATCTATTGTAAGTTCTGACCGAAGCCAATGTTTTTGGTAAGTGTTTCAGAATAAACATTTCCTTTCTACAAGGAGTCACCCATGGCCTTGGGCCTCATTTCACTGTGCAAAACTTGTCTTGCCAAAGTATTTGCTCTGCTTCAGTATCTTCAGAGAAGTCTTTTAAAAGACAAAATTCCCACAAATTAAAGAAAACCCATCTTCTGGAGGAGCTTTCTCGTTCTTCCTGACAAGTTAACGAGAGAAAGGTCCGGTCTTACATAATTATAGACTCTTGTCTTAGGGCTCACTACATAGGGCATTCTGAGGTGGGCACAACGGCCAGCACAGAGGTTCGGAGAGCATGCCTGATGCCAGAGGAGTTATTTTTGCAAGTGTATGGTTATTCTACAAAAACCACTCTCACTCTTGAAAAATAATTCAACCTGGAAAATTTAGACAAGAGATTTTTTTGTTAAAGGACTTTTAGGGACTCCGAGGTGGCTCAGTCAGTTAAGGTTTCACCTTCGGCCTAGGTTATAATCTCATAGCTCATGGGTTCAAGCCCCGCCTCGGGCTCTGTGTTGACAGCTCAGAACCTCGAGTACGTTTTGGATTCTGTGTGTCCCTCCCTCCTTCTCTGGCCTCCCCTGATCATGCTCTCGCTCGGTCGCTCCCTCTCTCAAAAATAAATAAACATTAAAAATATCTAAAGTCCTTTTAAAAATTATGTATAAGGTGAGGTTCTTGCAAGGTTAACATTTAATCCCACAAAATTCTTCCTTCTGTTTGAGTTTAGCTTTGCGTGTGTATACTCACCGGATATCATGCCTTAAAACCCTCAAATAAATAAAATACTTGCTGTATACATCGTATTTCACGATCTGCCTTTTACAGTCATGATTTGGAACACCTTACGTGCTCTCAAACAGCATTCCTGAATGTCATTTTAATGGCTTCCTAATATTTCACTTTTATTGTCATTTTGTGTCTACTGACACATTTTATAAACACACCAGGCAAACTTTGTTTCCAAGAAGCTGGATGAGGTTTTCCTTTTTACTGCCAGATGACTTGAGACAACCAAGGAAGAGACGTGCGGCTTCCCAAAAGACAGGGTCTTGCATCCTCAAGCCAGACTATGCTTCTGCACCTGATATTCTCCCCGATCTCAAGTACTAACCAAAACGGTCGGCTGCCTACAAATTCCTGGCCCCTCACCGCTCTTTTGGAAAGAGTGCTAACAAGCAAAAGTGTAACGTGCAGTTAACACATAAGAAGGAATCAATGAGGGTAGCAACATAACATGCTTACATAACATCTGAAAGATTCCCATGACGTTGAAGTAACCCCGTTTTTCAACACAAGATTTTAACACCCTGAAAATTTTACACTGAGACTAGGTCCTTAACTTCATTTGTAATTAACAAAAGAGGAATGAAGTTCAATGCAACCAACGATGATGCAGAGAGCGTTTCTTTGCGATCTCGTTTTCAAGTTTATCCTTGAGGTCGTGCAGGCAAGTGGCTTCATGCTGTGCCCTGAGACAGTGCTTCTCAAAGGTAGTGATCCTCTGTTGCATGTCTTCCTTCTGGGCCATGGCCTACAGCAGGTATTTCAGAGGAAAGACAGGGAAAGAATTAGTGTACGACACATTAACATACTCCAGACAGAAAAACAGGGTGAAATCCTAATTTACAAAAGGAAAGGAGCATCCTCGGGGCACCTGGGTGGCTCAGCCGGTGACGCTTTGTGAGTTGGGGCCCCGTGTAAGGCTCAGCGCAGACAATGCGGAAGCTTCTTGGGATTTTGACCACTCAGTTAACCAGGCTTATTCTTTCCGATGTGTTCAAAGACAAACGAATAATATAATCTCCCGGACATAAAATCTCCTCCCTCGTTGCCTCCGGACACAAGTGAGGTTTCCACAGTACAGGGCCTTCCATCTGGAGGCACACACCAGAAGACAACCATCATTTTTCCGGGAAAAGGGTGGATGAAATCTCACCCAATTACCACAAAGTTGAAGCAGTGGTGTTAACAAATGGAAACCAAACTCAACCTTTCATATAATTGGTAGTCATCTGTAGCTTAGCCTGTAACAAAACTGTATCACATGGTATCTGACACTGCAAATGGAACAAGAACATTCTGCCCTGCTTTTCTTGTCCACCACCCGAAAGATTCCTCTTCCAGCCTTCTGTTTACTAGGCAATTTATGTCAGCAGTCTCAAGAGTGAAAGTGATGAGTCTTAAGAAATGATTGAATTCTCCGCATATTGAACTCAGCTGCGGGGTTTCCACCCATCTTGGCCAAACAACTCCACTGAAAGGGTTATATAATTTCTGCAAATACTTTTGTTTTAAATTCTTACATGACCTCACCTACACTAAGGTACTAAACAGACTGCATGTGTACATACACGAGGGTCTGAGACGGTCTTCCTGAGTTGGCATTGCTGGGCTGGGGGTGAGGTGTGCGGGGACTGTCCACAAAGGGCAGCTCACAGTGACAGGAGGAGGCACAGGGAAACCATCCTACCCTTACTAGTTTCTGTGACAATGATCAGATTCCCATCGACGACCACACGTGCAGAAGCGGCCGCACTCCTCCATGACCTTACACCAGGACCAGCGGGCTGCCCCTCGCTCACTCTGACCGCCACGACCAGGAGCACGGAACCCCTGGGAGGAGGGCAGGGCGGCAGAGGCAGCCGTGACGGCCCCTCGGCAGAGCCGCCCTCTCACGGTCGTGCCCCCGTAAGCGAGTTGAGACCAACACGCTGGTTCCTACGTGCCGAGTGTGTTCCCAACACGGACCGAGAGCACGGCATGGGCCAAGCTCAGATGGCCCACACTCCACACCCGATGGCACTCCGCCACCTGCCCCCCAGGCCTCAGCAGGGGAGAGCCCAGGGAGGACAGATTCAACCACGCAGATGGAGAGACGGCCCGCCCAAGCCCCGGAGTAACGTTCCGTTCTGCTGCTACTTCTATCAAACTCCACAAGTTCAAACCCGTGGGAAATGAAGGACACACTGGGCAAAGACCGAACAAAACACCCCACGTTTAACTCGATGACGGCGTGGCCATTTCAAATGCCACCGACTTCACGGACATCTCGCTGCAACTTGGTGTTCTTTTCTTCAGAAATGAAGAGGTCCTTCCCTGAGGTGTCTAGGTTCTCTTCCAGCTTGACCACGAGACTGGAGAGGAGAGCCAGGCGCTCTTTCCTCTAGCTCTTCACCTTTGAAAGCCAGAAAGGGAAACAAGGGACGGGCCCCACCGCTAGTCTTGTTTAAAAAACAAGGGAAAAAAAGAAACCCCTCCAATCAAATCCTGTGATGACATCTGGAGCTGAACTCTGAATGTGGCCTTTATATCTTCAACGAAACTATACCCCTTTGTGCCACAAGTAACTGCTCCTCACTTGGAAACAAAGGGATTGAGTTTGTTCTCAGAAGACTTTCGTTAGTCTTTACTGTAGAGTTACCCTAAGGTCCCCTTCGCCTCATATAACATGAGGGAATACTGGTAAGCTCTTTCTCGCTTGCTTTTTTTCACACAGTTGCTTGTTAACAGCTTTCAATTTTACATTGGAGAGAAAACTTCCCCGGAAAAAAGTACACTATGAAATTTGTACCAGCCAATCGATATGCACAACATTTCCACCAACCGCTGTTTTTTAACCATAGAGGTCTGACAAGAATTCAAAGAAGCTTAAAAGGAAACTCCAGTTACACAAACACGCAATGTGTGCCTGATCACACACATCATGTGCACAAGTCAAGAACCGCTGTGGCTAGTCACACCGTTTCTTCCTCCGTTTTGTGGCTCCTGAACATAGAATTCAGGGCCATGAGCATCTCCGGCTAACTGGACAGGCCAGCCTGAGACGTCGCCTGTTGCCTCACCACCGTCATCCGGAGAGATCTCTCGTGCCTGGAGACAAGGAACTCCAAATGTTCTAGCAGCAGCTAGCGGGAGAGGCAAAAAGAATCCGTGTTTCAAGAACACTTTCAATTCCGGGCCTTAAGTTCACCAAATGCAAAACCAAGTCTGAATCCTTTAAATTCAATTCCGAGGTAGGGAGCTGCCCAAGCAATTGTGTTAAAATAGCCTTACTTTTCCTCACAGATCAAACAAGGTCTGAGAAAAATGGGTCCCATCCAACTCCACTGGGACATGTGGACCAAGGGAGAGAATGGTGTCCTGTGTGTAAATACACTGGCACGGCGCCTACTGACCCTGGTCTTATTTCTCTCTGCCTTCATTTCTGTGGTTTCCTCTCTCTGTAAGAGCTCCTCCTTGCAGATGGTGAGCTATCAGTGAGTCCTGCAAACTCCTGGGGTTGGAAACGGGATAAAAGTGGAGAAACAGAGGGGGTCGTTAGCCAGAGCGCACCTGGCTTCCGTGGTTCTCCAGAGTCCACTCACCCTACTCCAATCACCCACAACCTTCAAGTAGCACACACACATAAGTCCCTTCCTCACCAATCACAGGAGTTCCAGGGATTTTTGTAGGAACTGAGACTCAATGGGACAGAGATATTTTCAGGTGCCTTGCAGGTCTATGACAGAGGAAATCTGCTGTTGCCCACTCCCAGCCTCTGGCCCCGTCTGGCAAGCATGTTTGTGGAGCGGCAATGGGGAAAGGCACCGGGACTCAAAAGCTGCTGACAGCCTGAATAACTGGCTCAAAGTCAACCATACAGAATGGACTCTTCAAAAATGATAGTACGACTCGACGAAAGGAAGAGTTTAAGACTTATTTCCTTAGTCAAGCAGGAAACTTTCTGGCAGAAGGATTTCTGAGAGATGCCAGGGCCTACAACACCGCGTGGGGTTTTTCTTCCGTCAATACTGTGCGCCCACCCAGGACATGGCATACATGTGGGCTCCAAGGAGGTGTACGCACACTCTCCAGTCAATCGAGCGCAGAGACTGATGCAAGGCTCAATCCGTGAGCCATGACATCATGAACTGAGCTGAAACCAAGAGTCAGACGCTTAACTTCCTGAGCCACCCAGGCGCCCCAGAGGTTTTTTCCGCTATAGGACAAATGGAATAAAGTTTCTCTTAACTGAAATTCCAAATAAAGAGTGGTTGACTTCGGCAATTCTAGAAAATCTGTGTATAAACAGGTGACCTTCTTCAAGGTCCTTCATAAATTAACCCTTTACAAATCAATGGGAATTCTGCCACAGAACTGAACACGTTCCTTGAAATCTGACTTGACAAGGTGAACCCACAGAAGCCTTTCTGACCCTTGATGTAGAACTGTGCAAACCCATTTCCATGTGGAGATATTGTTCCAATAAATTCATTGGAAACTTTTCTGGAGATGTGTGACATTTGGAAAGGCTGGCAGATGAGCTGAGCAGCTTCGAAATATCAAAAAATAGTAACTAAAAGGGAGGTCTCAATCCATGAAATATACGCAGATACTAAGCTATTATAGCATTTCATACCCGAAAACATATAAAAAACTAACAAGATAAAACTTACCAAAACTTGTGCATTGAAACAGACAATACCCACAAGATGCCATTTGCAGTCAAGAGAAAGGCAAACAAAAGTGGAAATTCAGGATTAAGTCCTAATCGCATAAAATGAGCTGTAGCAGACGCTGTCCTCTGGGGAAAGTGTGCACCACCTCCTGTTGCTATTGAGGTCACGTCAAGTGTTGCACGAATCTGCTAATCAGCTCTTGGTAAGCCCTTCACTTCTCCAGTAAATCAAGCACCACAGGAAACGTGATATCTCATGGTTCCTGGGTAATTGTCACCGTGTTAAGCGTAATACCATGAACCATGGATTACACCCTGGGACCCGTCTGATGTGTCCGTAAGGATGCTGGACGTGCTCCCGAGATGCAGAGAAGAGTCATGTTATGACAAGAAAAGGCTGAATGGCCTGACATGTACTGAGGCCCACAGCTGCAGCTGCCAGCCGGCCAGCGTGAAAGAAAGGGAAATTCTCGAAGCTCTCGCTGCGGCTATCCCAGCACCTGAAAAACCTGGGGCTTTTTGTGAGACATCTTTTTGTCTCATGTTGAAGATGTGGCATCTCTATGGGGGTACTAATGTTATGAGACGGGCACACGTGCAATCTCGACTCAAACGGAAAGACAAGTCCTGACATCACAAGTTAAGGCAGAAGGAAGGGAATGACCAAAAACTGGAATATTTCAATGCAGGCACAGGATAGCTTGGTGATTTTAGAAAGGGGTTTGGCTTTTAGAATGGTCAAGACGGATAGGAAGAGCAGCTTCTACCACGAAGAGGAAGTACACGGTTTCCCAGACGCCCAAGAGGTGATTGCAGAGAAGGAACTACAATCCACCACATGTCAACCACTCCAACACAAACAGTGAAAAACCCACGAAAATCAGTTGAGGAGACCATGGCTGCCTGCACAGGTTTTTCATGCAGAAGGAGGGGCCCTGTCGGGGGGAAAATGCCACAAAGGACATTTATTCACGAAAAAGACAAGTGAGCACAATGATGTTGGGTAGGAAGGGGTGAAGCAGCTACCGTCTGAGCGGACACAGGCTGGGTATGATCAGGGCGACTGGCCCTGTGTAGGAAGCTCACCCCAGGGTCCTGAAGGCAACAAGTGCCAGTGGCCAGTGGTCTGGCTGCACAACTAGAGCCCTTTCCCTGGACCAGTTCCATCCCGGCTCTGTCCCTCAACTCAGGAAGTACGCTGAAAGCAAGGGACTGTCCTTTAAATTTCCACTGACACTGGACAATGTCCTGGCCACCCAGAACCCCACGGGTCACCATCAAACGTGTCTTGGCAGCTCACTCGCTCTGGAGGGCAGCAAGTCTAAGTACACCAGCGGAGAAGGGGCCACGAGGACATGTGAAGCTCATGACAAATGCCATTTACAAGAAGGACGGTCATTGCTACCAAAGAGAACAACCTCAGATGAAATATATGAAAGGAAGATTCCGAGGGATGTTTTTATAAACTCCGTCAAGGCCAACACAATAAAGAAATCCCTGCTACAGAAAACTGTCCAAATGACGTGGTCACAGGACCTATGTCACAGCCTATCTGGAAACTCAAGAATGAGACTCTGATTATGGTAAAAAAAAAAAAAAAAAAATACGAAAAAGGTTTGGGGGATGCAGAGATTCAAAATGTGTATCCTAAAGAAGGTCGAGTGCAGAGAAAAACCCAGAGGATGTCGCAGAAGACAGCACAGAGAGGAGATCTGGTGAAAACCCCAGAGGTCGAGGAAAGCTGAATGGAAGTGCCATCGCTGGAAAGCCTGCTGCCACCAGATGTGATCCGGCAGAGTCTCAGCTACTCTCCCACATGGACCATTCCATGACAAGGGCGCTGGGACTAAAGCCAGCCAGCCGTCTATGGAGACTTGAGCCAGGAAGGCCCTCCTGAAAAGTTGCAAAGACATTGCCCGCATCCACCACATACAGCCAGGCCCCGAGACCCAAAATTGCCCCATCCAGCGGGTCCTCCCCACCCCATGCAGGTCTGCACATCAGGACATTTGTGAGACCCACCCTCACTTTCCAGACAGCAAATCCTTACCAAGGAGCTCAGTGAATCTCTTCACCTGCCATGCACACGTCTGTGCGTGAAAATCGAGGGAGCATGCAGCCAGTCCACCCGAGACGCACGTGTGTCACTACCACCTAAGGGTTTTTCAGCAGGAACATCGTGTGTGAGACTTTTGTGCACTTGGACAACCTACCCACACACGGACATAAGGGACAAAAGATCTGATATAAAACGAATAATGTGTTTTCCATAAGTAGTCTTTCAAAAAATGACATTACCTTGTAGCATGCCTGTCTCTGTACCTGCCTGGAGAAAATGCCTCTCAGCCTACTCTCACAGGCCTTTTTTGTAATGCAACAATGTGTTCAGACTCTATTAGGAATATGGCTGTAAAATGCAGGCTAGAAAAGCTTTATAACAATTCATTCACCTCTGTATCTCCTAGGCCATGAGGTAGCAAGCGTACTGATTACATTAAGCAATCATGAAGTAGTCACTCTTCAATGTTAATGCATGATTACGCATGTAACAATGTAATTATACAGGAATCTTTCTAATTCCTCCATTTCTGATGACTAGTTCTGGAGATACACTTAAAAACAGCTTAGTGTGTAACCTAAGCCAACACTGATGCGAGTTCTGGTAGAAAATTTATCCTAGAAACAAAACGGAGAAAAAACTTAGGTATGAATACAGCACAGAGCTGTGAACCTGTTTTCTATGTAACTGTTTCCATAGCTTCCTCGACTCGGAGAATATGGTATATATGACATAAAACATACAAATGTTAATGAAATTTTTGTGTTTCTACTAAGGTTTCTGGACAACAGGAGAGTTTGAACACTTAAGATTTCTGGTGAGGAAGTTATACATGGATTTTCAATTGTGGGCAGGATTTAAAACCGGGAACCAAGTTTTTCTAGGATCAGTTGTAGTCATCCGTGGGGAAAAATGGAGAAAGCACTACCATCGTCAACAGAAAAAAGTAAAATAGAATTTTTTTATTTTAATTTTTTAAATGTTATTCTTTATTTCTTAGAGACAGAGACAAAGAGCAGCAAGGGAGGGGCGGAGTGAGAAGGAGACAAGGAATTCAAAGCAGACTCCAGGCTCTGTGTTGTTAGCACAGAGCCAGACTCGGGGGTTACCTCGCCAACACAAAGTTCATGACCCGACCTGAAGTTGGCTGTTTAACCGACTGAGCCACCCAGGAACAGAATAGGAGTAATTTGGAGGTTCCTTGTACACAAAGCAAACCTGTTTCCCCAAAAGAGTTAGTTACTAAGTTGCTCAGCAAAAGCCAGCACAAAGGGCCAACAGGCAGGACACAGTTTCAGAAGAAAGGCCGTCTTCTCAGAGATCGTGGCGTATGGTACACGGATGGGGCAGGATGTCGGCATCTCTGCACAGCGGGAGGCGCTCCCAACACAGCCAAGCTGCTGAGAGGCGAGTGGGGCAGGTGCAGGGAGGACTGCAGGACTCGGTCCCTCCACGAGTCCACCCAAGTGAAGACAGGGTACAGATCTCCAGGGACCTCACACATGGCCTCTGAGACATGCAAGCTCCATGACAGAGTACCCAGGGACCAGCAGGGAGAGGGAAGAGCAGGAAAGAGGCAAAGCCATCTCCCTGGCTTCTGACCACCGGACCAGGTAGCAAGCTGCTACGTTCACAAGAGGAGGCAGAGATGTTTGCAGATTTGTGGCCCATGTGGAACTCAAAGAGCAGACAACCCACCCAGATGGAGCTTCACTATGAGGCGGTCGGAAAGGTGTCCAAGAGACAGAGGGGGGTGGATGAAGAAGAATTCAGGACAGCCGAACCTCCCAAGAAGAATCTCCTCCCCGATTCTGAGTGACTCAGACTCGTGACAAAATCAGCCATCCTGCAGCAGCACTGTGCACACGTTCCCCCTATTCCACCAAACCACACACTCCCATGCCCTTCTATTGCTCTCCGTATAACCACATACGTCTTTGGGTGAGGTACCTGCAGCACATAGTGTTCAGCACCTAGAACAGTACCTGCCATGCACTCAATAAACAGGTGAACACTTTAGTGTACGCCTTGTACTCACCCAGGTAACTATTACACACATTGCTTTTCAATATTACGTGGTTCTGTGTAGGGTAGAAAGACACAAACTGTCCTGTGCTTTATGTGATGGGTGATATGAGGCGGTTGTACCTGTTGCCTAAAGCACGAATCTTATAGCTCAACCCACACAATAGGAGCCACACTACCCAATGGCGTCTACCCTGCTTCCAGTCGTGTCACCCCCCAACACACTATCCACACAGTAACAGCACCAGCTTTTAAAAATTTTAACATCATGTCAGTCCTTTCCCCTGAGGACACAATGACCCAAGGCCCTTCTCTGAATACCAAATTCCTTACGGGGAAGTTTCTGCCCAACACCAGCGGCCTGGTGCCTCACTTGACTCCACTTCCCCTTCCATAGCTTAAAACAAAGCCACGTTTCTCCTTGATTCTGGCTTTTGGCCCCAGAGACTGCTTGGAGAATGTTCTGTTAGACTCAGATGCTGATGGACCTCTCCAGAAAAAGCCTTTCCTGAACGGCAGTGCGCAAGTAAGCAATTCCTCCTAACTGCGTCATTCTTTCAGATAAACTCAGATGTGCCTCCACCTTCGACTCCGAGGAACACAGATGCCAGATCCCAACTACCACAATGGTGCAGGGTCATAAAGGGGCTCAACAAGGGTGCCTAGTTGTGTCTGTGCAGATGATGCAGGTGCACCAACCCAGAAACCCTTGTTGTCGGGGTTGCACTGTACAGTTGAGGGGCAATTCATCCCGATTCTGCTTCAGTTTCTGGGTCTCCCGTCCTCTGCCCTTTTGTCCGTACTTCCTCTCTCTCAAAAGTAAATAAATATTACCAAAAAAATTTTTAAAAAGCCAAAACTGATCAAACACTCACAGAATAAGTGTCACCCCATCCACCTCCTCGTCCTGCTTTGCCACATCCAGCCCGTCCCTGCAATGCTTGCCCTGGGCAAGCACATGAAAGGGGAGGAAGGCAGCGGCGGTGGGGTGGGGGGGCCTGAGACACAACATCACCACTCAATGGACGCTGGCTGAGGATGAGCAAACTGACCATTTTAGAACGACGGGTACTAGGCAAGGATTACAGGGTTTCGTTTTCTCCTGCAACAAATGCTGTTGAGCAAAATGTTTACTATGACTTCTCTTTCTTCCCCACCTGTTCTTATACTTGTGAATATTCTGTTAGTCAACCTATCATGAACTGGGAAAGATGATTTCAATCTGAAGCATGTTGGCAGGCATCAAGGAGACACTGAGGTAGTCACAACTGGAAGGAATGAGACCCCAACAAAAGGGAAGCCCGCTGAGCCAACACTAATGTTCAGAGTCCTCTCTCTCTCTCAAGACATGTGAGGATTCTGAATTTCTTCAGGGATTTGAGGCAATATACCAATGAGCAGGAAAGGAAACAAAACAGACAAGCAGAAAATCACTGATAACCAACACTGTACAGCACAGGGAGGTACAGAAAATTACCCCGGCACTCGGCAAACACTGCCTGAGAAGCTGAGCCTTCAATAATCTCATTGTGCTGCGGAGAAAATACCTGGGCTTTTGGACCAAGTCCCAAAGAGGGGTCCTGGAAGACACTCCAGGCCTCGAGATGGACATCCTGGAGGACTACACGGGGGTGGTGAACATTTTGAGCCCCGTTCACACTGAACCTTACAAAGACAGAGGACCGGTGACAAGTCATTCAGGCCTGACTGAGCTCAATAACCATCACACTCAGTGTGTGTGGGATGAAAGGCTGAAGAAAAGCAAGCACACGAAGAGCCTCTATGCTTCTCCATAATGTCCAACACAAAATTTAAAAAAGAAATTAAGAAAAGAAAAAGAATAAATGAAAAGAAATGAAAAAAAGAAACAAAAGAAAGAAAAGAAAAAAGAAAAGGGATGCCTGGGTGGCTCAGTCGGTTAATCATCCCACTTTGGTTCGGGTCATGATTTCACGGTTTTATGATTTGATTCCCGTGTCGAACTCTGTGCTGACATTGAAAAGCATGGAGCCTGCTTTGGATTCTGTGTCTCCCTGTTTGTCTCCATCTCCCATGCTCAAGATTTGTCTCTACCTCTCTCTCAAAATAAATAATATTAAAAAAATCTATTTTAATAAAAAAGAAAAAAAAACAGGGAAAGGCACGAGCATAGCTCAGGTTACTCGTTTAGGTGACCAAAATTTGGTTTCGACCCAGGTTTGTGAGTGTGAGCCCTGTGTTGGTCTCTCTACTGATAGAATGGAGCCTCTCAAGAGTCTCTACGCTCCCCTCCCATCCTCTACCCCGACGCGTACTCTCACTCTCTTTCTGAAAAATAAATAAACATTTTAAAAAACAAGGTTTTACATCATATAGACGAAAAGAAGAAAGAACAGAAAGAGACCAAAGGGAGACACACCGACTGGAAATACGGGATGCAAAGGTCAACTGTCCAACAAGCCTACTTGACAAATGGGAAATTTTCAGAGAATCAAAACAGATTCTAAACCTAAAAATTATCAGAGCTAAAACTAAGAACTCTAGGCGCCTGAATGGCTCATTTGGTTAAGCATCTGACTTCAGGTCAGGTCGTGATCTCGTGATTCGGGAGTTTGAGCCCCGCGTTGGACTCTGTGCTGAGTGCTCAGAGCCTAGAACTTGCTTCGGTATCTGTGTCTAGCTCTCTGTTCTTCCCTTGCTCAAATTCTGTCTTTCCAACATAAATAAGAGTAAAAAAAAAATTTTAGTAAGATTAAGAACTATGGGGGTTAATATCAGACTAAACACAAGTGAAGAGAGCCACAGTGAACTGGAAGATAAGTATGTAAAAATTTATCTAGACCATACACAGAGAAAAAATCAATAGAGAAACCCAAAAGACACACAAAATATGGTTGAAGGGTCCAATGAGAACCTTCAAAGTAGAGAAAACACAGAATGGGGGTTACCAGATCCCTACAAAGAATCAAAACTTTCCAAAACTCATAAAAGAACCATGACAATGACTCCACAAAGAATGCCTGAGGCAAAAAAAAAAGATCCCACCACTAGGAGAGGGGAACAGAATGTACATACCAGTCTGTGGGCTGGTCAGCGGTGGACTGGGGCAGACATCAGCAGACCCCGCCCACCAACGCAAGTTATTCATGACAGCACAGAAGTGCCCCGTAGTTCCGCACAACTCCAAGGACTATCCAACATGACCAAACGGAAGAGTTCCTCTCAAAGAATCTCAAGGAAATGACAGTTCATGAACTGATCGTAAAGGATTTAAACAATATAACAGAAACTGAAATCAGAGTAATAGTCATAAAACTAATCGCTGGGCTTATAAACAGTATACAAGACACCAGAGAGTCTACTGTTACAGAGATCAAGGGACTAAGGAACATACTGGAGGACCTAAAAAATGTTATAAACGAGCTGAAAAATAAAATGGAGAAAACCACAACTCGGATTGAAGATGCAGAGGAGAGAATAGGAGAACTGGAAGAAAAATTTATGGAAAAAGAGGAAGCAGAGAAAAAAGAGATAAAAAGAATCCAGGGGTATGGGGCGAAAATTAGAGAACTGATGCACTGAAGAGAAATAATCTACACATAAGTGGTATTCCAGAGAAGAGAGAAGGAAAGGTGATGAAGGTGTACTTAAAATAATAGTTGAGAACTTCCCAGATCTGGGGAAGGAAAAAGGCATTGAAATCCAAGAGGCACAGAGAACTCCCTTCAGACGTAACTTGAATCCATCTGCACGACATATAATGAAACTGACAAAATAACAAGGATAAAGAGAATATTCTGAAGGCCGTTGGGGATAAACGTGCCCTAACATATAAAGGGACACCGATAAGACTCGTGATGGATCCCTCTACTGAAACATGGCAGGCCAGAAAAGATTGGCAGGAGATCTTCAACGTGATGAACAGAAAAAAATATCCAGCCAAGAATCCTTTATCCAGGAAATCTCTGATTTAGAATGGGAGAGAGAAAGTTCTTTCCAAACAAAACGGAAGGAATTCATCACCACTAAACCAGTCCTACAAAAGATACTAAGGGGGATCCTGTGAGACAAAGTACCAGAGACATTGCTACAAGCACGAAACTTACAGACATCACAATGACTCTACACTCATATCTTTCTACAACACTGAATGTAAATGGACTAAAAGCGCCAACCAAAAGACATAAGGTATCAGAATGGATAGAAAAACGAGACCCAATTATTTGCTGTTTACAAGAGACTCATTTTAGACATGAGGACACCTTCAGATTGAAAGTGAAGGGATGAAAAACTATCATGCTACTGGAAGTCAAAAGAAAGCTGGAGTAACCATACTTAGGCAAACTGGACTCTAAATTAAAGGCTGTAACTAAAGAAGGAAATTTTATAATAATTACAGGGTCTATCCATCAGGAAGAGCTAACAATTATAAATGTCTATGCGCCGAATACGGGAGCCCCCAAATATATAAAACAATTACAAACATAAGCAACCTTACTGATAGAAAGTAGTAATTGCAAAAGACTTTAATACCCCACTTGCAGAAGTGGATACATCATCTAGACACACGGTCAATAAAGAAAAAAGGGCCATGAATGATACATTGGATCAGATGGATTTGACAGATATATTTAGAACTCTGCATCCCAAAGCAACAGAATATACTTTCTTCTCAAGTGCACATGGAATATTCTCCAAGATAGATCACATTCTTGGTCACAAAAGAGTCCTTCTTAAGTATAAAAGAACTGCGATCACACCATGCATATTTTCAGACCACAATGCTATGAAGCTTGAAATCAACAAAAGGAAATCTGGAAAACCTCCAAAAACATGGAGGTTAAAGAACACCCTACTAAAGAAAGAATGGGTCAACCACGTAGGGAAGTATTTAAAAATATATAAAAACAAATGAAAACGAAAACACAACAATCCAAACACTTTGGGATGCAGAGAAGACACTCCTGAGAGGAAATACATTGCAAACCAGGACTATCTCAAGAATAAAGAAAAATCCCAAATAGAAAATCTAACAGAACACCTAAATAAAATACAGGCAGAACAGCAAAGACAGCGTAAACCCAGCAGAAAAAGAGAAATAAAGGTCCGAGCATAAATAAACAATATAGACAATTAACAATATAGAATTTAAAAAATGTAGAGCATATCACAACACGAGTTGTTTTTTTGAAAAAAAACAAACATTGACAAACCTCTAGCCAGGCTTCCCAAAAAGAAAAGGGAGACGACCCAAGTAGATAAAGTTATGAATGAAAATGGAATTATTACAACCAATACTTCAGAAATACAAGCAATTATCAGGGAATCATATGAAAAATTATATGCCAACAAACTGGACAACCCAGAAGAAATGGACAAATTCCTAGACACCCACACACTTTCAAAACTCAGAAAGAAATAGAAAACTTGAACAGACCCGTAACCAGCGAAGAAATTAAATCAGTCATCAAAAATCTCCCAATAAGAGTCCAAGACCAGATGGCTTCCCAGGGGAATTCTACCAAGGGTTGAAAGCAGAGATAATACTTATCCTTCTCAAGCTATTCCACAAAATAGAAAGGGAAAGAAAACTTCCAGACTCATTCTATGAAGCCAGTATTACTTTGACAGAGAACCAGTAAAAAAAGAGAACAGGCCAATAACCCTTATGACTATGGATGCAAAAATTCTCAATAGGATACTAGCAAATCGAATTCAAGAGCATATAAAAAGAATGATTCACCATGATCAAGTGGGATTCATTCCTGGGATGCAGGTCGGGTTCAACATTCACAAATAAAAGTGATACATCACGTTAATGAAAGAAAAGATAAGAACCATATGATCCTATCAATCGATGCAGAAAAAGCATTTGACAAAATTCAGCATCGTTTCTTAATAAAAACCCTCGAGAAATGCGGGATAGAAAGAACATACTTAAAAATCATAAACGCCGTTTATGATAAGCCCACAGTTAACATCATCCTCAATGGGGGGAAAACTGAGAGCTTTTTCCCTGAGATCCGGAACACGACAGGGATGTCCACTCTCACCGCTGTCGTTTAACATAGTGTTGGAAGTCCAAGCAACATCAATCAGACAACAAAAGGAAATCAAAGGCATCAAAATTGACAAAGATGAAGTTAAGCTTTCAATTTTTCCAGATGACATGATATTATACATGGAAATTCCAATAGACTCCACCAAAAGTCTACCAGAATGGTAAATGAATTCAGCAAAGTTGCAGGATACAAAATCTATGTACAGAAAGCAGTTGTATTCCTAAGCAATAATAATGAAGCAACAAAAGACAAAAAAACTGATCCCATTCACAATTGAACGAAGAAGCATAAAATACCTAGGAATCAATCTAACCAAAGATGTAAAAGATCTGTATGCTGAAAACTATAGAAAGCTTATGAAGGAAAGGGAAGAAGATACAAAGAAATGGAAAAACGTTCCGTGCTCATGGGTCGGAAGAATATTTTCAAAATGTCAATACTACCCAAAGCTATCTACACATTCAAAGCAATCCCAATCAAAATTGCACCAGAATTCTTCTCGAAGTTAGAACAAGCAATTCTAAAATTCATATGGAACCAATAAAGCCCCGAATAGCCAAAGTAATTTCGAAGAAGTCCAAAGCAGGAGGCATCACAATCGCAGTCTTTAGCCTCTACTACAAAACTATAATCATCAAGACAGCCTAGTGTTGCCAAAAAAGAGACCCATACACCAAAGGAATAGAATTGAAACCCACAAAAATATGGCCAATCCATCTTTAACAAAGGAGGAAGGAATATCCAAGGAAAAAAGACAGTCTGGTTAACAAATGTGGCAGGGCAAACAGGGCAGTAAGATGCAGAAGGTAAGAACTAGACCACTTTCTCAAAACATTCACAAAAAGAAATTCAAAATGGAAAAAAGACCTGAATGTTGGACAGGAAATCATGGCAACCCTAGCGAAGAAAACAGGAAAAGACCATTCTGACTTCAGCTGCAACCATTTCTTACTTGACACATCCCCAAAGGCAAAGGATTTAAAAGCACAAATGAACTATTGGGACCTCATGAAGATAAAAACTTCACAGCAAATAAAAGGCAACCAACGGAATCGGAAAAGATATTTGCAAATGACATATCGGACAAAGGGCTGCTATCCAAAATCTATAAAGAGCTCACCAAATTTCGCTTCGAGAAGCAAATAATCCAGTGTAGAATTTGGCACAAAACATGAATAGACATTTCTCTAACGAAGAAATCCTGATGGCCAGCAGGCACATGAAAAGATGCTTAATGTTGCTCCTCATCAGGGAAATACAAATAAAAACGACACTCGGATATCACCTCCGTCTGTTGGAGTGGCAAAATAAACAATTCAGGAGACTATAGATGCTGGCGAGGATTTGGTGAAACAGGAGCCCTCGTGCACCGTTGGTGGGAATGCAAACTGCTGCAACAACTCTGGAAAACATTGTCAAGTTTCCTCCAAAATTAAAAATAAATCTGAACTATGACACAGCAGTAGCACTGCTAGGAATTTACCCAAGGAATACAGGAGTACTGATGCATAGGGACCCCTGTACCCCAATATTAATAACACCACTCTCAATAGCCAAATTGTGGAAAGAGCCTGAATGTCCAACTGATCAATTGATAAAGAAACTGTGGTTTACATACACAATGGAGTACTACTTTGCAATGAGAATAAAATATGGACCATGGTAGCAATGTGGATGGAACTGGAGAGTGTTAGGGTAAGTGAAAGACAGATACGATATGTGTTCACTCTTATGTGAATCCGGAGAAACTTAAAAGGGACCCATGAAGAAAGCGTAGGATAAAAAAAGAGGTTAGAGTGGGACAGAGCCAAAGCATGAGACTCTTACAAACTGAAAAATAACAGGGTGGATGGGGGGTGGGAGGGAGGGGAGGGTAGGCAATGGGTATTCAGGAGGGCATGTGTTGGGTTGAGCATGGGTGTTGTATGGAACGAAATCTGACAATAAATTTCATATTAAAAGAAAATCAGGATAATATATCATTTCTGGAAAATAGTCCATGTTTTCATTTATTTATTTTTCGTAAGCTCTATACCCAACGTGGGGCTCAAACTTGTGACCCTGAGATCGAGTCCCAAGCTCCACCGATTGAGCCCGACAAGCACCCCTGTCCTTCTCTTATCCAATTCTAATATCTTGAGATTTAAGTCGTTGACTTCACTCTGAAAAGCAGTGAGTCTTACTTGCAGCCAACTGCAAGCAGCACACATCGGAAAAAAAAACGAGAGGTGAAAAAAATGGGGATGATGCCTGCCTTTTGAAAAGCATTCCAATCTCAAAGTAATACCGAAAAGAGATCTCACCTTGTTAACGGATTTTGTTTCGGCGATGTTACCGGTTATAATCGAGATACAAAAAGTAACCGCCATGAAAATGACATTCCCATCATGGGACCCAGGAGGAAAGGCGGGCCCCACATTGCAGAGGGCGGCCACCCTCTGGACCCGCTTGGCTTCCACCTCGCGCAGCGTCGTAGCCTTCCTCAGGGTCTGTTGCAGCTTCTGCTCCACCAACTCCAGGGTCTCTTGCAACTGGCGGTTTTGATCTGCAGTCTAGGAAATGAAAACAAAGCATCAAAATGTAGCAAGTTCTCTCTCCTTTTCCATTTTGAATAAAGTGAAACAAATTCTCAATGCAAAGATCTATTGTAAGTTCTGACCGAAGCCAATGTTTTTGGTAAGTGTTTCAGAATAAACATTTCCTTTCTACAAGGAGTCACCCATGGCCTTGGGCCTCATTTCACTGTGCAAAACTTGTCTTGCCAAAGTATTTGCTCTGCTTCAGTATCTTCAGAGAAGTCTTTTAAAAGACAAAATTCCCACAAATTAAAGAAAACCCATCTTCTGGAGGAGCTTTCTCGTTCTTCCTGACAAGTTAACGAGAGAAAGGTCCGGTCTTACATAATTATAGACTCTTGTCTTAGGGCTCACTACATAGGGCATTCTGAGGTGGGCACAACGGCCAGCACAGAGGTTCGGAGAGCATGCCTGATGCCAGAGGAGTTATTTTTGCAAGTGTATGGTTATTCTACAAAAACACTCTCACTCTTGAAAAATAATTCAACCTGGAAAATTTAGACAAGAGATTTTTTTGTTAAAGGACTTTTAGGGACTCCGAGGTGGCTCAGTCAGTTAAGGTTTCACCTTCGGCCTAGGTTATAATCTCATAGCTCATGGGTTCAAGCCCCGCCTCGGGCTCTGTGTTGACAGCTCAGAACCTCGAGTACGTTTTGGATTCTGTGTGTCCCTCCCTCCTTCTCTGGCCTCCCCTGATCATGCTCTCGCTCGGTCGCTCCCTCTCTCAAAAATAAATAAACATTAAAAATATCTAAAGTCCTTTTAAAAATTATGTATAAGGTGAGGTTCTTGCAAGGTTAACATTTAATCCCACAAAATTCTTCCTTCTGTTTGAGTTTAGCTTTGCGTGTGTATACTCACCGGATATCATGCCTTAAAACCCTCAAATAAATAAAATACTTGCTGTATACATCGTATTTCACGATCTGCCTTTTACAGTCATGATTTGGAACACCTTACGTGCTCTCAAACAGCATTCCTGAATGTCATTTTAATGGCTTCCTAATATTTCACTTTTATTGTCATTTTGTGTCTACTGACACATTTTATAAACACACCAGGCAAACTTTGTTTCCAAGAAGCTGGATGAGGTTTTCCTTTTTACTGCCGGATGACTTGAGACAACCAAGGAAGAGACGTGCGGCTTCCCAAAAGACAGGGTCTTGCATCCTCAAGCCAGACTATGCTTCTGCACCTGATATTCTCCCCGATCTCAAGTACTAACCAAAACGGTCGGCTGCCTACAAATTCCTGGCCCCTCACCGCTCTTTTGGAAAGAGTGCTAACAAGCAAAAGTGTAACGTGCAGTTAACACATAAGAAGGAATCAATGAGGGTAGCAACATAACATGCTTACATAACATCTGAAAGATTCCCATGACGTTGAAGTAACCCCGTTTTTCAACACAAGATTTTAACACCCTGAAAATTTTACACTGAGACTAGGTCCTTAACTTCATTTGTAATTAACAAAAGAGGAATGAAGTTCAATGCAACCAACGATGATGCAGAGAGCGTTTCTTTGCGATCTCGTTTTCAAGTTTATCCTTGAGGTCGTGCAGGCAAGTGGCTTCATGCTGTGCCCTGAGACAGTGCTTCTCAAAGGTAGTGATCCTCTGTTGCATGTCTTCCTTCTGGGCCATGGCCTACAGCAGGTATTTCAGAGGAAAGACAGGGAAAGAATTAGTGTACGACACATTAACATACTCCAGACAGAAAAACAGGGTGAAATCCTAATTTACAAAAGGAAAGGAGCATCCTCGGGGCACCTGGGTGGCTCAGCCGGTGACGCTTTGTGAGTTGGGGCCCCGTGTAAGGCTCAGCGCAGACAATGCGGAAGCTTCTTGGGATTTTGACCACTCAGTTAACCAGGCTTATTCTTTCCGATGTGTTCAAAGACAAACGAATAATATAATCTCCCGGACATAAAATCTCCTCCCTCGTTGCCTCCGGACACAAGTGAGGTTTCCACAGTACAGGGCCTTCCATCTGGAGGCACACACCAGAAGACAACCATCATTTTTCCGGGAAAAGGGTGGATGAAATCTCACCCAATTACCACAAAGTTGAAGCAGTGGTGTTAACAAATGGAAACCAAACTCAACCTTTCATATAATTGGTAGTCATCTGTAGCTTAGCCTGTAACAAAACTGTATCACATGGTATCTGACACTGCAAATGGAACAAGAACATTCTGCCCTGCTTTTCTTGTCCACCACCCGAAAGATTCCTCTTCCAGCCTTCTGTTTACTAGGCAATTTATGTCAGCAGTCTCAAGAGTGAAAGTGATGAGTCTTAAGAAATGATTGAATTCTCCGCATATTGAACTCAGCTGCGGGGTTTCCACCCATCTTGGCCAAACAACTCCACTGAAAGGGTTATATAATTTCTGCAAATACTTTTGTTTTAAATTCTTACATGACCTCACCTACACTAAGGTACTAAACAGACTGCATGTGTACATACACGAGGGTCTGAGACGGTCTTCCTGAGTTGGCATTGCTGGGCTGGGGGTGAGGTGTGCGGGGACTGTCCACAAAGGGCAGCTCACAGTGACAGGAGGAGGCACAGGGAAACCATCCTACCCTTACTAGTTTCTGTGACAATGATCAGATTCCCATCGACGACCACACGTGCAGAAGCGGCCGCACTCCTCCATGACCTTACACCAGGACCAGCGGGCTGCCCCTCGCTCACTCTGACCGCCACGACCAGGAGCACGGAACCCCTGGGAGGAGGGCAGGGCGGCAGAGGCAGCCGTGACGGCCCCTCGGCAGAGCCGCCCTCTCACGGTCGTGCCCCCGTAAGCGAGTTGAGACCAACACGCTGGTTCCTACGTGCCGAGTGTGTTCCCAACACGGACCGAGAGCACGGCATGGGCCAAGCTCAGATGGCCCACACTCCACACCCGATGGCACTCCGCCACCTGCCCCCCAGGCCTCAGCAGGGGAGAGCCCAGGGAGGACAGATTCAACCACGCAGATGGAGAGACGGCCCGCCCAAGCCCCGGAGTAACGTTCCGTTCTGCTGCTACTTCTATCAAACTCCACAAGTTCAAACCCGTGGGAAATGAAGGACACACTGGGCAAAGACCGAACAAAACACCCCACGTTTAACTCGATGACGGCGTGGCCATTTCAAATGCCACCGACTTCACGGACATCTCGCTGCAACTTGGTGTTCTTTTCTTCAGAAATGAAGAGGTCCTTCCCTGAGGTGTCTAGGTTCTCTTCCAGCTTGACCACGAGACTGGAGAGGAGAGCCAGGCGCTCTTTCCTCTAGCTCTTCACCTTTGAAAGCCAGAAAGGGAAACAAGGGACGGGCCCCACCGCTAGTCTTGTTTAAAAAACAAGGGAAAAAAAGAAACCCCTCCAATCAAATCCTGTGATGACATCTGGAGCTGAACTCTGAATGTGGCCTTTATATCTTCAACGAAACTATACCCCTTTGTGCCACAAGTAACTGCTCCTCACTTGGAAACAAAGGGATTGAGTTTGTTCTCAGAAGACTTTCGTTAGTCTTTACTGTAGAGTTACCCTAAGGTCCCCTTCGCCTCATATAACATGAGGGAATACTGGTAAGCTCTTTCTCGCTTGCTTTTTTTCACACAGTTGCTTGTTAACAGCTTTCAATTTTACATTGGAGAGAAAACTTCCCCGGAAAAAAGTACACTATGAAATTTGTACCAGCCAATCGATATGCACAACATTTCCACCAACCGCTGTTTTTTAACCATAGAGGTCTGACAAGAATTCAAAGAAGCTTAAAAGGAAACTCCAGTTACACAAACACGCAATGTGTGCCTGATCACACACATCATGTGCACAAGTCAAGAACCGCTGTGGCTAGTCACACCGTTTCTTCCTCCGTTTTGTGGCTCCTGAACATAGAATTCAGGGCCATGAGCATCTCCGGCTAACTGGACAGGCCAGCCTGAGACGTCGCCTGTTGCCTCACCACCGTCATCCGGAGAGATCTCTCGTGCCTGGAGACAAGGAACTCCAAATGTTCTAGCAGCAGCTAGCGGGAGAGGCAAAAAGAATCCGTGTTTCAAGAACACTTTCAATTCCGGGCCTTAAGTTCACCAAATGCAAAACCAAGTCTGAATCCTTTAAATTCAATTCCGAGGTAGGGAGCTGCCCAAGCAATTGTGTTAAAATAGCCTTACTTTTCCTCACAGATCAAACAAGGTCTGAGAAAAATGGGTCCCATCCAACTCCACTGGGACATGTGGACCAAGGGAGAGAATGGTGTCCTGTGTGTAAATACACTGGCACGGCGCCTACTGACCCTGGTCTTATTTCTCTCTGCCTTCATTTCTGTGGTTTCCTCTCTCTGTAAGAGCTCCTCCTTGCAGATGGTGAGCTATCAGTGAGTCCTGCAAACTCCTGGGGTTGGAAACGGGATAAAAGTGGAGAAACAGAGGGGGTCGTTAGCCAGAGCGCACCTGGCTTCCGTGGTTCTCCAGAGTCCACTCACCCTACTCCAATCACCCACAACCTTCAAGTAGCACACACACATAAGTCCCTTCCTCACCAATCACAGGAGTTCCAGGGATTTTTGTAGGAACTGAGACTCAATGGGACAGAGATATTTTCAGGTGCCTTGCAGGTCTATGACAGAGGAAATCTGCTGTTGCCCACTCCCAGCCTCTGGCCCCGTCTGGCAAGCATGTTTGTGGAGCGGCAATGGGGAAAGGCACCGGGACTCAAAAGCTGCTGACAGCCTGAATAACTGGCTCAAAGTCAACCATACAGAATGGACTCTTCAAAAATGATAGTACGACTCGACGAAAGGAAGAGTTTAAGACTTATTTCCTTAGTCAAGCAGGAAACTTTCTGGCAGAAGGATTTCTGAGAGATGCCAGGGCCTACAACACCGCGTGGGGTTTTTCTTCCGTCAATACTGTGCGCCCACCCAGGACATGGCATACATGTGGGCTCCAAGGAGGTGTACGCACACTCTCCAGTCAATCGAGCGCAGAGACTGATGCAAGGCTCAATCCGTGAGCCATGACATCATGAACTGAGCTGAAACCAAGAGTCAGACGCTTAACTTCCTGAGCCACCCAGGCGCCCCAGAGGTTTTTTCCGCTATAGGACAAATGGAATAAAGTTTCTCTTAACTGAAATTCCAAATAAAGAGTGGTTGACTTCGGCAATTCTAGAAAATCTGTGTATAAACAGGTGACCTTCTTCAAGGTCCTTCATAAATTAACCCTTTACAAATCAATGGGAATTCTGCCACAGAACTGAACACGTTCCTTGAAATCTGACTTGACAAGGTGAACCCACAGAAGCCTTTCTGACCCTTGATGTAGAACTGTGCAAACCCATTTCCATGTGGAGATATTGTTCCAATAAATTCATTGGAAACTTTTCTGGAGATGTGTGACATTTGGAAAGGCTGGCAGATGAGCTGAGCAGCTTCGAAATATCAAAAAATAGTAACTAAAAGGGAGGTCTCAATCCATGAAATATACGCAGATACTAAGCTATTATAGCATTTCATACCCGAAAACATATAAAAAACTAACAAGATAAAACTTACCAAAACTTGTGCATTGAAACAGACAATACCCACAAGATGCCATTTGCAGTCAAGAGAAAGGCAAACAAAAGTGGAAATTCAGGATTAAGTCCTAATCGCATAAAATGAGCTGTAGCAGACGCTGTCCTCTGGGGAAAGTGTGCACCACCTCCTGTTGCTATTGAGGTCACGTCAAGTGTTGCACGAATCTGCTAATCAGCTCTTGGTAAGCCCTTCACTTCTCCAGTAAATCAAGCACCACAGGAAACGTGATATCTCATGGTTCCTGGGTAATTGTCACCGTGTTAAGCGTAATACCATGAACCATGGATTACACCCTGGGACCCGTCTGATGTGTCCGTAAGGATGCTGGACGTGCTCCCGAGATGCAGAGAAGAGTCATGTTATGACAAGAAAAGGCTGAATGGCCTGACATGTACTGAGGCCCACAGCTGCAGCTGCCAGCCGGCCAGCGTGAAAGAAAGGGAAATTCTCGAAGCTCTCGCTGCGGCTATCCCAGCACCTGAAAAACCTGGGGCTTTTTGTGAGACATCTTTTTGTCTCATGTTGAAGATGTGGCATCTCTATGGGGGTACTAATGTTATGAGACGGGCACACGTGCAATCTCGACTCAAACGGAAAGACAAGTCCTGACATCACAAGTTAAGGCAGAAGGAAGGGAATGACCAAAAACTGGAATATTTCAATGCAGGCACAGGATAGCTTGGTGATTTTAGAAAGGGGTTTGGCTTTTAGAATGGTCAAGACGGATAGGAAGAGCAGCTTCTACCACGAAGAGGAAGTACACGGTTTCCCAGACGCCCAAGAGGTGATTGCAGAGAAGGAACTACAATCCACCACATGTCAACCACTCCAACACAAACAGTGAAAAACCCACGAAAATCAGTTGAGGAGACCATGGCTGCCTGCACAGGTTTTTCATGCAGAAGGAGGGGCCCTGTCGGGGGGAAAATGCCACAAAGGACATTTATTCACGAAAAAGACAAGTGAGCACAATGATGTTGGGTAGGAAGGGGTGAAGCAGCTACCGTCTGAGCGGACACAGGCTGGGTATGATCAGGGCGACTGGCCCTGTGTAGGAAGCTCACCCCAGGGTCCTGAAGGCAACAAGTGCCAGTGGCCAGTGGTCTGGCTGCACAACTAGAGCCCTTTCCCTGGACCAGTTCCATCCCGGCTCTGTCCCTCAACTCAGGAAGTACGCTGAAAGCAAGGGACTGTCCTTTAAATTTCCACTGACACTGGACAATGTCCTGGCCACCCAGAACCCCACGGGTCACCATCAAACGTGTCTTGGCAGCTCACTCGCTCTGGAGGGCAGCAAGTCTAAGTACACCAGCGGAGAAGGGGCCACGAGGACATGTGAAGCTCATGACAAATGCCATTTACAAGAAGGACGGTCATTGCTACCAAAGAGAACAACCTCAGATGAAATATATGAAAGGAAGATTCCGAGGGATGTTTTTATAAACTCCGTCAAGGCCAACACAATAAAGAAATCCCTGCTACAGAAAACTGTCCAAATGACGTGGTCACAGGACCTATGTCACAGCCTATCTGGAAACTCAAGAATGAGACTCTGATTATGGTAAAAAAAAAAAAAAAAAAATACGAAAAAGGTTTGGGGGATGCAGAGATTCAAAATGTGTATCCTAAAGAAGGTCGAGTGCAGAGAAAAACCCAGAGGATGTCGCAGAAGACAGCACAGAGAGGAGATCTGGTGAAAACCCCAGAGGTCGAGGAAAGCTGAATGGAAGTGCCATCGCTGGAAAGCCTGCTGCCACCAGATGTGATCCGGCAGAGTCTCAGCTACTCTCCCACATGGACCATTCCATGACAAGGGCGCTGGGACTAAAGCCAGCCAGCCGTCTATGGAGACTTGAGCCAGGAAGGCCCTCCTGAAAAGTTGCAAAGACATTGCCCGCATCCACCACATACAGCCAGGCCCCGAGACCCAAAATTGCCCCATCCAGCGGGTCCTCCCCACCCCATGCAGGTCTGCACATCAGGACATTTGTGAGACCCACCCTCACTTTCCAGACAGCAAATCCTTACCAAGGAGCTCAGTGAATCTCTTCACCTGCCATGCACACGTCTGTGCGTGAAAATCGAGGGAGCATGCAGCCAGTCCACCCGAGACGCACGTGTGTCACTACCACCTAAGGGTTTTTCAGCAGGAACATCGTGTGTGAGACTTTTGTGCACTTGGACAACCTACCCACACACGGACATAAGGGACAAAAGATCTGATATAAAACGAATAATGTGTTTTCCATAAGTAGTCTTTCAAAAAATGACATTACCTTGTAGCATGCCTGTCTCTGTACCTGCCTGGAGAAAATGCCTCTCAGCCTACTCTCACAGGCCTTTTTTGTAATGCAACAATGTGTTCAGACTCTATTAGGAATATGGCTGTAAAATGCAGGCTAGAAAAGCTTTATAACAATTCATTCACCTCTGTATCTCCTAGGCCATGAGGTAGCAAGCGTACTGATTACATTAAGCAATCATGAAGTAGTCACTCTTCAATGTTAATGCATGATTACGCATGTAACAATGTAATTATACAGGAATCTTTCTAATTCCTCCATTTCTGATGACTAGTTCTGGAGATACACTTAAAAACAGCTTAGTGTGTAACCTAAGCCAACACTGATGCGAGTTCTGGTAGAAAATTTATCCTAGAAACAAAACGGAGAAAAAACTTAGGTATGAATACAGCACAGAGCTGTGAACCTGTTTTCTATGTAACTGTTTCCATAGCTTCCTCGACTCGGAGAATATGGTATATATGACATAAAACATACAAATGTTAATGAAATTTTTGTGTTTCTACTAAGGTTTCTGGACAACAGGAGAGTTTGAACACTTAAGATTTCTGGTGAGGAAGTTATACATGGATTTTCAATTGTGGGCAGGATTTAAAACCGGGAACCAAGTTTTTCTAGGATCAGTTGTAGTCATCCGTGGGGAAAAATGGAGAAAGCACTACCATCGTCAACAGAAAAAAGTAAAATAGAATTTTTTTATTTTAATTTTTTAAATGTTATTCTTTATTTCTTAGAGACAGAGACAAAGAGCAGCAAGGGAGGGGCGGAGTGAGAAGGAGACAAGGAATTCAAAGCAGACTCCAGGCTCTGTGTTGTTAGCACAGAGCCAGACTCGGGGGTTACCTCGCCAACACAAAGTTCATGACCCGACCTGAAGTTGGCTGTTTAACCGACTGAGCCACCCAGGAACAGAATAGGAGTAATTTGGAGGTTCCTTGTACACAAAGCAAACCTGTTTCCCCAAAAGAGTTAGTTACTAAGTTGCTCAGCAAAAGCCAGCACAAAGGGCCAACAGGCAGGACACAGTTTCAGAAGAAAGGCCGTCTTCTCAGAGATCGTGGCGTATGGTACACGGATGGGGCAGGATGTCGGCATCTCTGCACAGCGGGAGGCGCTCCCAACACAGCCAAGCTGCTGAGAGGCGAGTGGGGCAGGTGCAGGGAGGACTGCAGGACTCGGTCCCTCCACGAGTCCACCCAAGTGAAGACAGGGTACAGATCTCCAGGGACCTCACACATGGCCTCTGAGACATGCAAGCTCCATGACAGAGTACCCAGGGACCAGCAGGGAGAGGGAAGAGCAGGAAAGAGGCAAAGCCATCTCCCTGGCTTCTGACCACCGGACCAGGTAGCAAGCTGCTACGTTCACAAGAGGAAGCAGAGATGTTTGCAGATTTGTGGCCCATGTGGAACTCAAAGAGCAGACAACCCACCCAGATGGAGCTTCACTATGAGGCGGTCGGAAAGGTGTCCAAGAGACAGAGGGGGGTGGATGAAGAAGAATTCAGGACAGCCGAACCTCCCAAGAAGAATCTCCTCCCCGATTCTGAGTGACTCAGACTCGTGACAAAATCAGCCATCCTGCAGCAGCACTGTGCACACGTTCCCCCTATTCCACCAAACCACACACTCCCATGCCCTTCTATTGCTCTCCGTATAACCACATACGTCTTTGGGTGAGGTACCTGCAGCACATAGTGTTCAGCACCTAGAACAGTACCTGCCATGCACTCAATAAACAGGTGAACACTTTAGTGTACGCCTTGTACTCACCCAGGTAACTATTACACACATTGCTTTTCAATATTACGTGGTTCTGTGTAGGGTAGAAAGACACAAACTGTCCTGTGCTTTATGTGATGGGTGATATGAGGCGGTTGTACCTGTTGCCTAAAGCACGAATCTTATAGCTCAACCCACACAATAGGAGCCACACTACCCAATGGCGTCTACCCTGCTTCCAGTCGTGTCACCCCCCAACACACTATCCACACAGTAACAGCACCAGCTTTTAAAAATTTTAACATCATGTCAGTCCTTTCCCCTGAGGACACAATGACCCAAGGCCCTTCTCTGAATACCAAATTCCTTACGGGGAAGTTTCTGCCCAACACCAGCGGCCTGGTGCCTCACTTGACTCCACTTCCCCTTCCATAGCTTAAAACAAAGCCACGTTTCTCCTTGATTCTGGCTTTTGGCCCCAGAGACTGCTTGGAGAATGTTCTGTTAGACTCAGATGCTGATGGACCTCTCCAGAAAAAGCCTTTCCTGAACGGCAGTGCGCAAGTAAGCAATTCCTCCTAACTGCGTCATTCTTTCAGATAAACTCAGATGTGCCTCCACCTTCGACTCCGAGGAACACAGATGCCAGATCCCAACTACCACAATGGTGCAGGGTCATAAAGGGGCTCAACAAGGGTGCCTAGTTGTGTCTGTGCAGATGATGCAGGTGCACCAACCCAGAAACCCTTGTTGTCGGGGTTGCACTGTACAGTTGAGGGGCAATTCATCCCGATTCTGCTTCAGTTTCTGGGTCTCCCGTCCTCTGCCCTTTTGTCCGTACTTCCTCTCTCTCAAAAGTAAATAAATATTACCAAAAAAATTTTTAAAAAGCCAAAACTGATCAAACACTCACAGAATAAGTGTCACCCCATCCACCTCCTCGTCCTGCTTTGCCACATCCAGCCCGTCCCTGCAATGCTTGCCCTGGGCAAGCACATGAAAGGGGAGGAAGGCAGCGGCGGTGGGGTGGGGGGGCCTGAGACACAACATCACCACTCAATGGACGCTGGCTGAGGATGAGCAAACTGACCATTTTAGAACGACGGGTACTAGGCAAGGATTACAGGGTTTCGTTTTCTCCTGCAACAAATGCTGTTGAGCAAAATGTTTACTATGACTTCTCTTTCTTCCCCACCTGTTCTTATACTTGTGAATATTCTGTTAGTCAACCTATCATGAACTGGGAAAGATGATTTCAATCTGAAGCATGTTGGCAGGCATCAAGGAGACACTGAGGTAGTCACAACTGGAAGGAATGAGACCCCAACAAAAGGGAAGCCCGCTGAGCCAACACTAATGTTCAGAGTCCTCTCTCTCTCTCAAGACATGTGAGGATTCTGAATTTCTTCAGGGATTTGAGGCAATATACCAATGAGCAGGAAAGGAAACAAAACAGACAAGCAGAAAATCACTGATAACCAACACTGTACAGCACAGGGAGGTACAGAAAATTACCCCGGCACTCGGCAAACACTGCCTGAGAAGCTGAGCCTTCAATAATCTCATTGTGCTGCGGAGAAAATACCTGGGCTTTTGGACCAAGTCCCAAAGAGGGGTCCTGGAAGACACTCCAGGCCTCGAGATGGACATCCTGGAGGACTACACGGGGGTGGTGAACATTTTGAGCCCCGTTCACACTGAACCTTACAAAGACAGAGGACCGGTGACAAGTCATTCAGGCCTGACTGAGCTCAATAACCATCACACTCAGTGTGTGTGGGATGAAAGGCTGAAGAAAAGCAAGCACACGAAGAGCCTCTATGCTTCTCCATAATGTCCAACACAAAATTTAAAAAAGAAATTAAGAAAAGAAAAAGAATAAATGAAAAGAAATGAAAAAAAGAAACAAAAGAAAGAAAAGAAAAAAGAAAAGGGATGCCTGGGTGGCTCAGTCGGTTAATCATCCCACTTTGGTTCGGGTCATGATTTCACGGTTTTATGATTTGATTCCCGTGTCGAACTCTGTGCTGACATTGAAAAGCATGGAGCCTGCTTTGGATTCTGTGTCTCCCTGTTTGTCTCCATCTCCCATGCTCAAGATTTGTCTCTACCTCTCTCTCAAAATAAATAATATTAAAAAAATCTATTTTAATAAAAAAGAAAAAAAAAACAGGGAAAGGCACGAGCATAGCTCAGGTTACTCGTTTAGGTGACCAAAATTTGGTTTCGACCCAGGTTTGTGAGTGTGAGCCCTGTGTTGGTCTCTCTACTGATAGAATGGAGCCTCTCAAGAGTCTCTACGCTCCCCTCCCATCCTCTACCCCGACGCGTACTCTCACTCTCTTTCTGAAAAATAAATAAACATTTTAAAAAACAAGGTTTTACATCATATAGACGAAAAGAAGAAAGAACAGAAAGAGACCAAAGGGAGACACACCGACTGGAAATACGGGATGCAAAGGTCAACTGTCCAACAAGCCTACTTGACAAATGGGAAATTTTCAGAGAATCAAAACAGATTCTAAACCTAAAAATTATCAGAGCTAAAACTAAGAACTCTAGGCGCCTGAATGGCTCATTTGGTTAAGCATCTGACTTCAGGTCAGGTCGTGATCTCGTGATTCGGGAGTTTGAGCCCCGCGTTGGACTCTGTGCTGAGTGCTCAGAGCCTAGAACTTGCTTCGGTATCTGTGTCTAGCTCTCTGTTCTTCCCTTGCTCAAATTCTGTCTTTCCAACATAAATAAGAGTAAAAAAAAAATTTTAGTAAGATTAAGAACTATGGGGGTTAATATCAGACTAAACACAAGTGAAGAGAGCCACAGTGAACTGGAAGATAAGTATGTAAAAATTTATCTAGACCATACACAGAGAAAAAATCAATAGAGAAACCCAAAAGACACAAAAAATATGGTTGAAGGGTCCAATGAGAACCTTCAAAGTAGAGAAAACACAGAATGGGGGTTACCAGATCCCTACAAAGAATCAAAACTTTCCAAAACTCATAAAAGAACCATGACAATGACTCCACAAAGAATGCCTGAGGCAAAAAAAAAAGATCCCACCACTAGGAGAGGGGAACAGAATGTACATACCAGTCTGTGGGCTGGTCAGCGGTGGACTGGGGCAGACATCAGCAGACCCCGCCCACCAACGCAAGTTATTCATGACAGCACAGAAGTGCCCCGTAGTTCCGCACAACTCCAAGGACTATCCAACATGACCAAACGGAAGAGTTCCTCTCAAAGAATCTCAAGGAAATGACAGTTCATGAACTGATCGTAAAGGATTTAAACAATATAACAGAAACTGAAATCAGAGTAATAGTCATAAAACTAATCGCTGGGCTTATAAACAGTATACAAGACACCAGAAGTCTACTGTTACAGAGATCAAGGGACTAAGGAACATACTGGAGGACCTAAAAAATGTTATAAACGAGCTGAAAAATAAAATGGAGAAAACCACAACTCGGATTGAAGATGCAGAGGAGAGAATAGGAGAACTGGAAGAAAAATTTATGGAAAAAGAGGAAGCAGAGAAAAAAGAGATAAAAAGAATCCAGGGGTATGGGGCGAAAATTAGAGAACTGATGCACTGAAGAGAAATAATCTACACATAAGTGGTATTCCAGAGAAGAGAGAAGGAAAGGTGATGAAGGTGTACTTAAAATAATAGTTGAGAACTTCCCAGATCTGGGGAAGGAAAAAGGCATTGAAATCCAAGAGGCACAGAGAACTCCCTTCAGACGTAACTTGAATCCATCTGCACGACATATAATGAAACTGACAAAATAACAAGGATAAAGAGAATATTCTGAAGGCCGTTGGGGATAAACGTGCCCTAACATATAAAGGGACACCGATAAGACTCGTGATGGATCCCTCTACTGAAACATGGCAGGCCAGAAAAGATTGGCAGGAGATCTTCAACGTGATGAACAGAAAAAAATATCCAGCCAAGAATCCTTTATCCAGGAAATCTCTGATTTAGAATGGGAGAGAGAAAGTTCTTTCCAAACAAAACGGAAGGAATTCATCACCACTAAACCAGTCCTACAAAAGATACTAAGGGGGATCCTGTGAGACAAAGTACCAGAGACATTGCTACAAGCACGAAACTTACAGACATCACAATGACTCTACACTCATATCTTTCTACAACACTGAATGTAAATGGACTAAAAGCGCCAACCAAAAGACATAAGGTATCAGAATGGATAGAAAAACGAGACCCAATTATTTGCTGTTTACAAGAGACTCATTTTAGACATGAGGACACCTTCAGATTGAAAGTGAAGGGATGAAAAACTATCATGCTACTGGAAGTCAAAAGAAAGCTGGAGTAACCATACTTAGGCAAACTGGACTCTAAATTAAAGGCTGTAACTAAAGAAGGAAATTTTATAATAATTACAGGGTCTATCCATCAGGAAGAGCTAACAATTATAAATGTCTATGCGCCGAATACGGGAGCCCCCAAATATATAAAACAATTACAAACATAAGCAACCTTACTGATAGAAAGTAGTAATTGCAAAAGACTTTAATACCCCACTTGCAGAAGTGGATACATCATCTAGACACACGGTCAATAAAGAAAAAAGGGCCATGAATGATACATTGGATCAGATGGATTTGACAGATATATTTAGAACTCTGCATCCCAAAGCAACAGAATATACTTTCTTCTCAAGTGCACATGGAATATTCTCCAAGATAGATCACATTCTTGGTCACAAAAGAGTCCTTCTTAAGTATAAAAGAACTGCGATCACACCATGCATATTTTCAGACCACAATGCTATGAAGCTTGAAATCAACAAAAGGAAATCTGGAAAACCTCCAAAAACATGGAGGTTAAAGAACACCCTACTAAAGAAAGAATGGGTCAACCACGTAGGGAAGTATTTAAAAATATATAAAAACAAATGAAAACGAAAACACAACAATCCAAACACTTTGGGATGCAGAGAAGACACTCCTGAGAGGAAATACATTGCAAACCAGGACTATCTCAAGAATAAAGAAAAATCCCAAATAGAAAATCTAACAGAACACCTAAATAAAATACAGGCAGAACAGCAAAGACAGCGTAAACCCAGCAGAAAAAGAGAAATAAAGGTCCGAGCATAAATAAACAATATAGACAATTAACAATATAGAATTTAAAAAATGTAGAGCATATCACAACACGAGTTGTTTTTTTGAAAAAAAACAAACATTGACAAACCTCTAGCCAGGCTTCCCAAAAAGAAAAGGGAGACGACCCAAGTAGATAAAATTATGAATGAAAATGGAATTATTACAACCAATACTTCAGAAATACAAGCAATTATCAGGGAATCATATGAAAAATTATATGCCAACAAACTGGACAACCCAGAAGAAATGGACAAATTCCTAGACACCCACACACTTTCAAAACTCAGAAAGAAATAGAAAACTTGAACAGACCCGTAACCAGCGAAGAAATTAAATCAGTCATCAAAAATCTCCCAATAAGAGTCCAAGACCAGATGGCTTCCCAGGGGAATTCTACCAAGGGTTGAAAGCAGAGATAATACTTATCCTTCTCAAGCTATTCCACAAAATAGAAAGGGAAAGAAAACTTCCAGACTCATTCTATGAAGCCAGTATTACTTTGACAGAGAACCAGTAAAAAAAGAGAACAGGCCAATAACCCTTATGACTATGGATGCAAAAATTCTCAATAGGATACTAGCAAATCGAATTCAAGAGCATATAAAAAGAATGATTCACCATGATCAAGTGGGATTCATTCCTGGGATGCAGGTCGGGTTCAACATTCACAAATAAAAGTGATACATCACGTTAATGAAAGAAAAGATAAGAACCATATGATCCTATCAATCGATGCAGAAAAAGCATTTGACAAAATTCAGCATCGTTTCTTAATAAAAACCCTCGAGAAATGCGGGATAGAAAGAACATACTTAAAAATCATAAACGCCGTTTATGATAAGCCCACAGTTAACATCATCCTCAATGGGGGGAAAACTGAGAGCTTTTTCCCTGAGATCCGGAACACGACAGGGATGTCCACTCTCACCGCTGTCGTTTAACATAGTGTTGGAAGTCCAAGCAACATCAATCAGACAACAAAAGGAAATCAAAGGCATCAAAATTGACAAAGATGAAGTTAAGCTTTCAATTTTTCCAGATGACATGATATTATACATGGAAATTCCAATAGACTCCACCAAAAGTCTACCAGAATGGTAAATGAATTCAGCAAAGTTGCAGGATACAAAATCTATGTACAGAAAGCAGTTGTATTCCTAAGCAATAATAATGAAGCAACAAAAGACAAAAAAACTGATCCCATTCACAATTGAACGAAGAAGCATAAAATACCTAGGAATCAATCTAACCAAAGATGTAAAAGATCTGTATGCTGAAAACTATAGAAAGCTTATGAAGGAAAGGGAAGAAGATACAAAGAAATGGAAAAACGTTCCGTGCTCATGGGTCGGAAGAATATTTTCAAAATGTCAATACTACCCAAAGCTATCTACACATTCAAAGCAATCCCAATCAAAATTGCACCAGAATTCTTCTCGAAGTTAGAACAAGCAATTCTAAAATTCATATGGAACCAATAAAGCCCCGAATAGCCAAAGTAATTTCGAAGAAGTCCAAAGCAGGAGGCATCACAATCGCAGTCTTTAGCCTCTACTACAAAACTATAATCATCAAGACAGCCTAGTGTTGCCAAAAAAGAGACCCATACACCAAAGGAATAGAATTGAAACCCACAAAAATATGGCCAATCCATCTTTAACAAAGGAGGAAGGAATATCCAAGGAAAAAAGACAGTCTGGTTAACAAATGTGGCAGGGCAAACAGGGCAGTAAGATGCAGAAGGTAAGAACTAGACCACTTTCTCAAAACATTCACAAAAAGAAATTCAAAATGGAAAAAAGACCTGAATGTTGGACAGGAAATCATGGCAACCCTAGCGAAGAAAACAGGAAAAGACCATTCTGACTTCAGCTGCAACCATTTCTTACTTGACACATCCCCAAAGGCAAAGGATTTAAAAGCACAAATGAACTATTGGGACCTCATGAAGATAAAAACTTCACAGCAAATAAAAGGCAACCAACGGAATCGGAAAAGATATTTGCAAATGACATATCGGACAAAGGGCTGCTATCCAAAATCTATAAAGAGCTCACCAAATTTCGCTTCGAGAAGCAAATAATCCAGTGTAGAATTTGGCACAAAACATGAATAGACATTTCTCTAACGAAGAAATCCTGATGGCCAGCAGGCACATGAAAAGATGCTTAATGTTGCTCCTCATCAGGGAAATACAAATAAAAACGACACTCGGATATCACCTCCGTCTGTTGGAGTGGCAAAATAAACAATTCAGGAGACTATAGATGCTGGCGAGGATTTGGTGAAACAGGAGCCCTCGTGCACCGTTGGTGGGAATGCAAACTGCTGCAACAACTCTGGAAAACATTGTCAAGTTTCCTCCAAAATTAAAAATAAATCTGAACTATGACACAGCAGTAGCACTGCTAGGAATTTACCCAAGGAATACAGGAGTACTGATGCATAGGGACCCCTGTACCCCAATATTAATAACACCACTCTCAATAGCCAAATTGTGGAAAGAGCCTGAATGTCCAACTGATCAATTGATAAAGAAACTGTGGTTTACATACACAATGGAGTACTACTTTGCAATGAGAATAAAATATGGACCATGGTAGCAATGTGGATGGAACTGGAGAGTGTTAGGGTAAGTGAAAGACAGATACGATATGTGTTCACTCTTATGTGAATCCGGAGAAACTTAAAAGGGACCCATGAAGAAAGCGTAGGATAAAAAAAGAGGTTAGAGTGGGACAGAGCCAAAGCATGAGACTCTTACAAACTGAAAAATAACAGGGTGGATGGGGGGTGGGAGGGAGGGGAGGGTAGGCAATGGGTATTCAGGAGGGCATGTGTTGGGTTGAGCATGGGTGTTGTATGGAACGAAATCTGACAATAAATTTCATATTAAAAGAAAATCAGGATAATATATCATTTCTGGAAAATAGTCCATGTTTTCATTTATTTATTTTTCGTAAGCTCTATACCCAACGTGGGGCTCAAACTTGTGACCCTGAGATCGAGTCCCAAGCTCCACCGATTGAGCCCGACAAGCACCCCTGTCCTTCTCTTATCCAATTCTAATATCTTGAGATTTAAGTCGTTGACTTCACTCTGAAAAGCAGTGAGTCTTACTTGCAGCCAACTGCAAGCAGCACACATCGGAAAAAAAAACGAGAGGTGAAAAAAATGGGGATGATGCCTGCCTTTTGAAAAGCATTCCAATCTCAAAGTAATACCGAAAAGAGATCTCACCTTGTTAACGGATTTTGTTTCGGCGATGTTACCGGTTATAATCGAGATACAAAAAGTAACCGCCATGAAAATGACATTCCCATCATGGGACCCAGGAGGAAAGGCGGGCCCCACATTGCAGAGGGCGGCCACCCTCTGGACCCGCTTGGCTTCCACCTCGCGCAGCGTCGTAGCCTTCCTCAGGGTCTGTTGCAGCTTCTGCTCCACCAACTCCAGGGTCTCTTGCAACTGGCGGTTTTGATCTGCAGTCTAGGAAATGAAAACAAAGCATCAAAATGTAGCAAGTTCTCTCTCCTTTTCCATTTTGAATAAAGTGAAACAAATTCTCAATGCAAAGATCTATTGTAAGTTCTGACCGAAGCCAATGTTTTTGGTAAGTGTTTCAGAATAAACATTTCCTTTCTACAAGGAGTCACCCATGGCCTTGGGCCTCATTTCACTGTGCAAAACTTGTCTTGCCAAAGTATTTGCTCTGCTTCAGTATCTTCAGAGAAGTCTTTTAAAAGACAAAATTCCCACAAATTAAAGAAAACCCATCTTCTGGAGGAGCTTTCTCGTTCTTCCTGACAAGTTAACGAGAGAAAGGTCCGGTCTTACATAATTATAGACTCTTGTCTTAGGGCTCACTACATAGGGCATTCTGAGGTGGGCACAACGGCCAGCACAGAGGTTCGGAGAGCATGCCTGATGCCAGAGGAGTTATTTTTGCAAGTGTATGGTTATTCTACAAAAACCACTCTCACTCTTGAAAAATAATTCAACCTGGAAAATTTAGACAAGAGATTTTTTTGTTAAAGGACTTTTAGGGACTCCGAGGTGGCTCAGTCAGTTAAGGTTTCACCTTCGGCCTAGGTTATAATCTCATAGCTCATGGGTTCAAGCCCCGCCTCGGGCTCTGTGTTGACAGCTCAGAACCTCGAGTACGTTTTGGATTCTGTGTGTCCCTCCCTCCTTCTCTGGCCTCCCCTGATCATGCTCTCGCTCGGTCGCTCCCTCTCTCAAAAATAAATAAACATTAAAAATATCTAAAGTCCTTTTAAAAATTATGTATAAGGTGAGGTTCTTGCAAGGTTAACATTTAATCCCACAAAATTCTTCCTTCTGTTTGAGTTTAGCTTTGCGTGTGTATACTCACCGGATATCATGCCTTAAAACCCTCAAATAAATAAAATACTTGCTGTATACATCGTATTTCACGATCTGCCTTTTACAGTCATGATTTGGAACACCTTACGTGCTCTCAAACAGCATTCCTGAATGTCATTTTAATGGCTTCCTAATATTTCACTTTTATTGTCATTTTGTGTCTACTGACACATTTTATAAACACACCAGGCAAACTTTGTTTCCAAGAAGCTGGATGAGGTTTTCCTTTTTACTGCCGGATGACTTGAGACAACCAAGGAAGAGACGTGCGGCTTCCCAAAAGACAGGGTCTTGCATCCTCAAGCCAGACTATGCTTCTGCACCTGATATTCTCCCCGATCTCAAGTACTAACCAAAACGGTCGGCTGCCTACAAATTCCTGGCCCCTCACCGCTCTTTTGGAAAGAGTGCTAACAAGCAAAAGTGTAACGTGCAGTTAACACATAAGAAGGAATCAATGAGGGTAGCAACATAACATGCTTACATAACATCTGAAAGATTCCCATGACGTTGAAGTAACCCCGTTTTTCAACACAAGATTTTAACACCCTGAAAATTTTACACTGAGACTAGGTCCTTAACTTCATTTGTAATTAACAAAAGAGGAATGAAGTTCAATGCAACCAACGATGATGCAGAGAGCGTTTCTTTGCGATCTCGTTTTCAAGTTTATCCTTGAGGTCGTGCAGGCAAGTGGCTTCATGCTGTGCCCTGAGACAGTGCTTCTCAAAGGTAGTGATCCTCTGTTGCATGTCTTCCTTCTGGGCCATGGCCTACAGCAGGTATTTCAGAGGAAAGACAGGGAAAGAATTAGTGTACGACACATTAACATACTCCAGACAGAAAAACAGGGTGAAATCCTAATTTACAAAAGGAAAGGAGCATCCTCGGGGCACCTGGGTGGCTCAGCCGGTGACGCTTTGTGAGTTGGGGCCCCGTGTAAGGCTCAGCGCAGACAATGCGGAAGCTTCTTGGGATTTTGACCACTCAGTTAACCAGGCTTATTCTTTCCGATGTGTTCAAAGACAAACGAATAATATAATCTCCCGGACATAAAATCTCCTCCCTCGTTGCCTCCGGACACAAGTGAGGTTTCCACAGTACAGGGCCTTCCATCTGGAGGCACACACCAGAAGACAACCATCATTTTTCCGGGAAAAGGGTGGATGAAATCTCACCCAATTACCACAAAGTTGAAGCAGTGGTGTTAACAAATGGAAACCAAACTCAACCTTTCATATAATTGGTAGTCATCTGTAGCTTAGCCTGTAACAAAACTGTATCACATGGTATCTGACACTGCAAATGGAACAAGAACATTCTGCCCTGCTTTTCTTGTCCACCACCCGAAAGATTCCTCTTCCAGCCTTCTGTTTACTAGGCAATTTATGTCAGCAGTCTCAAGAGTGAAAGTGATGAGTCTTAAGAAATGATTGAATTCTCCGCATATTGAACTCAGCTGCGGGGTTTCCACCCATCTTGGCCAAACAACTCCACTGAAAGGGTTATATAATTTCTGCAAATACTTTTGTTTTAAATTCTTACATGACCTCACCTACACTAAGGTACTAAACAGACTGCATGTGTACATACACGAGGGTCTGAGACGGTCTTCCTGAGTTGGCATTGCTGGGCTGGGGGTGAGGTGTGCGGGGACTGTCCACAAAGGGCAGCTCACAGTGACAGGAGGAGGCACAGGGAAACCATCCTACCCTTACTAGTTTCTGTGACAATGATCAGATTCCCATCGACGACCACACGTGCAGAAGCGGCCGCACTCCTCCATGACCTTACACCAGGACCAGCGGGCTGCCCCTCGCTCACTCTGACCGCCACGACCAGGAGCACGGAACCCCTGGGAGGAGGGCAGGGCGGCAGAGGCAGCCGTGACGGCCCCTCGGCAGAGCCGCCCTCTCACGGTCGTGCCCCCGTAAGCGAGTTGAGACCAACACGCTGGTTCCTACGTGCCGAGTGTGTTCCCAACACGGACCGAGAGCACGGCATGGGCCAAGCTCAGATGGCCCACACTCCACACCCGATGGCACTCCGCCACCTGCCCCCCAGGCCTCAGCAGGGGAGAGCCCAGGGAGGACAGATTCAACCACGCAGATGGAGAGACGGCCCGCCCAAGCCCCGGAGTAACGTTCCGTTCTGCTGCTACTTCTATCAAACTCCACAAGTTCAAACCCGTGGGAAATGAAGGACACACTGGGCAAAGACCGAACAAAACACCCCACGTTTAACTCGATGACGGCGTGGCCATTTCAAATGCCACCGACTTCACGGACATCTCGCTGCAACTTGGTGTTCTTTTCTTCAGAAATGAAGAGGTCCTTCCCTGAGGTGTCTAGGTTCTCTTCCAGCTTGACCACGAGACTGGAGAGGAGAGCCAGGCGCTCTTTCCTCTAGCTCTTCACCTTTGAAAGCCAGAAAGGGAAACAAGGGACGGGCCCCACCGCTAGTCTTGTTTAAAAAACAAGGGAAAAAAAGAAACCCCTCCAATCAAATCCTGTGATGACATCTGGAGCTGAACTCTGAATGTGGCCTTTATATCTTCAACGAAACTATACCCCTTTGTGCCACAAGTAACTGCTCCTCACTTGGAAACAAAGGGATTGAGTTTGTTCTCAGAAGACTTTCGTTAGTCTTTACTGTAGAGTTACCCTAAGGTCCCCTTCGCCTCATATAACATGAGGGAATACTGGTAAGCTCTTTCTCGCTTGCTTTTTTTCACACAGTTGCTTGTTAACAGCTTTCAATTTTACATTGGAGAGAAAACTTCCCCGGAAAAAAGTACACTATGAAATTTGTACCAGCCAATCGATATGCACAACATTTCCACCAACCGCTGTTTTTTAACCATAGAGGTCTGACAAGAATTCAAAGAAGCTTAAAAGGAAACTCCAGTTACACAAACACGCAATGTGTGCCTGATCACACACATCATGTGCACAAGTCAAGAACCGCTGTGGCTAGTCACACCGTTTCTTCCTCCGTTTTGTGGCTCCTGAACATAGAATTCAGGGCCATGAGCATCTCCGGCTAACTGGACAGGCCAGCCTGAGACGTCGCCTGTTGCCTCACCACCGTCATCCGGAGAGATCTCTCGTGCCTGGAGACAAGGAACTCCAAATGTTCTAGCAGCAGCTAGCGGGAGAGGCAAAAAGAATCCGTGTTTCAAGAACACTTTCAATTCCGGGCCTTAAGTTCACCAAATGCAAAACCAAGTCTGAATCCTTTAAATTCAATTCCGAGGTAGGGAGCTGCCCAAGCAATTGTGTTAAAATAGCCTTACTTTTCCTCACAGATCAAACAAGGTCTGAGAAAAATGGGTCCCATCCAACTCCACTGGGACATGTGGACCAAGGGAGAGAATGGTGTCCTGTGTGTAAATACACTGGCACGGCGCCTACTGACCCTGGTCTTATTTCTCTCTGCCTTCATTTCTGTGGTTTCCTCTCTCTGTAAGAGCTCCTCCTTGCAGATGGTGAGCTATCAGTGAGTCCTGCAAACTCCTGGGGTTGGAAACGGGATAAAAGTGGAGAAACAGAGGGGGTCGTTAGCCAGAGCGCACCTGGCTTCCGTGGTTCTCCAGAGTCCACTCACCCTACTCCAATCACCCACAACCTTCAAGTAGCACACACACATAAGTCCCTTCCTCACCAATCACAGGAGTTCCAGGGATTTTTGTAGGAACTGAGACTCAATGGGACAGAGATATTTTCAGGTGCCTTGCAGGTCTATGACAGAGGAAATCTGCTGTTGCCCACTCCCAGCCTCTGGCCCCGTCTGGCAAGCATGTTTGTGGAGCGGCAATGGGGAAAGGCACCGGGACTCAAAAGCTGCTGACAGCCTGAATAACTGGCTCAAAGTCAACCATACAGAATGGACTCTTCAAAAATGATAGTACGACTCGACGAAAGGAAGAGTTTAAGACTTATTTCCTTAGTCAAGCAGGAAACTTTCTGGCAGAAGGATTTCTGAGAGATGCCAGGGCCTACAACACCGCGTGGGGTTTTTCTTCCGTCAATACTGTGCGCCCACCCAGGACATGGCATACATGTGGGCTCCAAGGAGGTGTACGCACACTCTCCAGTCAATCGAGCGCAGAGACTGATGCAAGGCTCAATCCGTGAGCCATGACATCATGAACTGAGCTGAAACCAAGAGTCAGACGCTTAACTTCCTGAGCCACCCAGGCGCCCCAGAGGTTTTTTCCGCTATAGGACAAATGGAATAAAGTTTCTCTTAACTGAAATTCCAAATAAAGAGTGGTTGACTTCGGCAATTCTAGAAAATCTGTGTATAAACAGGTGACCTTCTTCAAGGTCCTTCATAAATTAACCCTTTACAAATCAATGGGAATTCTGCCACAGAACTGAACACGTTCCTTGAAATCTGACTTGACAAGGTGAACCCACAGAAGCCTTTCTGACCCTTGATGTAGAACTGTGCAAACCCATTTCCATGTGGAGATATTGTTCCAATAAATTCATTGGAAACTTTTCTGGAGATGTGTGACATTTGGAAAGGCTGGCAGATGAGCTGAGCAGCTTCGAAATATCAAAAAATAGTAACTAAAAGGGAGGTCTCAATCCATGAAATATACGCAGATACTAAGCTATTATAGCATTTCATACCCGAAAACATATAAAAAACTAACAAGATAAAACTTACCAAAACTTGTGCATTGAAACAGACAATACCCACAAGATGCCATTTGCAGTCAAGAGAAAGGCAAACAAAAGTGGAAATTCAGGATTAAGTCCTAATCGCATAAAATGAGCTGTAGCAGACGCTGTCCTCTGGGGAAAGTGTGCACCACCTCCTGTTGCTATTGAGGTCACGTCAAGTGTTGCACGAATCTGCTAATCAGCTCTTGGTAAGCCCTTCACTTCTCCAGTAAATCAAGCACCACAGGAAACGTGATATCTCATGGTTCCTGGGTAATTGTCACCGTGTTAAGCGTAATACCATGAACCATGGATTACACCCTGGGACCCGTCTGATGTGTCCGTAAGGATGCTGGACGTGCTCCCGAGATGCAGAGAAGAGTCATGTTATGACAAGAAAAGGCTGAATGGCCTGACATGTACTGAGGCCCACAGCTGCAGCTGCCAGCCGGCCAGCGTGAAAGAAAGGGAAATTCTCGAAGCTCTCGCTGCGGCTATCCCAGCACCTGAAAAACCTGGGGCTTTTTGTGAGACATCTTTTTGTCTCATGTTGAAGATGTGGCATCTCTATGGGGGTACTAATGTTATGAGACGGGCACACGTGCAATCTCGACTCAAACGGAAAGACAAGTCCTGACATCACAAGTTAAGGCAGAAGGAAGGGAATGACCAAAAACTGGAATATTTCAATGCAGGCACAGGATAGCTTGGTGATTTTAGAAAGGGGTTTGGCTTTTAGAATGGTCAAGACGGATAGGAAGAGCAGCTTCTACCACGAAGAGGAAGTACACGGTTTCCCAGACGCCCAAGAGGTGATTGCAGAGAAGGAACTACAATCCACCACATGTCAACCACTCCAACACAAACAGTGAAAAACCCACGAAAATCAGTTGAGGAGACCATGGCTGCCTGCACAGGTTTTTCATGCAGAAGGAGGGGCCCTGTCGGGGGGAAAATGCCACAAAGGACATTTATTCACGAAAAAGACAAGTGAGCACAATGATGTTGGGTAGGAAGGGGTGAAGCAGCTACCGTCTGAGCGGACACAGGCTGGGTATGATCAGGGCGACTGGCCCTGTGTAGGAAGCTCACCCCAGGGTCCTGAAGGCAACAAGTGCCAGTGGCCAGTGGTCTGGCTGCACAACTAGAGCCCTTTCCCTGGACCAGTTCCATCCCGGCTCTGTCCCTCAACTCAGGAAGTACGCTGAAAGCAAGGGACTGTCCTTTAAATTTCCACTGACACTGGACAATGTCCTGGCCACCCAGAACCCCACGGGTCACCATCAAACGTGTCTTGGCAGCTCACTCGCTCTGGAGGGCAGCAAGTCTAAGTACACCAGCGGAGAAGGGGCCACGAGGACATGTGAAGCTCATGACAAATGCCATTTACAAGAAGGACGGTCATTGCTACCAAAGAGAACAACCTCAGATGAAATATATGAAAGGAAGATTCCGAGGGATGTTTTTATAAACTCCGTCAAGGCCAACACAATAAAGAAATCCCTGCTACAGAAAACTGTCCAAATGACGTGGTCACAGGACCTATGTCACAGCCTATCTGGAAACTCAAGAATGAGACTCTGATTATGGTAAAAAAAAAAAAAAAAAAATACGAAAAAGGTTTGGGGGATGCAGAGATTCAAAATGTGTATCCTAAAGAAGGTCGAGTGCAGAGAAAAACCCAGAGGATGTCGCAGAAGACAGCACAGAGAGGAGATCTGGTGAAAACCCCAGAGGTCGAGGAAAGCTGAATGGAAGTGCCATCGCTGGAAAGCCTGCTGCCACCAGATGTGATCCGGCAGAGTCTCAGCTACTCTCCCACATGGACCATTCCATGACAAGGGCGCTGGGACTAAAGCCAGCCAGCCGTCTATGGAGACTTGAGCCAGGAAGGCCCTCCTGAAAAGTTGCAAAGACATTGCCCGCATCCACCACATACAGCCAGGCCCCGAGACCCAAAATTGCCCCATCCAGCGGGTCCTCCCCACCCCATGCAGGTCTGCACATCAGGACATTTGTGAGACCCACCCTCACTTTCCAGACAGCAAATCCTTACCAAGGAGCTCAGTGAATCTCTTCACCTGCCATGCACACGTCTGTGCGTGAAAATCGAGGGAGCATGCAGCCAGTCCACCCGAGACGCACGTGTGTCACTACCACCTAAGGGTTTTTCAGCAGGAACATCGTGTGTGAGACTTTTGTGCACTTGGACAACCTACCCACACACGGACATAAGGGACAAAAGATCTGATATAAAACGAATAATGTGTTTTCCATAAGTAGTCTTTCAAAAAATGACATTACCTTGTAGCATGCCTGTCTCTGTACCTGCCTGGAGAAAATGCCTCTCAGCCTACTCTCACAGGCCTTTTTTGTAATGCAACAATGTGTTCAGACTCTATTAGGAATATGGCTGTAAAATGCAGGCTAGAAAAGCTTTATAACAATTCATTCACCTCTGTATCTCCTAGGCCATGAGGTAGCAAGCGTACTGATTACATTAAGCAATCATGAAGTAGTCACTCTTCAATGTTAATGCATGATTACGCATGTAACAATGTAATTATACAGGAATCTTTCTAATTCCTCCATTTCTGATGACTAGTTCTGGAGATACACTTAAAAACAGCTTAGTGTGTAACCTAAGCCAACACTGATGCGAGTTCTGGTAGAAAATTTATCCTAGAAACAAAACGGAGAAAAAACTTAGGTATGAATACAGCACAGAGCTGTGAACCTGTTTTCTATGTAACTGTTTCCATAGCTTCCTCGACTCGGAGAATATGGTATATATGACATAAAACATACAAATGTTAATGAAATTTTTGTGTTTCTACTAAGGTTTCTGGACAACAGGAGAGTTTGAACACTTAAGATTTCTGGTGAGGAAGTTATACATGGATTTTCAATTGTGGGCAGGATTTAAAACCGGGAACCAAGTTTTTCTAGGATCAGTTGTAGTCATCCGTGGGGAAAAATGGAGAAAGCACTACCATCGTCAACAGAAAAAAGTAAAATAGAATTTTTTTATTTTAATTTTTTAAATGTTATTCTTTATTTCTTAGAGACAGAGACAAAGAGCAGCAAGGGAGGGGCGGAGTGAGAAGGAGACAAGGAATTCAAAGCAGACTCCAGGCTCTGTGTTGTTAGCACAGAGCCAGACTCGGGGGTTACCTCGCCAACACAAAGTTCATGACCCGACCTGAAGTTGGCTGTTTAACCGACTGAGCCACCCAGGAACAGAATAGGAGTAATTTGGAGGTTCCTTGTACACAAAGCAAACCTGTTTCCCCAAAAGAGTTAGTTACTAAGTTGCTCAGCAAAAGCCAGCACAAAGGGCCAACAGGCAGGACACAGTTTCAGAAGAAAGGCCGTCTTCTCAGAGATCGTGGCGTATGGTACACGGATGGGGCAGGATGTCGGCATCTCTGCACAGCGGGAGGCGCTCCCAACACAGCCAAGCTGCTGAGAGGCGAGTGGGGCAGGTGCAGGGAGGACTGCAGGACTCGGTCCCTCCACGAGTCCACCCAAGTGAAGACAGGGTACAGATCTCCAGGGACCTCACACATGGCCTCTGAGACATGCAAGCTCCATGACAGAGTACCCAGGGACCAGCAGGGAGAGGGAAGAGCAGGAAAGAGGCAAAGCCATCTCCCTGGCTTCTGACCACCGGACCAGGTAGCAAGCTGCTACGTTCACAAGAGGAGGCAGAGATGTTTGCAGATTTGTGGCCCATGTGGAACTCAAAGAGCAGACAACCCACCCAGATGGAGCTTCACTATGAGGCGGTCGGAAAGGTGTCCAAGAGACAGAGGGGGGTGGATGAAGAAGAATTCAGGACAGCCGAACCTCCCAAGAAGAATCTCCTCCCCGATTCTGAGTGACTCAGACTCGTGACAAAATCAGCCATCCTGCAGCAGCACTGTGCACACGTTCCCCCTATTCCACCAAACCACACACTCCCATGCCCTTCTATTGCTCTCCGTATAACCACATACGTCTTTGGGTGAGGTACCTGCAGCACATAGTGTTCAGCACCTAGAACAGTACCTGCCATGCACTCAATAAACAGGTGAACACTTTAGTGTACGCCTTGTACTCACCCAGGTAACTATTACACACATTGCTTTTCAATATTACGTGGTTCTGTGTAGGGTAGAAAGACACAAACTGTCCTGTGCTTTATGTGATGGGTGATATGAGGCGGTTGTACCTGTTGCCTAAAGCACGAATCTTATAGCTCAACCCACACAATAGGAGCCACACTACCCAATGGCGTCTACCCTGCTTCCAGTCGTGTCACCCCCCAACACACTATCCACACAGTAACAGCACCAGCTTTTAAAAATTTTAACATCATGTCAGTCCTTTCCCCTGAGGACACAATGACCCAAGGCCCTTCTCTGAATACCAAATTCCTTACGGGGAAGTTTCTGCCCAACACCAGCGGCCTGGTGCCTCACTTGACTCCACTTCCCCTTCCATAGCTTAAAACAAAGCCACGTTTCTCCTTGATTCTGGCTTTTGGCCCCAGAGACTGCTTGGAGAATGTTCTGTTAGACTCAGATGCTGATGGACCTCTCCAGAAAAAGCCTTTCCTGAACGGCAGTGCGCAAGTAAGCAATTCCTCCTAACTGCGTCATTCTTTCAGATAAACTCAGATGTGCCTCCACCTTCGACTCCGAGGAACACAGATGCCAGATCCCAACTACCACAATGGTGCAGGGTCATAAAGGGGCTCAACAAGGGTGCCTAGTTGTGTCTGTGCAGATGATGCAGGTGCACCAACCCAGAAACCCTTGTTGTCGGGGTTGCACTGTACAGTTGAGGGGCAATTCATCCCGATTCTGCTTCAGTTTCTGGGTCTCCCGTCCTCTGCCCTTTTGTCCGTACTTCCTCTCTCTCAAAAGTAAATAAATATTACCAAAAAAATTTTTAAAAAGCCAAAACTGATCAAACACTCACAGAATAAGTGTCACCCCATCCACCTCCTCGTCCTGCTTTGCCACATCCAGCCCGTCCCTGCAATGCTTGCCCTGGGCAAGCACATGAAAGGGGAGGAAGGCAGCGGCGGTGGGGTGGGGGGGCCTGAGACACAACATCACCACTCAATGGACGCTGGCTGAGGATGAGCAAACTGACCATTTTAGAACGACGGGTACTAGGCAAGGATTACAGGGTTTCGTTTTCTCCTGCAACAAATGCTGTTGAGCAAAATGTTTACTATGACTTCTCTTTCTTCCCCACCTGTTCTTATACTTGTGAATATTCTGTTAGTCAACCTATCATGAACTGGGAAAGATGATTTCAATCTGAAGCATGTTGGCAGGCATCAAGGAGACACTGAGGTAGTCACAACTGGAAGGAATGAGACCCCAACAAAAGGGAAGCCCGCTGAGCCAACACTAATGTTCAGAGTCCTCTCTCTCTCTCAAGACATGTGAGGATTCTGAATTTCTTCAGGGATTTGAGGCAATATACCAATGAGCAGGAAAGGAAACAAAACAGACAAGCAGAAAATCACTGATAACCAACACTGTACAGCACAGGGAGGTACAGAAAATTACCCCGGCACTCGGCAAACACTGCCTGAGAAGCTGAGCCTTCAATAATCTCATTGTGCTGCGGAGAAAATACCTGGGCTTTTGGACCAAGTCCCAAAGAGGGGTCCTGGAAGACACTCCAGGCCTCGAGATGGACATCCTGGAGGACTACACGGGGGTGGTGAACATTTTGAGCCCCGTTCACACTGAACCTTACAAAGACAGAGGACCGGTGACAAGTCATTCAGGCCTGACTGAGCTCAATAACCATCACACTCAGTGTGTGTGGGATGAAAGGCTGAAGAAAAGCAAGCACACGAAGAGCCTCTATGCTTCTCCATAATGTCCAACACAAAATTTAAAAAAGAAATTAAGAAAAGAAAAAGAATAAATGAAAAGAAATGAAAAAAAGAAACAAAAGAAAGAAAAGAAAAAAGAAAAGGGATGCCTGGGTGGCTCAGTCGGTTAATCATCCCACTTTGGTTCGGGTCATGATTTCACGGTTTTATGATTTGATTCCCGTGTCGAACTCTGTGCTGACATTGAAAAGCATGGAGCCTGCTTTGGATTCTGTGTCTCCCTGTTTGTCTCCATCTCCCATGCTCAAGATTTGTCTCTACCTCTCTCTCAAAATAAATAATATTAAAAAAATCTATTTTAATAAAAAAGAAAAAAAAACAGGGAAAGGCACGAGCATAGCTCAGGTTACTCGTTTAGGTGACCAAAATTTGGTTTCGACCCAGGTTTGTGAGTGTGAGCCCTGTGTTGGTCTCTCTACTGATAGAATGGAGCCTCTCAAGAGTCTCTACGCTCCCCTCCCATCCTCTACCCCGACGCGTACTCTCACTCTCTTTCTGAAAAATAAATAAACATTTTAAAAAACAAGGTTTTACATCATATAGACGAAAAGAAGAAAGAACAGAAAGAGACCAAAGGGAGACACACCGACTGGAAATACGGGATGCAAAGGTCAACTGTCCAACAAGCCTACTTGACAAATGGGAAATTTTCAGAGAATCAAAACAGATTCTAAACCTAAAAATTATCAGAGCTAAAACTAAGAACTCTAGGCGCCTGAATGGCTCATTTGGTTAAGCATCTGACTTCAGGTCAGGTCGTGATCTCGTGATTCGGGAGTTTGAGCCCCGCGTTGGACTCTGTGCTGAGTGCTCAGAGCCTAGAACTTGCTTCGGTATCTGTGTCTAGCTCTCTGTTCTTCCCTTGCTCAAATTCTGTCTTTCCAACATAAATAAGAGTAAAAAAAAAATTTTAGTAAGATTAAGAACTATGGGGGTTAATATCAGACTAAACACAAGTGAAGAGAGCCACAGTGAACTGGAAGATAAGTATGTAAAAATTTATCTAGACCATACACAGAGAAAAAATCAATAGAGAAACCCAAAAGACACACAAAATATGGTTGAAGGGTCCAATGAGAACCTTCAAAGTAGAGAAAACACAGAATGGGGGTTACCAGATCCCTACAAAGAATCAAAACTTTCCAAAACTCATAAAAGAACCATGACAATGACTCCACAAAGAATGCCTGAGGCAAAAAAAAAAGATCCCACCACTAGGAGAGGGGAACAGAATGTACATACCAGTCTGTGGGCTGGTCAGCGGTGGACTGGGGCAGACATCAGCAGACCCCGCCCACCAACGCAAGTTATTCATGACAGCACAGAAGTGCCCCGTAGTTCCGCACAACTCCAAGGACTATCCAACATGACCAAACGGAAGAGTTCCTCTCAAAGAATCTCAAGGAAATGACAGTTCATGAACTGATCGTAAAGGATTTAAACAATATAACAGAAACTGAAATCAGAGTAATAGTCATAAAACTAATCGCTGGGCTTATAAACAGTATACAAGACACCAGAGAGTCTACTGTTACAGAGATCAAGGGACTAAGGAACATACTGGAGGACCTAAAAAATGTTATAAACGAGCTGAAAAATAAAATGGAGAAAACCACAACTCGGATTGAAGATGCAGAGGAGAGAATAGGAGAACTGGAAGAAAAATTTATGGAAAAAGAGGAAGCAGAGAAAAAAGAGATAAAAAGAATCCAGGGGTATGGGGCGAAAATTAGAGAACTGATGCACTGAAGAGAAATAATCTACACATAAGTGGTATTCCAGAGAAGAGAGAAGGAAAGGTGATGAAGGTGTACTTAAAATAATAGTTGAGAACTTCCCAGATCTGGGGAAGGAAAAAGGCATTGAAATCCAAGAGGCACAGAGAACTCCCTTCAGACGTAACTTGAATCCATCTGCACGACATATAATGAAACTGACAAAATAACAAGGATAAAGAGAATATTCTGAAGGCCGTTGGGGATAAACGTGCCCTAACATATAAAGGGACACCGATAAGACTCGTGATGGATCCCTCTACTGAAACATGGCAGGCCAGAAAAGATTGGCAGGAGATCTTCAACGTGATGAACAGAAAAAAATATCCAGCCAAGAATCCTTTATCCAGGAAATCTCTGATTTAGAATGGGAGAGAGAAAGTTCTTTCCAAACAAAACGGAAGGAATTCGTCACCACTAAACCAGTCCTACAAAAGATACTAAGGGGGATCCTGTGAGACAAAGTACCAGAGACATTGCTACAAGCACGAAACTTACAGACATCACAATGACTCTACACTCATATCTTTCTACAACACTGAATGTAAATGGACTAAAAGCGCCAACCAAAAGACATAAGGTATCAGAATGGATAGAAAAACGAGACCCAATTATTTGCTGTTTACAAGAGACTCATTTTAGACATGAGGACACCTTCAGATTGAAAGTGAAGGGATGAAAAACTATCATGCTACTGGAAGTCAAAAGAAAGCTGGAGTAACCATACTTAGGCAAACTGGACTCTAAATTAAAGGCTGTAACTAAAGAAGGAAATTTTATAATAATTACAGGGTCTATCCATCAGGAAGAGCTAACAATTATAAATGTCTATGCGCCGAATACGGGAGCCCCCAAATATATAAAACAATTACAAACATAAGCAACCTTACTGATAGAAAGTAGTAATTGCAAAAGACTTTAATACCCCACTTGCAGAAGTGGATACATCATCTAGACACACGGTCAATAAAGAAAAAAGGGCCATGAATGATACATTGGATCAGATGGATTTGACAGATATATTTAGAACTCTGCATCCCAAAGCAACAGAATATACTTTCTTCTCAAGTGCACATGGAATATTCTCCAAGATAGATCACATTCTTGGTCACAAAAGAGTCCTTCTTAAGTATAAAAGAACTGTGATCACACCATGCATATTTTCAGACCACAATGCTATGAAGCTTGAAATCAACAAAAGGAAATCTGGAAAACCTCCAAAAACATGGAGGTTAAAGAACACCCTACTAAAGAAAGAATGGGTCAACCACGTAGGGAAGTATTTAAAAATATATAAAAACAAATGAAAACGAAAACACAACAATCCAAACACTTTGGGATGCAGAGAAGACACTCCTGAGAGGAAATACATTGCAAACCAGGACTATCTCAAGAATAAAGAAAAATCCCAAATAGAAAATCTAACAGAACACCTAAATAAAATACAGGCAGAACAGCAAAGACAGCGTAAACCCAGCAGAAAAAGAGAAATAAAGGTCCGAGCATAAATAAACAATATAGACAATTAACAATATAGAATTTAAAAAATGTAGAGCATATCACAACACGAGTTGTTTTTTTGAAAAAAAACAAACATTGACAAACCTCTAGCCAGGCTTCCCAAAAAGAAAAGGGAGACGACCCAAGTAGATAAAATTATGAATGAAAATGGAATTATTACAACCAATACTTCAGAAATACAAGCAATTATCAGGGAATCATATGAAAAATTATATGCCAACAAACTGGACAACCCAGAAGAAATGGACAAATTCCTAGACACCCACACACTTTCAAAACTCAGAAAGAAATAGAAAACTTGAACAGACCCGTAACCAGCGAAGAAATTAAATCAGTCATCAAAAATCTCCCAATAAGAGTCCAAGACCAGATGGCTTCCCAGGGGAATTCTACCAAGGGTTGAAAGCAGAGATAATACTTATCCTTCTCAAGCTATTCCACAAAATAGAAAGGGAAAGAAAACTTCCAGACTCATTCTATGAAGCCAGTATTACTTTGACAGAGAACCAGTAAAAAAAGAGAACAGGCCAATAACCCTTATGACTATGGATGCAAAAATTCTCAATAGGATACTAGCAAATCGAATTCAAGAGCATATAAAAAGAATGATTCACCATGATCAAGTGGGATTCATTCCTGGGATGCAGGTCGGGTTCAACATTCACAAATAAAAGTGATACATCACGTTAATGAAAGAAAAGATAAGAACCATATGATCCTATCAATCGATGCAGAAAAAGCATTTGACAAAATTCAGCATCGTTTCTTAATAAAAACCCTCGAGAAATGCGGGATAGAAAGAACATACTTAAAAATCATAAACGCCGTTTATGATAAGCCCACAGTTAACATCATCCTCAATGGGGGGAAAACTGAGAGCTTTTTCCCTGAGATCCGGAACACGACAGGGATGTCCACTCTCACCGCTGTCGTTTAACATAGTGTTGGAAGTCCAAGCAACATCAATCAGACAACAAAAGGAAATCAAAGGCATCAAAATTGACAAAGATGAAGTTAAGCTTTCAATTTTTCCAGATGACATGATATTATACATGGAAATTCCAATAGACTCCACCAAAAGTCTACCAGAATGGTAAATGAATTCAGCAAAGTTGCAGGATACAAAATCTATGTACAGAAAGCAGTTGTATTCCTAAGCAATAATAATGAAGCAACAAAAGACAAAAAAACTGATCCCATTCACAATTGAACGAAGAAGCATAAAATACCTAGGAATCAATCTAACCAAAGATGTAAAAGATCTGTATGCTGAAAACTATAGAAAGCTTATGAAGGAAAGGGAAGAAGATACAAAGAAATGGAAAAACGTTCCGTGCTCATGGGTCGGAAGAATATTTTCAAAATGTCAATACTACCCAAAGCTATCTACACATTCAAAGCAATCCCAATCAAAATTGCACCAGAATTCTTCTCGAAGTTAGAACAAGCAATTCTAAAATTCATATGGAACCAATAAAGCCCCGAATAGCCAAAGTAATTTCGAAGAAGTCCAAAGCAGGAGGCATCACAATCGCAGTCTTTAGCCTCTACTACAAAACTATAATCATCAAGACAGCCTAGTGTTGCCAAAAAAGAGACCCATACACCAAAGGAATAGAATTGAAACCCACAAAAATATGGCCAATCCATCTTTAACAAAGGAGGAAGGAATATCCAAGGAAAAAAGACAGTCTGGTTAACAAATGTGGCAGGGCAAACAGGGCAGTAAGATGCAGAAGGTAAGAACTAGACCACTTTCTCAAAACATTCACAAAAAGAAATTCAAAATGGAAAAAAGACCTGAATGTTGGACAGGAAATCATGGCAACCCTAGCGAAGAAAACAGGAAAAGACCATTCTGACTTCAGCTGCAACCATTTCTTACTTGACACATCCCCAAAGGCAAAGGATTTAAAAGCACAAATGAACTATTGGGACCTCATGAAGATAAAAACTTCACAGCAAATAAAAGGCAACCAACGGAATCGGAAAAGATATTTGCAAATGACATATCGGACAAAGGGCTGCTATCCAAAATCTATAAAGAGCTCACCAAATTTCGCTTCGAGAAGCAAATAATCCAGTGTAGAATTTGGCACAAAACATGAATAGACATTTCTCTAACGAAGAAATCCTGATGGCCAGCAGGCACATGAAAAGATGCTTAATGTTGCTCCTCATCAGGGAAATACAAATAAAAACGACACTCGGATATCACCTCCGTCTGTTGGAGTGGCAAAATAAACAATTCAGGAGACTATAGATGCTGGCGAGGATTTGGTGAAACAGGAGCCCTCGTGCACCGTTGGTGGGAATGCAAACTGCTGCAACAACTCTGGAAAACATTGTCAAGTTTCCTCCAAAATTAAAAATAAATCTGAACTATGACACAGCAGTAGCACTGCTAGGAATTTACCCAAGGAATACAGGAGTACTGATGCATAGGGACCCCTGTACCCCAATATTAATAACACCACTCTCAATAGCCAAATTGTGGAAAGAGCCTGAATGTCCAACTGATCAATTGATAAAGAAACTGTGGTTTACATACACAATGGAGTACTACTTTGCAATGAGAATAAAATATGGACCATGGTAGCAATGTGGATGGAACTGGAGAGTGTTAGGGTAAGTGAAAGACAGATACGATATGTGTTCACTCTTATGTGAATCCGGAGAAACTTAAAAGGGACCCATGAAGAAAGCGTAGGATAAAAAAAGAGGTTAGAGTGGGACAGAGCCAAAGCATGAGACTCTTACAAACTGAAAAATAACAGGGTGGATGGGGGGTGGGAGGGAGGGGAGGGTAGGCAATGGGTATTCAGGAGGGCATGTGTTGGGTTGAGCATGGGTGTTGTATGGAACGAAATCTGACAATAAATTTCATATTAAAAGAAAATCAGGATAATATATCATTTCTGGAAAATAGTCCATGTTTTCATTTATTTATTTTTCGTAAGCTCTATACCCAACGTGGGGCTCAAACTTGTGACCCTGAGATCGAGTCCCAAGCTCCACCGATTGAGCCCGACAAGCACCCCTGTCCTTCTCTTATCCAATTCTAATATCTTGAGATTTAAGTCGTTGACTTCACTCTGAAAAGCAGTGAGTCTTACTTGCAGCCAACTGCAAGCAGCACACATCGGAAAAAAAAACGAGAGGTGAAAAAAATGGGGATGATGCCTGCCTTTTGAAAAGCATTCCAATCTCAAAGTAATACCGAAAAGAGATCTCACCTTGTTAACGGATTTTGTTTCGGCGATGTTACCGGTTATAATCGAGATACAAAAAGTAACCGCCATGAAAATGACATTCCCATCATGGGACCCAGGAGGAAAGGCGGGCCCCACATTGCAGAGGGCGGCCACCCTCTGGACCCGCTTGGCTTCCACCTCGCGCAGCGTCGTAGCCTTCCTCAGGGTCTGTTGCAGCTTCTGCTCCACCAACTCCAGGGTCTCTTGCAACTGGCGGTTTTGATCTGCAGTCTAGGAAATGAAAACAAAGCATCAAAATGTAGCAAGTTCTCTCTCCTTTTCCATTTTGAATAAAGTGAAACAAATTCTCAATGCAAAGATCTATTGTAAGTTCTGACCGAAGCCAATGTTTTTGGTAAGTGTTTCAGAATAAACATTTCCTTTCTACAAGGAGTCACCCATGGCCTTGGGCCTCATTTCACTGTGCAAAACTTGTCTTGCCAAAGTATTTGCTCTGCTTCAGTATCTTCAGAGAAGTCTTTTAAAAGACAAAATTCCCACAAATTAAAGAAAACCCATCTTCTGGAGGAGCTTTCTCGTTCTTCCTGACAAGTTAACGAGAGAAAGGTCCGGTCTTACATAATTATAGACTCTTGTCTTAGGGCTCACTACATAGGGCATTCTGAGGTGGGCACAACGGCCAGCACAGAGGTTCGGAGAGCATGCCTGATGCCAGAGGAGTTATTTTTGCAAGTGTATGGTTATTCTACAAAAACCACTCTCACTCTTGAAAAATAATTCAACCTGGAAAATTTAGACAAGAGATTTTTTTGTTAAAGGACTTTTAGGGACTCCGAGGTGGCTCAGTCAGTTAAGGTTTCACCTTCGGCCTAGGTTATAATCTCATAGCTCATGGGTTCAAGCCCCGCCTCGGGCTCTGTGTTGACAGCTCAGAACCTCGAGTACGTTTTGGATTCTGTGTGTCCCTCCCTCCTTCTCTGGCCTCCCCTGATCATGCTCTCGCTCGGTCGCTCCCTCTCTCAAAAATAAATAAACATTAAAAATATCTAAAGTCCTTTTAAAAATTATGTATAAGGTGAGGTTCTTGCAAGGTTAACATTTAATCCCACAAAATTCTTCCTTCTGTTTGAGTTTAGCTTTGCGTGTGTATACTCACCGGATATCATGCCTTAAAACCCTCAAATAAATAAAATACTTGCTGTATACATCGTATTTCACGATCTGCCTTTTACAGTCATGATTTGGAACACCTTACGTGCTCTCAAACAGCATTCCTGAATGTCATTTTAATGGCTTCCTAATATTTCACTTTTATTGTCATTTTGTGTCTACTGACACATTTTATAAACACACCAGGCAAACTTTGTTTCCAAGAAGCTGGATGAGGTTTTCCTTTTTACTGCCGGATGACTTGAGACAACCAAGGAAGAGACGTGCGGCTTCCCAAAAGACAGGGTCTTGCATCCTCAAGCCAGACTATGCTTCTGCACCTGATATTCTCCCCGATCTCAAGTACTAACCAAAACGGTCGGCTGCCTACAAATTCCTGGCCCCTCACCGCTCTTTTGGAAAGAGTGCTAACAAGCAAAAGTGTAACGTGCAGTTAACACATAAGAAGGAATCAATGAGGGTAGCAACATAACATGCTTACATAACATCTGAAAGATTCCCATGACGTTGAAGTAACCCCGTTTTTCAACACAAGATTTTAACACCCTGAAAATTTTACACTGAGACTAGGTCCTTAACTTCATTTGTAATTAACAAAAGAGGAATGAAGTTCAATGCAACCAACGATGATGCAGAGAGCGTTTCTTTGCGATCTCGTTTTCAAGTTTATCCTTGAGGTCGTGCAGGCAAGTGGCTTCATGCTGTGCCCTGAGACAGTGCTTCTCAAAGGTAGTGATCCTCTGTTGCATGTCTTCCTTCTGGGCCATGGCCTACAGCAGGTATTTCAGAGGAAAGACAGGGAAAGAATTAGTGTACGACACATTAACATACTCCAGACAGAAAAACAGGGTGAAATCCTAATTTACAAAAGGAAAGGAGCATCCTCGGGGCACCTGGGTGGCTCAGCCGGTGACGCTTTGTGAGTTGGGGCCCCGTGTAAGGCTCAGCGCAGACAATGCGGAAGCTTCTTGGGATTTTGACCACTCAGTTAACCAGGCTTATACTTTCCGATGTGTTCAAAGACAAACGAATAATATAATCTCCCGGACATAAAATCTCCTCCCTCGTTGCCTCCGGACACAAGTGAGGTTTCCACAGTACAGGGCCTTCCATCTGGAGGCACACACCAGAAGACAACCATCATTTTTCCGGGAAAAGGGTGGATGAAATCTCACCCAATTACCACAAAGTTGAAGCAGTGGTGTTAACAAATGGAAACCAAACTCAACCTTTCATATAATTGGTAGTCATCTGTAGCTTAGCCTGTAACAAAACTGTATCACATGGTATCTGACACTGCAAATGGAACAAGAACATTCTGCCCTGCTTTTCTTGTCCACCACCCGAAAGATTCCTCTTCCAGCCTTCTGTTTACTAGGCAATTTATGTCAGCAGTCTCAAGAGTGAAAGTGATGAGTCTTAAGAAATGATTGAATTCTCCGCATATTGAACTCAGCTGCGGGGTTTCCACCCATCTTGGCCAAACAACTCCACTGAAAGGGTTATATAATTTCTGCAAATACTTTTGTTTTAAATTCTTACATGACCTCACCTACACTAAGGTACTAAACAGACTGCATGTGTACATACACGAGGGTCTGAGACGGTCTTCCTGAGTTGGCATTGCTGGGCTGGGGGTGAGGTGTGCGGGGACTGTCCACAAAGGGCAGCTCACAGTGACAGGAGGAGGCACAGGGAAACCATCCTACCCTTACTAGTTTCTGTGACAATGATCAGATTCCCATCGACGACCACACGTGCAGAAGCGGCCGCACTCCTCCATGACCTTACACCAGGACCAGCGGGCTGCCCCTCGCTCACTCTGACCGCCACGACCAGGAGCACGGAACCCCTGGGAGGAGGGCAGGGCGGCAGAGGCAGCCGTGACGGCCCCTCGGCAGAGCCGCCCTCTCACGGTCGTGCCCCCGTAAGCGAGTTGAGACCAACACGCTGGTTCCTACGTGCCGAGTGTGTTCCCAACACGGACCGAGAGCACGGCATGGGCCAAGCTCAGATGGCCCACACTCCACACCCGATGGCACTCCGCCACCTGCCCCCCAGGCCTCAGCAGGGGAGAGCCCAGGGAGGACAGATTCAACCACGCAGATGGAGAGACGGCCCGCCCAAGCCCCGGAGTAACGTTCCGTTCTGCTGCTACTTCTATCAAACTCCACAAGTTCAAACCCGTGGGAAATGAAGGACACACTGGGCAAAGACCGAACAAAACACCCCACGTTTAACTCGATGACGGCGTGGCCATTTCAAATGCCACCGACTTCACGGACATCTCGCTGCAACTTGGTGTTCTTTTCTTCAGAAATGAAGAGGTCCTTCCCTGAGGTGTCTAGGTTCTCTTCCAGCTTGACCACGAGACTGGAGAGGAGAGCCAGGCGCTCTTTCCTCTAGCTCTTCACCTTTGAAAGCCAGAAAGGGAAACAAGGGACGGGCCCCACCGCTAGTCTTGTTTAAAAAACAAGGGAAAAAAAGAAACCCCTCCAATCAAATCCTGTGATGACATCTGGAGCTGAACTCTGAATGTGGCCTTTATATCTTCAACGAAACTATACCCCTTTGTGCCACAAGTAACTGCTCCTCACTTGGAAACAAAGGGATTGAGTTTGTTCTCAGAAGACTTTCGTTAGTCTTTACTGTAGAGTTACCCTAAGGTCCCCTTCGCCTCATATAACATGAGGGAATACTGGTAAGCTCTTTCTCGCTTGCTTTTTTTCACACAGTTGCTTGTTAACAGCTTTCAATTTTACATTGGAGAGAAAACTTCCCCGGAAAAAAGTACACTATGAAATTTGTACCAGCCAATCGATATGCACAACATTTCCACCAACCGCTGTTTTTTAACCATAGAGGTCTGACAAGAATTCAAAGAAGCTTAAAAGGAAACTCCAGTTACACAAACACGCAATGTGTGCCTGATCACACACATCATGTGCACAAGTCAAGAACCGCTGTGGCTAGTCACACCGTTTCTTCCTCCGTTTTGTGGCTCCTGAACATAGAATTCAGGGCCATGAGCATCTCCGGCTAACTGGACAGGCCAGCCTGAGACGTCGCCTGTTGCCTCACCACCGTCATCCGGAGAGATCTCTCGTGCCTGGAGACAAGGAACTCCAAATGTTCTAGCAGCAGCTAGCGGGAGAGGCAAAAAGAATCCGTGTTTCAAGAACACTTTCAATTCCGGGCCTTAAGTTCACCAAATGCAAAACCAAGTCTGAATCCTTTAAATTCAATTCCGAGGTAGGGAGCTGCCCAAGCAATTGTGTTAAAATAGCCTTACTTTTCCTCACAGATCAAACAAGGTCTGAGAAAAATGGGTCCCATCCAACTCCACTGGGACATGTGGACCAAGGGAGAGAATGGTGTCCTGTGTGTAAATACACTGGCACGGCGCCTACTGACCCTGGTCTTATTTCTCTCTGCCTTCATTTCTGTGGTTTCCTCTCTCTGTAAGAGCTCCTCCTTGCAGATGGTGAGCTATCAGTGAGTCCTGCAAACTCCTGGGGTTGGAAACGGGATAAAAGTGGAGAAACAGAGGGGGTCGTTAGCCAGAGCGCACCTGGCTTCCGTGGTTCTCCAGAGTCCACTCACCCTACTCCAATCACCCACAACCTTCAAGTAGCACACACACATAAGTCCCTTCCTCACCAATCACAGGAGTTCCAGGGATTTTTGTAGGAACTGAGACTCAATGGGACAGAGATATTTTCAGGTGCCTTGCAGGTCTATGACAGAGGAAATCTGCTGTTGCCCACTCCCAGCCTCTGGCCCCGTCTGGCAAGCATGTTTGTGGAGCGGCAATGGGGAAAGGCACCGGGACTCAAAAGCTGCTGACAGCCTGAATAACTGGCTCAAAGTCAACCATACAGAATGGACTCTTCAAAAATGATAGTACGACTCGACGAAAGGAAGAGTTTAAGACTTATTTCCTTAGTCAAGCAGGAAACTTTCTGGCAGAAGGATTTCTGAGAGATGCCAGGGCCTACAACACCGCGTGGGGTTTTTCTTCCGTCAATACTGTGCGCCCACCCAGGACATGGCATACATGTGGGCTCCAAGGAGGTGTACGCACACTCTCCAGTCAATCGAGCGCAGAGACTGATGCAAGGCTCAATCCGTGAGCCATGACATCATGAACTGAGCTGAAACCAAGAGTCAGACGCTTAACTTCCTGAGCCACCCAGGCGCCCCAGAGGTTTTTTCCGCTATAGGACAAATGGAATAAAGTTTCTCTTAACTGAAATTCCAAATAAAGAGTGGTTGACTTCGGCAATTCTAGAAAATCTGTGTATAAACAGGTGACATTCTTCAAGGTCCTTCATAAATTAACCCTTTACAAATCAATGGGAATTCTGCCACAGAACTGAACACGTTCCTTGAAATCTGACTTGACAAGGTGAACCCACAGAAGCCTTTCTGACCCTTGATGTAGAACTGTGCAAACCCATTTCCATGTGGAGATATTGTTCCAATAAATTCATTGGAAACTTTTCTGGAGATGTGTGACATTTGGAAAGGCTGGCAGATGAGCTGAGCAGCTTCGAAATATCAAAAAATAGTAACTAAAAGGGAGGTCTCAATCCATGAAATATACGCAGATACTAAGCTATTATAGCATTTCATACCCGAAAACATATAAAAAACTAACAAGATAAAACTTACCAAAACTTGTGCATTGAAACAGACAATACCCACAAGATGCCATTTGCAGTCAAGAGAAAGGCAAACAAAAGTGGAAATTCAGGATTAAGTCCTAATCGCATAAAATGAGCTGTAGCAGACGCTGTCCTCTGGGGAAAGTGTGCACCACCTCCTGTTGCTATTGAGGTCACGTCAAGTGTTGCACGAATCTGCTAATCAGCTCTTGGTAAGCCCTTCACTTCTCCAGTAAATCAAGCACCACAGGAAACGTGATATCTCATGGTTCCTGGGTAATTGTCACCGTGTTAAGCGTAATACCATGAACCATGGATTACACCCTGGGACCCGTCTGATGTGTCCGTAAGGATGCTGGACGTGCTCCCGAGATGCAGAGAAGAGTCATGTTATGACAAGAAAAGGCTGAATGGCCTGACATGTACTGAGGCCCACAGCTGCAGCTGCCAGCCGGCCAGCGTGAAAGAAAGGGAAATTCTCGAAGCTCTCGCTGCGGCTATCCCAGCACCTGAAAAACCTGGGGCTTTTTGTGAGACATCTTTTTGTCTCATGTTGAAGATGTGGCATCTCTATGGGGGTACTAATGTTATGAGACGGGCACACGTGCAATCTCGACTCAAACGGAAAGACAAGTCCTGACATCACAAGTTAAGGCAGAAGGAAGGGAATGACCAAAAACTGGAATATTTCAATGCAGGCACAGGATAGCTTGGTGATTTTAGAAAGGGGTTTGGCTTTTAGAATGGTCAAGACGGATAGGAAGAGCAGCTTCTACCACGAAGAGGAAGTACACGGTTTCCCAGACGCCCAAGAGGTGATTGCAGAGAAGGAACTACAATCCACCACATGTCAACCACTCCAACACAAACAGTGAAAAACCCACGAAAATCAGTTGAGGAGACCATGGCTGCCTGCACAGGTTTTTCATGCAGAAGGAGGGGCCCTGTCGGGGGGAAAATGCCACAAAGGACATTTATTCACGAAAAAGACAAGTGAGCACAATGATGTTGGGTAGGAAGGGGTGAAGCAGCTACCGTCTGAGCGGACACAGGCTGGGTATGATCAGGGCGACTGGCCCTGTGTAGGAAGCTCACCCCAGGGTCCTGAAGGCAACAAGTGCCAGTGGCCAGTGGTCTGGCTGCACAACTAGAGCCCTTTCCCTGGACCAGTTCCATCCCGGCTCTGTCCCTCAACTCAGGAAGTACGCTGAAAGCAAGGGACTGTCCTTTAAATTTCCACTGACACTGGACAATGTCCTGGCCACCCAGAACCCCACGGGTCACCATCAAACGTGTCTTGGCAGCTCACTCGCTCTGGAGGGCAGCAAGTCTAAGTACACCAGCGGAGAAGGGGCCACGAGGACATGTGAAGCTCATGACAAATGCCATTTACAAGAAGGACGGTCATTGCTACCAAAGAGAACAACCTCAGATGAAATATATGAAAGGAAGATTCCGAGGGATGTTTTTATAAACTCCGTCAAGGCCAACACAATAAAGAAATCCCTGCTACAGAAAACTGTCCAAATGACGTGGTCACAGGACCTATGTCACAGCCTATCTGGAAACTCAAGAATGAGACTCTGATTATGGTAAAAAAAAAAAAAAAAAAATACGAAAAAGGTTTGGGGGATGCAGAGATTCAAAATGTGTATCCTAAAGAAGGTCGAGTGCAGAGAAAAACCCAGAGGATGTCGCAGAAGACAGCACAGAGAGGAGATCTGGTGAAAACCCCAGAGGTCGAGGAAAGCTGAATGGAAGTGCCATCGCTGGAAAGCCTGCTGCCACCAGATGTGATCCGGCAGAGTCTCAGCTACTCTCCCACATGGACCATTCCATGACAAGGGCGCTGGGACTAAAGCCAGCCAGCCGTCTATGGAGACTTGAGCCAGGAAGGCCCTCCTGAAAAGTTGCAAAGACATTGCCCGCATCCACCACATACAGCCAGGCCCCGAGACCCAAAATTGCCCCATCCAGCGGGTCCTCCCCACCCCATGCAGGTCTGCACATCAGGACATTTGTGAGACCCACCCTCACTTTCCAGACAGCAAATCCTTACCAAGGAGCTCAGTGAATCTCTTCACCTGCCATGCACACGTCTGTGCGTGAAAATCGAGGGAGCATGCAGCCAGTCCACCCGAGACGCACGTGTGTCACTACCACCTAAGGGTTTTTCAGCAGGAACATCGTGTGTGAGACTTTTGTGCACTTGGACAACCTACCCACACACGGACATAAGGGACAAAAGATCTGATATAAAACGAATAATGTGTTTTCCATAAGTAGTCTTTCAAAAAATGACATTACCTTGTAGCATGCCTGTCTCTGTACCTGCCTGGAGAAAATGCCTCTCAGCCTACTCTCACAGGCCTTTTTTGTAATGCAACAATGTGTTCAGACTCTATTAGGAATATGGCTGTAAAATGCAGGCTAGAAAAGCTTTATAACAATTCATTCACCTCTGTATCTCCTAGGCCATGAGGTAGCAAGCGTACTGATTACATTAAGCAATCATGAAGTAGTCACTCTTCAATGTTAATGCATGATTACGCATGTAACAATGTAATTATACAGGAATCTTTCTAATTCCTCCATTTCTGATGACTAGTTCTGGAGATACACTTAAAAACAGCTTAGTGTGTAACCTAAGCCAACACTGATGCGAGTTCTGGTAGAAAATTTATCCTAGAAACAAAACGGAGAAAAAACTTAGGTATGAATACAGCACAGAGCTGTGAACCTGTTTTCTATGTAACTGTTTCCATAGCTTCCTCGACTCGGAGAATATGGTATATATGACATAAAACATACAAATGTTAATGAAATTTTTGTGTTTCTACTAAGGTTTCTGGACAACAGGAGAGTTTGAACACTTAAGATTTCTGGTGAGGAAGTTATACATGGATTTTCAATTGTGGGCAGGATTTAAAACCGGGAACCAAGTTTTTCTAGGATCAGTTGTAGTCATCCGTGGGGAAAAATGGAGAAAGCACTACCATCGTCAACAGAAAAAAGTAAAATAGAATTTTTTTATTTTAATTTTTTAAATGTTATTCTTTATTTCTTAGAGACAGAGACAAAGAGCAGCAAGGGAGGGGCGGAGTGAGAAGGAGACAAGGAATTCAAAGCAGACTCCAGGCTCTGTGTTGTTAGCACAGAGCCAGACTCGGGGGTTACCTCGCCAACACAAAGTTCATGACCCGACCTGAAGTTGGCTGTTTAACCGACTGAGCCACCCAGGAACAGAATAGGAGTAATTTGGAGGTTCCTTGTACACAAAGCAAACCTGTTTCCCCAAAAGAGTTAGTTACTAAGTTGCTCAGCAAAAGCCAGCACAAAGGGCCAACAGGCAGGACACAGTTTCAGAAGAAAGGCCGTCTTCTCAGAGATCGTGGCGTATGGTACACGGATGGGGCAGGATGTCGGCATCTCTGCACAGCGGGAGGCGCTCCCAACACAGCCAAGCTGCTGAGAGGCGAGTGGGGCAGGTGCAGGGAGGACTGCAGGACTCGGTCCCTCCACGAGTCCACCCAAGTGAAGACAGGGTACAGATCTCCAGGGACCTCACACATGGCCTCTGAGACATGCAAGCTCCATGACAGAGTACCCAGGGACCAGCAGGGAGAGGGAAGAGCAGGAAAGAGGCAAAGCCATCTCCCTGGCTTCTGACCACCGGACCAGGTAGCAAGCTGCTACGTTCACAAGAGGAGGCAGAGATGTTTGCAGATTTGTGGCCCATGTGGAACTCAAAGAGCAGACAACCCACCCAGATGGAGCTTCACTATGAGGCGGTCGGAAAGGTGTCCAAGAGACAGAGGGGGGTGGATGAAGAAGAATTCAGGACAGCCGAACCTCCCAAGAAGAATCTCCTCCCCGATTCTGAGTGACTCAGACTCGTGACAAAATCAGCCATCCTGCAGCAGCACTGTGCACACGTTCCCCCTATTCCACCAAACCACACACTCCCATGCCCTTCTATTGCTCTCCGTATAACCACATACGTCTTTGGGTGAGGTACCTGCAGCACATAGTGTTCAGCACCTAGAACAGTACCTGCCATGCACTCAATAAACAGGTGAACACTTTAGTGTACGCCTTGTACTCACCCAGGTAACTATTACACACATTGCTTTTCAATATTACGTGGTTCTGTGTAGGGTAGAAAGACACAAACTGTCCTGTGCTTTATGTGATGGGTGATATGAGGCGGTTGTACCTGTTGCCTAAAGCACGAATCTTATAGCTCAACCCACACAATAGGAGCCACACTACCCAATGGCGTCTACCCTGCTTCCAGTCGTGTCACCCCCCAACACACTATCCACACAGTAACAGCACCAGCTTTTAAAAATTTTAACATCATGTCAGTCCTTTCCCCTGAGGACACAATGACCCAAGGCCCTTCTCTGAATACCAAATTCCTTACGGGGAAGTTTCTGCCCAACACCAGCGGCCTGGTGCCTCACTTGACTCCACTTCCCCTTCCATAGCTTAAAACAAAGCCACGTTTCTCCTTGATTCTGGCTTTTGGCCCCAGAGACTGCTTGGAGAATGTTCTGTTAGACTCAGATGCTGATGGACCTCTCCAGAAAAAGCCTTTCCTGAACGGCAGTGCGCAAGTAAGCAATTCCTCCTAACTGCGTCATTCTTTCAGATAAACTCAGATGTGCCTCCACCTTCGACTCCGAGGAACACAGATGCCAGATCCCAACTACCACAATGGTGCAGGGTCATAAAGGGGCTCAACAAGGGTGCCTAGTTGTGTCTGTGCAGATGATGCAGGTGCACCAACCCAGAAACCCTTGTTGTCGGGGTTGCACTGTACAGTTGAGGGGCAATTCATCCCGATTCTGCTTCAGTTTCTGGGTCTCCCGTCCTCTGCCCTTTTGTCCGTACTTCCTCTCTCTCAAAAGTAAATAAATATTACCAAAAAAATTTTTAAAAAGCCAAAACTGATCAAACACTCACAGAATAAGTGTCACCCCATCCACCTCCTCGTCCTGCTTTGCCACATCCAGCCCGTCCCTGCAATGCTTGCCCTGGGCAAGCACATGAAAGGGGAGGAAGGCAGCGGCGGTGGGGTGGGGGGGCCTGAGACACAACATCACCACTCAATGGACGCTGGCTGAGGATGAGCAAACTGACCATTTTAGAACGACGGGTACTAGGCAAGGATTACAGGGTTTCGTTTTCTCCTGCAACAAATGCTGTTGAGCAAAATGTTTACTATGACTTCTCTTTCTTCCCCACCTGTTCTTATACTTGTGAATATTCTGTTAGTCAACCTATCATGAACTGGGAAAGATGATTTCAATCTGAAGCATGTTGGCAGGCATCAAGGAGACACTGAGGTAGTCACAACTGGAAGGAATGAGACCCCAACAAAAGGGAAGCCCGCTGAGCCAACACTAATGTTCAGAGTCCTCTCTCTCTCTCTCAAGACATGTGAGGATTCTGAATTTCTTCAGGGATTTGAGGCAATATACCAATGAGCAGGAAAGGAAACAAAACAGACAAGCAGAAAATCACTGATAACCAACACTGTACAGCACAGGGAGGTACAGAAAATTACCCCGGCACTCGGCAAACACTGCCTGAGAAGCTGAGCCTTCAATAATCTCATTGTGCTGCGGAGAAAATACCTGGGCTTTTGGACCAAGTCCCAAAGAGGGGTCCTGGAAGACACTCCAGGCCTCGAGATGGACATCCTGGAGGACTACACGGGGGTGGTGAACATTTTGAGCCCCGTTCACACTGAACCTTACAAAGACAGAGGACCGGTGACAAGTCATTCAGGCCTGACTGAGCTCAATAACCATCACACTCAGTGTGTGTGGGATGAAAGGCTGAAGAAAAGCAAGCACACGAAGAGCCTCTATGCTTCTCCATAATGTCCAACACAAAATTTAAAAAAGAAATTAAGAAAAGAAAAAGAATAAATGAAAAGAAATGAAAAAAAGAAACAAAAGAAAGAAAAGAAAAAAGAAAAGGGATGCCTGGGTGGCTCAGTCGGTTAATCATCCCACTTTGGTTCGGGTCATGATTTCACGGTTTTATGATTTGATTCCCGTGTCGAACTCTGTGCTGACATTGAAAAGCATGGAGCCTGCTTTGGATTCTGTGTCTCCCTGTTTGTCTCCATCTCCCATGCTCAAGATTTGTCTCTACCTCTCTCTCAAAATAAATAATATTAAAAAAATCTATTTTAATAAAAAAGAAAAAAAAACAGGGAAAGGCACGAGCATAGCTCAGGTTACTCGTTTAGGTGACCAAAATTTGGTTTCGACCCAGGTTTGTGAGTGTGAGCCCTGTGTTGGTCTCTCTACTGATAGAATGGAGCCTCTCAAGAGTCTCTACGCTCCCCTCCCATCCTCTACCCCGACGCGTACTCTCACTCTCTTTCTGAAAAATAAATAAACATTTTAAAAAACAAGGTTTTACATCATATAGACGAAAAGAAGAAAGAACAGAAAGAGACCAAAGGGAGACACACCGACTGGAAATACGGGATGCAAAGGTCAACTGTCCAACAAGCCTACTTGACAAATGGGAAATTTTCAGAGAATCAAAACAGATTCTAAACCTAAAAATTATCAGAGCTAAAACTAAGAACTCTAGGCGCCTGAATGGCTCATTTGGTTAAGCATCTGACTTCAGGTCAGGTCGTGATCTCGTGATTCGGGAGTTTGAGCCCCGCGTTGGACTCTGTGCTGAGTGCTCAGAGCCTAGAACTTGCTTCGGTATCTGTGTCTAGCTCTCTGTTCTTCCCTTGCTCAAATTCTGTCTTTCCAACATAAATAAGAGTAAAAAAAAAATTTTAGTAAGATTAAGAACTATGGGGGTTAATATCAGACTAAACACAAGTGAAGAGAGCCACAGTGAACTGGAAGATAAGTATGTAAAAATTTATCTAGACCATACACAGAGAAAAAATCAATAGAGAAACCCAAAAGACACACAAAATATGGTTGAAGGGTCCAATGAGAACCTTCAAAGTAGAGAAAACACAGAATGGGGGTTACCAGATCCCTACAAAGAATCAAAACTTTCCAAAACTCATAAAAGAACCATGACAATGACTCCACAAAGAATGCCTGAGGCAAAAAAAAAAGATCCCACCACTAGGAGAGGGGAACAGAATGTACATACCAGTCTGTGGGCTGGTCAGCGGTGGACTGGGGCAGACATCAGCAGACCCCGCCCACCAACGCAAGTTATTCATGACAGCACAGAAGTGCCCCGTAGTTCCGCACAACTCCAAGGACTATCCAACATGACCAAACGGAAGAGTTCCTCTCAAAGAATCTCAAGGAAATGACAGTTCATGAACTGATCGTAAAGGATTTAAACAATATAACAGAAACTGAAATCAGAGTAATAGTCATAAAACTAATCGCTGGGCTTATAAACAGTATACAAGACACCAGAGAGTCTACTGTTACAGAGATCAAGGGACTAAGGAACATACTGGAGGACCTAAAAAATGTTATAAACGAGCTGAAAAATAAAATGGAGAAAACCACAACTCGGATTGAAGATGCAGAGGAGAGAATAGGAGAACTGGAAGAAAAATTTATGGAAAAAGAGGAAGCAGAGAAAAAAGAGATAAAAAGAATCCAGGGGTATGGGGCGAAAATTAGAGAACTGATGCACTGAAGAGAAATAATCTACACATAAGTGGTATTCCAGAGAAGAGAGAAGGAAAGGTGATGAAGGTGTACTTAAAATAATAGTTGAGAACTTCCCAGATCTGGGGAAGGAAAAAGGCATTGAAATCCAAGAGGCACAGAGAACTCCCTTCAGACGTAACTTGAATCCATCTGCACGACATATAATGAAACTGACAAAATAACAAGGATAAAGAGAATATTCTGAAGGCCGTCGGGGATAAACGTGCCCTAACATATAAAGGGACACCGATAAGACTCGTGATGGATCCCTCTACTGAAACATGGCAGGTCAGAAAAGATTGGCAGGAGATCTTCAACGTGATGAACAGAAAAAAATATCCAGCCAAGAATCCTTTATCCAGGAAATCTCTGATTTAGAATGGGAGAGAGAAAGTTCTTTCCAAACAAAACGGAAGGAATTCGTCACCACTAAACCAGTCCTACAAAAGATACTAAGGGGGATCCTGTGAGACAAAGTACCAGAGACATTGCTACAAGCACGAAACTTACAGACATCACAATGACTCTACACTCATATCTTTCTACAACACTGAATGTAAATGGACTAAAAGCGCCAACCAAAAGACATAAGGTATCAGAATGGATAGAAAAACGAGACCCAATTATTTGCTGTTTACAAGAGACTCATTTTAGACATGAGGACACCTTCAGATTGAAAGTGAAGGGATGAAAAACTATCATGCTACTGGAAGTCAAAAGAAAGCTGGAGTAACCATACTTAGGCAAACTGGACTCTAAATTAAAGGCTGTAACTAAAGAAGGAAATTTTATAATAATTACAGGGTCTATCCATCAGGAAGAGCTAACAATTATAAATGTCTATGCGCCGAATACGGGAGCCCCCAAATATATAAAACAATTACAAACATAAGCAACCTTACTGATAGAAAGTAGTAATTGCAAAAGACTTTAATACCCCACTTGCAGAAGTGGATACATCATCTAGACACACGGTCAATAAAGAAAAAAGGGCCATGAATGATACATTGGATCAGATGGATTTGACAGATATATTTAGAACTCTGCATCCCAAAGCAACAGAATATACTTTCTTCTCAAGTGCACATGGAATATTCTCCAAGATAGATCACATTCTTGGTCACAAAAGAGTCCTTCTTAAGTATAAAAGAACTGCGATCACACCATGCATATTTTCAGACCACAATGCTATGAAGCTTGAAATCAACAAAAGGAAATCTGGAAAACCTCCAAAAACATGGAGGTTAAAGAACACCCTACTAAAGAAAGAATGGGTCAACCACGTAGGGAAGTATTTAAAAATATATAAAAACAAATGAAAACGAAAACACAACAATCCAAACACTTTGGGATGCAGAGAAGACACTCCTGAGAGGAAATACATTGCAAACCAGGACTATCTCAAGAATAAAGAAAAATCCCAAATAGAAAATCTAACAGAACACCTAAATAAAATACAGGCAGAACAGCAAAGACAGCGTAAACCCAGCAGAAAAAGAGAAATAAAGGTCCGAGCATAAATAAACAATATAGACAATTAACAATATAGAATTTAAAAAATGTAGAGCATATCACAACACGAGTTGTTTTTTTGAAAAAAAACAAACATTGACAAACCTCTAGCCAGGCTTCCCAAAAAGAAAAGGGAGACGACCCAAGTAGATAAAATTATGAATGAAAATGGAATTATTACAACCAATACTTCAGAAATACAAGCAATTATCAGGGAATCATATGAAAAATTATATGCCAACAAACTGGACAACCCAGAAGAAATGGACAAATTCCTAGACACCCACACACTTTCAAAACTCAGAAAGAAATAGAAAACTTGAACAGACCCGTAACCAGCGAAGAAATTAAATCAGTCATCAAAAATCTCCCAATAAGAGTCCAAGACCAGATGGCTTCCCAGGGGAATTCTACCAAGGGTTGAAAGCAGAGATAATACTTATCCTTCTCAAGCTATTCCACAAAATAGAAAGGGAAAGAAAACTTCCAGACTCATTCTATGAAGCCAGTATTACTTTGACAGAGAACCAGTAAAAAAAGAGAACAGGCCAATAACCCTTATGACTATGGATGCAAAAATTCTCAATAGGATACTAGCAAATCGAATTCAAGAGCATATAAAAAGAATGATTCACCATGATCAAGTGGGATTCATTCCTGGGATGCAGGTCGGGTTCAACATTCACAAATAAAAGTGATACATCACGTTAATGAAAGAAAAGATAAGAACCATATGATCCTATCAATCGATGCAGAAAAAGCATTTGACAAAATTCAGCATCGTTTCTTAATAAAAACCCTCGAGAAATGCGGGATAGAAAGAACATACTTAAAAATCATAAACGCCGTTTATGATAAGCCCACAGTTAACATCATCCTCAATGGGGGGAAAACTGAGAGCTTTTTCCCTGAGATCCGGAACACGACAGGGATGTCCACTCTCACCGCTGTCGTTTAACATAGTGTTGGAAGTCCAAGCAACATCAATCAGACAACAAAAGGAAATCAAAGGCATCAAAATTGACAAAGATGAAGTTAAGCTTTCAATTTTTCCAGATGACATGATATTATACATGGAAATTCCAATAGACTCCACCAAAAGTCTACCAGAATGGTAAATGAATTCAGCAAAGTTGCAGGATACAAAATCTATGTACAGAAAGCAGTTGTATTCCTAAGCAATAATAATGAAGCAACAAAAGACAAAAAAACTGATCCCATTCACAATTGAACGAAGAAGCATAAAATACCTAGGAATCAATCTAACCAAAGATGTAAAAGATCTGTATGCTGAAAACTATAGAAAGCTTATGAAGGAAAGGGAAGAAGATACAAAGAAATGGAAAAACGTTCCGTGCTCATGGGTCGGAAGAATATTTTCAAAATGTCAATACTACCCAAAGCTATCTACACATTCAAAGCAATCCCAATCAAAATTGCACCAGAATTCTTCTCGAAGTTAGAACAAGCAATTCTAAAATTCATATGGAACCAATAAAGCCCCGAATAGCCAAAGTAATTTCGAAGAAGTCCAAAGCAGGAGGCATCACAATCGCAGTCTTTAGCCTCTACTACAAAACTATAATCATCAAGACAGCCTAGTGTTGCCAAAAAAGAGACCCATACACCAAAGGAATAGAATTGAAACCCACAAAAATATGGCCAATCCATCTTTAACAAAGGAGGAAGGAATATCCAAGGAAAAAAGACAGTCTGGTTAACAAATGTGGCAGGGCAAACAGGGCAGTAAGATGCAGAAGGTAAGAACTAGACCACTTTCTCAAAACATTCACAAAAAGAAATTCAAAATGGAAAAAAGACCTGAATGTTGGACAGGAAATCATGGCAACCCTAGCGAAGAAAACAGGAAAAGACCATTCTGACTTCAGCTGCAACCATTTCTTACTTGACACATCCCCAAAGGCAAAGGATTTAAAAGCACAAATGAACTATTGGGACCTCATGAAGATAAAAACTTCACAGCAAATAAAAGGCAACCAACGGAATCGGAAAAGATATTTGCAAATGACATATCGGACAAAGGGCTGCTATCCAAAATCTATAAAGAGCTCACCAAATTTCGCTTCGAGAAGCAAATAATCCAGTGTAGAATTTGGCACAAAACATGAATAGACATTTCTCTAACGAAGAAATCCTGATGGCCAGCAGGCACATGAAAAGATGCTTAATGTTGCTCCTCATCAGGGAAATACAAATAAAAACGACACTCGGATATCACCTCCGTCTGTTGGAGTGGCAAAATAAACAATTCAGGAGACTATAGATGCTGGCGAGGATTTGGTGAAACAGGAGCCCTCGTGCACCGTTGGTGGGAATGCAAACTGCTGCAACAACTCTGGAAAACATTGTCAAGTTTCCTCCAAAATTAAAAATAAATCTGAACTATGACACAGCAGTAGCACTGCTAGGAATTTACCCAAGGAATACAGGAGTACTGATGCATAGGGACCCCTGTACCCCAATATTAATAACACCACTCTCAATAGCCAAATTGTGGAAAGAGCCTGAATGTCCAACTGATCAATTGATAAAGAAACTGTGGTTTACATACACAATGGAGTACTACTTTGCAATGAGAATAAAATATGGACCATGGTAGCAATGTGGATGGAACTGGAGAGTGTTAGGGTAAGTGAAAGACAGATACGATATGTGTTCACTCTTATGTGAATCCGGAGAAACTTAAAAGGGACCCATGAAGAAAGCGTAGGATAAAAAAAGAGGTTAGAGTGGGACAGAGCCAAAGCATGAGACTCTTACAAACTGAAAAATAACAGGGTGGATGGGGGGTGGGAGGGAGGGGAGGGTAGGCAATGGGTATTCAGGAGGGCATGTGTTGGGTTGAGCATGGGTGTTGTATGGAACGAAATCTGACAATAAATTTCATATTAAAAGAAAATCAGGATAATATATCATTTCTGGAAAATAGTCCATGTTTTCATTTATTTATTTTTCGTAAGCTCTATACCCAACGTGGGGCTCAAACTTGTGACCCTGAGATCGAGTCCCAAGCTCCACCGATTGAGCCCGACAAGCACCCCTGTCCTTCTCTTATCCAATTCTAATATCTTGAGATTTAAGTCGTTGACTTCACTCTGAAAAGCAGTGAGTCTTACTTGCAGCCAACTGCAAGCAGCACACATCGGAAAAAAAACGAGAGGTGAAAAAAATGGGGATGATGCCTGCCTTTTGAAAAGCATTCCAATCTCAAAGTAATACCGAAAAGAGATCTCACCTTGTTAACGGATTTTGTTTCGGCGATGTTACCGGTTATAATCGAGATACAAAAAGTAACCGCCATGAAAATGACATTCCCATCATGGGACCCAGGAGGAAAGGCGGGCCCCACATTGCAGAGGGCGGCCACCCTCTGGACCCGCTTGGCTTCCACCTCGCGCAGCGTCGTAGCCTTCCTCAGGGTCTGTTGCAGCTTCTGCTCCACCAACTCCAGGGTCTCTTGCAACTGGCGGTTTTGATCTGCAGTCTAGGAAATGAAAACAAAGCATCAAAATGTAGCAAGTTCTCTCTCCTTTTCCATTTTGAATAAAGTGAAACAAATTCTCAATGCAAAGATCTATTGTAAGTTCTGACCGAAGCCAATGTTTTTGGTAAGTGTTTCAGAATAAACATTTCCTTTCTACAAGGAGTCACCCATGGCCTTGGGCCTCATTTCACTGTGCAAAACTTGTCTTGCCAAAGTATTTGCTCTGCTTCAGTATCTTCAGAGAAGTCTTTTAAAAGACAAAATTCCCACAAATTAAAGAAAACCCATCTTCTGGAGGAGCTTTCTCGTTCTTCCTGACAAGTTAACGAGAGAAAGGTCCGGTCTTACATAATTATAGACTCTTGTCTTAGGGCTCACTACATAGGGCATTCTGAGGTGGGCACAACGGCCAGCACAGAGGTTCGGAGAGCATGCCTGATGCCAGAGGAGTTATTTTTGCAAGTGTATGGTTATTCTACAAAAACCACTCTCACTCTTGAAAAATAATTCAACCTGGAAAATTTAGACAAGAGATTTTTTTGTTAAAGGACTTTTAGGGACTCCGAGGTGGCTCAGTCAGTTAAGGTTTCACCTTCGGCCTAGGTTATAATCTCATAGCTCATGGGTTCAAGCCCCGCCTCGGGCTCTGTGTTGACAGCTCAGAACCTCGAGTACGTTTTGGATTCTGTGTGTCCCTCCCTCCTTCTCTGGCCTCCCCTGATCATGCTCTCGCTCGGTCGCTCCCTCTCTCAAAAATAAATAAACATTAAAAATATCTAAAGTCCTTTTAAAAATTATGTATAAGGTGAGGTTCTTGCAAGGTTAACATTTAATCCCACAAAATTCTTCCTTCTGTTTGAGTTTAGCTTTGCGTGTGTATACTCACCGGATATCATGCCTTAAAACCCTCAAATAAATAAAATACTTGCTGTATACATCGTATTTCACGATCTGCCTTTTACAGTCATGATTTGGAACACCTTACGTGCTCTCAAACAGCATTCCTGAATGTCATTTTAATGGCTTCCTAATATTTCACTTTTATTGTCATTTTGTGTCTACTGACACATTTTATAAACACACCAGGCAAACTTTGTTTCCAAGAAGCTGGATGAGGTTTTCCTTTTTACTGCCGGATGACTTGAGACAACCAAGGAAGAGACGTGCGGCTTCCCAAAAGACAGGGTCTTGCATCCTCAAGCCAGACTATGCTTCTGCACCTGATATTCTCCCCGATCTCAAGTACTAACCAAAACGGTCGGCTGCCTACAAATTCCTGGCCCCTCACCGCTCTTTTGGAAAGAGTGCTAACAAGCAAAAGTGTAACGTGCAGTTAACACATAAGAAGGAATCAATGAGGGTAGCAACATAACATGCTTACATAACATCTGAAAGATTCCCATGACGTTGAAGTAACCCCGTTTTTCAACACAAGATTTTAACACCCTGAAAATTTTACACTGAGACTAGGTCCTTAACTTCATTTGTAATTAACAAAAGAGGAATGAAGTTCAATGCAACCAACGATGATGCAGAGAGCGTTTCTTTGCGATCTCGTTTTCAAGTTTATCCTTGAGGTCGTGCAGGCAAGTGGCTTCATGCTGTGCCCTGAGACAGTGCTTCTCAAAGGTAGTGATCCTCTGTTGCATGTCTTCCTTCTGGGCCATGGCCTACAGCAGGTATTTCAGAGGAAAGACAGGGAAAGAATTAGTGTACGACACATTAACATACTCCAGACAGAAAAACAGGGTGAAATCCTAATTTACAAAAGGAAAGGAGCATCCTCGGGGCACCTGGGTGGCTCAGCCGGTGACGCTTTGTGAGTTGGGGCCCCGTGTAAGGCTCAGCGCAGACAATGCGGAAGCTTCTTGGGATTTTGACCACTCAGTTAACCAGGCTTATTCTTTCCGATGTGTTCAAAGACAAACGAATAATATAATCTCCCGGACATAAAATCTCCTCCCTCGTTGCCTCTGGACACAAGTGAGGTTTCCACAGTACAGGGCCTTCCATCTGGAGGCACACACCAGAAGACAACCATCATTTTTCCGGGAAAAGGGTGGATGAAATCTCACCCAATTACCACAAAGTTGAAGCAGTGGTGTTAACAAATGGAAACCAAACTCAACCTTTCATATAATTGGTAGTCATCTGTAGCTTAGCCTGTAACAAAACTGTATCACATGGTATCTGACACTGCAAATGGAACAAGAACATTCTGCCCTGCTTTTCTTGTCCACCACCCGAAAGATTCCTCTTCCAGCCTTCTGTTTACTAGGCAATTTATGTCAGCAGTCTCAAGAGTGAAAGTGATGAGTCTTAAGAAATGATTGAATTCTCCGCATATTGAACTCAGCTGCGGGGTTTCCACCCATCTTGGCCAAACAACTCCACTGAAAGGGTTATATAATTTCTGCAAATACTTTTGTTTTAAATTCTTACATGACCTCACCTACACTAAGGTACTAAACAGACTGCATGTGTACATACACGAGGGTCTGAGACGGTCTTCCTGAGTTGGCATTGCTGGGCTGGGGGTGAGGTGTGCGGGGACTGTCCACAAAGGGCAGCTCACAGTGACAGGAGGAGGCACAGGGAAACCATCCTACCCTTACTAGTTTCTGTGACAATGATCAGATTCCCATCGACGACCACACGTGCAGAAGCGGCCGCACTCCTCCATGACCTTACACCAGGACCAGCGGGCTGCCCCTCGCTCACTCTGACCGCCACGACCAGGAGCACGGAACCCCTGGGAGGAGGGCAGGGCGGCAGAGGCAGCCGTGACGGCCCCTCGGCAGAGCCGCCCTCTCACGGTCGTGCCCCCGTAAGCGAGTTGAGACCAACACGCTGGTTCCTACGTGCCGAGTGTGTTCCCAACACGGACCGAGAGCACGGCATGGGCCAAGCTCAGATGGCCCACACTCCACACCCGATGGCACTCCGCCACCTGCCCCCCAGGCCTCAGCAGGGGAGAGCCCAGGGAGGACAGATTCAACCACGCAGATGGAGAGACGGCCCGCCCAAGCCCCGGAGTAACGTTCCGTTCTGCTGCTACTTCTATCAAACTCCACAAGTTCAAACCCGTGGGAAATGAAGGACACACTGGGCAAAGACCGAACAAAACACCCCACGTTTAACTCGATGACGGCGTGGCCATTTCAAATGCCACCGACTTCACGGACATCTCGCTGCAACTTGGTGTTCTTTTCTTCAGAAATGAAGAGGTCCTTCCCTGAGGTGTCTAGGTTCTCTTCCAGCTTGACCACGAGACTGGAGAGGAGAGCCAGGCGCTCTTTCCTCTAGCTCTTCACCTTTGAAAGCCAGAAAGGGAAACAAGGGACGGGCCCCACCGCTAGTCTTGTTTAAAAAACAAGGGAAAAAAAGAAACCCCTCCAATCAAATCCTGTGATGACATCTGGAGCTGAACTCTGAATGTGGCCTTTATATCTTCAACGAAACTATACCCCTTTGTGCCACAAGTAACTGCTCCTCACTTGGAAACAAAGGGATTGAGTTTGTTCTCAGAAGACTTTCGTTAGTCTTTACTGTAGAGTTACCCTAAGGTCCCCTTCGCCTCATATAACATGAGGGAATACTGGTAAGCTCTTTCTCGCTTGCTTTTTTTCACACAGTTGCTTGTTAACAGCTTTCAATTTTACATTGGAGAGAAAACTTCCCCGGAAAAAAGTACACTATGAAATTTGTACCAGCCAATCGATATGCACAACATTTCCACCAACCGCTGTTTTTTAACCATAGAGGTCTGACAAGAATTCAAAGAAGCTTAAAAGGAAACTCCAGTTACACAAACACGCAATGTGTGCCTGATCACACACATCATGTGCACAAGTCAAGAACCGCTGTGGCTAGTCACACCGTTTCTTCCTCCGTTTTGTGGCTCCTGAACATAGAATTCAGGGCCATGAGCATCTCCGGCTAACTGGACAGGCCAGCCTGAGACGTCGCCTGTTGCCTCACCACCGTCATCCGGAGAGATCTCTCGTGCCTGGAGACAAGGAACTCCAAATGTTCTAGCAGCAGCTAGCGGGAGAGGCAAAAAGAATCCGTGTTTCAAGAACACTTTCAATTCCGGGCCTTAAGTTCACCAAATGCAAAACCAAGTCTGAATCCTTTAAATTCAATTCCGAGGTAGGGAGCTGCCCAAGCAATTGTGTTAAAATAGCCTTACTTTTCCTCACAGATCAAACAAGGTCTGAGAAAAATGGGTCCCATCCAACTCCACTGGGACATGTGGACCAAGGGAGAGAATGGTGTCCTGTGTGTAAATACACTGGCACGGCGCCTACTGACCCTGGTCTTATTTCTCTCTGCCTTCATTTCTGTGGTTTCCTCTCTCTGTAAGAGCTCCTCCTTGCAGATGGTGAGCTATCAGTGAGTCCTGCAAACTCCTGGGGTTGGAAACGGGATAAAAGTGGAGAAACAGAGGGGGTCGTTAGCCAGAGCGCACCTGGCTTCCGTGGTTCTCCAGAGTCCACTCACCCTACTCCAATCACCCACAACCTTCAAGTAGCACACACACATAAGTCCCTTCCTCACCAATCACAGGAGTTCCAGGGATTTTTGTAGGAACTGAGACTCAATGGGACAGAGATATTTTCAGGTGCCTTGCAGGTCTATGACAGAGGAAATCTGCTGTTGCCCACTCCCAGCCTCTGGCCCCGTCTGGCAAGCATGTTTGTGGAGCGGCAATGGGGAAAGGCACCGGGACTCAAAAGCTGCTGACAGCCTGAATAACTGGCTCAAAGTCAACCATACAGAATGGACTCTTCAAAAATGATAGTACGACTCGACGAAAGGAAGAGTTTAAGACTTATTTCCTTAGTCAAGCAGGAAACTTTCTGGCAGAAGGATTTCTGAGAGATGCCAGGGCCTACAACACCGCGTGGGGTTTTTCTTCCGTCAATACTGTGCGCCCACCCAGGACATGGCATACATGTGGGCTCCAAGGAGGTGTACGCACACTCTCCAGTCAATCGAGCGCAGAGACTGATGCAAGGCTCAATCCGTGAGCCATGACATCATGAACTGAGCTGAAACCAAGAGTCAGACGCTTAACTTCCTGAGCCACCCAGGCGCCCCAGAGGTTTTTTCCGCTATAGGACAAATGGAATAAAGTTTCTCTTAACTGAAATTCCAAATAAAGAGTGGTTGACTTCGGCAATTCTAGAAAATCTGTGTATAAACAGGTGACCTTCTTCAAGGTCCTTCATAAATTAACCCTTTACAAATCAATGGGAATTCTGCCACAGAACTGAACACGTTCCTTGAAATCTGACTTGACAAGGTGAACCCACAGAAGCCTTTCTGACCCTTGATGTAGAACTGTGCAAACCCATTTCCATGTGGAGATATTGTTCCAATAAATTCATTGGAAACTTTTCTGGAGATGTGTGACATTTGGAAAGGCTGGCAGATGAGCTGAGCAGCTTCGAAATATCAAAAAATAGTAACTAAAAGGGAGGTCTCAATCCATGAAATATACGCAGATACTAAGCTATTATAGCATTTCATACCCGAAAACATATAAAAAACTAACAAGATAAAACTTACCAAAACTTGTGCATTGAAACAGACAATACCCACAAGATGCCATTTGCAGTCAAGAGAAAGGCAAACAAAAGTGGAAATTCAGGATTAAGTCCTAATCGCATAAAATGAGCTGTAGCAGACGCTGTCCTCTGGGGAAAGTGTGCACCACCTCCTGTTGCTATTGAGGTCACGTCAAGTGTTGCACGAATCTGCTAATCAGCTCTTGGTAAGCCCTTCACTTCTCCAGTAAATCAAGCACCACAGGAAACGTGATATCTCATGGTTCCTGGGTAATTGTCACCGTGTTAAGCGTAATACCATGAACCATGGATTACACCCTGGGACCCGTCTGATGTGTCCGTAAGGATGCTGGACGTGCTCCCGAGATGCAGAGAAGAGTCATGTTATGACAAGAAAAGGCTGAATGGCCTGACATGTACTGAGGCCCACAGCTGCAGCTGCCAGCCGGCCAGCGTGAAAGAAAGGGAAATTCTCGAAGCTCTCGCTGCGGCTATCCCAGCACCTGAAAAACCTGGGGCTTTTTGTGAGACATCTTTTTGTCTCATGTTGAAGATGTGGCATCTCTATGGGGGTACTAATGTTATGAGACGGGCACACGTGCAATCTCGACTCAAACGGAAAGACAAGTCCTGACATCACAAGTTAAGGCAGAAGGAAGGGAATGACCAAAAACTGGAATATTTCAATGCAGGCACAGGATAGCTTGGTGATTTTAGAAAGGGGTTTGGCTTTTAGAATGGTCAAGACGGATAGGAAGAGCAGCTTCTACCACGAAGAGGAAGTACACGGTTTCCCAGACGCCCAAGAGGTGATTGCAGAGAAGGAACTACAATCCACCACATGTCAACCACTCCAACACAAACAGTGAAAAACCCACGAAAATCAGTTGAGGAGACCATGGCTGCCTGCACAGGTTTTTCATGCAGAAGGAGGGGCCCTGTCGGGGGGAAAATGCCACAAAGGACATTTATTCACGAAAAAGACAAGTGAGCACAATGATGTTGGGTAGGAAGGGGTGAAGCAGCTACCGTCTGAGCGGACACAGGCTGGGTATGATCAGGGCGACTGGCCCTGTGTAGGAAGCTCACCCCAGGGTCCTGAAGGCAACAAGTGCCAGTGGCCAGTGGTCTGGCTGCACAACTAGAGCCCTTTCCCTGGACCAGTTCCATCCCGGCTCTGTCCCTCAACTCAGGAAGTACGCTGAAAGCAAGGGACTGTCCTTTAAATTTCCACTGACACTGGACAATGTCCTGGCCACCCAGAACCCCACGGGTCACCATCAAACGTGTCTTGGCAGCTCACTCGCTCTGGAGGGCAGCAAGTCTAAGTACACCAGCGGAGAAGGGGCCACGAGGACATGTGAAGCTCATGACAAATGCCATTTACAAGAAGGACGGTCATTGCTACCAAAGAGAACAACCTCAGATGAAATATATGAAAGGAAGATTCCGAGGGATGTTTTTATAAACTCCGTCAAGGCCAACACAATAAAGAAATCCCTGCTACAGAAAACTGTCCAAATGACGTGGTCACAGGACCTATGTCACAGCCTATCTGGAAACTCAAGAATGAGACTCTGATTATGGTAAAAAAAAAAAAAAAAAATACGAAAAAGGTTTGGGGGATGCAGAGATTCAAAATGTGTATCCTAAAGAAGGTCGAGTGCAGAGAAAAACCCAGAGGATGTCGCAGAAGACAGCACAGAGAGGAGATCTGGTGAAAACCCCAGAGGTCGAGGAAAGCTGAATGGAAGTGCCATCGCTGGAAAGCCTGCTGCCACCAGATGTGATCCGGCAGAGTCTCAGCTACTCTCCCACATGGACCATTCCATGACAAGGGCGCTGGGACTAAAGCCAGCCAGCCGTCTATGGAGACTTGAGCCAGGAAGGCCCTCCTGAAAAGTTGCAAAGACATTGCCCGCATCCACCACATACAGCCAGGCCCCGAGACCCAAAATTGCCCCATCCAGCGGGTCCTCCCCACCCCATGCAGGTCTGCACATCAGGACATTTGTGAGACCCACCCTCACTTTCCAGACAGCAAATCCTTACCAAGGAGCTCAGTGAATCTCTTCACCTGCCATGCACACGTCTGTGCGTGAAAATCGAGGGAGCATGCAGCCAGTCCACCCGAGACGCACGTGTGTCACTACCACCTAAGGGTTTTTCAGCAGGAACATCGTGTGTGAGACTTTTGTGCACTTGGACAACCTACCCACACACGGACATAAGGGACAAAAGATCTGATATAAAACGAATAATGTGTTTTCCATAAGTAGTCTTTCAAAAAATGACATTACCTTGTAGCATGCCTGTCTCTGTACCTGCCTGGAGAAAATGCCTCTCAGCCTACTCTCACAGGCCTTTTTTGTAATGCAACAATGTGTTCAGACTCTATTAGGAATATGGCTGTAAAATGCAGGCTAGAAAAGCTTTATAACAATTCATTCACCTCTGTATCTCCTAGGCCATGAGGTAGCAAGCGTACTGATTACATTAAGCAATCATGAAGTAGTCACTCTTCAATGTTAATGCATGATTACGCATGTAACAATGTAATTATACAGGAATCTTTCTAATTCCTCCATTTCTGATGACTAGTTCTGGAGATACACTTAAAAACAGCTTAGTGTGTAACCTAAGCCAACACTGATGCGAGTTCTGGTAGAAAATTTATCCTAGAAACAAAACGGAGAAAAAACTTAGGTATGAATACAGCACAGAGCTGTGAACCTGTTTTCTATGTAACTGTTTCCATAGCTTCCTCGACTCGGAGAATATGGTATATATGACATAAAACATACAAATGTTAATGAAATTTTTGTGTTTCTACTAAGGTTTCTGGACAACAGGAGAGTTTGAACACTTAAGATTTCTGGTGAGGAAGTTATACATGGATTTTCAATTGTGGGCAGGATTTAAAACCGGGAACCAAGTTTTTCTAGGATCAGTTGTAGTCATCCGTGGGGAAAAATGGAGAAAGCACTACCATCGTCAACAGAAAAAAGTAAAATAGAATTTTTTTATTTTAATTTTTTAAATGTTATTCTTTATTTCTTAGAGACAGAGACAAAGAGCAGCAAGGGAGGGGCGGAGTGAGAAGGAGACAAGGAATTCAAAGCAGACTCCAGGCTCTGTGTTGTTAGCACAGAGCCAGACTCGGGGGTTACCTCGCCAACACAAAGTTCATGACCCGACCTGAAGTTGGCTGTTTAACCGACTGAGCCACCCAGGAACAGAATAGGAGTAATTTGGAGGTTCCTTGTACACAAAGCAAACCTGTTTCCCCAAAAGAGTTAGTTACTAAGTTGCTCAGCAAAAGCCAGCACAAAGGGCCAACAGGCAGGACACAGTTTCAGAAGAAAGGCCGTCTTCTCAGAGATCGTGGCGTATGGTACACGGATGGGGCAGGATGTCGGCATCTCTGCACAGCGGGAGGCGCTCCCAACACAGCCAAGCTGCTGAGAGGCGAGTGGGGCAGGTGCAGGGAGGACTGCAGGACTCGGTCCCTCCACGAGTCCACCCAAGTGAAGACAGGGTACAGATCTCCAGGGACCTCACACATGGCCTCTGAGACATGCAAGCTCCATGACAGAGTACCCAGGGACCAGCAGGGAGAGGGAAGAGCAGGAAAGAGGCAAAGCCATCTCCCTGGCTTCTGACCACCGGACCAGGTAGCAAGCTGCTACGTTCACAAGAGGAGGCAGAGATGTTTGCAGATTTGTGGCCCATGTGGAACTCAAAGAGCAGACAACCCACCCAGATGGAGCTTCACTATGAGGCGGTCGGAAAGGTGTCCAAGAGACAGAGGGGGGTGGATGAAGAAGAATTCAGGACAGCCGAACCTCCCAAGAAGAATCTCCTCCCCGATTCTGAGTGACTCAGACTCGTGACAAAATCAGCCATCCTGCAGCAGCACTGTGCACACGTTCCCCCTATTCCACCAAACCACACACTCCCATGCCCTTCTATTGCTCTCCGTATAACCACATACGTCTTTGGGTGAGGTACCTGCAGCACATAGTGTTCAGCACCTAGAACAGTACCTGCCATGCACTCAATAAACAGGTGAACACTTTAGTGTACGCCTTGTACTCACCCAGGTAACTATTACACACATTGCTTTTCAATATTACGTGGTTCTGTGTAGGGTAGAAAGACACAAACTGTCCTGTGCTTTATGTGATGGGTGATATGAGGCGGTTGTACCTGTTGCCTAAAGCACGAATCTTATAGCTCAACCCACACAATAGGAGCCACACTACCCAATGGCGTCTACCCTGCTTCCAGTCGTGTCACCCCCCAACACACTATCCACACAGTAACAGCACCAGCTTTTAAAAATTTTAACATCATGTCAGTCCTTTCCCCTGAGGACACAATGACCCAAGGCCCTTCTCTGAATACCAAATTCCTTACGGGGAAGTTTCTGCCCAACACCAGCGGCCTGGTGCCTCACTTGACTCCACTTCCCCTTCCATAGCTTAAAACAAAGCCACGTTTCTCCTTGATTCTGGCTTTTGGCCCCAGAGACTGCTTGGAGAATGTTCTGTTAGACTCAGATGCTGATGGACCTCTCCAGAAAAAGCCTTTCCTGAACGGCAGTGCGCAAGTAAGCAATTCCTCCTAACTGCGTCATTCTTTCAGATAAACTCAGATGTGCCTCCACCTTCGACTCCGAGGAACACAGATGCCAGATCCCAACTACCACAATGGTGCAGGGTCATAAAGGGGCTCAACAAGGGTGCCTAGTTGTGTCTGTGCAGATGATGCAGGTGCACCAACCCAGAAACCCTTGTTGTCGGGGTTGCACTGTACAGTTGAGGGGCAATTCATCCCGATTCTGCTTCAGTTTCTGGGTCTCCCGTCCTCTGCCCTTTTGTCCGTACTTCCTCTCTCTCAAAAGTAAATAAATATTACCAAAAAAATTTTTAAAAAGCCAAAACTGATCAAACACTCACAGAATAAGTGTCACCCCATCCACCTCCTCGTCCTGCTTTGCCACATCCAGCCCGTCCCTGCAATGCTTGCCCTGGGCAAGCACATGAAAGGGGAGGAAGGCAGCGGCGGTGGGGTGGGGGGGCCTGAGACACAACATCACCACTCAATGGACGCTGGCTGAGGATGAGCAAACTGACCATTTTAGAACGACGGGTACTAGGCAAGGATTACAGGGTTTCGTTTTCTCCTGCAACAAATGCTGTTGAGCAAAATGTTTACTATGACTTCTCTTTCTTCCCCACCTGTTCTTATACTTGTGAATATTCTGTTAGTCAACCTATCATGAACTGGGAAAGATGATTTCAATCTGAAGCATGTTGGCAGGCATCAAGGAGACACTGAGGTAGTCACAACTGGAAGGAATGAGACCCCAACAAAAGGGAAGCCCGCTGAGCCAACACTAATGTTCAGAGTCCTCTCTCTCTCTCTCAAGACATGTGAGGATTCTGAATTTCTTCAGGGATTTGAGGCAATATACCAATGAGCAGGAAAGGAAACAAAACAGACAAGCAGAAAATCACTGATAACCAACACTGTACAGCACAGGGAGGTACAGAAAATTACCCCGGCACTCGGCAAACACTGCCTGAGAAGCTGAGCCTTCAATAATCTCATTGTGCTGCGGAGAAAATACCTGGGCTTTTGGACCAAGTCCCAAAGAGGGGTCCTGGAAGACACTCCAGGCCTCGAGATGGACATCCTGGAGGACTACACGGGGGTGGTGAACATTTTGAGCCCCGTTCACACTGAACCTTACAAAGACAGAGGACCGGTGACAAGTCATTCAGGCCTGACTGAGCTCAATAACCATCACACTCAGTGTGTGTGGGATGAAAGGCTGAAGAAAAGCAAGCACACGAAGAGCCTCTATGCTTCTCCATAATGTCCAACACAAAATTTAAAAAAGAAATTAAGAAAAGAAAAAGAATAAATGAAAAGAAATGAAAAAAAGAAACAAAAGAAAGAAAAGAAAAAAGAAAAGGGATGCCTGGGTGGCTCAGTCGGTTAATCATCCCACTTTGGTTCGGGTCATGATTTCACGGTTTTATGATTTGATTCCCGTGTCGAACTCTGTGCTGACATTGAAAAGCATGGAGCCTGCTTTGGATTCTGTGTCTCCCTGTTTGTCTCCATCTCCCATGCTCAAGATTTGTCTCTACCTCTCTCTCAAAATAAATAATATTAAAAAAATCTATTTTAATAAAAAAGAAAAAAAAACAGGGAAAGGCACGAGCATAGCTCAGGTTACTCGTTTAGGTGACCAAAATTTGGTTTCGACCCAGGTTTGTGAGTGTGAGCCCTGTGTTGGTCTCTCTACTGATAGAATGGAGCCTCTCAAGAGTCTCTACGCTCCCCTCCCATCCTCTACCCCGACGCGTACTCTCACTCTCTTTCTGAAAAATAAATAAACATTTTAAAAAACAAGGTTTTACATCATATAGACGAAAAGAAGAAAGAACAGAAAGAGACCAAAGGGAGACACACCGACTGGAAATACGGGATGCAAAGGTCAACTGTCCAACAAGCCTACTTGACAAATGGGAAATTTTCAGAGAATCAAAACAGATTCTAAACCTAAAAATTATCAGAGCTAAAACTAAGAACTCTAGGCGCCTGAATGGCTCATTTGGTTAAGCATCTGACTTCAGGTCAGGTCGTGATCTCGTGATTCGGGAGTTTGAGCCCCGCGTTGGACTCTGTGCTGAGTGCTCAGAGCCTAGAACTTGCTTCGGTATCTGTGTCTAGCTCTCTGTTCTTCCCTTGCTCAAATTCTGTCTTTCCAACATAAATAAGAGTAAAAAAAAAATTTTAGTAAGATTAAGAACTATGGGGGTTAATATCAGACTAAACACAAGTGAAGAGAGCCACAGTGAACTGGAAGATAAGTATGTAAAAATTTATCTAGACCATACACAGAGAAAAAATCAATAGAGAAACCCAAAAGACACACAAAATATGGTTGAAGGGTCCAATGAGAACCTTCAAAGTAGAGAAAACACAGAATGGGGGTTACCAGATCCCTACAAAGAATCAAAACTTTCCAAAACTCATAAAAGAACCATGACAATGACTCCACAAAGAATGCCTGAGGCAAAAAAAAAAGATCCCACCACTAGGAGAGGGGAACAGAATGTACATACCAGTCTGTGGGCTGGTCAGCGGTGGACTGGGGCAGACATCAGCAGACCCCGCCCACCAACGCAAGTTATTCATGACAGCACAGAAGTGCCCCGTAGTTCCGCACAACTCCAAGGACTATCCAACATGACCAAACGGAAGAGTTCCTCTCAAAGAATCTCAAGGAAATGACAGTTCATGAACTGATCGTAAAGGATTTAAACAATATAACAGAAACTGAAATCAGAGTAATAGTCATAAAACTAATCGCTGGGCTTATAAACAGTATACAAGACACCAGAGAGTCTACTGTTACAGAGATCAAGGGACTAAGGAACATACTGGAGGACCTAAAAAATGTTATAAACGAGCTGAAAAATAAAATGGAGAAAACCACAACTCGGATTGAAGATGCAGAGGAGAGAATAGGAGAACTGGAAGAAAAATTTATGGAAAAAGAGGAAGCAGAGAAAAAAGAGATAAAAAGAATCCAGGGGTATGGGGCGAAAATTAGAGAACTGATGCACTGAAGAGAAATAATCTACACATAAGTGGTATTCCAGAGAAGAGAGAAGGAAAGGTGATGAAGGTGTACTTAAAATAATAGTTGAGAACTTCCCAGATCTGGGGAAGGAAAAAGGCATTGAAATCCAAGAGGCACAGAGAACTCCCTTCAGACGTAACTTGAATCCATCTGCACGACATATAATGAAACTGACAAAATAACAAGGATAAAGAGAATATTCTGAAGGCCGTCGGGGATAAACGTGCCCTAACATATAAAGGGACACCGATAAGACTCGTGATGGATCCCTCTACTGAAACATGGCAGGCCAGAAAAGATTGGCAGGAGATCTTCAACGTGATGAACAGAAAAAAATATCCAGCCAAGAATCCTTTATCCAGGAAATCTCTGATTTAGAATGGGAGAGAGAAAGTTCTTTCCAAACAAAACGGAAGGAATTCGTCACCACTAAACCAGTCCTACAAAAGATACTAAGGGGGATCCTGTGAGACAAAGTACCAGAGACATTGCTACAAGCACGAAACTTACAGACATCACAATGACTCTACACTCATATCTTTCTACAACACTGAATGTAAATGGACTAAAAGCGCCAACCAAAAGACATAAGGTATCAGAATGGATAGAAAAACGAGACCCAATTATTTGCTGTTTACAAGAGACTCATTTTAGACATGAGGACACCTTCAGATTGAAAGTGAAGGGATGAAAAACTATCATGCTACTGGAAGTCAAAAGAAAGCTGGAGTAACCATACTTAGGCAAACTGGACTCTAAATTAAAGGCTGTAACTAAAGAAGGAAATTTTATAATAATTACAGGGTCTATCCATCAGGAAGAGCTAACAATTATAAATGTCTATGCGCCGAATACGGGAGCCCCCAAATATATAAAACAATTACAAACATAAGCAACCTTACTGATAGAAAGTAGTAATTGCAAAAGACTTTAATACCCCACTTGCAGAAGTGGATACATCATCTAGACACACGGTCAATAAAGAAAAAAGGGCCATGAATGATACATTGGATCAGATGGATTTGACAGATATATTTAGAACTCTGCATCCCAAAGCAACAGAATATACTTTCTTCTCAAGTGCACATGGAATATTCTCCAAGATAGATCACATTCTTGGTCACAAAAGAGTCCTTCTTAAGTATAAAAGAACTGCGATCACACCATGCATATTTTCAGACCACAATGCTATGAAGCTTGAAATCAACAAAAGGAAATCTGGAAAACCTCCAAAAACATGGAGGTTAAAGAACACCCTACTAAAGAAAGAATGGGTCAACCACGTAGGGAAGTATTTAAAAATATATAAAAACAAATGAAAACGAAAACACAACAATCCAAACACTTTGGGATGCAGAGAAGACACTCCTGAGAGGAAATACATTGCAAACCAGGACTATCTCAAGAATAAAGAAAAATCCCAAATAGAAAATCTAACAGAACACCTAAATAAAATACAGGCAGAACAGCAAAGACAGCGTAAACCCAGCAGAAAAAGAGAAATAAAGGTCCGAGCATAAATAAACAATATAGACAATTAACAATATAGAATTTAAAAAATGTAGAGCATATCACAACACGAGTTGTTTTTTTGAAAAAAAACAAACATTGACAAACCTCTAGCCAGGCTTCCCAAAAAGAAAAGGGAGACGACCCAAGTAGATAAAATTATGAATGAAAATGGAATTATTACAACCAATACTTCAGAAATACAAGCAATTATCAGGGAATCATATGAAAAATTATATGCCAACAAACTGGACAACCCAGAAGAAATGGACAAATTCCTAGACACCCACACACTTTCAAAACTCAGAAAGAAATAGAAAACTTGAACAGACCCGTAACCAGCGAAGAAATTAAATCAGTCATCAAAAATCTCCCAATAAGAGTCCAAGACCAGATGGCTTCCCAGGGGAATTCTACCAAGGGTTGAAAGCAGAGATAATACTTATCCTTCTCAAGCTATTCCACAAAATAGAAAGGGAAAGAAAACTTCCAGACTCATTCTATGAAGCCAGTATTACTTTGACAGAGAACCAGTAAAAAAAGAGAACAGGCCAATAACCCTTATGACTATGGATGCAAAAATTCTCAATAGGATACTAGCAAATCGAATTCAAGAGCATATAAAAAGAATGATTCACCATGATCAAGTGGGATTCATTCCTGGGATGCAGGTCGGGTTCAACATTCACAAATAAAAGTGATACATCACGTTAATGAAAGAAAAGATAAGAACCATATGATCCTATCAATCGATGCAGAAAAAGCATTTGACAAAATTCAGCATCGTTTCTTAATAAAAACCCTCGAGAAATGCGGGATAGAAAGAACATACTTAAAAATCATAAACGCCGTTTATGATAAGCCCACAGTTAACATCATCCTCAATGGGGGGAAAACTGAGAGCTTTTTCCCTGAGATCCGGAACACGACAGGGATGTCCACTCTCACCGCTGTCGTTTAACATAGTGTTGGAAGTCCAAGCAACATCAATCAGACAACAAAAGGAAATCAAAGGCATCAAAATTGACAAAGATGAAGTTAAGCTTTCAATTTTTCCAGATGACATGATATTATACATGGAAATTCCAATAGACTCCACCAAAAGTCTACCAGAATGGTAAATGAATTCAGCAAAGTTGCAGGATACAAAATCTATGTACAGAAAGCAGTTGTATTCCTAAGCAATAATAATGAAGCAACAAAAGACAAAAAAACTGATCCCATTCACAATTGAACGAAGAAGCATAAAATACCTAGGAATCAATCTAACCAAAGATGTAAAAGATCTGTATGCTGAAAACTATAGAAAGCTTATGAAGGAAAGGGAAGAAGATACAAAGAAATGGAAAAACGTTCCGTGCTCATGGGTCGGAAGAATATTTTCAAAATGTCAATACTACCCAAAGCTATCTACACATTCAAAGCAATCCCAATCAAAATTGCACCAGAATTCTTCTCGAAGTTAGAACAAGCAATTCTAAAATTCATATGGAACCAATAAAGCCCCGAATAGCCAAAGTAATTTCGAAGAAGTCCAAAGCAGGAGGCATCACAATCGCAGTCTTTAGCCTCTACTACAAAACTATAATCATCAAGACAGCCTAGTGTTGCCAAAAAAGAGACCCATACACCAAAGGAATAGAATTGAAACCCACAAAAATATGGCCAATCCATCTTTAACAAAGGAGGAAGGAATATCCAAGGAAAAAAGACAGTCTGGTTAACAAATGTGGCAGGGCAAACAGGGCAGTAAGATGCAGAAGGTAAGAACTAGACCACTTTCTCAAAACATTCACAAAAAGAAATTCAAAATGGAAAAAAGACCTGAATGTTGGACAGGAAATCATGGCAACCCTAGCGAAGAAAACAGGAAAAGACCATTCTGACTTCAGCTGCAACCATTTCTTACTTGACACATCCCCAAAGGCAAAGGATTTAAAAGCACAAATGAACTATTGGGACCTCATGAAGATAAAAACTTCACAGCAAATAAAAGGCAACCAACGGAATCGGAAAAGATATTTGCAAATGACATATCGGACAAAGGGCTGCTATCCAAAATCTATAAAGAGCTCACCAAATTTCGCTTCGAGAAGCAAATAATCCAGTGTAGAATTTGGCACAAAACATGAATAGACATTTCTCTAACGAAGAAATCCTGATGGCCAGCAGGCACATGAAAAGATGCTTAATGTTGCTCCTCATCAGGGAAATACAAATAAAAACGACACTCGGATATCACCTCCGTCTGTTGGAGTGGCAAAATAAACAATTCAGGAGACTATAGATGCTGGCGAGGATTTGGTGAAACAGGAGCCCTCGTGCACCGTTGGTGGGAATGCAAACTGCTGCAACAACTCTGGAAAACATTGTCAAGTTTCCTCCAAAATTAAAAATAAATCTGAACTATGACACAGCAGTAGCACTGCTAGGAATTTACCCAAGGAATACAGGAGTACTGATGCATAGGGACCCCTGTACCCCAATATTAATAACACCACTCTCAATAGCCAAATTGTGGAAAGAGCCTGAATGTCCAACTGATCAATTGATAAAGAAACTGTGGTTTACATACACAATGGAGTACTACTTTGCAATGAGAATAAAATATGGACCATGGTAGCAATGTGGATGGAACTGGAGAGTGTTAGGGTAAGTGAAAGACAGATACGATATGTGTTCACTCTTATGTGAATCCGGAGAAACTTAAAAGGGACCCATGAAGAAAGCGTAGGATAAAAAAAGAGGTTAGAGTGGGACAGAGCCAAAGCATGAGACTCTTACAAACTGAAAAATAACAGGGTGGATGGGGGGTGGGAGGGAGGGGAGGGTAGGCAATGGGTATTCAGGAGGGCATGTGTTGGGTTGAGCATGGGTGTTGTATGGAACGAAATCTGACAATAAATTTCATATTAAAAGAAAATCAGGATAATATATCATTTCTGGAAAATAGTCCATGTTTTCATTTATTTATTTTTCGTAAGCTCTATACCCAACGTGGGGCTCAAACTTGTGACCCTGAGATCGAGTCCCAAGCTCCACCGATTGAGCCCGACAAGCACCCCTGTCCTTCTCTTATCCAATTCTAATATCTTGAGATTTAAGTCGTTGACTTCACTCTGAAAAGCAGTGAGTCTTACTTGCAGCCAACTGCAAGCAGCACACATCGGAAAAAAAAACGAGAGGTGAAAAAAATGGGGATGATGCCTGCCTTTTGAAAAGCATTCCAATCTCAAAGTAATACCGAAAAGAGATCTCACCTTGTTAACGGATTTTGTTTCGGCGATGTTACCGGTTATAATCGAGATACAAAAAGTAACCGCCATGAAAATGACATTCCCATCATGGGACCCAGGAGGAAAGGCGGGCCCCACATTGCAGAGGGCGGCCACCCTCTGGACCCGCTTGGCTTCCACCTCGCGCAGCGTCGTAGCCTTCCTCAGGGTCTGTTGCAGCTTCTGCTCCACCAACTCCAGGGTCTCTTGCAACTGGCGGTTTTGATCTGCAGTCTAGGAAATGAAAACAAAGCATCAAAATGTAGCAAGTTCTCTCTCCTTTTCCATTTTGAATAAAGTGAAACAAATTCTCAATGCAAAGATCTATTGTAAGTTCTGACCGAAGCCAATGTTTTTGGTAAGTGTTTCAGAATAAACATTTCCTTTCTACAAGGAGTCACCCATGGCCTTGGGCCTCATTTCACTGTGCAAAACTTGTCTTGCCAAAGTATTTGCTCTGCTTCAGTATCTTCAGAGAAGTCTTTTAAAAGACAAAATTCCCACAAATTAAAGAAAACCCATCTTCTGGAGGAGCTTTCTCGTTCTTCCTGACAAGTTAACGAGAGAAAGGTCCGGTCTTACATAATTATAGACTCTTGTCTTAGGGCTCACTACATAGGGCATTCTGAGGTGGGCACAACGGCCAGCACAGAGGTTCGGAGAGCATGCCTGATGCCAGAGGAGTTATTTTTGCAAGTGTATGGTTATTCTACAAAAACCACTCTCACTCTTGAAAAATAATTCAACCTGGAAAATTTAGACAAGAGATTTTTTTGTTAAAGGACTTTTAGGGACTCCGAGGTGGCTCAGTCAGTTAAGGTTTCACCTTCGGCCTAGGTTATAATCTCATAGCTCATGGGTTCAAGCCCCGCCTCGGGCTCTGTGTTGACAGCTCAGAACCTCGAGTACGTTTTGGATTCTGTGTGTCCCTCCCTCCTTCTCTGGCCTCCCCTGATCATGCTCTCGCTCGGTCGCTCCCTCTCTCAAAAATAAATAAACATTAAAAATATCTAAAGTCCTTTTAAAAATTATGTATAAGGTGAGGTTCTTGCAAGGTTAACATTTAATCCCACAAAATTCTTCCTTCTGTTTGAGTTTAGCTTTGCGTGTGTATACTCACCGGATATCATGCCTTAAAACCCTCAAATAAATAAAATACTTGCTGTATACATCGTATTTCACGATCTGCCTTTTACAGTCATGATTTGGAACACCTTACGTGCTCTCAAACAGCATTCCTGAATGTCATTTTAATGGCTTCCTAATATTTCACTTTTATTGTCATTTTGTGTCTACTGACACATTTTATAAACACACCAGGCAAACTTTGTTTCCAAGAAGCTGGATGAGGTTTTCCTTTTTACTGCCGGATGACTTGAGACAACCAAGGAAGAGACGTGCGGCTTCCCAAAAGACAGGGTCTTGCATCCTCAAGCCAGACTATGCTTCTGCACCTGATATTCTCCCCGATCTCAAGTACTAACCAAAACGGTCGGCTGCCTACAAATTCCTGGCCCCTCACCGCTCTTTTGGAAAGAGTGCTAACAAGCAAAAGTGTAACGTGCAGTTAACACATAAGAAGGAATCAATGAGGGTAGCAACATAACATGCTTACATAACATCTGAAAGATTCCCATGACGTTGAAGTAACCCCGTTTTTCAACACAAGATTTTAACACCCTGAAAATTTTACACTGAGACTAGGTCCTTAACTTCATTTGTAATTAACAAAAGAGGAATGAAGTTCAATGCAACCAACGATGATGCAGAGAGCGTTTCTTTGCGATCTCGTTTTCAAGTTTATCCTTGAGGTCGTGCAGGCAAGTGGCTTCATGCTGTGCCCTGAGACAGTGCTTCTCAAAGGTAGTGATCCTCTGTTGCATGTCTTCCTTCTGGGCCATGGCCTACAGCAGGTATTTCAGAGGAAAGACAGGGAAAGAATTAGTGTACGACACATTAACATACTCCAGACAGAAAAACAGGGTGAAATCCTAATTTACAAAAGGAAAGGAGCATCCTCGGGGCACCTGGGTGGCTCAGCCGGTGACGCTTTGTGAGTTGGGGCCCCGTGTAAGGCTCAGCGCAGACAATGCGGAAGCTTCTTGGGATTTTGACCACTCAGTTAACCAGGCTTATTCTTTCCGATGTGTTCAAAGACAAACGAATAATATAATCTCCCGGACATAAAATCTCCTCCCTCGTTGCCTCCGGACACAAGTGAGGTTTCCACAGTACAGGGCCTTCCATCTGGAGGCACACACCAGAAGACAACCATCATTTTTCCGGGAAAAGGGTGGATGAAATCTCACCCAATTACCACAAAGTTGAAGCAGTGGTGTTAACAAATGGAAACCAAACTCAACCTTTCATATAATTGGTAGTCATCTGTAGCTTAGCCTGTAACAAAACTGTATCACATGGTATCTGACACTGCAAATGGAACAAGAACATTCTGCCCTGCTTTTCTTGTCCACCACCCGAAAGATTCCTCTTCCAGCCTTCTGTTTACTAGGCAATTTATGTCAGCAGTCTCAAGAGTGAAAGTGATGAGTCTTAAGAAATGATTGAATTCTCCGCATATTGAACTCAGCTGCGGGGTTTCCACCCATCTTGGCCAAACAACTCCACTGAAAGGGTTATATAATTTCTGCAAATACTTTTGTTTTAAATTCTTACATGACCTCACCTACACTAAGGTACTAAACAGACTGCATGTGTACATACACGAGGGTCTGAGACGGTCTTCCTGAGTTGGCATTGCTGGGCTGGGGGTGAGGTGTGCGGGGACTGTCCACAAAGGGCAGCTCACAGTGACAGGAGGAGGCACAGGGAAACCATCCTACCCTTACTAGTTTCTGTGACAATGATCAGATTCCCATCGACGACCACACGTGCAGAAGCGGCCGCACTCCTCCATGACCTTACACCAGGACCAGCGGGCTGCCCCTCGCTCACTCTGACCGCCACGACCAGGAGCACGGAACCCCTGGGAGGAGGGCAGGGCGGCAGAGGCAGCCGTGACGGCCCCTCGGCAGAGCCGCCCTCTCACGGTCGTGCCCCCGTAAGCGAGTTGAGACCAACACGCTGGTTCCTACGTGCCGAGTGTGTTCCCAACACGGACCGAGAGCACGGCATGGGCCAAGCTCAGATGGCCCACACTCCACACCCGATGGCACTCCGCCACCTGCCCCCCAGGCCTCAGCAGGGGAGAGCCCAGGGAGGACAGATTCAACCACGCAGATGGAGAGACGGCCCGCCCAAGCCCCGGAGTAACGTTCCGTTCTGCTGCTACTTCTATCAAACTCCACAAGTTCAAACCCGTGGGAAATGAAGGACACACTGGGCAAAGACCGAACAAAACACCCCACGTTTAACTCGATGACGGCGTGGCCATTTCAAATGCCACCGACTTCACGGACATCTCGCTGCAACTTGGTGTTCTTTTCTTCAGAAATGAAGAGGTCCTTCCCTGAGGTGTCTAGGTTCTCTTCCAGCTTGACCACGAGACTGGAGAGGAGAGCCAGGCGCTCTTTCCTCTAGCTCTTCACCTTTGAAAGCCAGAAAGGGAAACAAGGGACGGGCCCCACCGCTAGTCTTGTTTAAAAAACAAGGGAAAAAAAGAAACCCCTCCAATCAAATCCTGTGATGACATCTGGAGCTGAACTCTGAATGTGGCCTTTATATCTTCAACGAAACTATACCCCTTTGTGCCACAAGTAACTGCTCCTCACTTGGAAACAAAGGGATTGAGTTTGTTCTCAGAAGACTTTCGTTAGTCTTTACTGTAGAGTTACCCTAAGGTCCCCTTCGCCTCATATAACATGAGGGAATACTGGTAAGCTCTTTCTCGCTTGCTTTTTTTCACACAGTTGCTTGTTAACAGCTTTCAATTTTACATTGGAGAGAAAACTTCCCCGGAAAAAAGTACACTATGAAATTTGTACCAGCCAATCGATATGCACAACATTTCCACCAACCGCTGTTTTTTAACCATAGAGGTCTGACAAGAATTCAAAGAAGCTTAAAAGGAAACTCCAGTTACACAAACACGCAATGTGTGCCTGATCACACACATCATGTGCACAAGTCAAGAACCGCTGTGGCTAGTCACACCGTTTCTTCCTCCGTTTTGTGGCTCCTGAACATAGAATTCAGGGCCATGAGCATCTCCGGCTAACTGGACAGGCCAGCCTGAGACGTCGCCTGTTGCCTCACCACCGTCATCCGGAGAGATCTCTCGTGCCTGGAGACAAGGAACTCCAAATGTTCTAGCAGCAGCTAGCGGGAGAGGCAAAAAGAATCCGTGTTTCAAGAACACTTTCAATTCCGGGCCTTAAGTTCACCAAATGCAAAACCAAGTCTGAATCCTTTAAATTCAATTCCGAGGTAGGGAGCTGCCCAAGCAATTGTGTTAAAATAGCCTTACTTTTCCTCACAGATCAAACAAGGTCTGAGAAAAATGGGTCCCATCCAACTCCACTGGGACATGTGGACCAAGGGAGAGAATGGTGTCCTGTGTGTAAATACACTGGCACGGCGCCTACTGACCCTGGTCTTATTTCTCTCTGCCTTCATTTCTGTGGTTTCCTCTCTCTGTAAGAGCTCCTCCTTGCAGATGGTGAGCTATCAGTGAGTCCTGCAAACTCCTGGGGTTGGAAACGGGATAAAAGTGGAGAAACAGAGGGGGTCGTTAGCCAGAGCGCACCTGGCTTCCGTGGTTCTCCAGAGTCCACTCACCCTACTCCAATCACCCACAACCTTCAAGTAGCACACACACATAAGTCCCTTCCTCACCAATCACAGGAGTTCCAGGGATTTTTGTAGGAACTGAGACTCAATGGGACAGAGATATTTTCAGGTGCCTTGCAGGTCTATGACAGAGGAAATCTGCTGTTGCCCACTCCCAGCCTCTGGCCCCGTCTGGCAAGCATGTTTGTGGAGCGGCAATGGGGAAAGGCACCGGGACTCAAAAGCTGCTGACAGCCTGAATAACTGGCTCAAAGTCAACCATACAGAATGGACTCTTCAAAAATGATAGTACGACTCGACGAAAGGAAGAGTTTAAGACTTATTTCCTTAGTCAAGCAGGAAACTTTCTGGCAGAAGGATTTCTGAGAGATGCCAGGGCCTACAACACCGCGTGGGGTTTTTCTTCCGTCAATACTGTGCGCCCACCCAGGACATGGCATACATGTGGGCTCCAAGGAGGTGTACGCACACTCTCCAGTCAATCGAGCGCAGAGACTGATGCAAGGCTCAATCCGTGAGCCATGACATCATGAACTGAGCTGAAACCAAGAGTCAGACGCTTAACTTCCTGAGCCACCCAGGCGCCCCAGAGGTTTTTTCCGCTATAGGACAAATGGAATAAAGTTTCTCTTAACTGAAATTCCAAATAAAGAGTGGTTGACTTCGGCAATTCTAGAAAATCTGTGTATAAACAGGTGACCTTCTTCAAGGTCCTTCATAAATTAACCCTTTACAAATCAATGGGAATTCTGCCACAGAACTGAACACGTTCCTTGAAATCTGACTTGACAAGGTGAACCCACAGAAGCCTTTCTGACCCTTGATGTAGAACTGTGCAAACCCATTTCCATGTGGAGATATTGTTCCAATAAATTCATTGGAAACTTTTCTGGAGATGTGTGACATTTGGAAAGGCTGGCAGATGAGCTGAGCAGCTTCGAAATATCAAAAAATAGTAACTAAAAGGGAGGTCTCAATCCATGAAATATACGCAGATACTAAGCTATTATAGCATTTCATACCCGAAAACATATAAAAAACTAACAAGATAAAACTTACCAAAACTTGTGCATTGAAACAGACAATACCCACAAGATGCCATTTGCAGTCAAGAGAAAGGCAAACAAAAGTGGAAATTCAGGATTAAGTCCTAATCGCATAAAATGAGCTGTAGCAGACGCTGTCCTCTGGGGAAAGTGTGCACCACCTCCTGTTGCTATTGAGGTCACGTCAAGTGTTGCACGAATCTGCTAATCAGCTCTTGGTAAGCCCTTCACTTCTCCAGTAAATCAAGCACCACAGGAAACGTGATATCTCATGGTTCCTGGGTAATTGTCACCGTGTTAAGCGTAATACCATGAACCATGGATTACACCCTGGGACCCGTCTGATGTGTCCGTAAGGATGCTGGACGTGCTCCCGAGATGCAGAGAAGAGTCATGTTATGACAAGAAAAGGCTGAATGGCCTGACATGTACTGAGGCCCACAGCTGCAGCTGCCAGCCGGCCAGCGTGAAAGAAAGGGAAATTCTCGAAGCTCTCGCTGCGGCTATCCCAGCACCTGAAAAACCTGGGGCTTTTTGTGAGACATCTTTTTGTCTCATGTTGAAGATGTGGCATCTCTATGGGGGTACTAATGTTATGAGACGGGCACACGTGCAATCTCGACTCAAACGGAAAGACAAGTCCTGACATCACAAGTTAAGGCAGAAGGAAGGGAATGACCAAAAACTGGAATATTTCAATGCAGGCACAGGATAGCTTGGTGATTTTAGAAAGGGGTTTGGCTTTTAGAATGGTCAAGACGGATAGGAAGAGCAGCTTCTACCACGAAGAGGAAGTACACGGTTTCCCAGACGCCCAAGAGGTGATTGCAGAGAAGGAACTACAATCCACCACATGTCAACCACTCCAACACAAACAGTGAAAAACCCACGAAAATCAGTTGAGGAGACCATGGCTGCCTGCACAGGTTTTTCATGCAGAAGGAGGGGCCCTGTCGGGGGGAAAATGCCACAAAGGACATTTATTCACGAAAAAGACAAGTGAGCACAATGATGTTGGGTAGGAAGGGGTGAAGCAGCTACCGTCTGAGCGGACACAGGCTGGGTATGATCAGGGCGACTGGCCCTGTGTAGGAAGCTCACCCCAGGGTCCTGAAGGCAACAAGTGCCAGTGGCCAGTGGTCTGGCTGCACAACTAGAGCCCTTTCCCTGGACCAGTTCCATCCCGGCTCTGTCCCTCAACTCAGGAAGTACGCTGAAAGCAAGGGACTGTCCTTTAAATTTCCACTGACACTGGACAATGTCCTGGCCACCCAGAACCCCACGGGTCACCATCAAACGTGTCTTGGCAGCTCACTCGCTCTGGAGGGCAGCAAGTCTAAGTACACCAGCGGAGAAGGGGCCACGAGGACATGTGAAGCTCATGACAAATGCCATTTACAAGAAGGACGGTCATTGCTACCAAAGAGAACAACCTCAGATGAAATATATGAAAGGAAGATTCCGAGGGATGTTTTTATAAACTCCGTCAAGGCCAACACAATAAAGAAATCCCTGCTACAGAAAACTGTCCAAATGACGTGGTCACAGGACCTATGTCACAGCCTATCTGGAAACTCAAGAATGAGACTCTGATTATGGTAAAAAAAAAAAAAAAAAAATACGAAAAAGGTTTGGGGGATGCAGAGATTCAAAATGTGTATCCTAAAGAAGGTCGAGTGCAGAGAAAAACCCAGAGGATGTCGCAGAAGACAGCACAGAGAGGAGATCTGGTGAAAACCCCAGAGGTCGAGGAAAGCTGAATGGAAGTGCCATCGCTGGAAAGCCTGCTGCCACCAGATGTGATCCGGCAGAGTCTCAGCTACTCTCCCACATGGACCATTCCATGACAAGGGCGCTGGGACTAAAGCCAGCCAGCCGTCTATGGAGACTTGAGCCAGGAAGGCCCTCCTGAAAAGTTGCAAAGACATTGCCCGCATCCACCACATACAGCCAGGCCCCGAGACCCAAAATTGCCCCATCCAGCGGGTCCTCCCCACCCCATGCAGGTCTGCACATCAGGACATTTGTGAGACCCACCCTCACTTTCCAGACAGCAAATCCTTACCAAGGAGCTCAGTGAATCTCTTCACCTGCCATGCACACGTCTGTGCGTGAAAATCGAGGGAGCATGCAGCCAGTCCACCCGAGACGCACGTGTGTCACTACCACCTAAGGGTTTTTCAGCAGGAACATCGTGTGTGAGACTTTTGTGCACTTGGACAACCTACCCACACACGGACATAAGGGACAAAAGATCTGATATAAAACGAATAATGTGTTTTCCATAAGTAGTCTTTCAAAAAATGACATTACCTTGTAGCATGCCTGTCTCTGTACCTGCCTGGAGAAAATGCCTCTCAGCCTACTCTCACAGGCCTTTTTTGTAATGCAACAATGTGTTCAGACTCTATTAGGAATATGGCTGTAAAATGCAGGCTAGAAAAGCTTTATAACAATTCATTCACCTCTGTATCTCCTAGGCCATGAGGTAGCAAGCGTACTGATTACATTAAGCAATCATGAAGTAGTCACTCTTCAATGTTAATGCATGATTACGCATGTAACAATGTAATTATACAGGAATCTTTCTAATTCCTCCATTTCTGATGACTAGTTCTGGAGATACACTTAAAAACAGCTTAGTGTGTAACCTAAGCCAACACTGATGCGAGTTCTGGTAGAAAATTTATCCTAGAAACAAAACGGAGAAAAAACTTAGGTATGAATACAGCACAGAGCTGTGAACCTGTTTTCTATGTAACTGTTTCCATAGCTTCCTCGACTCGGAGAATATGGTATATATGACATAAAACATACAAATGTTAATGAAATTTTTGTGTTTCTACTAAGGTTTCTGGACAACAGGAGAGTTTGAACACTTAAGATTTCTGGTGAGGAAGTTATACATGGATTTTCAATTGTGGGCAGGATTTAAAACCGGGAACCAAGTTTTTCTAGGATCAGTTGTAGTCATCCGTGGGGAAAAATGGAGAAAGCACTACCATCGTCAACAGAAAAAAGTAAAATAGAATTTTTTTATTTTAATTTTTTAAATGTTATTCTTTATTTCTTAGAGACAGAGACAAAGAGCAGCAAGGGAGGGGCGGAGTGAGAAGGAGACAAGGAATTCAAAGCAGACTCCAGGCTCTGTGTTGTTAGCACAGAGCCAGACTCGGGGGTTACCTCGCCAACACAAAGTTCATGACCCGACCTGAAGTTGGCTGTTTAACCGACTGAGCCACCCAGGAACAGAATAGGAGTAATTTGGAGGTTCCTTGTACACAAAGCAAACCTGTTTCCCCAAAAGAGTTAGTTACTAAGTTGCTCAGCAAAAGCCAGCACAAAGGGCCAACAGGCAGGACACAGTTTCAGAAGAAAGGCCGTCTTCTCAGAGATCGTGGCGTATGGTACACGGATGGGGCAGGATGTCGGCATCTCTGCACAGCGGGAGGCGCTCCCAACACAGCCAAGCTGCTGAGAGGCGAGTGGGGCAGGTGCAGGGAGGACTGCAGGACTCGGTCCCTCCACGAGTCCACCCAAGTGAAGACAGGGTACAGATCTCCAGGGACCTCACACATGGCCTCTGAGACATGCAAGCTCCATGACAGAGTACCCAGGGACCAGCAGGGAGAGGGAAGAGCAGGAAAGAGGCAAAGCCATCTCCCTGGCTTCTGACCACCGGACCAGGTAGCAAGCTGCTACGTTCACAAGAGGAGGCAGAGATGTTTGCAGATTTGTGGCCCATGTGGAACTCAAAGAGCAGACAACCCACCCAGATGGAGCTTCACTATGAGGCGGTCGGAAAGGTGTCCAAGAGACAGAGGGGGGTGGATGAAGAAGAATTCAGGACAGCCGAACCTCCCAAGAAGAATCTCCTCCCCGATTCTGAGTGACTCAGACTCGTGACAAAATCAGCCATCCTGCAGCAGCACTGTGCACACGTTCCCCCTATTCCACCAAACCACACACTCCCATGCCCTTCTATTGCTCTCCGTATAACCACATACGTCTTTGGGTGAGGTACCTGCAGCACATAGTGTTCAGCACCTAGAACAGTACCTGCCATGCACTCAATAAACAGGTGAACACTTTAGTGTACGCCTTGTACTCACCCAGGTAACTATTACACACATTGCTTTTCAATATTACGTGGTTCTGTGTAGGGTAGAAAGACACAAACTGTCCTGTGCTTTATGTGATGGGTGATATGAGGCGGTTGTACCTGTTGCCTAAAGCACGAATCTTATAGCTCAACCCACACAATAGGAGCCACACTACCCAATGGCGTCTACCCTGCTTCCAGTCGTGTCACCCCCCAACACACTATCCACACAGTAACAGCACCAGCTTTTAAAAATTTTAACATCATGTCAGTCCTTTCCCCTGAGGACACAATGACCCAAGGCCCTTCTCTGAATACCAAATTCCTTACGGGGAAGTTTCTGCCCAACACCAGCGGCCTGGTGCCTCACTTGACTCCACTTCCCCTTCCATAGCTTAAAACAAAGCCACGTTTCTCCTTGATTCTGGCTTTTGGCCCCAGAGACTGCTTGGAGAATGTTCTGTTAGACTCAGATGCTGATGGACCTCTCCAGAAAAAGCCTTTCCTGAACGGCAGTGCGCAAGTAAGCAATTCCTCCTAACTGCGTCATTCTTTCAGATAAACTCAGATGTGCCTCCACCTTCGACTCCGAGGAACACAGATGCCAGATCCCAACTACCACAATGGTGCAGGGTCATAAAGGGGCTCAACAAGGGTGCCTAGTTGTGTCTGTGCAGATGATGCAGGTGCACCAACCCAGAAACCCTTGTTGTCGGGGTTGCACTGTACAGTTGAGGGGCAATTCATCCCGATTCTGCTTCAGTTTCTGGGTCTCCCGTCCTCTGCCCTTTTGTCCGTACTTCCTCTCTCTCAAAAGTAAATAAATATTACCAAAAAAATTTTTAAAAAGCCAAAACTGATCAAACACTCACAGAATAAGTGTCACCCCATCCACCTCCTCGTCCTGCTTTGCCACATCCAGCCCGTCCCTGCAATGCTTGCCCTGGGCAAGCACATGAAAGGGGAGGAAGGCAGCGGCGGTGGGGTGGGGGGGCCTGAGACACAACATCACCACTCAATGGACGCTGGCTGAGGATGAGCAAACTGACCATTTTAGAACGACGGGTACTAGGCAAGGATTACAGGGTTTCGTTTTCTCCTGCAACAAATGCTGTTGAGCAAAATGTTTACTATGACTTCTCTTTCTTCCCCACCTGTTCTTATACTTGTGAATATTCTGTTAGTCAACCTATCATGAACTGGGAAAGATGATTTCAATCTGAAGCATGTTGGCAGGCATCAAGGAGACACTGAGGTAGTCACAACTGGAAGGAATGAGACCCCAACAAAAGGGAAGCCCGCTGAGCCAACACTAATGTTCAGAGTCCTCTCTCTCTCTCTCAAGACATGTGAGGATTCTGAATTTCTTCAGGGATTTGAGGCAATATACCAATGAGCAGGAAAGGAAACAAAACAGACAAGCAGAAAATCACTGATAACCAACACTGTACAGCACAGGGAGGTACAGAAAATTACCCCGGCACTCGGCAAACACTGCCTGAGAAGCTGAGCCTTCAATAATCTCATTGTGCTGCGGAGAAAATAACTGGGCTTTTGGACCAAGTCCCAAAGAGGGGTCCTGGAAGACACTCCAGGCCTCGAGATGGACATCCTGGAGGACTACACGGGGGTGGTGAACATTTTGAGCCCCGTTCACACTGAACCTTACAAAGACAGAGGACCGGTGACAAGTCATTCAGGCCTGACTGAGCTCAATAACCATCACACTCAGTGTGTGTGGGATGAAAGGCTGAAGAAAAGCAAGCACACGAAGAGCCTCTATGCTTCTCCATAATGTCCAACACAAAATTTAAAAAAGAAATTAAGAAAAGAAAAAGAATAAATGAAAAGAAATGAAAAAAAGAAACAAAAGAAAGAAAAGAAAAAAGAAAAGGGATGCCTGGGTGGCTCAGTCGGTTAATCATCCCACTTTGGTTCGGGTCATGATTTCACGGTTTTATGATTTGATTCCCGTGTCGAACTCTGTGCTGACATTGAAAAGCATGGAGCCTGCTTTGGATTCTGTGTCTCCCTGTTTGTCTCCATCTCCCATGCTCAAGATTTGTCTCTACCTCTCTCTCAAAATAAATAATATTAAAAAAATCTATTTTAATAAAAAAGAAAAAAAAACAGGGAAAGGCACGAGCATAGCTCAGGTTACTCGTTTAGGTGACCAAAATTTGGTTTCGACCCAGGTTTGTGAGTGTGAGCCCTGTGTTGGTCTCTCTACTGATAGAATGGAGCCTCTCAAGAGTCTCTACGCTCCCCTCCCATCCTCTACCCCGACGCGTACTCTCACTCTCTTTCTGAAAAATAAATAAACATTTTAAAAAACAAGGTTTTACATCATATAGACGAAAAGAAGAAAGAACAGAAAGAGACCAAAGGGAGACACACCGACTGGAAATACGGGATGCAAAGGTCAACTGTCCAACAAGCCTACTTGACAAATGGGAAATTTTCAGAGAATCAAAACAGATTCTAAACCTAAAAATTATCAGAGCTAAAACTAAGAACTCTAGGCGCCTGAATGGCTCATTTGGTTAAGCATCTGACTTCAGGTCAGGTCGTGATCTCGTGATTCGGGAGTTTGAGCCCCGCGTTGGACTCTGTGCTGAGTGCTCAGAGCCTAGAACTTGCTTCGGTATCTGTGTCTAGCTCTCTGTTCTTCCCTTGCTCAAATTCTGTCTTTCCAACATAAATAAGAGTAAAAAAAAAATTTTAGTAAGATTAAGAACTATGGGGGTTAATATCAGACTAAACACAAGTGAAGAGAGCCACAGTGAACTGGAAGATAAGTATGTAAAAATTTATCTAGACCATACACAGAGAAAAAATCAATAGAGAAACCCAAAAGACACACAAAATATGGTTGAAGGGTCCAATGAGAACCTTCAAAGTAGAGAAAACACAGAATGGGGGTTACCAGATCCCTACAAAGAATCAAAACTTTCCAAAACTCATAAAAGAACCATGACAATGACTCCACAAAGAATGCCTGAGGCAAAAAAAAAAGATCCCACCACTAGGAGAGGGGAACAGAATGTACATACCAGTCTGTGGGCTGGTCAGCGGTGGACTGGGGCAGACATCAGCAGACCCCGCCCACCAACGCAAGTTATTCATGACAGCACAGAAGTGCCCCGTAGTTCCGCACAACTCCAAGGACTATCCAACATGACCAAACGGAAGAGTTCCTCTCAAAGAATCTCAAGGAAATGACAGTTCATGAACTGATCGTAAAGGATTTAAACAATATAACAGAAACTGAAATCAGAGTAATAGTCATAAAACTAATCGCTGGGCTTATAAACAGTATACAAGACACCAGAGAGTCTACTGTTACAGAGATCAAGGGACTAAGGAACATACTGGAGGACCTAAAAAATGTTATAAACGAGCTGAAAAATAAAATGGAGAAAACCACAACTCGGATTGAAGATGCAGAGGAGAGAATAGGAGAACTGGAAGAAAAATTTATGGAAAAAGAGGAAGCAGAGAAAAAAGAGATAAAAAGAATCCAGGGGTATGGGGCGAAAATTAGAGAACTGATGCACTGAAGAGAAATAATCTACACATAAGTGGTATTCCAGAGAAGAGAGAAGGAAAGGTGATGAAGGTGTACTTAAAATAATAGTTGAGAACTTCCCAGATCTGGGGAAGGAAAAAGGCATTGAAATCCAAGAGGCACAGAGAACTCCCTTCAGACGTAACTTGAATCCATCTGCACGACATATAATGAAACTGACAAAATAACAAGGATAAAGAGAATATTCTGAAGGCCGTTGGGGATAAACGTGCCCTAACATATAAAGGGACACCGATAAGACTCGTGATGGATCCCTCTACTGAAACATGGCAGGCCAGAAAAGATTGGCAGGAGATCTTCAACGTGATGAACAGAAAAAAATATCCAGCCAAGAATCCTTTATCCAGGAAATCTCTGATTTAGAATGGGAGAGAGAAAGTTCTTTCCAAACAAAACGGAAGGAATTCATCACCACTAAACCAGTCCTACAAAAGATACTAAGGGGGATCCTGTGAGACAAAGTACCAGAGACATTGCTACAAGCACGAAACTTACAGACATCACAATGACTCTACACTCATATCTTTCTACAACACTGAATGTAAATGGACTAAAAGCGCCAACCAAAAGACATAAGGTATCAGAATGGATAGAAAAACGAGACCCAATTATTTGCTGTTTACAAGAGACTCATTTTAGACATGAGGACACCTTCAGATTGAAAGTGAAGGGATGAAAAACTATCATGCTACTGGAAGTCAAAAGAAAGCTGGAGTAACCATACTTAGGCAAACTGGACTCTAAATTAAAGGCTGTAACTAAAGAAGGAAATTTTATAATAATTACAGGGTCTATCCATCAGGAAGAGCTAACAATTATAAATGTCTATGCGCCGAATACGGGAGCCCCCAAATATATAAAACAATTACAAACATAAGCAACCTTACTGATAGAAAGTAGTAATTGCAAAAGACTTTAATACCCCACTTGCAGAAGTGGATACATCATCTAGACACACGGTCAATAAAGAAAAAAGGGCCATGAATGATACATTGGATCAGATGGATTTGACAGATATATTTAGAACTCTGCATCCCAAAGCAACAGAATATACTTTCTTCTCAAGTGCACATGGAATATTCTCCAAGATAGATCACATTCTTGGTCACAAAAGAGTCCTTCTTAAGTATAAAAGAACTGCGATCACACCATGCATATTTTCAGACCACAATGCTATGAAGCTTGAAATCAACAAAAGGAAATCTGGAAAACCTCCAAAAACATGGAGGTTAAAGAACACCCTACTAAAGAAAGAATGGGTCAACCACGTAGGGAAGTATTTAAAAATATATAAAAACAAATGAAAACGAAAACACAACAATCCAAACACTTTGGGATGCAGAGAAGACACTCCTGAGAGGAAATACATTGCAAACCAGGACTATCTCAAGAATAAAGAAAAATCCCAAATAGAAAATCTAACAGAACACCTAAATAAAATACAGGCAGAACAGCAAAGACAGCGTAAACCCAGCAGAAAAAGAGAAATAAAGGTCCGAGCATAAATAAACAATATAGACAATTAACAATATAGAATTTAAAAAATGTAGAGCATATCACAACACGAGTTGTTTTTTTGAAAAAAAACAAACATTGACAAACCTCTAGCCAGGCTTCCCAAAAAGAAAAGGGAGACGACCCAAGTAGATAAAATTATGAATGAAAATGGAATTATTACAACCAATACTTCAGAAATACAAGCAATTATCAGGGAATCATATGAAAAATTATATGCCAACAAACTGGACAACCCAGAAGAAATGAACAAATTCCTAGACACCCACACACTTTCAAAACTCAGAAAGAAATAGAAAACTTGAACAGACCCGTAACCAGCGAAGAAATTAAATCAGTCATCAAAAATCTCCCAATAAGAGTCCAAGACCAGATGGCTTCCCAGGGGAATTCTACCAAGGGTTGAAAGCAGAGATAATACTTATCCTTCTCAAGCTATTATTCCACAAAATAGAAAGGGAAAGAAAACTTCCAGACTCATTCTATGAAGCCAGTATTACTTTGACAGAGAACCAGTAAAAAAAGAGAACAGGCCAATAACCCTTATGACTATGGATGCAAAAATTCTCAATAGGATACTAGCAAATCGAATTCAAGAGCATATAAAAAGAATGATTCACCATGATCAAGTGGGATTCATTCCTGGGATGCAGGTCGGGTTCAACATTCACAAATAAAAGTGATACATCACGTTAATGAAAGAAAAGATAAGAACCATATGATCCTATCAATCGATGCAGAAAAAGCATTTGACAAAATTCAGCATCGTTTCTTAATAAAAACCCTCGAGAAATGTGGGATAGAAAGAACATACTTAAAAATCATAAACGCCGTTTATGATAAGCCCACAGTTAACATCATCCTCAATGGGGGGAAAACTGAGAGCTTTTTCCCTGAGATCCGGAACACGACAGGGATGTCCACTCTCACCGCTGTCGTTTAACATAGTGTTGGAAGTCCAAGCAACATCAATCAGACAACAAAAGGAAATCAAAGGCATCAAAATTGACAAAGATGAAGTTAAGCTTTCAATTTTTCCAGATGACATGATATTATACATGGAAATTCCAATAGACTCCACCAAAAGTCTACCAGAATGGTAAATGAATTCAGCAAAGTTGCAGGATACAAAATCTATGTACAGAAAGCAGTTGTATTCCTAAGCAATAATAATGAAGCAACAAAAGACAAAAAAACTGATCCCATTCACAATTGAACGAAGAAGCATAAAATACCTAGGAATCAATCTAACCAAAGATGTAAAAGATCTGTATGCTGAAAACTATAGAAAGCTTATGAAGGAAAGGGAAGAAGATACAAAGAAATGGAAAAACGTTCCGTGCTCATGGGTCGGAAGAATATTTTCAAAATGTCAATACTACCCAAAGCTATCTACACATTCAAAGCAATCCCAATCAAAATTGCACCAGAATTCTTCTCGAAGTTAGAACAAGCAATTCTAAAATTCATATGGAACCAATAAAGCCCCGAATAGCCAAAGTAATTTCGAAGAAGTCCAAAGCAGGAGGCATCACAATCGCAGTCTTTAGCCTCTACTACAAAACTATAATCATCAAGACAGCCTAGTGTTGCCAAAAAAGAGACCCATACACCAAAGGAATAGAATTGAAACCCACAAAAATATGGCCAATCCATCTTTAACAAAGGAGGAAGGAATATCCAAGGAAAAAAGACAGTCTGGTTAACAAATGTGGCAGGGCAAACAGGGCAGTAAGATGCAGAAGGTAAGAACTAGACCACTTTCTCAAAACATTCACAAAAAGAAATTCAAAATGGAAAAAAGACCTGAATGTTGGACAGGAAATCATGGCAACCCTAGCGAAGAAAACAGGAAAAGACCATTCTGACTTCAGCTGCAACCATTTCTTACTTGACACATCCCCAAAGGCAAAGGATTTAAAAGCACAAATGAACTATTGGGACCTCATGAAGATAAAAACTTCACAGCAAATAAAAGGCAACCAACGGAATCGGAAAAGATATTTGCAAATGACATATCGGACAAAGGGCTGCTATCCAAAATCTATAAAGAGCTCACCAAATTTCGCTTCGAGAAGCAAATAATCCAGTGTAGAATTTGGCACAAAACATGAATAGACATTTCTCTAACGAAGAAATCCTGATGGCCAGCAGGCACATGAAAAGATGCTTAATGTTGCTCCTCATCAGGGAAATACAAATAAAAACGACACTCGGATATCACCTCCGTCTGTTGGAGTGGCAAAATAAACAATTCAGGAGACTATAGATGCTGGCGAGGATTTGGTGAAACAGGAGCCCTCGTGCACCGTTGGTGGGAATGCAAACTGCTGCAACAACTCTGGAAAACATTGTCAAGTTTCCTCCAAAATTAAAAATAAATCTGAACTATGACACAGCAGTAGCACTGCTAGGAATTTACCCAAGGAATACAGGAGTACTGATGCATAGGGACCCCTGTACCCCAATATTAATAACACCACTCTCAATAGCCAAATTGTGGAAAGAGCCTGAATGTCCAACTGATCAATTGATAAAGAAACTGTGGTTTACATACACAATGGAGTACTACTTTGCAATGAGAATAAAATATGGACCATGGTAGCAATGTGGATGGAACTGGAGAGTGTTAGGGTAAGTGAAAGACAGATACGATATGTGTTCACTCTTATGTGAATCCGGAGAAACTTAAAAGGGACCCATGAAGAAAGCGTAGGATAAAAAAAGAGGTTAGAGTGGGACAGAGCCAAAGCATGAGACTCTTACAAACTGAAAAATAACAGGGTGGATGGGGGGTGGGAGGGAGGGGAGGGTAGGCAATGGGTATTCAGGAGGGCATGTGTTGGGTTGAGCATGGGTGTTGTATGGAACGAAATCTGACAATAAATTTCATATTAAAAGAAAATCAGGATAATATATCATTTCTGGAAAATAGTCCATGTTTTCATTTATTTATTTTTCGTAAGCTCTATACCCAACGTGGGGCTCAAACTTGTGACCCTGAGATCGAGTCCCAAGCTCCACCGATTGAGCCCGACAAGCACCCCTGTCCTTCTCTTATCCAATTCTAATATCTTGAGATTTAAGTCGTTGACTTCACTCTGAAAAGCAGTGAGTCTTACTTGCAGCCAACTGCAAGCAGCACACATCGGAAAAAAAAACGAGAGGTGAAAAAAATGGGGATGATGCCTGCCTTTTGAAAAGCATTCCAATCTCAAAGTAATACCGAAAAGAGATCTCACCTTGTTAACGGATTTTGTTTCGGCGATGTTACCGGTTATAATCGAGATACAAAAAGTAACCGCCATGAAAATGACATTCCCATCATGGGACCCAGGAGGAAAGGCGGGCCCCACATTGCAGAGGGCGGCCACCCTCTGGACCCGCTTGGCTTCCACCTCGCGCAGCGTCGTAGCCTTCCTCAGGGTCTGTTGCAGCTTCTGCTCCACCAACTCCAGGGTCTCTTGCAACTGGCGGTTTTGATCTGCAGTCTAGGAAATGAAAACAAAGCATCAAAATGTAGCAAGTTCTCTCTCCTTTTCCATTTTGAATAAAGTGAAACAAATTCTCAATGCAAAGATCTATTGTAAGTTCTGACCGAAGCCAATGTTTTTGGTAAGTGTTTCAGAATAAACATTTCCTTTCTACAAGGAGTCACCCATGGCCTTGGGCCTCATTTCACTGTGCAAAACTTGTCTTGCCAAAGTATTTGCTCTGCTTCAGTATCTTCAGAGAAGTCTTTTAAAAGACAAAATTCCCACAAATTAAAGAAAACCCATCTTCTGGAGGAGCTTTCTCGTTCTTCCTGACAAGTTAACGAGAGAAAGGTCCGGTCTTACATAATTATAGACTCTTGTCTTAGGGCTCACTACATAGGGCATTCTGAGGTGGGCACAACGGCCAGCACAGAGGTTCGGAGAGCATGCCTGATGCCAGAGGAGTTATTTTTGCAAGTGTATGGTTATTCTACAAAAACCACTCTCACTCTTGAAAAATAATTCAACCTGGAAAATTTAGACAAGAGATTTTTTTGTTAAAGGACTTTTAGGGACTCCGAGGTGGCTCAGTCAGTTAAGGTTTCACCTTCGGCCTAGGTTATAATCTCATAGCTCATGGGTTCAAGCCCCGCCTCGGGCTCTGTGTTGACAGCTCAGAACCTCGAGTACGTTTTGGATTCTGTGTGTCCCTCCCTCCTTCTCTGGCCTCCCCTGATCATGCTCTCGCTCGGTCGCTCCCTCTCTCAAAAATAAATAAACATTAAAAATATCTAAAGTCCTTTTAAAAATTATGTATAAGGTGAGGTTCTTGCAAGGTTAACATTTAATCCCACAAAATTCTTCCTTCTGTTTGAGTTTAGCTTTGCGTGTGTATACTCACCGGATATCATGCCTTAAAACCCTCAAATAAATAAAATACTTGCTGTATACATCGTATTTCACGATCTGCCTTTTACAGTCATGATTTGGAACACCTTACGTGCTCTCAAACAGCATTCCTGAATGTCATTTTAATGGCTTCCTAATATTTCACTTTTATTGTCATTTTGTGTCTACTGACACATTTTATAAACACACCAGGCAAACTTTGTTTCCAAGAAGCTGGATGAGGTTTTCCTTTTTACTGCCGGATGACTTGAGACAACCAAGGAAGAGACGTGCGGCTTCCCAAAAGACAGGGTCTTGCATCCTCAAGCCAGACTATGCTTCTGCACCTGATATTCTCCCCGATCTCAAGTACTAACCAAAACGGTCGGCTGCCTACAAATTCCTGGCCCCTCACCGCTCTTTTGGAAAGAGTGCTAACAAGCAAAAGTGTAACGTGCAGTTAACACATAAGAAGGAATCAATGAGGGTAGCAACATAACATGCTTACATAACATCTGAAAGATTCCCATGACGTTGAAGTAACCCCGTTTTTCAACACAAGATTTTAACACCCTGAAAATTTTACACTGAGACTAGGTCCTTAACTTCATTTGTAATTAACAAAAGAGGAATGAAGTTCAATGCAACCAACGATGATGCAGAGAGCGTTTCTTTGCGATCTCGTTTTCAAGTTTATCCTTGAGGTCGTGCAGGCAAGTGGCTTCATGCTGTGCCCTGAGACAGTGCTTCTCAAAGGTAGTGATCCTCTGTTGCATGTCTTCCTTCTGGGCCATGGCCTACAGCAGGTATTTCAGAGGAAAGACAGGGAAAGAATTAGTGTACGACACATTAACATACTCCAGACAGAAAAACAGGGTGAAATCCTAATTTACAAAAGGAAAGGAGCATCCTCGGGGCACCTGGGTGGCTCAGCCGGTGACGCTTTGTGAGTTGGGGCCCCGTGTAAGGCTCAGCGCAGACAATGCGGAAGCTTCTTGGGATTTTGACCACTCAGTTAACCAGGCTTATTCTTTCCGATGTGTTCAAAGACAAACGAATAATATAATCTCCCGGACATAAAATCTCCTCCCTCGTTGCCTCCGGACACAAGTGAGGTTTCCACAGTACAGGGCCTTCCATCTGGAGGCACACACCAGAAGACAACCATCATTTTTCCGGGAAAAGGGTGGATGAAATCTCACCCAATTACCACAAAGTTGAAGCAGTGGTGTTAACAAATGGAAACCAAACTCAACCTTTCATATAATTGGTAGTCATCTGTAGCTTAGCCTGTAACAAAACTGTATCACATGGTATCTGACACTGCAAATGGAACAAGAACATTCTGCCCTGCTTTTCTTGTCCACCACCCGAAAGATTCCTCTTCCAGCCTTCTGTTTACTAGGCAATTTATGTCAGCAGTCTCAAGAGTGAAAGTGATGAGTCTTAAGAAATGATTGAATTCTCCGCATATTGAACTCAGCTGCGGGGTTTCCACCCATCTTGGCCAAACAACTCCACTGAAAGGGTTATATAATTTCTGCAAATACTTTTGTTTTAAATTCTTACATGACCTCACCTACACTAAGGTACTAAACAGACTGCATGTGTACATACACGAGGGTCTGAGACGGTCTTCCTGAGTTGGCATTGCTGGGCTGGGGGTGAGGTGTGCGGGGACTGTCCACAAAGGGCAGCTCACAGTGACAGGAGGAGGCACAGGGAAACCATCCTACCCTTACTAGTTTCTGTGACAATGATCAGATTCCCATCGACGACCACACGTGCAGAAGCGGCCGCACTCCTCCATGACCTTACACCAGGACCAGCGGGCTGCCCCTCGCTCACTCTGACCGCCACGACCAGGAGCACGGAACCCCTGGGAGGAGGGCAGGGCGGCAGAGGCAGCCGTGACGGCCCCTCGGCAGAGCCGCCCTCTCACGGTCGTGCCCCCGTAAGCGAGTTGAGACCAACACGCTGGTTCCTACGTGCCGAGTGTGTTCCCAACACGGACCGAGAGCACGGCATGGGCCAAGCTCAGATGGCCCACACTCCACACCCGATGGCACTCCGCCACCTGCCCCCCAGGCCTCAGCAGGGGAGAGCCCAGGGAGGACAGATTCAACCACGCAGATGGAGAGACGGCCCGCCCAAGCCCCGGAGTAACGTTCCGTTCTGCTGCTACTTCTATCAAACTCCACAAGTTCAAACCCGTGGGAAATGAAGGACACACTGGGCAAAGACCGAACAAAACACCCCACGTTTAACTCGATGACGGCGTGGCCATTTCAAATGCCACCGACTTCACGGACATCTCGCTGCAACTTGGTGTTCTTTTCTTCAGAAATGAAGAGGTCCTTCCCTGAGGTGTCTAGGTTCTCTTCCAGCTTGACCACGAGACTGGAGAGGAGAGCCAGGCGCTCTTTCCTCTAGCTCTTCACCTTTGAAAGCCAGAAAGGGAAACAAGGGACGGGCCCCACCGCTAGTCTTGTTTAAAAAACAAGGGAAAAAAAGAAACCCCTCCAATCAAATCCTGTGATGACATCTGGAGCTGAACTCTGAATGTGGCCTTTATATCTTCAACGAAACTATACCCCTTTGTGCCACAAGTAACTGCTCCTCACTTGGAAACAAAGGGATTGAGTTTGTTCTCAGAAGACTTTCGTTAGTCTTTACTGTAGAGTTACCCTAAGGTCCCCTTCGCCTCATATAACATGAGGGAATACTGGTAAGCTCTTTCTCGCTTGCTTTTTTTCACACAGTTGCTTGTTAACAGCTTTCAATTTTACATTGGAGAGAAAACTTCCCCGGAAAAAAGTACACTATGAAATTTGTACCAGCCAATCGATATGCACAACATTTCCACCAACCGCTGTTTTTTAACCATAGAGGTCTGACAAGAATTCAAAGAAGCTTAAAAGGAAACTCCAGTTACACAAACACGCAATGTGTGCCTGATCACACACATCATGTGCACAAGTCAAGAACCGCTGTGGCTAGTCACACCGTTTCTTCCTCCGTTTTGTGGCTCCTGAACATAGAATTCAGGGCCATGAGCATCTCCGGCTAACTGGACAGGCCAGCCTGAGACGTCGCCTGTTGCCTCACCACCGTCATCCGGAGAGATCTCTCGTGCCTGGAGACAAGGAACTCCAAATGTTCTAGCAGCAGCTAGCGGGAGAGGCAAAAAGAATCCGTGTTTCAAGAACACTTTCAATTCCGGGCCTTAAGTTCACCAAATGCAAAACCAAGTCTGAATCCTTTAAATTCAATTCCGAGGTAGGGAGCTGCCCAAGCAATTGTGTTAAAATAGCCTTACTTTTCCTCACAGATCAAACAAGGTCTGAGAAAAATGGGTCCCATCCAACTCCACTGGGACATGTGGACCAAGGGAGAGAATGGTGTCCTGTGTGTAAATACACTGGCACGGCGCCTACTGACCCTGGTCTTATTTCTCTCTGCCTTCATTTCTGTGGTTTCCTCTCTCTGTAAGAGCTCCTCCTTGCAGATGGTGAGCTATCAGTGAGTCCTGCAAACTCCTGGGGTTGGAAACGGGATAAAAGTGGAGAAACAGAGGGGGTCGTTAGCCAGAGCGCACCTGGCTTCCGTGGTTCTCCAGAGTCCACTCACCCTACTCCAATCACCCACAACCTTCAAGTAGCACACACACATAAGTCCCTTCCTCACCAATCACAGGAGTTCCAGGGATTTTTGTAGGAACTGAGACTCAATGGGACAGAGATATTTTCAGGTGCCTTGCAGGTCTATGACAGAGGAAATCTGCTGTTGCCCACTCCCAGCCTCTGGCCCCGTCTGGCAAGCATGTTTGTGGAGCGGCAATGGGGAAAGGCACCGGGACTCAAAAGCTGCTGACAGCCTGAATAACTGGCTCAAAGTCAACCATACAGAATGGACTCTTCAAAAATGATAGTACGACTCGACGAAAGGAAGAGTTTAAGACTTATTTCCTTAGTCAAGCAGGAAACTTTCTGGCAGAAGGATTTCTGAGAGATGCCAGGGCCTACAACACCGCGTGGGGTTTTTCTTCCGTCAATACTGTGCGCCCACCCAGGACATGGCATACATGTGGGCTCCAAGGAGGTGTACGCACACTCTCCAGTCAATCGAGCGCAGAGACTGATGCAAGGCTCAATCCGTGAGCCATGACATCATGAACTGAGCTGAAACCAAGAGTCAGACGCTTAACTTCCTGAGCCACCCAGGCGCCCCAGAGGTTTTTTCCGCTATAGGACAAATGGAATAAAGTTTCTCTTAACTGAAATTCCAAATAAAGAGTGGTTGACTTCGGCAATTCTAGAAAATCTGTGTATAAACAGGTGACCTTCTTCAAGGTCCTTCATAAATTAACCCTTTACAAATCAATGGGAATTCTGCCACAGAACTGAACACGTTCCTTGAAATCTGACTTGACAAGGTGAACCCACAGAAGCCTTTCTGACCCTTGATGTAGAACTGTGCAAACCCATTTCCATGTGGAGATATTGTTCCAATAAATTCATTGGAAACTTTTCTGGAGATGTGTGACATTTGGAAAGGCTGGCAGATGAGCTGAGCAGCTTCGAAATATCAAAAAATAGTAACTAAAAGGGAGGTCTCAATCCATGAAATATACGCAGATACTAAGCTATTATAGCATTTCATACCCGAAAACATATAAAAAACTAACAAGATAAAACTTACCAAAACTTGTGCATTGAAACAGACAATACCCACAAGATGCCATTTGCAGTCAAGAGAAAGGCAAACAAAAGTGGAAATTCAGGATTAAGTCCTAATCGCATAAAATGAGCTGTAGCAGACGCTGTCCTCTGGGGAAAGTGTGCACCACCTCCTGTTGCTATTGAGGTCACGTCAAGTGTTGCACGAATCTGCTAATCAGCTCTTGGTAAGCCCTTCACTTCTCCAGTAAATCAAGCACCACAGGAAACGTGATATCTCATGGTTCCTGGGTAATTGTCACCGTGTTAAGCGTAATACCATGAACCATGGATTACACCCTGGGACCCGTCTGATGTGTCCGTAAGGATGCTGGACGTGCTCCCGAGATGCAGAGAAGAGTCATGTTATGACAAGAAAAGGCTGAATGGCCTGACATGTACTGAGGCCCACAGCTGCAGCTGCCAGCCGGCCAGCGTGAAAGAAAGGGAAATTCTCGAAGCTCTCGCTGCGGCTATCCCAGCACCTGAAAAACCTGGGGCTTTTTGTGAGACATCTTTTTGTCTCATGTTGAAGATGTGGCATCTCTATGGGGGTACTAATGTTATGAGACGGGCACACGTGCAATCTCGACTCAAACGGAAAGACAAGTCCTGACATCACAAGTTAAGGCAGAAGGAAGGGAATGACCAAAAACTGGAATATTTCAATGCAGGCACAGGATAGCTTGGTGATTTTAGAAAGGGGTTTGGCTTTTAGAATGGTCAAGACGGATAGGAAGAGCAGCTTCTACCACGAAGAGGAAGTACACGGTTTCCCAGACGCCCAAGAGGTGATTGCAGAGAAGGAACTACAATCCACCACATGTCAACCACTCCAACACAAACAGTGAAAAACCCACGAAAATCAGTTGAGGAGACCATGGCTGCCTGCACAGGTTTTTCATGCAGAAGGAGGGGCCCTGTCGGGGGGAAAATGCCACAAAGGACATTTATTCACGAAAAAGACAAGTGAGCACAATGATGTTGGGTAGGAAGGGGTGAAGCAGCTACCGTCTGAGCGGACACAGGCTGGGTATGATCAGGGCGACTGGCCCTGTGTAGGAAGCTCACCCCAGGGTCCTGAAGGCAACAAGTGCCAGTGGCCAGTGGTCTGGCTGCACAACTAGAGCCCTTTCCCTGGACCAGTTCCATCCCGGCTCTGTCCCTCAACTCAGGAAGTACGCTGAAAGCAAGGGACTGTCCTTTAAATTTCCACTGACACTGGACAATGTCCTGGCCACCCAGAACCCCACGGGTCACCATCAAACGTGTCTTGGCAGCTCACTCGCTCTGGAGGGCAGCAAGTCTAAGTACACCAGCGGAGAAGGGGCCACGAGGACATGTGAAGCTCATGACAAATGCCATTTACAAGAAGGACGGTCATTGCTACCAAAGAGAACAACCTCAGATGAAATATATGAAAGGAAGATTCCGAGGGATGTTTTTATAAACTCCGTCAAGGCCAACACAATAAAGAAATCCCTGCTACAGAAAACTGTCCAAATGACGTGGTCACAGGACCTATGTCACAGCCTATCTGGAAACTCAAGAATGAGACTCTGATTATGGTAAAAAAAAAAAAAAAAAAATACGAAAAAGGTTTGGGGGATGCAGAGATTCAAAATGTGTATCCTAAAGAAGGTCGAGTGCAGAGAAAAACCCAGAGGATGTCGCAGAAGACAGCACAGAGAGGAGATCTGGTGAAAACCCCAGAGGTCGAGGAAAGCTGAATGGAAGTGCCATCGCTGGAAAGCCTGCTGCCACCAGATGTGATCCGGCAGAGTCTCAGCTACTCTCCCACATGGACCATTCCATGACAAGGGCGCTGGGACTAAAGCCAGCCAGCCGTCTATGGAGACTTGAGCCAGGAAGGCCCTCCTGAAAAGTTGCAAAGACATTGCCCGCATCCACCACATACAGCCAGGCCCCGAGACCCAAAATTGCCCCATCCAGCGGGTCCTCCCCACCCCATGCAGGTCTGCACATCAGGACATTTGTGAGACCCACCCTCACTTTCCAGACAGCAAATCCTTACCAAGGAGCTCAGTGAATCTCTTCACCTGCCATGCACACGTCTGTGCGTGAAAATCGAGGGAGCATGCAGCCAGTCCACCCGAGACGCACGTGTGTCACTACCACCTAAGGGTTTTTCAGCAGGAACATCGTGTGTGAGACTTTTGTGCACTTGGACAACCTACCCACACACGGACATAAGGGACAAAAGATCTGATATAAAACGAATAATGTGTTTTCCATAAGTAGTCTTTCAAAAAATGACATTACCTTGTAGCATGCCTGTCTCTGTACCTGCCTGGAGAAAATGCCTCTCAGCCTACTCTCACAGGCCTTTTTTGTAATGCAACAATGTGTTCAGACTCTATTAGGAATATGGCTGTAAAATGCAGGCTAGAAAAGCTTTATAACAATTCATTCACCTCTGTATCTCCTAGGCCATGAGGTAGCAAGCGTACTGATTACATTAAGCAATCATGAAGTAGTCACTCTTCAATGTTAATGCATGATTACGCATGTAACAATGTAATTATACAGGAATCTTTCTAATTCCTCCATTTCTGATGACTAGTTCTGGAGATACACTTAAAAACAGCTTAGTGTGTAACCTAAGCCAACACTGATGCGAGTTCTGGTAGAAAATTTATCCTAGAAACAAAACGGAGAAAAAACTTAGGTATGAATACAGCACAGAGCTGTGAACCTGTTTTCTATGTAACTGTTTCCATAGCTTCCTCGACTCGGAGAATATGGTATATATGACATAAAACATACAAATGTTAATGAAATTTTTGTGTTTCTACTAAGGTTTCTGGACAACAGGAGAGTTTGAACACTTAAGATTTCTGGTGAGGAAGTTATACATGGATTTTCAATTGTGGGCAGGATTTAAAACCGGGAACCAAGTTTTTCTAGGATCAGTTGTAGTCATCCGTGGGGAAAAATGGAGAAAGCACTACCATCGTCAACAGAAAAAAGTAAAATAGAATTTTTTTATTTTAATTTTTTAAATGTTATTCTTTATTTCTTAGAGACAGAGACAAAGAGCAGCAAGGGAGGGGCGGAGTGAGAAGGAGACAAGGAATTCAAAGCAGACTCCAGGCTCTGTGTTGTTAGCACAGAGCCAGACTCGGGGGTTACCTCGCCAACACAAAGTTCATGACCCGACCTGAAGTTGGCTGTTTAACCGACTGAGCCACCCAGGAACAGAATAGGAGTAATTTGGAGGTTCCTTGTACACAAAGCAAACCTGTTTCCCCAAAAGAGTTAGTTACTAAGTTGCTCAGCAAAAGCCAGCACAAAGGGCCAACAGGCAGGACACAGTTTCAGAAGAAAGGCCGTCTTCTCAGAGATCGTGGCGTATGGTACACGGATGGGGCAGGATGTCGGCATCTCTGCACAGCGGGAGGCGCTCCCAACACAGCCAAGCTGCTGAGAGGCGAGTGGGGCAGGTGCAGGGAGGACTGCAGGACTCGGTCCCTCCACGAGTCCACCCAAGTGAAGACAGGGTACAGATCTCCAGGGACCTCACACATGGCCTCTGAGACATGCAAGCTCCATGACAGAGTACCCAGGGACCAGCAGGGAGAGGGAAGAGCAGGAAAGAGGCAAAGCCATCTCCCTGGCTTCTGACCACCGGACCAGGTAGCAAGCTGCTACGTTCACAAGAGGAGGCAGAGATGTTTGCAGATTTGTGGCCCATGTGGAACTCAAAGAGCAGACAACCCACCCAGATGGAGCTTCACTATGAGGCGGTCGGAAAGGTGTCCAAGAGACAGAGGGGGGTGGATGAAGAAGAATTCAGGACAGCCGAACCTCCCAAGAAGAATCTCCTCCCCGATTCTGAGTGACTCAGACTCGTGACAAAATCAGCCATCCTGCAGCAGCACTGTGCACACGTTCCCCCTATTCCACCAAACCACACACTCCCATGCCCTTCTATTGCTCTCCGTATAACCACATACGTCTTTGGGTGAGGTACCTGCAGCACATAGTGTTCAGCACCTAGAACAGTACCTGCCATGCACTCAATAAACAGGTGAACACTTTAGTGTACGCCTTGTACTCACCCAGGTAACTATTACACACATTGCTTTTCAATATTACGTGGTTCTGTGTAGGGTAGAAAGACACAAACTGTCCTGTGCTTTATGTGATGGGTGATATGAGGCGGTTGTACCTGTTGCCTAAAGCACGAATCTTATAGCTCAACCCACACAATAGGAGCCACACTACCCAATGGCGTCTACCCTGCTTCCAGTCGTGTCACCCCCCAACACACTATCCACACAGTAACAGCACCAGCTTTTAAAAATTTTAACATCATGTCAGTCCTTTCCCCTGAGGACACAATGACCCAAGGCCCTTCTCTGAATACCAAATTCCTTACGGGGAAGTTTCTGCCCAACACCAGCGGCCTGGTGCCTCACTTGACTCCACTTCCCCTTCCATAGCTTAAAACAAAGCCACGTTTCTCCTTGATTCTGGCTTTTGGCCCCAGAGACTGCTTGGAGAATGTTCTGTTAGACTCAGATGCTGATGGACCTCTCCAGAAAAAGCCTTTCCTGAACGGCAGTGCGCAAGTAAGCAATTCCTCCTAACTGCGTCATTCTTTCAGATAAACTCAGATGTGCCTCCACCTTCGACTCCGAGGAACACAGATGCCAGATCCCAACTACCACAATGGTGCAGGGTCATAAAGGGGCTCAACAAGGGTGCCTAGTTGTGTCTGTGCAGATGATGCAGGTGCACCAACCCAGAAACCCTTGTTGTCGGGGTTGCACTGTACAGTTGAGGGGCAATTCATCCCGATTCTGCTTCAGTTTCTGGGTCTCCCGTCCTCTGCCCTTTTGTCCGTACTTCCTCTCTCTCAAAAGTAAATAAATATTACCAAAAAAATTTTTAAAAAGCCAAAACTGATCAAACACTCACAGAATAAGTGTCACCCCATCCACCTCCTCGTCCTGCTTTGCCACATCCAGCCCGTCCCTGCAATGCTTGCCCTGGGCAAGCACATGAAAGGGGAGGAAGGCAGCGGCGGTGGGGTGGGGGGGCCTGAGACACAACATCACCACTCAATGGACGCTGGCTGAGGATGAGCAAACTGACCATTTTAGAACGACGGGTACTAGGCAAGGATTACAGGGTTTCGTTTTCTCCTGCAACAAATGCTGTTGAGCAAAATGTTTACTATGACTTCTCTTTCTTCCCCACCTGTTCTTATACTTGTGAATATTCTGTTAGTCAACCTATCATGAACTGGGAAAGATGATTTCAATCTGAAGCATGTTGGCAGGCATCAAGGAGACACTGAGGTAGTCACAACTGGAAGGAATGAGACCCCAACAAAAGGGAAGCCCGCTGAGCCAACACTAATGTTCAGAGTCCTCTCTCTCTCTCAAGACATGTGAGGATTCTGAATTTCTTCAGGGATTTGAGGCAATATACCAATGAGCAGGAAAGGAAACAAAACAGACAAGCAGAAAATCACTGATAACCAACACTGTACAGCACAGGGAGGTACAGAAAATTACCCCGGCACTCGGCAAACACTGCCTGAGAAGCTGAGCCTTCAATAATCTCATTGTGCTGCGGAGAAAATACCTGGGCTTTTGGACCAAGTCCCAAAGAGGGGTCCTGGAAGACACTCCAGGCCTCGAGATGGACATCCTGGAGGACTACACGGGGGTGGTGAACATTTTGAGCCCCGTTCACACTGAACCTTACAAAGACAGAGGACCGGTGACAAGTCATTCAGGCCTGACTGAGCTCAATAACCATCACACTCAGTGTGTGTGGGATGAAAGGCTGAAGAAAAGCAAGCACACGAAGAGCCTCTATGCTTCTCCATAATGTCCAACACAAAATTTAAAAAAGAAATTAAGAAAAGAAAAAGAATAAATGAAAAGAAATGAAAAAAAGAAACAAAAGAAAGAAAAGAAAAAAGAAAAGGGATGCCTGGGTGGCTCAGTCGGTTAATCATCCCACTTTGGTTCGGGTCATGATTTCACGGTTTTATGATTTGATTCCCGTGTCGAACTCTGTGCTGACATTGAAAAGCATGGAGCCTGCTTTGGATTCTGTGTCTCCCTGTTTGTCTCCATCTCCCATGCTCAAGATTTGTCTCTACCTCTCTCTCAAAATAAATAATATTAAAAAAATCTATTTTAATAAAAAAGAAAAAAAAACAGGGAAAGGCACGAGCATAGCTCAGGTTACTCGTTTAGGTGACCAAAATTTGGTTTCGACCCAGGTTTGTGAGTGTGAGCCCTGTGTTGGTCTCTCTACTGATAGAATGGAGCCTCTCAAGAGTCTCTACGCTCCCCTCCCATCCTCTACCCCGACGCGTACTCTCACTCTCTTTCTGAAAAATAAATAAACATTTTAAAAAACAAGGTTTTACATCATATAGACGAAAAGAAGAAAGAACAGAAAGAGACCAAAGGGAGACACACCGACTGGAAATACGGGATGCAAAGGTCAACTGTCCAACAAGCCTACTTGACAAATGGGAAATTTTCAGAGAATCAAAACAGATTCTAAACCTAAAAATTATCAGAGCTAAAACTAAGAACTCTAGGCGCCTGAATGGCTCATTTGGTTAAGCATCTGACTTCAGGTCAGGTCGTGATCTCGTGATTCGGGAGTTTGAGCCCCGCGTTGGACTCTGTGCTGAGTGCTCAGAGCCTAGAACTTGCTTCGGTATCTGTGTCTAGCTCTCTGTTCTTCCCTTGCTCAAATTCTGTCTTTCCAACATAAATAAGAGTAAAAAAAAAATTTTAGTAAGATTAAGAACTATGGGGGTTAATATCAGACTAAACACAAGTGAAGAGAGCCACAGTGAACTGGAAGATAAGTATGTAAAAATTTATCTAGACCATACACAGAGAAAAAATCAATAGAGAAACCCAAAAGACACAAAAAATATGGTTGAAGGGTCCAATGAGAACCTTCAAAGTAGAGAAAACACAGAATGGGGGTTACCAGATCCCTACAAAGAATCAAAACTTTCCAAAACTCATAAAAGAACCATGACAATGACTCCACAAAGAATGCCTGAGGCAAAAAAAAAAGATCCCACCACTAGGAGAGGGGAACAGAATGTACATACCAGTCTGTGGGCTGGTCAGCGGTGGACTGGGGCAGACATCAGCAGACCCCGCCCACCAACGCAAGTTATTCATGACAGCACAGAAGTGCCCCGTAGTTCCGCACAACTCCAAGGACTATCCAACATGACCAAACGGAAGAGTTCCTCTCAAAGAATCTCAAGGAAATGACAGTTCATGAACTGATCGTAAAGGATTTAAACAATATAACAGAAACTGAAATCAGAGTAATAGTCATAAAACTAATCGCTGGGCTTATAAACAGTATACAAGACACCAGAGAGTCTACTGTTACAGAGATCAAGGGACTAAGGAACATACTGGAGGACCTAAAAAATGTTATAAACGAGCTGAAAAATAAAATGGAGAAAACCACAACTCGGATTGAAGATGCAGAGGAGAGAATAGGAGAACTGGAAGAAAAATTTATGGAAAAAGAGGAAGCAGAGAAAAAAGAGATAAAAAGAATCCAGGGGTATGGGGCGAAAATTAGAGAACTGATGCACTGAAGAGAAATAATCTACACATAAGTGGTATTCCAGAGAAGAGAGAAGGAAAGGTGATGAAGGTGTACTTAAAATAATAGTTGAGAACTTCCCAGATCTGGGGAAGGAAAAAGGCATTGAAATCCAAGAGGCACAGAGAACTCCCTTCAGACGTAACTTGAATCCATCTGCACGACATATAATGAAACTGACAAAATAACAAGGATAAAGAGAATATTCTGAAGGCCGTTGGGGATAAACGTGCCCTAACATATAAAGGGACACCGATAAGACTCGTGATGGATCCCTCTACTGAAACATGGCAGGCCAGAAAAGATTGGCAGGAGATCTTCAACGTGATGAACAGAAAAAAATATCCAGCCAAGAATCCTTTATCCAGGAAATCTCTGATTTAGAATGGGAGAGAGAAAGTTCTTTCCAAACAAAACGGAAGGAATTCATCACCACTAAACCAGTCCTACAAAAGATACTAAGGGGGATCCTGTGAGACAAAGTACCAGAGACATTGCTACAAGCACGAAACTTACAGACATCACAATGACTCTACACTCATATCTTTCTACAACACTGAATGTAAATGGACTAAAAGCGCCAACCAAAAGACATAAGGTATCAGAATGGATAGAAAAACGAGACCCAATTATTTGCTGTTTACAAGAGACTCATTTTAGACATGAGGACACCTTCAGATTGAAAGTGAAGGGATGAAAAACTATCATGCTACTGGAAGTCAAAAGAAAGCTGGAGTAACCATACTTAGGCAAACTGGACTCTAAATTAAAGGCTGTAACTAAAGAAGGAAATTTTATAATAATTACAGGGTCTATCCATCAGGAAGAGCTAACAATTATAAATGTCTATGCGCCGAATACGGGAGCCCCCAAATATATAAAACAATTACAAACATAAGCAACCTTACTGATAGAAAGTAGTAATTGCAAAAGACTTTAATACCCCACTTGCAGAAGTGGATACATCATCTAGACACACGGTCAATAAAGAAAAAAGGGCCATGAATGATACATTGGATCAGATGGATTTGACAGATATATTTAGAACTCTGCATCCCAAAGCAACAGAATATACTTTCTTCTCAAGTGCACATGGAATATTCTCCAAGATAGATCACATTCTTGGTCACAAAAGAGTCCTTCTTAAGTATAAAAGAACTGCGATCACACCATGCATATTTTCAGACCACAATGCTATGAAGCTTGAAATCAACAAAAGGAAATCTGGAAAACCTCCAAAAACATGGAGGTTAAAGAACACCCTACTAAAGAAAGAATGGGTCAACCACGTAGGGAAGTATTTAAAAATATATAAAAACAAATGAAAACGAAAACACAACAATCCAAACACTTTGGGATGCAGAGAAGACACTCCTGAGAGGAAATACATTGCAAACCAGGACTATCTCAAGAATAAAGAAAAATCCCAAATAGAAAATCTAACAGAACACCTAAATAAAATACAGGCAGAACAGCAAAGACAGCGTAAACCCAGCAGAAAAAGAGAAATAAAGGTCCGAGCATAAATAAACAATATAGACAATTAATATAGAATTTAAAAAATGTAGAGCATATCACAACACGAGTTGTTTTTTTGAAAAAAAACAAACATTGACAAACCTCTAGCCAGGCTTCCCAAAAAGAAAAGGGAGACGACCCAAGTAGATAAAGTTATGAATGAAAATGGAATTATTACAACCAATACTTCAGAAATACAAGCAATTATCAGGGAATCATATGAAAAATTATATGCCAACAAACTGGACAACCCAGAAGAAATGGACAAATTCCTAGACACCCACACACTTTCAAAACTCAGAAAGAAATAGAAAACTTGAACAGACCCGTAACCAGCGAAGAAATTAAATCAGTCATCAAAAATCTCCCAATAAGAGTCCAAGACCAGATGGCTTCCCAGGGGAATTCTACCAAGGGTTGAAAGCAGAGATAATACTTATCCTTCTCAAGCTATTCCACAAAATAGAAAGGGAAAGAAAACTTCCAGACTCATTCTATGAAGCCAGTATTACTTTGACAGAGAACCAGTAAAAAAAGAGAACAGGCCAATAACCCTTATGACTATGGATGCAAAAATTCTCAATAGGATACTAGCAAATCGAATTCAAGAGCATATAAAAAGAATGATTCACCATGATCAAGTGGGATTCATTCCTGGGATGCAGGTCGGGTTCAACATTCACAAATAAAAGTGATACATCACGTTAATGAAAGAAAAGATAAGAACCATATGATCCTATCAATCGATGCAGAAAAAGCATTTGACAAAATTCAGCATCGTTTCTTAATAAAAACCCTCGAGAAATGCGGGATAGAAAGAACATACTTAAAAATCATAAACGCCGTTTATGATAAGCCCACAGTTAACATCATCCTCAATGGGGGGAAAACTGAGAGCTTTTTCCCTGAGATCCGGAACACGACAGGGATGTCCACTCTCACCGCTGTCGTTTAACATAGTGTTGGAAGTCCAAGCAACATCAATCAGACAACAAAAGGAAATCAAAGGCATCAAAATTGACAAAGATGAAGTTAAGCTTTCAATTTTTCCAGATGACATGATATTATACATGGAAATTCCAATAGACTCCACCAAAAGTCTACCAGAATGGTAAATGAATTCAGCAAAGTTGCAGGATACAAAATCTATGTACAGAAAGCAGTTGTATTCCTAAGCAATAATAATGAAGCAACAAAAGACAAAAAAACTGATCCCATTCACAATTGAACGAAGAAGCATAAAATACCTAGGAATCAATCTAACCAAAGATGTAAAAGATCTGTATGCTGAAAACTATAGAAAGCTTATGAAGGAAAGGGAAGAAGATACAAAGAAATGGAAAAACGTTCCGTGCTCATGGGTCGGAAGAATATTTTCAAAATGTCAATACTACCCAAAGCTATCTACACATTCAAAGCAATCCCAATCAAAATTGCACCAGAATTCTTCTCGAAGTTAGAACAAGCAATTCTAAAATTCATATGGAACCAATAAAGCCCCGAATAGCCAAAGTAATTTCGAAGAAGTCCAAAGCAGGAGGCATCACAATCGCAGTCTTTAGCCTCTACTACAAAACTATAATCATCAAGACAGCCTAGTGTTGCCAAAAAAGAGACCCATACACCAAAGGAATAGAATTGAAACCCACAAAAATATGGCCAATCCATCTTTAACAAAGGAGGAAGGAATATCCAAGGAAAAAAGACAGTCTGGTTAACAAATGTGGCAGGGCAAACAGGGCAGTAAGATGCAGAAGGTAAGAACTAGACCACTTTCTCAAAACATTCACAAAAAGAAATTCAAAATGGAAAAAAGACCTGAATGTTGGACAGGAAATCATGGCAACCCTAGCGAAGAAAACAGGAAAAGACCATTCTGACTTCAGCTGCAACCATTTCTTACTTGACACATCCCCAAAGGCAAAGGATTTAAAAGCACAAATGAACTATTGGGACCTCATGAAGATAAAAACTTCACAGCAAATAAAAGGCAACCAACGGAATCGGAAAAGATATTTGCAAATGACATATCGGACAAAGGGCTGCTATCCAAAATCTATAAAGAGCTCACCAAATTTCGCTTCGAGAAGCAAATAATCCAGTGTAGAATTTGGCACAAAACATGAATAGACATTTCTCTAACGAAGAAATCCTGATGGCCAGCAGGCACATGAAAAGATGCTTAATGTTGCTCCTCATCAGGGAAATACAAATAAAAACGACACTCGGATATCACCTCCGTCTGTTGGAGTGGCAAAATAAACAATTCAGGAGACTATAGATGCTGGCGAGGATTTGGTGAAACAGGAGCCCTCGTGCACCGTTGGTGGGAATGCAAACTGCTGCAACAACTCTGGAAAACATTGTCAAGTTTCCTCCAAAATTAAAAATAAATCTGAACTATGACACAGCAGTAGCACTGCTAGGAATTTACCCAAGGAATACAGGAGTACTGATGCATAGGGACCCCTGTACCCCAATATTAATAACACCACTCTCAATAGCCAAATTGTGGAAAGAGCCTGAATGTCCAACTGATCAATTGATAAAGAAACTGTGGTTTACATACACAATGGAGTACTACTTTGCAATGAGAATAAAATATGGACCATGGTAGCAATGTGGATGGAACTGGAGAGTGTTAGGGTAAGTGAAAGACAGATACGATATGTGTTCACTCTTATGTGAATCCGGAGAAACTTAAAAGGGACCCATGAAGAAAGCGTAGGATAAAAAAAGAGGTTAGAGTGGGACAGAGCCAAAGCATGAGACTCTTACAAACTGAAAAATAACAGGGTGGATGGGGGGTGGGAGGGAGGGGAGGGTAGGCAATGGGTATTCAGGAGGGCATGTGTTGGGTTGAGCATGGGTGTTGTATGGAACGAAATCTGACAATAAATTTCATATTAAAAGAAAATCAGGATAATATATCATTTCTGGAAAATAGTCCATGTTTTCATTTATTTATTTTTCGTAAGCTCTATACCCAACGTGGGGCTCAAACTTGTGACCCTGAGATCGAGTCCCAAGCTCCACCGATTGAGCCCGACAAGCACCCCTGTCCTTCTCTTATCCAATTCTAATATCTTGAGATTTAAGTCGTTGACTTCACTCTGAAAAGCAGTGAGTCTTACTTGCAGCCAACTGCAAGCAGCACACATCGGAAAAAAAAACGAGAGGTGAAAAAAATGGGGATGATGCCTGCCTTTTGAAAAGCATTCCAATCTCAAAGTAATACCGAAAAGAGATCTCACCTTGTTAACGGATTTTGTTTCGGCGATGTTACCGGTTATAATCGAGATACAAAAAGTAACCGCCATGAAAATGACATTCCCATCATGGGACCCAGGAGGAAAGGCGGGCCCCACATTGCAGAGGGCGGCCACCCTCTGGACCCGCTTGGCTTCCACCTCGCGCAGCGTCGTAGCCTTCCTCAGGGTCTGTTGCAGCTTCTGCTCCACCAACTCCAGGGTCTCTTGCAACTGGCGGTTTTGATCTGCAGTCTAGGAAATGAAAACAAAGCATCAAAATGTAGCAAGTTCTCTCTCCTTTTCCATTTTGAATAAAGTGAAACAAATTCTCAATGCAAAGATCTATTGTAAGTTCTGACCGAAGCCAATGTTTTTGGTAAGTGTTTCAGAATAAACATTTCCTTTCTACAAGGAGTCACCCATGGCCTTGGGCCTCATTTCACTGTGCAAAACTTGTCTTGCCAAAGTATTTGCTCTGCTTCAGTATCTTCAGAGAAGTCTTTTAAAAGACAAAATTCCCACAAATTAAAGAAAACCCATCTTCTGGAGGAGCTTTCTCGTTCTTCCTGACAAGTTAACGAGAGAAAGGTCCGGTCTTACATAATTATAGACTCTTGTCTTAGGGCTCACTACATAGGGCATTCTGAGGTGGGCACAACGGCCAGCACAGAGGTTCGGAGAGCATGCCTGATGCCAGAGGAGTTATTTTTGCAAGTGTATGGTTATTCTACAAAAACCACTCTCACTCTTGAAAAATAATTCAACCTGGAAAATTTAGACAAGAGATTTTTTTGTTAAAGGACTTTTAGGGACTCCGAGGTGGCTCAGTCAGTTAAGGTTTCACCTTCGGCCTAGGTTATAATCTCATAGCTCATGGGTTCAAGCCCCGCCTCGGGCTCTGTGTTGACAGCTCAGAACCTCGAGTACGTTTTGGATTCTGTGTGTCCCTCCCTCCTTCTCTGGCCTCCCCTGATCATGCTCTCGCTCGGTCGCTCCCTCTCTCAAAAATAAATAAACATTAAAAATATCTAAAGTCCTTTTAAAAATTATGTATAAGGTGAGGTTCTTGCAAGGTTAACATTTAATCCCACAAAATTCTTCCTTCTGTTTGAGTTTAGCTTTGCGTGTGTATACTCACCGGATATCATGCCTTAAAACCCTCAAATAAATAAAATACTTGCTGTATACATCGTATTTCACGATCTGCCTTTTACAGTCATGATTTGGAACACCTTACGTGCTCTCAAACAGCATTCCTGAATGTCATTTTAATGGCTTCCTAATATTTCACTTTTATTGTCATTTTGTGTCTACTGACACATTTTATAAACACACCAGGCAAACTTTGTTTCCAAGAAGCTGGATGAGGTTTTCCTTTTTACTGCCGGATGACTTGAGACAACCAAGGAAGAGACGTGCGGCTTCCCAAAAGACAGGGTCTTGCATCCTCAAGCCAGACTATGCTTCTGCACCTGATATTCTCCCCGATCTCAAGTACTAACCAAAACGGTCGGCTGCCTACAAATTCCTGGCCCCTCACCGCTCTTTTGGAAAGAGTGCTAACAAGCAAAAGTGTAACGTGCAGTTAACACATAAGAAGGAATCAATGAGGGTAGCAACATAACATGCTTACATAACATCTGAAAGATTCCCATGACGTTGAAGTAACCCCGTTTTTCAACACAAGATTTTAACACCCTGAAAATTTTACACTGAGACTAGGTCCTTAACTTCATTTGTAATTAACAAAAGAGGAATGAAGTTCAATGCAACCAACGATGATGCAGAGAGCGTTTCTTTGCGATCTCGTTTTCAAGTTTATCCTTGAGGTCGTGCAGGCAAGTGGCTTCATGCTGTGCCCTGAGACAGTGCTTCTCAAAGGTAGTGATCCTCTGTTGCATGTCTTCCTTCTGGGCCATGGCCTACAGCAGGTATTTCAGAGGAAAGACAGGGAAAGAATTAGTGTACGACACATTAACATACTCCAGACAGAAAAACAGGGTGAAATCCTAATTTACAAAAGGAAAGGAGCATCCTCGGGGCACCTGGGTGGCTCAGCCGGTGACGCTTTGTGAGTTGGGGCCCCGTGTAAGGCTCAGCGCAGACAATGCGGAAGCTTCTTGGGATTTTGACCACTCAGTTAACCAGGCTTATTCTTTCCGATGTGTTCAAAGACAAACGAATAATATAATCTCCCGGACATAAAATCTCCTCCCTCGTTGCCTCCGGACACAAGTGAGGTTTCCACAGTACAGGGCCTTCCATCTGGAGGCACACACCAGAAGACAACCATCATTTTTCCGGGAAAAGGGTGGATGAAATCTCACCCAATTACCACAAAGTTGAAGCAGTGGTGTTAACAAATGGAAACCAAACTCAACCTTTCATATAATTGGTAGTCATCTGTAGCTTAGCCTGTAACAAAACTGTATCACATGGTATCTGACACTGCAAATGGAACAAGAACATTCTGCCCTGCTTTTCTTGTCCACCACCCGAAAGATTCCTCTTCCAGCCTTCTGTTTACTAGGCAATTTATGTCAGCAGTCTCAAGAGTGAAAGTGATGAGTCTTAAGAAATGATTGAATTCTCCGCATATTGAACTCAGCTGCGGGGTTTCCACCCATCTTGGCCAAACAACTCCACTGAAAGGGTTATATAATTTCTGCAAATACTTTTGTTTTAAATTCTTACATGACCTCACCTACACTAAGGTACTAAACAGACTGCATGTGTACATACACGAGGGTCTGAGACGGTCTTCCTGAGTTGGCATTGCTGGGCTGGGGGTGAGGTGTGCGGGGACTGTCCACAAAGGGCAGCTCACAGTGACAGGAGGAGGCACAGGGAAACCATCCTACCCTTACTAGTTTCTGTGACAATGATCAGATTCCCATCGACGACCACACGTGCAGAAGCGGCCGCACTCCTCCATGACCTTACACCAGGACCAGCGGGCTGCCCCTCGCTCACTCTGACCGCCACGACCAGGAGCACGGAACCCCTGGGAGGAGGGCAGGGCGGCAGAGGCAGCCGTGACGGCCCCTCGGCAGAGCCGCCCTCTCACGGTCGTGCCCCCGTAAGCGAGTTGAGACCAACACGCTGGTTCCTACGTGCCGAGTGTGTTCCCAACACGGACCGAGAGCACGGCATGGGCCAAGCTCAGATGGCCCACACTCCACACCCGATGGCACTCCGCCACCTGCCCCCCAGGCCTCAGCAGGGGAGAGCCCAGGGAGGACAGATTCAACCACGCAGATGGAGAGACGGCCCGCCCAAGCCCCGGAGTAACGTTCCGTTCTGCTGCTACTTCTATCAAACTCCACAAGTTCAAACCCGTGGGAAATGAAGGACACACTGGGCAAAGACCGAACAAAACACCCCACGTTTAACTCGATGACGGCGTGGCCATTTCAAATGCCACCGACTTCACGGACATCTCGCTGCAACTTGGTGTTCTTTTCTTCAGAAATGAAGAGGTCCTTCCCTGAGGTGTCTAGGTTCTCTTCCAGCTTGACCACGAGACTGGAGAGGAGAGCCAGGCGCTCTTTCCTCTAGCTCTTCACCTTTGAAAGCCAGAAAGGGAAACAAGGGACGGGCCCCACCGCTAGTCTTGTTTAAAAAACAAGGGAAAAAAAGAAACCCCTCCAATCAAATCCTGTGATGACATCTGGAGCTGAACTCTGAATGTGGCCTTTATATCTTCAACGAAACTATACCCCTTTGTGCCACAAGTAACTGCTCCTCACTTGGAAACAAAGGGATTGAGTTTGTTCTCAGAAGACTTTCGTTAGTCTTTACTGTAGAGTTACCCTAAGGTCCCCTTCGCCTCATATAACATGAGGGAATACTGGTAAGCTCTTTCTCGCTTGCTTTTTTTCACACAGTTGCTTGTTAACAGCTTTCAATTTTACATTGGAGAGAAAACTTCCCCGGAAAAAAGTACACTATGAAATTTGTACCAGCCAATCGATATGCACAACATTTCCACCAACCGCTGTTTTTTAACCATAGAGGTCTGACAAGAATTCAAAGAAGCTTAAAAGGAAACTCCAGTTACACAAACACGCAATGTGTGCCTGATCACACACATCATGTGCACAAGTCAAGAACCGCTGTGGCTAGTCACACCGTTTCTTCCTCCGTTTTGTGGCTCCTGAACATAGAATTCAGGGCCATGAGCATCTCCGGCTAACTGGACAGGCCAGCCTGAGACGTCGCCTGTTGCCTCACCACCGTCATCCGGAGAGATCTCTCGTGCCTGGAGACAAGGAACTCCAAATGTTCTAGCAGCAGCTAGCGGGAGAGGCAAAAAGAATCCGTGTTTCAAGAACACTTTCAATTCCGGGCCTTAAGTTCACCAAATGCAAAACCAAGTCTGAATCCTTTAAATTCAATTCCGAGGTAGGGAGCTGCCCAAGCAATTGTGTTAAAATAGCCTTACTTTTCCTCACAGATCAAACAAGGTCTGAGAAAAATGGGTCCCATCCAACTCCACTGGGACATGTGGACCAAGGGAGAGAATGGTGTCCTGTGTGTAAATACACTGGCACGGCGCCTACTGACCCTGGTCTTATTTCTCTCTGCCTTCATTTCTGTGGTTTCCTCTCTCTGTAAGAGCTCCTCCTTGCAGATGGTGAGCTATCAGTGAGTCCTGCAAACTCCTGGGGTTGGAAACGGGATAAAAGTGGAGAAACAGAGGGGGTCGTTAGCCAGAGCGCACCTGGCTTCCGTGGTTCTCCAGAGTCCACTCACCCTACTCCAATCACCCACAACCTTCAAGTAGCACACACACATAAGTCCCTTCCTCACCAATCACAGGAGTTCCAGGGATTTTTGTAGGAACTGAGACTCAATGGGACAGAGATATTTTCAGGTGCCTTGCAGGTCTATGACAGAGGAAATCTGCTGTTGCCCACTCCCAGCCTCTGGCCCCGTCTGGCAAGCATGTTTGTGGAGCGGCAATGGGGAAAGGCACCGGGACTCAAAAGCTGCTGACAGCCTGAATAACTGGCTCAAAGTCAACCATACAGAATGGACTCTTCAAAAATGATAGTACGACTCGACGAAAGGAAGAGTTTAAGACTTATTTCCTTAGTCAAGCAGGAAACTTTCTGGCAGAAGGATTTCTGAGAGATGCCAGGGCCTACAACACCGCGTGGGGTTTTTCTTCCGTCAATACTGTGCGCCCACCCAGGACATGGCATACATGTGGGCTCCAAGGAGGTGTACGCACACTCTCCAGTCAATCGAGCGCAGAGACTGATGCAAGGCTCAATCCGTGAGCCATGACATCATGAACTGAGCTGAAACCAAGAGTCAGACGCTTAACTTCCTGAGCCACCCAGGCGCCCCAGAGGTTTTTTCCGCTATAGGACAAATGGAATAAAGTTTCTCTTAACTGAAATTCCAAATAAAGAGTGGTTGACTTCGGCAATTCTAGAAAATCTGTGTATAAACAGGTGACCTTCTTCAAGGTCCTTCATAAATTAACCCTTTACAAATCAATGGGAATTCTGCCACAGAACTGAACACGTTCCTTGAAATCTGACTTGACAAGGTGAACCCACAGAAGCCTTTCTGACCCTTGATGTAGAACTGTGCAAACCCATTTCCATGTGGAGATATTGTTCCAATAAATTCATTGGAAACTTTTCTGGAGATGTGTGACATTTGGAAAGGCTGGCAGATGAGCTGAGCAGCTTCGAAATATCAAAAAATAGTAACTAAAAGGGAGGTCTCAATCCATGAAATATACGCAGATACTAAGCTATTATAGCATTTCATACCCGAAAACATATAAAAAACTAACAAGATAAAACTTACCAAAACTTGTGCATTGAAACAGACAATACCCACAAGATGCCATTTGCAGTCAAGAGAAAGGCAAACAAAAGTGGAAATTCAGGATTAAGTCCTAATCGCATAAAATGAGCTGTAGCAGACGCTGTCCTCTGGGGAAAGTGTGCACCACCTCCTGTTGCTATTGAGGTCACGTCAAGTGTTGCACGAATCTGCTAATCAGCTCTTGGTAAGCCCTTCACTTCTCCAGTAAATCAAGCACCACAGGAAACGTGATATCTCATGGTTCCTGGGTAATTGTCACCGTGTTAAGCGTAATACCATGAACCATGGATTACACCCTGGGACCCGTCTGATGTGTCCGTAAGGATGCTGGACGTGCTCCCGAGATGCAGAGAAGAGTCATGTTATGACAAGAAAAGGCTGAATGGCCTGACATGTACTGAGGCCCACAGCTGCAGCTGCCAGCCGGCCAGCGTGAAAGAAAGGGAAATTCTCGAAGCTCTCGCTGCGGCTATCCCAGCACCTGAAAAACCTGGGGCTTTTTGTGAGACATCTTTTTGTCTCATGTTGAAGATGTGGCATCTCTATGGGGGTACTAATGTTATGAGACGGGCACACGTGCAATCTCGACTCAAACGGAAAGACAAGTCCTGACATCACAAGTTAAGGCAGAAGGAAGGGAATGACCAAAAACTGGAATATTTCAATGCAGGCACAGGATAGCTTGGTGATTTTAGAAAGGGGTTTGGCTTTTAGAATGGTCAAGACGGATAGGAAGAGCAGCTTCTACCACGAAGAGGAAGTACACGGTTTCCCAGACGCCCAAGAGGTGATTGCAGAGAAGGAACTACAATCCACCACATGTCAACCACTCCAACACAAACAGTGAAAAACCCACGAAAATCAGTTGAGGAGACCATGGCTACCTGCACAGGTTTTTCATGCAGAAGGAGGGGCCCTGTCGGGGGGAAAATGCCACAAAGGACATTTATTCACGAAAAAGACAAGTGAGCACAATGATGTTGGGTAGGAAGGGGTGAAGCAGCTACCGTCTGAGCGGACACAGGCTGGGTATGATCAGGGCGACTGGCCCTGTGTAGGAAGCTCACCCCAGGGTCCTGAAGGCAACAAGTGCCAGTGGCCAGTGGTCTGGCTGCACAACTAGAGCCCTTTCCCTGGACCAGTTCCATCCCGGCTCTGTCCCTCAACTCAGGAAGTACGCTGAAAGCAAGGGACTGTCCTTTAAATTTCCACTGACACTGGACAATGTCCTGGCCACCCAGAACCCCACGGGTCACCATCAAACGTGTCTTGGCAGCTCACTCGCTCTGGAGGGCAGCAAGTCTAAGTACACCAGCGGAGAAGGGGCCACGAGGACATGTGAAGCTCATGACAAATGCCATTTACAAGAAGGACGGTCATTGCTACCAAAGAGAACAACCTCAGATGAAATATATGAAAGGAAGATTCCGAGGGATGTTTTTATAAACTCCGTCAAGGCCAACACAATAAAGAAATCCCTGCTACAGAAAACTGTCCAAATGACGTGGTCACAGGACCTATGTCACAGCCTATCTGGAAACTCAAGAATGAGACTCTGATTATGGTAAAAAAAAAAAAAAAAAAAAATACGAAAAAGGTTTGGGGGATGCAGAGATTCAAAATGTGTATCCTAAAGAAGGTCGAGTGCAGAGAAAAACCCAGAGGATGTCGCAGAAGACAGCACAGAGAGGAGATCTGGTGAAAACCCCAGAGGTCGAGGAAAGCTGAATGGAAGTGCCATCGCTGGAAAGCCTGCTGCCACCAGATGTGATCCGGCAGAGTCTCAGCTACTCTCCCACATGGACCATTCCATGACAAGGGCGCTGGGACTAAAGCCAGCCAGCCGTCTATGGAGACTTGAGCCAGGAAGGCCCTCCTGAAAAGTTGCAAAGACATTGCCCGCATCCACCACATACAGCCAGGCCCCGAGACCCAAAATTGCCCCATCCAGCGGGTCCTCCCCACCCCATGCAGGTCTGCACATCAGGACATTTGTGAGACCCACCCTCACTTTCCAGACAGCAAATCCTTACCAAGGAGCTCAGTGAATCTCTTCACCTGCCATGCACACGTCTGTGCGTGAAAATCGAGGGAGCATGCAGCCAGTCCACCCGAGACGCACGTGTGTCACTACCACCTAAGGGTTTTTCAGCAGGAACATCGTGTGTGAGACTTTTGTGCACTTGGACAACCTACCCACACACGGACATAAGGGACAAAAGATCTGATATAAAACGAATAATGTGTTTTCCATAAGTAGTCTTTCAAAAAATGACATTACCTTGTAGCATGCCTGTCTCTGTACCTGCCTGGAGAAAATGCCTCTCAGCCTACTCTCACAGGCCTTTTTTGTAATGCAACAATGTGTTCAGACTCTATTAGGAATATGGCTGTAAAATGCAGGCTAGAAAAGCTTTATAACAATTCATTCACCTCTGTATCTCCTAGGCCATGAGGTAGCAAGCGTACTGATTACATTAAGCAATCATGAAGTAGTCACTCTTCAATGTTAATGCATGATTACGCATGTAACAATGTAATTATACAGGAATCTTTCTAATTCCTCCATTTCTGATGACTAGTTCTGGAGATACACTTAAAAACAGCTTAGTGTGTAACCTAAGCCAACACTGATGCGAGTTCTGGTAGAAAATTTATCCTAGAAACAAAACGGAGAAAAAACTTAGGTATGAATACAGCACAGAGCTGTGAACCTGTTTTCTATGTAACTGTTTCCATAGCTTCCTCGACTCGGAGAATATGGTATATATGACATAAAACATACAAATGTTAATGAAATTTTTGTGTTTCTACTAAGGTTTCTGGACAACAGGAGAGTTTGAACACTTAAGATTTCTGGTGAGGAAGTTATACATGGATTTTCAATTGTGGGCAGGATTTAAAACCGGGAACCAAGTTTTTCTAGGATCAGTTGTAGTCATCCGTGGGGAAAAATGGAGAAAGCACTACCATCGTCAACAGAAAAAAGTAAAATAGAATTTTTTTATTTTAATTTTTTAAATGTTATTCTTTATTTCTTAGAGACAGAGACAAAGAGCAGCAAGGGAGGGGCGGAGTGAGAAGGAGACAAGGAATTCAAAGCAGACTCCAGGCTCTGTGTTGTTAGCACAGAGCCAGACTCGGGGGTTACCTCGCCAACACAAAGTTCATGACCCGACCTGAAGTTGGCTGTTTAACCGACTGAGCCACCCAGGAACAGAATAGGAGTAATTTGGAGGTTCCTTGTACACAAAGCAAACCTGTTTCCCCAAAAGAGTTAGTTACTAAGTTGCTCAGCAAAAGCCAGCACAAAGGGCCAACAGGCAGGACACAGTTTCAGAAGAAAGGCCGTCTTCTCAGAGATCGTGGCGTATGGTACACGGATGGGGCAGGATGTCGGCATCTCTGCACAGCGGGAGGCGCTCCCAACACAGCCAAGCTGCTGAGAGGCGAGTGGGGCAGGTGCAGGGAGGACTGCAGGACTCGGTCCCTCCACGAGTCCACCCAAGTGAAGACAGGGTACAGATCTCCAGGGACCTCACACATGGCCTCTGAGACATGCAAGCTCCATGACAGAGTACCCAGGGACCAGCAGGGAGAGGGAAGAGCAGGAAAGAGGCAAAGCCATCTCCCTGGCTTCTGACCACCGGACCAGGTAGCAAGCTGCTACGTTCACAAGAGGAGGCAGAGATGTTTGCAGATTTGTGGCCCATGTGGAACTCAAAGAGCAGACAACCCACCCAGATGGAGCTTCACTATGAGGCGGTCGGAAAGGTGTCCAAGAGACAGAGGGGGGTGGATGAAGAAGAATTCAGGACAGCCGAACCTCCCAAGAAGAATCTCCTCCCCGATTCTGAGTGACTCAGACTCGTGACAAAATCAGCCATCCTGCAGCAGCACTGTGCACACGTTCCCCCTATTCCACCAAACCACACACTCCCATGCCCTTCTATTGCTCTCCGTATAACCACATACGTCTTTGGGTGAGGTACCTGCAGCACATAGTGTTCAGCACCTAGAACAGTACCTGCCATGCACTCAATAAACAGGTGAACACTTTAGTGTACGCCTTGTACTCACCCAGGTAACTATTACACACATTGCTTTTCAATATTACGTGGTTCTGTGTAGGGTAGAAAGACACAAACTGTCCTGTGCTTTATGTGATGGGTGATATGAGGCGGTTGTACCTGTTGCCTAAAGCACGAATCTTATAGCTCAACCCACACAATAGGAGCCACACTACCCAATGGCGTCTACCCTGCTTCCAGTCGTGTCACCCCCCAACACACTATCCACACAGTAACAGCACCAGCTTTTAAAAATTTTAACATCATGTCAGTCCTTTCCCCTGAGGACACAATGACCCAAGGCCCTTCTCTGAATACCAAATTCCTTACGGGGAAGTTTCTGCCCAACACCAGCGGCCTGGTGCCTCACTTGACTCCACTTCCCCTTCCATAGCTTAAAACAAAGCCACGTTTCTCCTTGATTCTGGCTTTTGGCCCCAGAGACTGCTTGGAGAATGTTCTGTTAGACTCAGATGCTGATGGACCTCTCCAGAAAAAGCCTTTCCTGAACGGCAGTGCGCAAGTAAGCAATTCCTCCTAACTGCGTCATTCTTTCAGATAAACTCAGATGTGCCTCCACCTTCGACTCCGAGGAACACAGATGCCAGATCCCAACTACCACAATGGTGCAGGGTCATAAAGGGGCTCAACAAGGGTGCCTAGTTGTGTCTGTGCAGATGATGCAGGTGCACCAACCCAGAAACCCTTGTTGTCGGGGTTGCACTGTACAGTTGAGGGGCAATTCATCCCGATTCTGCTTCAGTTTCTGGGTCTCCCGTCCTCTGCCCTTTTGTCCGTACTTCCTCTCTCTCAAAAGTAAATAAATATTACCAAAAAAATTTTTAAAAAGCCAAAACTGATCAAACACTCACAGAATAAGTGTCACCCCATCCACCTCCTCGTCCTGCTTTGCCACATCCAGCCCGTCCCTGCAATGCTTGCCCTGGGCAAGCACATGAAAGGGGAGGAAGGCAGCGGCGGTGGGGTGGGGGGGCCTGAGACACAACATCACCACTCAATGGACGCTGGCTGAGGATGAGCAAACTGACCATTTTAGAACGACGGGTACTAGGCAAGGATTACAGGGTTTCGTTTTCTCCTGCAACAAATGCTGTTGAGCAAAATGTTTACTATGACTTCTCTTTCTTCCCCACCTGTTCTTATACTTGTGAATATTCTGTTAGTCAACCTATCATGAACTGGGAAAGATGATTTCAATCTGAAGCATGTTGGCAGGCATCAAGGAGACACTGAGGTAGTCACAACTGGAAGGAATGAGACCCCAACAAAAGGGAAGCCCGCTGAGCCAACACTAATGTTCAGAGTCCTCTCTCTCTCTCAAGACATGTGAGGATTCTGAATTTCTTCAGGGATTTGAGGCAATATACCAATGAGCAGGAAAGGAAACAAAACAGACAAGCAGAAAATCACTGATAACCAACACTGTACAGCACAGGGAGGTACAGAAAATTACCCCGGCACTCGGCAAACACTGCCTGAGAAGCTGAGCCTTCAATAATCTCATTGTGCTGCGGAGAAAATACCTGGGCTTTTGGACCAAGTCCCAAAGAGGGGTCCTGGAAGACACTCCAGGCCTCGAGATGGACATCCTGGAGGACTACACGGGGGTGGTGAACATTTTGAGCCCCGTTCACACTGAACCTTACAAAGACAGAGGACCGGTGACAAGTCATTCAGGCCTGACTGAGCTCAATAACCATCACACTCAGTGTGTGTGGGATGAAAGGCTGAAGAAAAGCAAGCACACGAAGAGCCTCTATGCTTCTCCATAATGTCCAACACAAAATTTAAAAAAGAAATTAAGAAAAGAAAAAGAATAAATGAAAAGAAATGAAAAAAAGAAACAAAAGAAAGAAAAGAAAAAAGAAAAGGGATGCCTGGGTGGCTCAGTCGGTTAATCATCCCACTTTGGTTCGGGTCATGATTTCACGGTTTTATGATTTGATTCCCGTGTCGAACTCTGTGCTGACATTGAAAAGCATGGAGCCTGCTTTGGATTCTGTGTCTCCCTGTTTGTCTCCATCTCCCATGCTCAAGATTTGTCTCTACCTCTCTCTCAAAATAAATAATATTAAAAAAATCTATTTTAATAAAAAAGAAAAAAAAACAGGGAAAGGCACGAGCATAGCTCAGGTTACTCGTTTAGGTGACCAAAATTTGGTTTCGACCCAGGTTTGTGAGTGTGAGCCCTGTGTTGGTCTCTCTACTGATAGAATGGAGCCTCTCAAGAGTCTCTACGCTCCCCTCCCATCCTCTACCCCGACGCGTACTCTCACTCTCTTTCTGAAAAATAAATAAACATTTTAAAAAACAAGGTTTTACATCATATAGACGAAAAGAAGAAAGAACAGAAAGAGACCAAAGGGAGACACACCGACTGGAAATACGGGATGCAAAGGTCAACTGTCCAACAAGCCTACTTGACAAATGGGAAATTTTCAGAGAATCAAAACAGATTCTAAACCTAAAAATTATCAGAGCTAAAACTAAGAACTCTAGGCGCCTGAATGGCTCATTTGGTTAAGCATCTGACTTCAGGTCAGGTCGTGATCTCGTGATTCGGGAGTTTGAGCCCCGCGTTGGACTCTGTGCTGAGTGCTCAGAGCCTAGAACTTGCTTCGGTATCTGTGTCTAGCTCTCTGTTCTTCCCTTGCTCAAATTCTGTCTTTCCAACATAAATAAGAGTAAAAAAAAAATTTTAGTAAGATTAAGAACTATGGGGGTTAATATCAGACTAAACACAAGTGAAGAGAGCCACAGTGAACTGGAAGATAAGTATGTAAAAATTTATCTAGACCATACACAGAGAAAAAATCAATAGAGAAACCCAAAAGACACACAAAATATGGTTGAAGGGTCCAATGAGAACCTTCAAAGTAGAGAAAACACAGAATGGGGGTTACCAGATCCCTACAAAGAATCAAAACTTTCCAAAACTCATAAAAGAACCATGACAATGACTCCACAAAGAATGCCTGAGGCAAAAAAAAAAAGATCCCACCACTAGGAGAGGGGAACAGAATGTACATACCAGTCTGTGGGCTGGTCAGCGGTGGACTGGGGCAGACATCAGCAGACCCCGCCCACCAACGCAAGTTATTCATGACAGCACAGAAGTGCCCCGTAGTTCCGCACAACTCCAAGGACTATCCAACATGACCAAACGGAAGAGTTCCTCTCAAAGAATCTCAAGGAAATGACAGTTCATGAACTGATCGTAAAGGATTTAAACAATATAACAGAAACTGAAATCAGAGTAATAGTCATAAAACTAATCGCTGGGCTTATAAACAGTATACAAGACACCAGAGAGTCTACTGTTACAGAGATCAAGGGACTAAGGAACATACTGGAGGACCTAAAAAATGTTATAAACGAGCTGAAAAATAAAATGGAGAAAACCACAACTCGGATTGAAGATGCAGAGGAGAGAATAGGAGAACTGGAAGAAAAATTTATGGAAAAAGAGGAAGCAGAGAAAAAAGAGATAAAAAGAATCCAGGGGTATGGGGCGAAAATTAGAGAACTGATGCACTGAAGAGAAATAATCTACACATAAGTGGTATTCCAGAGAAGAGAGAAGGAAAGGTGATGAAGGTGTACTTAAAATAATAGTTGAGAACTTCCCAGATCTGGGGAAGGAAAAAGGCATTGAAATCCAAGAGGCACAGAGAACTCCCTTCAGACGTAACTTGAATCCATCTGCACGACATATAATGAAACTGACAAAATAACAAGGATAAAGAGAATATTCTGAAGGCCGTTGGGGATAAACGTGCCCTAACATATAAAGGGACACCGATAAGACTCGTGATGGATCCCTCTACTGAAACATGGCAGGCCAGAAAAGATTGGCAGGAGATCTTCAACGTGATGAACAGAAAAAAATATCCAGCCAAGAATCCTTTATCCAGGAAATCTCTGATTTAGAATGGGAGAGAGAAAGTTCTTTCCAAACAAAACGGAAGGAATTCATCACCACTAAACCAGTCCTACAAAAGATACTAAGGGGGATCCTGTGAGACAAAGTACCAGAGACATTGCTACAAGCACGAAACTTACAGACATCACAATGACTCTACACTCATATCTTTCTACAACACTGAATGTAAATGGACTAAAAGCGCCAACCAAAAGACATAAGGTATCAGAATGGATAGAAAAACGAGACCCAATTATTTGCTGTTTACAAGAGACTCATTTTAGACATGAGGACACCTTCAGATTGAAAGTGAAGGGATGAAAAACTATCATGCTACTGGAAGTCAAAAGAAAGCTGGAGTAACCATACTTAGGCAAACTGGACTCTAAATTAAAGGCTGTAACTAAAGAAGGAAATTTTATAATAATTACAGGGTCTATCCATCAGGAAGAGCTAACAATTATAAATGTCTATGCGCCGAATACGGGAGCCCCCAAATATATAAAACAATTACAAACATAAGCAACCTTACTGATAGAAAGTAGTAATTGCAAAAGACTTTAATACCCCACTTGCAGAAGTGGATACATCATCTAGACACACGGTCAATAAAGAAAAAAGGGCCATGAATGATACATTGGATCAGATGGATTTGACAGATATATTTAGAACTCTGCATCCCAAAGCAACAGAATATACTTTCTTCTCAAGTGCACATGGAATATTCTCCAAGATAGATCACATTCTTGGTCACAAAAGAGTCCTTCTTAAGTATAAAAGAACTGCGATCACACCATGCATATTTTCAGACCACAATGCTATGAAGCTTGAAATCAACAAAAGGAAATCTGGAAAACCTCCAAAAACATGGAGGTTAAAGAACACCCTACTAAAGAAAGAATGGGTCAACCACGTAGGGAAGTATTTAAAAATATATAAAAACAAATGAAAACGAAAACACAACAATCCAAACACTTTGGGATGCAGAGAAGACACTCCTGAGAGGAAATACATTGCAAACCAGGACTATCTCAAGAATAAAGAAAAATCCCAAATAGAAAATCTAACAGAACACCTAAATAAAATACAGGCAGAACAGCAAAGACAGCGTAAACCCAGCAGAAAAAGAGAAATAAAGGTCCGAGCATAAATAAACAATATAGACAATTAACAATATAGAATTTAAAAAATGTAGAGCATATCACAACACGAGTTGTTTTTTTGAAAAAAAACAAACATTGACAAACCTCTAGCCAGGCTTCCCAAAAAGAAAAGGGAGACGACCCAAGTAGATAAAATTATGAATGAAAATGGAATTATTACAACCAATACTTCAGAAATACAAGCAATTATCAGGGAATCATATGAAAAATTATATGCCAACAAACTGGACAACCCAGAAGAAATGGACAAATTCCTAGACACCCACACACTTTCAAAACTCAGAAAGAAATAGAAAACTTGAACAGACCCGTAACCAGCGAAGAAATTAAATCAGTCATCAAAAATCTCCCAATAAGAGTCCAAGACCAGATGGCTTCCCAGGGGAATTCTACCAAGGGTTGAAAGCAGAGATAATACTTATCCTTCTCAAGCTATTCCACAAAATAGAAAGGGAAAGAAAACTTCCAGACTCATTCTATGAAGCCAGTATTACTTTGACAGAGAACCAGTAAAAAAAGAGAACAGGCCAATAACCCTTATGACTATGGATGCAAAAATTCTCAATAGGATACTAGCAAATCGAATTCAAGAGCATATAAAAAGAATGATTCACCATGATCAAGTGGGATTCATTCCTGGGATGCAGGTCGGGTTCAACATTCACAAATAAAAGTGATACATCACGTTAATGAAAGAAAAGATAAGAACCATATGATCCTATCAATCGATGCAGAAAAAGCATTTGACAAAATTCAGCATCGTTTCTTAATAAAAACCCTCGAGAAATGCGGGATAGAAAGAACATACTTAAAAATCATAAACGCCGTTTATGATAAGCCCACAGTTAACATCATCCTCAATGGGGGGAAAACTGAGAGCTTTTTCCCTGAGATCCGGAACACGACAGGGATGTCCACTCTCACCGCTGTCGTTTAACATAGTGTTGGAAGTCCAAGCAACATCAATCAGACAACAAAAGGAAATCAAAGGCATCAAAATTGACAAAGATGAAGTTAAGCTTTCAATTTTTCCAGATGACATGATATTATACATGGAAATTCCAATAGACTCCACCAAAAGTCTACCAGAATGGTAAATGAATTCAGCAAAGTTGCAGGATACAAAATCTATGTACAGAAAGCAGTTGTATTCCTAAGCAATAATAATGAAGCAACAAAAGACAAAAAAACTGATCCCATTCACAATTGAACGAAGAAGCATAAAATACCTAGGAATCAATCTAACCAAAGATGTAAAAGATCTGTATGCTGAAAACTATAGAAAGCTTATGAAGGAAAGGGAAGAAGATACAAAGAAATGGAAAAACGTTCCGTGCTCATGGGTCGGAAGAATATTTTCAAAATGTCAATACTACCCAAAGCTATCTACACATTCAAAGCAATCCCAATCAAAATTGCACCAGAATTCTTCTCGAAGTTAGAACAAGCAATTCTAAAATTCATATGGAACCAATAAAGCCCCGAATAGCCAAAGTAATTTCGAAGAAGTCCAAAGCAGGAGGCATCACAATCGCAGTCTTTAGCCTCTACTACAAAACTATAATCATCAAGACAGCCTAGTGTTGCCAAAAAAGAGACCCATACACCAAAGGAATAGAATTGAAACCCACAAAAATATGGCCAATCCATCTTTAACAAAGGAGGAAGGAATATCCAAGGAAAAAAGACAGTCTGGTTAACAAATGTGGCAGGGCAAACAGGGCAGTAAGATGCAGAAGGTAAGAACTAGACCACTTTCTCAAAACATTCACAAAAAGAAATTCAAAATGGAAAAAAGACCTGAATGTTGGACAGGAAATCATGGCAACCCTAGCGAAGAAAACAGGAAAAGACCATTCTGACTTCAGCTGCAACCATTTCTTACTTGACACATCCCCAAAGGCAAAGGATTTAAAAGCACAAATGAACTATTGGGACCTCATGAAGATAAAAACTTCACAGCAAATAAAAGGCAACCAACGGAATCGGAAAAGATATTTGCAAATGACATATCGGACAAAGGGCTGCTATCCAAAATCTATAAAGAGCTCACCAAATTTCGCTTCGAGAAGCAAATAATCCAGTGTAGAATTTGGCACAAAACATGAATAGACATTTCTCTAACGAAGAAATCCTGATGGCCAGCAGGCACATGAAAAGATGCTTAATGTTGCTCCTCATCAGGGAAATACAAATAAAAACGACACTCGGATATCACCTCCGTCTGTTGGAGTGGCAAAATAAACAATTCAGGAGACTATAGATGCTGGCGAGGATTTGGTGAAACAGGAGCCCTCGTGCACCGTTGGTGGGAATGCAAACTGCTGCAACAACTCTGGAAAACATTGTCAAGTTTCCTCCAAAATTAAAAATAAATCTGAACTATGACACAGCAGTAGCACTGCTAGGAATTTACCCAAGGAATACAGGAGTACTGATGCATAGGGACCCCTGTACCCCAATATTAATAACACCACTCTCAATAGCCAAATTGTGGAAAGAGCCTGAATGTCCAACTGATCAATTGATAAAGAAACTGTGGTTTACATACACAATGGAGTACTACTTTGCAATGAGAATAAAATATGGACCATGGTAGCAATGTGGATGGAACTGGAGAGTGTTAGGGTAAGTGAAAGACAGATACGATATGTGTTCACTCTTATGTGAATCCGGAGAAACTTAAAAGGGACCCATGAAGAAAGCGTAGGATAAAAAAAGAGGTTAGAGTGGGACAGAGCCAAAGCATGAGACTCTTACAAACTGAAAAATAACAGGGTGGATGGGGGGTGGGAGGGAGGGGAGGGTAGGCAATGGGTATTCAGGAGGGCATGTGTTGGGTTGAGCATGGGTGTTGTATGGAACGAAATCTGACAATAAATTTCATATTAAAAGAAAATCAGGATAATATATCATTTCTGGAAAATAGTCCATGTTTTCATTTATTTATTTTTCGTAAGCTCTATACCCAACGTGGGGCTCAAACTTGTGACCCTGAGATCGAGTCCCAAGCTCCACCGATTGAGCCCGACAAGCACCCCTGTCCTTCTCTTATCCAATTCTAATATCTTGAGATTTAAGTCGTTGACTTCACTCTGAAAAGCAGTGAGTCTTACTTGCAGCCAACTGCAAGCAGCACACATCGGAAAAAAAAACGAGAGGTGAAAAAAATGGGGATGATGCCTGCCTTTTGAAAAGCATTCCAATCTCAAAGTAATACCGAAAAGAGATCTCACCTTGTTAACGGATTTTGTTTCGGCGATGTTACCGGTTATAATCGAGATACAAAAAGTAACCGCCATGAAAATGACATTCCCATCATGGGACCCAGGAGGAAAGGCGGGCCCCACATTGCAGAGGGCGGCCACCCTCTGGACCCGCTTGGCTTCCACCTCGCGCAGCGTCGTAGCCTTCCTCAGGGTCTGTTGCAGCTTCTGCTCCACCAACTCCAGGGTCTCTTGCAACTGGCGGTTTTGATCTGCAGTCTAGGAAATGAAAACAAAGCATCAAAATGTAGCAAGTTCTCTCTCCTTTTCCATTTTGAATAAAGTGAAACAAATTCTCAATGCAAAGATCTATTGTAAGTTCTGACCGAAGCCAATGTTTTTGGTAAGTGTTTCAGAATAAACATTTCCTTTCTACAAGGAGTCACCCATGGCCTTGGGCCTCATTTCACTGTGCAAAACTTGTCTTGCCAAAGTATTTGCTCTGCTTCAGTATCTTCAGAGAAGTCTTTTAAAAGACAAAATTCCCACAAATTAAAGAAAACCCATCTTCTGGAGGAGCTTTCTCGTTCTTCCTGACAAGTTAACGAGAGAAAGGTCCGGTCTTACATAATTATAGACTCTTGTCTTAGGGCTCACTACATAGGGCATTCTGAGGTGGGCACAACGGCCAGCACAGAGGTTCGGAGAGCATGCCTGATGCCAGAGGAGTTATTTTTGCAAGTGTATGGTTATTCTACAAAAACCACTCTCACTCTTGAAAAATAATTCAACCTGGAAAATTTAGACAAGAGATTTTTTTGTTAAAGGACTTTTAGGGACTCCGAGGTGGCTCAGTCAGTTAAGGTTTCACCTTCGGCCTAGGTTATAATCTCATAGCTCATGGGTTCAAGCCCCGCCTCGGGCTCTGTGTTGACAGCTCAGAACCTCGAGTACGTTTTGGATTCTGTGTGTCCCTCCCTCCTTCTCTGGCCTCCCCTGATCATGCTCTCGCTCGGTCGCTCCCTCTCTCAAAAATAAATAAACATTAAAAATATCTAAAGTCCTTTTAAAAATTATGTATAAGGTGAGGTTCTTGCAAGGTTAACATTTAATCCCACAAAATTCTTCCTTCTGTTTGAGTTTAGCTTTGCGTGTGTATACTCACCGGATATCATGCCTTAAAACCCTCAAATAAATAAAATACTTGCTGTATACATCGTATTTCACGATCTGCCTTTTACAGTCATGATTTGGAACACCTTACGTGCTCTCAAACAGCATTCCTGAATGTCATTTTAATGGCTTCCTAATATTTCACTTTTATTGTCATTTTGTGTCTACTGACACATTTTATAAACACACCAGGCAAACTTTGTTTCCAAGAAGCTGGATGAGGTTTTCCTTTTTACTGCCGGATGACTTGAGACAACCAAGGAAGAGACGTGCGGCTTCCCAAAAGACAGGGTCTTGCATCCTCAAGCCAGACTATGCTTCTGCACCTGATATTCTCCCCGATCTCAAGTACTAACCAAAACGGTCGGCTGCCTACAAATTCCTGGCCCCTCACCGCTCTTTTGGAAAGAGTGCTAACAAGCAAAAGTGTAACGTGCAGTTAACACATAAGAAGGAATCAATGAGGGTAGCAACATAACATGCTTACATAACATCTGAAAGATTCCCATGACGTTGAAGTAACCCCGTTTTTCAACACAAGATTTTAACACCCTGAAAATTTTACACTGAGACTAGGTCCTTAACTTCATTTGTAATTAACAAAAGAGGAATGAAGTTCAATGCAACCAACGATGATGCAGAGAGCGTTTCTTTGCGATCTCGTTTTCAAGTTTATCCTTGAGGTCGTGCAGGCAAGTGGCTTCATGCTGTGCCCTGAGACAGTGCTTCTCAAAGGTAGTGATCCTCTGTTGCATGTCTTCCTTCTGGGCCATGGCCTACAGCAGGTATTTCAGAGGAAAGACAGGGAAAGAATTAGTGTACGACACATTAACATACTCCAGACAGAAAAACAGGGTGAAATCCTAATTTACAAAAGGAAAGGAGCATCCTCGGGGCACCTGGGTGGCTCAGCCGGTGACGCTTTGTGAGTTGGGGCCCCGTGTAAGGCTCAGCGCAGACAATGCGGAAGCTTCTTGGGATTTTGACCACTCAGTTAACCAGGCTTATTCTTTCCGATGTGTTCAAAGACAAACGAATAATATAATCTCCCGGACATAAAATCTCCTCCCTCGTTGCCTCCGGACACAAGTGAGGTTTCCACAGTACAGGGCCTTCCATCTGGAGGCACACACCAGAAGACAACCATCATTTTTCCGGGAAAAGGGTGGATGAAATCTCACCCAATTACCACAAAGTTGAAGCAGTGGTGTTAACAAATGGAAACCAAACTCAACCTTTCATATAATTGGTAGTCATCTGTAGCTTAGCCTGTAACAAAACTGTATCACATGGTATCTGACACTGCAAATGGAACAAGAACATTCTGCCCTGCTTTTCTTGTCCACCACCCGAAAGATTCCTCTTCCAGCCTTCTGTTTACTAGGCAATTTATGTCAGCAGTCTCAAGAGTGAAAGTGATGAGTCTTAAGAAATGATTGAATTCTCCGCATATTGAACTCAGCTGCGGGGTTTCCACCCATCTTGGCCAAACAACTCCACTGAAAGGGTTATATAATTTCTGCAAATACTTTTGTTTTAAATTCTTACATGACCTCACCTACACTAAGGTACTAAACAGACTGCATGTGTACATACACGAGGGTCTGAGACGGTCTTCCTGAGTTGGCATTGCTGGGCTGGGGGTGAGGTGTGCGGGGACTGTCCACAAAGGGCAGCTCACAGTGACAGGAGGAGGCACAGGGAAACCATCCTACCCTTACTAGTTTCTGTGACAATGATCAGATTCCCATCGACGACCACACGTGCAGAAGCGGCCGCACTCCTCCATGACCTTACACCAGGACCAGCGGGCTGCCCCTCGCTCACTCTGACCGCCACGACCAGGAGCACGGAACCCCTGGGAGGAGGGCAGGGCGGCAGAGGCAGCCGTGACGGCCCCTCGGCAGAGCCGCCCTCTCACGGTCGTGCCCCCGTAAGCGAGTTGAGACCAACACGCTGGTTCCTACGTGCCGAGTGTGTTCCCAACACGGACCGAGAGCACGGCATGGGCCAAGCTCAGATGGCCCACACTCCACACCCGATGGCACTCCGCCACCTGCCCCCCAGGCCTCAGCAGGGGAGAGCCCAGGGAGGACAGATTCAACCACGCAGATGGAGAGACGGCCCGCCCAAGCCCCGGAGTAACGTTCCGTTCTGCTGCTACTTCTATCAAACTCCACAAGTTCAAACCCGTGGGAAATGAAGGACACACTGGGCAAAGACCGAACAAAACACCCCACGTTTAACTCGATGACGGCGTGGCCATTTCAAATGCCACCGACTTCACGGACATCTCGCTGCAACTTGGTGTTCTTTTCTTCAGAAATGAAGAGGTCCTTCCCTGAGGTGTCTAGGTTCTCTTCCAGCTTGACCACGAGACTGGAGAGGAGAGCCAGGCGCTCTTTCCTCTAGCTCTTCACCTTTGAAAGCCAGAAAGGGAAACAAGGGACGGGCCCCACCGCTAGTCTTGTTTAAAAAACAAGGGAAAAAAAGAAACCCCTCCAATCAAATCCTGTGATGACATCTGGAGCTGAACTCTGAATGTGGCCTTTATATCTTCAACGAAACTATACCCCTTTGTGCCACAAGTAACTGCTCCTCACTTGGAAACAAAGGGATTGAGTTTGTTCTCAGAAGACTTTCGTTAGTCTTTACTGTAGAGTTACCCTAAGGTCCCCTTCGCCTCATATAACATGAGGGAATACTGGTAAGCTCTTTCTCGCTTGCTTTTTTTCACACAGTTGCTTGTTAACAGCTTTCAATTTTACATTGGAGAGAAAACTTCCCCGGAAAAAAGTACACTATGAAATTTGTACCAGCCAATCGATATGCACAACATTTCCACCAACCGCTGTTTTTTAACCATAGAGGTCTGACAAGAATTCAAAGAAGCTTAAAAGGAAACTCCAGTTACACAAACACGCAATGTGTGCCTGATCACACACATCATGTGCACAAGTCAAGAACCGCTGTGGCTAGTCACACCGTTTCTTCCTCCGTTTTGTGGCTCCTGAACATAGAATTCAGGGCCATGAGCATCTCCGGCTAACTGGACAGGCCAGCCTGAGACGTCGCCTGTTGCCTCACCACCGTCATCCGGAGAGATCTCTCGTGCCTGGAGACAAGGAACTCCAAATGTTCTAGCAGCAGCTAGCGGGAGAGGCAAAAAGAATCCGTGTTTCAAGAACACTTTCAATTCCGGGCCTTAAGTTCACCAAATGCAAAACCAAGTCTGAATCCTTTAAATTCAATTCCGAGGTAGGGAGCTGCCCAAGCAATTGTGTTAAAATAGCCTTACTTTTCCTCACAGATCAAACAAGGTCTGAGAAAAATGGGTCCCATCCAACTCCACTGGGACATGTGGACCAAGGGAGAGAATGGTGTCCTGTGTGTAAATACACTGGCACGGCGCCTACTGACCCTGGTCTTATTTCTCTCTGCCTTCATTTCTGTGGTTTCCTCTCTCTGTAAGAGCTCCTCCTTGCAGATGGTGAGCTATCAGTGAGTCCTGCAAACTCCTGGGGTTGGAAACGGGATAAAAGTGGAGAAACAGAGGGGGTCGTTAGCCAGAGCGCACCTGGCTTCCGTGGTTCTCCAGAGTCCACTCACCCTACTCCAATCACCCACAACCTTCAAGTAGCACACACACATAAGTCCCTTCCTCACCAATCACAGGAGTTCCAGGGATTTTTGTAGGAACTGAGACTCAATGGGACAGAGATATTTTCAGGTGCCTTGCAGGTCTATGACAGAGGAAATCTGCTGTTGCCCACTCCCAGCCTCTGGCCCCGTCTGGCAAGCATGTTTGTGGAGCGGCAATGGGGAAAGGCACCGGGACTCAAAAGCTGCTGACAGCCTGAATAACTGGCTCAAAGTCAACCATACAGAATGGACTCTTCAAAAATGATAGTACGACTCGACGAAAGGAAGAGTTTAAGACTTATTTCCTTAGTCAAGCAGGAAACTTTCTGGCAGAAGGATTTCTGAGAGATGCCAGGGCCTACAACACCGCGTGGGGTTTTTCTTCCGTCAATACTGTGCGCCCACCCAGGACATGGCATACATGTGGGCTCCAAGGAGGTGTACGCACACTCTCCAGTCAATCGAGCGCAGAGACTGATGCAAGGCTCAATCCGTGAGCCATGACATCATGAACTGAGCTGAAACCAAGAGTCAGACGCTTAACTTCCTGAGCCACCCAGGCGCCCCAGAGGTTTTTTCCGCTATAGGACAAATGGAATAAAGTTTCTCTTAACTGAAATTCCAAATAAAGAGTGGTTGACTTCGGCAATTCTAGAAAATCTGTGTATAAACAGGTGACCTTCTTCAAGGTCCTTCATAAATTAACCCTTTACAAATCAATGGGAATTCTGCCACAGAACTGAACACGTTCCTTGAAATCTGACTTGACAAGGTGAACCCACAGAAGCCTTTCTGACCCTTGATGTAGAACTGTGCAAACCCATTTCCATGTGGAGATATTGTTCCAATAAATTCATTGGAAACTTTTCTGGAGATGTGTGACATTTGGAAAGGCTGGCAGATGAGCTGAGCAGCTTCGAAATATCAAAAAATAGTAACTAAAAGGGAGGTCTCAATCCATGAAATATACGCAGATACTAAGCTATTATAGCATTTCATACCCGAAAACATATAAAAAACTAACAAGATAAAACTTACCAAAACTTGTGCATTGAAACAGACAATACCCACAAGATGCCATTTGCAGTCAAGAGAAAGGCAAACAAAAGTGGAAATTCAGGATTAAGTCCTAATCGCATAAAATGAGCTGTAGCAGACGCTGTCCTCTGGGGAAAGTGTGCACCACCTCCTGTTGCTATTGAGGTCACGTCAAGTGTTGCACGAATCTGCTAATCAGCTCTTGGTAAGCCCTTCACTTCTCCAGTAAATCAAGCACCACAGGAAACGTGATATCTCATGGTTCCTGGGTAATTGTCACCGTGTTAAGCGTAATACCATGAACCATGGATTACACCCTGGGACCCGTCTGATGTGTCCGTAAGGATGCTGGACGTGCTCCCGAGATGCAGAGAAGAGTCATGTTATGACAAGAAAAGGCTGAATGGCCTGACATGTACTGAGGCCCACAGCTGCAGCTGCCAGCCGGCCAGCGTGAAAGAAAGGGAAATTCTCGAAGCTCTCGCTGCGGCTATCCCAGCACCTGAAAAACCTGGGGCTTTTTGTGAGACATCTTTTTGTCTCATGTTGAAGATGTGGCATCTCTATGGGGGTACTAATGTTATGAGACGGGCACACGTGCAATCTCGACTCAAACGGAAAGACAAGTCCTGACATCACAAGTTAAGGCAGAAGGAAGGGAATGACCAAAAACTGGAATATTTCAATGCAGGCACAGGATAGCTTGGTGATTTTAGAAAGGGGTTTGGCTTTTAGAATGGTCAAGACGGATAGGAAGAGCAGCTTCTACCACGAAGAGGAAGTACACGGTTTCCCAGACGCCCAAGAGGTGATTGCAGAGAAGGAACTACAATCCACCACATGTCAACCACTCCAACACAAACAGTGAAAAACCCACGAAAATCAGTTGAGGAGACCATGGCTGCCTGCACAGGTTTTTCATGCAGAAGGAGGGGCCCTGTCGGGGGGAAAATGCCACAAAGGACATTTATTCACGAAAAAGACAAGTGAGCACAATGATGTTGGGTAGGAAGGGGTGAAGCAGCTACCGTCTGAGCGGACACAGGCTGGGTATGATCAGGGCGACTGGCCCTGTGTAGGAAGCTCACCCCAGGGTCCTGAAGGCAACAAGTGCCAGTGGCCAGTGGTCTGGCTGCACAACTAGAGCCCTTTCCCTGGACCAGTTCCATCCCGGCTCTGTCCCTCAACTCAGGAAGTACGCTGAAAGCAAGGGACTGTCCTTTAAATTTCCACTGACACTGGACAATGTCCTGGCCACCCAGAACCCCACGGGTCACCATCAAACGTGTCTTGGCAGCTCACTCGCTCTGGAGGGCAGCAAGTCTAAGTACACCAGCGGAGAAGGGGCCACGAGGACATGTGAAGCTCATGACAAATGCCATTTACAAGAAGGACGGTCATTGCTACCAAAGAGAACAACCTCAGATGAAATATATGAAAGGAAGATTCCGAGGGATGTTTTTATAAACTCCGTCAAGGCCAACACAATAAAGAAATCCCTGCTACAGAAAACTGTCCAAATGACGTGGTCACAGGACCTATGTCACAGCCTATCTGGAAACTCAAGAATGAGACTCTGATTATGGTAAAAAAAAAAAAAAAAAAATACGAAAAAGGTTTGGGGGATGCAGAGATTCAAAATGTGTATCCTAAAGAAGGTCGAGTGCAGAGAAAAACCCAGAGGATGTCGCAGAAGACAGCACAGAGAGGAGATCTGGTGAAAACCCCAGAGGTCGAGGAAAGCTGAATGGAAGTGCCATCGCTGGAAAGCCTGCTGCCACCAGATGTGATCCGGCAGAGTCTCAGCTACTCTCCCACATGGACCATTCCATGACAAGGGCGCTGGGACTAAAGCCAGCCAGCCGTCTATGGAGACTTGAGCCAGGAAGGCCCTCCTGAAAAGTTGCAAAGACATTGCCCGCATCCACCACATACAGCCAGGCCCCGAGACCCAAAATTGCCCCATCCAGCGGGTCCTCCCCACCCCATGCAGGTCTGCACATCAGGACATTTGTGAGACCCACCCTCACTTTCCAGACAGCAAATCCTTACCAAGGAGCTCAGTGAATCTCTTCACCTGCCATGCACACGTCTGTGCGTGAAAATCGAGGGAGCATGCAGCCAGTCCACCCGAGACGCACGTGTGTCACTACCACCTAAGGGTTTTTCAGCAGGAACATCGTGTGTGAGACTTTTGTGCACTTGGACAACCTACCCACACACGGACATAAGGGACAAAAGATCTGATATAAAACGAATAATGTGTTTTCCATAAGTAGTCTTTCAAAAAATGACATTACCTTGTAGCATGCCTGTCTCTGTACCTGCCTGGAGAAAATGCCTCTCAGCCTACTCTCACAGGCCTTTTTTGTAATGCAACAATGTGTTCAGACTCTATTAGGAATATGGCTGTAAAATGCAGGCTAGAAAAGCTTTATAACAATTCATTCACCTCTGTATCTCCTAGGCCATGAGGTAGCAAGCGTACTGATTACATTAAGCAATCATGAAGTAGTCACTCTTCAATGTTAATGCATGATTACGCATGTAACAATGTAATTATACAGGAATCTTTCTAATTCCTCCATTTCTGATGACTAGTTCTGGAGATACACTTAAAAACAGCTTAGTGTGTAACCTAAGCCAACACTGATGCGAGTTCTGGTAGAAAATTTATCCTAGAAACAAAACGGAGAAAAAACTTAGGTATGAATACAGCACAGAGCTGTGAACCTGTTTTCTATGTAACTGTTTCCATAGCTTCCTCGACTCGGAGAATATGGTATATATGACATAAAACATACAAATGTTAATGAAATTTTTGTGTTTCTACTAAGGTTTCTGGACAACAGGAGAGTTTGAACACTTAAGATTTCTGGTGAGGAAGTTATACATGGATTTTCAATTGTGGGCAGGATTTAAAACCGGGAACCAAGTTTTTCTAGGATCAGTTGTAGTCATCCGTGGGGAAAAATGGAGAAAGCACTACCATCGTCAACAGAAAAAAGTAAAATAGAATTTTTTTATTTTAATTTTTTAAATGTTATTCTTTATTTCTTAGAGACAGAGACAAAGAGCAGCAAGGGAGGGGCGGAGTGAGAAGGAGACAAGGAATTCAAAGCAGACTCCAGGCTCTGTGTTGTTAGCACAGAGCCAGACTCGGGGGTTACCTCGCCAACACAAAGTTCATGACCCGACCTGAAGTTGGCTGTTTAACCGACTGAGCCACCCAGGAACAGAATAGGAGTAATTTGGAGGTTCCTTGTACACAAAGCAAACCTGTTTCCCCAAAAGAGTTAGTTACTAAGTTGCTCAGCAAAAGCCAGCACAAAGGGCCAACAGGCAGGACACAGTTTCAGAAGAAAGGCCGTCTTCTCAGAGATCGTGGCGTATGGTACACGGATGGGGCAGGATGTCGGCATCTCTGCACAGCGGGAGGCGCTCCCAACACAGCCAAGCTGCTGAGAGGCGAGTGGGGCAGGTGCAGGGAGGACTGCAGGACTCGGTCCCTCCACGAGTCCACCCAAGTGAAGACAGGGTACAGATCTCCAGGGACCTCACACATGGCCTCTGAGACATGCAAGCTCCATGACAGAGTACCCAGGGACCAGCAGGGAGAGGGAAGAGCAGGAAAGAGGCAAAGCCATCTCCCTGGCTTCTGACCACCGGACCAGGTAGCAAGCTGCTACGTTCACAAGAGGAGGCAGAGATGTTTGCAGATTTGTGGCCCATGTGGAACTCAAAGAGCAGACAACCCACCCAGATGGAGCTTCACTATGAGGCGGTCGGAAAGGTGTCCAAGAGACAGAGGGGGGTGGATGAAGAAGAATTCAGGACAGCCGAACCTCCCAAGAAGAATCTCCTCCCCGATTCTGAGTGACTCAGACTCGTGACAAAATCAGCCATCCTGCAGCAGCACTGTGCACACGTTCCCCCTATTCCACCAAACCACACACTCCCATGCCCTTCTATTGCTCTCCGTATAACCACATACGTCTTTGGGTGAGGTACCTGCAGCACATAGTGTTCAGCACCTAGAACAGTACCTGCCATGCACTCAATAAACAGGTGAACACTTTAGTGTACGCCTTGTACTCACCCAGGTAACTATTACACACATTGCTTTTCAATATTACGTGGTTCTGTGTAGGGTAGAAAGACACAAACTGTCCTGTGCTTTATGTGATGGGTGATATGAGGCGGTTGTACCTGTTGCCTAAAGCACGAATCTTATAGCTCAACCCACACAATAGGAGCCACACTACCCAATGGCGTCTACCCTGCTTCCAGTCGTGTCACCCCCCAACACACTATCCACACAGTAACAGCACCAGCTTTTAAAAATTTTAACATCATGTCAGTCCTTTCCCCTGAGGACACAATGACCCAAGGCCCTTCTCTGAATACCAAATTCCTTACGGGGAAGTTTCTGCCCAACACCAGCGGCCTGGTGCCTCACTTGACTCCACTTCCCCTTCCATAGCTTAAAACAAAGCCACGTTTCTCCTTGATTCTGGCTTTTGGCCCCAGAGACTGCTTGGAGAATGTTCTGTTAGACTCAGATGCTGATGGACCTCTCCAGAAAAAGCCTTTCCTGAACGGCAGTGCGCAAGTAAGCAATTCCTCCTAACTGCGTCATTCTTTCAGATAAACTCAGATGTGCCTCCACCTTCGACTCCGAGGAACACAGATGCCAGATCCCAACTACCACAATGGTGCAGGGTCATAAAGGGGCTCAACAAGGGTGCCTAGTTGTGTCTGTGCAGATGATGCAGGTGCACCAACCCAGAAACCCTTGTTGTCGGGGTTGCACTGTACAGTTGAGGGGCAATTCATCCCGATTCTGCTTCAGTTTCTGGGTCTCCCGTCCTCTGCCCTTTTGTCCGTACTTCCTCTCTCTCAAAAGTAAATAAATATTACCAAAAAAATTTTTAAAAAGCCAAAACTGATCAAACACTCACAGAATAAGTGTCACCCCATCCACCTCCTCGTCCTGCTTTGCCACATCCAGCCCGTCCCTGCAATGCTTGCCCTGGGCAAGCACATGAAAGGGGAGGAAGGCAGCGGCGGTGGGGTGGGGGGGCCTGAGACACAACATCACCACTCAATGGACGCTGGCTGAGGATGAGCAAACTGACCATTTTAGAACGACGGGTACTAGGCAAGGATTACAGGGTTTCGTTTTCTCCTGCAACAAATGCTGTTGAGCAAAATGTTTACTATGACTTCTCTTTCTTCCCCACCTGTTCTTATACTTGTGAATATTCTGTTAGTCAACCTATCATGAACTGGGAAAGATGATTTCAATCTGAAGCATGTTGGCAGGCATCAAGGAGACACTGAGGTAGTCACAACTGGAAGGAATGAGACCCCAACAAAAGGGAAGCCCGCTGAGCCAACACTAATGTTCAGAGTCCTCTCTCTCTCTCAAGACATGTGAGGATTCTGAATTTCTTCAGGGATTTGAGGCAATATACCAATGAGCAGGAAAGGAAACAAAACAGACAAGCAGAAAATCACTGATAACCAACACTGTACAGCACAGGGAGGTACAGAAAATTACCCCGGCACTCGGCAAACACTGCCTGAGAAGCTGAGCCTTCAATAATCTCATTGTGCTGCGGAGAAAATACCTGGGCTTTTGGACCAAGTCCCAAAGAGGGGTCCTGGAAGACACTCCAGGCCTCGAGATGGACATCCTGGAGGACTACACGGGGGTGGTGAACATTTTGAGCCCCGTTCACACTGAACCTTACAAAGACAGAGGACCGGTGACAAGTCATTCAGGCCTGACTGAGCTCAATAACCATCACACTCAGTGTGTGTGGGATGAAAGGCTGAAGAAAAGCAAGCACACGAAGAGCCTCTATGCTTCTCCATAATGTCCAACACAAAATTTAAAAAAGAAATTAAGAAAAGAAAAAGAATAAATGAAAAGAAATGAAAAAAAGAAACAAAAGAAAGAAAAGAAAAAAGAAAAGGGATGCCTGGGTGGCTCAGTCGGTTAATCATCCCACTTTGGTTCGGGTCATGATTTCACGGTTTTATGATTTGATTCCCGTGTCGAACTCTGTGCTGACATTGAAAAGCATGGAGCCTGCTTTGGATTCTGTGTCTCCCTGTTTGTCTCCATCTCCCATGCTCAAGATTTGTCTCTACCTCTCTCTCAAAATAAATAATATTAAAAAAATCTATTTTAATAAAAAAGAAAAAAAAACAGGGAAAGGCACGAGCATAGCTCAGGTTACTCGTTTAGGTGACCAAAATTTGGTTTCGACCCAGGTTTGTGAGTGTGAGCCCTGTGTTGGTCTCTCTACTGATAGAATGGAGCCTCTCAAGAGTCTCTACGCTCCCCTCCCATCCTCTACCCCGACGCGTACTCTCACTCTCTTTCTGAAAAATAAATAAACATTTTAAAAAACAAGGTTTTACATCATATAGACGAAAAGAAGAAAGAACAGAAAGAGACCAAAGGGAGACACACCGACTGGAAATACGGGATGCAAAGGTCAACTGTCCAACAAGCCTACTTGACAAATGGGAAATTTTCAGAGAATCAAAACAGATTCTAAACCTAAAAATTATCAGAGCTAAAACTAAGAACTCTAGGCGCCTGAATGGCTCATTTGGTTAAGCATCTGACTTCAGGTCAGGTCGTGATCTCGTGATTCGGGAGTTTGAGCCCCGCGTTGGACTCTGTGCTGAGTGCTCAGAGCCTAGAACTTGCTTCGGTATCTGTGTCTAGCTCTCTGTTCTTCCCTTGCTCAAATTCTGTCTTTCCAACATAAATAAGAGTAAAAAAAAAATTTTAGTAAGATTAAGAACTATGGGGGTTAATATCAGACTAAACACAAGTGAAGAGAGCCACAGTGAACTGGAAGATAAGTATGTAAAAATTTATCTAGACCATACACAGAGAAAAAATCAATAGAGAAACCCAAAAGACACAAAAAATATGGTTGAAGGGTCCAATGAGAACCTTCAAAGTAGAGAAAACACAGAATGGGGGTTACCAGATCCCTACAAAGAATCAAAACTTTCCAAAACTCATAAAAGAACCATGACAATGACTCCACAAAGAATGCCTGAGGCAAAAAAAAAAGATCCCACCACTAGGAGAGGGGAACAGAATGTACATACCAGTCTGTGGGCTGGTCAGCGGTGGACTGGGGCAGACATCAGCAGACCCCGCCCACCAACGCAAGTTATTCATGACAGCACAGAAGTGCCCCGTAGTTCCGCACAACTCCAAGGACTATCCAACATGACCAAACGGAAGAGTTCCTCTCAAAGAATCTCAAGGAAATGACAGTTCATGAACTGATCGTAAAGGATTTAAACAATATAACAGAAACTGAAATCAGAGTAATAGTCATAAAACTAATCGCTGGGCTTATAAACAGTATACAAGACACCAGAGAGTCTACTGTTACAGAGATCAAGGGACTAAGGAACATACTGGAGGACCTAAAAAATGTTATAAACGAGCTGAAAAATAAAATGGAGAAAACCACAACTCGGATTGAAGATGCAGAGGAGAGAATAGGAGAACTGGAAGAAAAATTTATGGAAAAAGAGGAAGCAGAGAAAAAAGAGATAAAAAGAATCCAGGGGTATGGGGCGAAAATTAGAGAACTGATGCACTGAAGAGAAATAATCTACACATAAGTGGTATTCCAGAGAAGAGAGAAGGAAAGGTGATGAAGGTGTACTTAAAATAATAGTTGAGAACTTCCCAGATCTGGGGAAGGAAAAAGGCATTGAAATCCAAGAGGCACAGAGAACTCCCTTCAGACGTAACTTGAATCCATCTGCACGACATATAATGAAACTGACAAAATAACAAGGATAAAGAGAATATTCTGAAGGCCGTTGGGGATAAACGTGCCCTAACATATAAAGGGACACCGATAAGACTCGTGATGGATCCCTCTACTGAAACATGGCAGGCCAGAAAAGATTGGCAGGAGATCTTCAACGTGATGAACAGAAAAAAATATCCAGCCAAGAATCCTTTATCCAGGAAATCTCTGATTTAGAATGGGAGAGAGAAAGTTCTTTCCAAACAAAACGGAAGGAATTCATCACCACTAAACCAGTCCTACAAAAGATACTAAGGGGGATCCTGTGAGACAAAGTACCAGAGACATTGCTACAAGCACGAAACTTACAGACATCACAATGACTCTACACTCATATCTTTCTACAACACTGAATGTAAATGGACTAAAAGCGCCAACCAAAAGACATAAGGTATCAGAATGGATAGAAAAACGAGACCCAATTATTTGCTGTTTACAAGAGACTCATTTTAGACATGAGGACACCTTCAGATTGAAAGTGAAGGGATGAAAAACTATCATGCTACTGGAAGTCAAAAGAAAGCTGGAGTAACCATACTTAGGCAAACTGGACTCTAAATTAAAGGCTGTAACTAAAGAAGGAAATTTTATAATAATTACAGGGTCTATCCATCAGGAAGAGCTAACAATTATAAATGTCTATGCGCCGAATACGGGAGCCCCCAAATATATAAAACAATTACAAACATAAGCAACCTTACTGATAGAAAGTAGTAATTGCAAAAGACTTTAATACCCCACTTGCAGAAGTGGATACATCATCTAGACACACGGTCAATAAAGAAAAAAGGGCCATGAATGATACATTGGATCAGATGGATTTGACAGATATATTTAGAACTCTGCATCCCAAAGCAACAGAATATACTTTCTTCTCAAGTGCACATGGAATATTCTCCAAGATAGATCACATTCTTGGTCACAAAAGAGTCCTTCTTAAGTATAAAAGAACTGCGATCACACCATGCATATTTTCAGACCACAATGCTATGAAGCTTGAAATCAACAAAAGGAAATCTGGAAAACCTCCAAAAACATGGAGGTTAAAGAACACCCTACTAAAGAAAGAATGGGTCAACCACGTAGGGAAGTATTTAAAAATATATAAAAACAAATGAAAACGAAAACACAACAATCCAAACACTTTGGGATGCAGAGAAGACACTCCTGAGAGGAAATACATTGCAAACCAGGACTATCTCAAGAATAAAGAAAAATCCCAAATAGAAAATCTAACAGAACACCTAAATAAAATACAGGCAGAACAGCAAAGACAGCGTAAACCCAGCAGAAAAAGAGAAATAAAGGTCCGAGCATAAATAAACAATATAGACAATTAACAATATAGAATTTAAAAAATGTAGAGCATATCACAACACGAGTTGTTTTTTTGAAAAAAAACAAACATTGACAAACCTCTAGCCAGGCTTCCCAAAAAGAAAAGGGAGACGACCCAAGTAGATAAAATTATGAATGAAAATGGAATTATTACAACCAATACTTCAGAAATACAAGCAATTATCAGGGAATCATATGAAAAATTATATGCCAACAAACTGGACAACCCAGAAGAAATGAACAAATTCCTAGACACCCACACACTTTCAAAACTCAGAAAGAAATAGAAAACTTGAACAGACCCGTAACCAGCGAAGAAATTAAATCAGTCATCAAAAATCTCCCAATAAGAGTCCAAGACCAGATGGCTTCCCAGGGGAATTCTACCAAGGGTTGAAAGCAGAGATAATACTTATCCTTCTCAAGCTATTCCACAAAATAGAAAGGGAAAGAAAACTTCCAGACTCATTCTATGAAGCCAGTATTACTTTGACAGAGAACCAGTAAAAAAAGAGAACAGGCCAATAACCCTTATGACTATGGATGCAAAAATTCTCAATAGGATACTAGCAAATCGAATTCAAGAGCATATAAAAAGAATGATTCACCATGATCAAGTGGGATTCATTCCTGGGATGCAGGTCGGGTTCAACATTCACAAATAAAAGTGATACATCACGTTAATGAAAGAAAAGATAAGAACCATATGATCCTATCAATCGATGCAGAAAAAGCATTTGACAAAATTCAGCATCGTTTCTTAATAAAAACCCTCGAGAAATGCGGGATAGAAAGAACATACTTAAAAATCATAAACGCCGTTTATGATAAGCCCACAGTTAACATCATCCTCAATGGGGGGAAAACTGAGAGCTTTTTCCCTGAGATCCGGAACACGACAGGGATGTCCACTCTCACCGCTGTCGTTTAACATAGTGTTGGAAGTCCAAGCAACATCAATCAGACAACAAAAGGAAATCAAAGGCATCAAAATTGACAAAGATGAAGTTAAGCTTTCAATTTTTCCAGATGACATGATATTATACATGGAAATTCCAATAGACTCCACCAAAAGTCTACCAGAATGGTAAATGAATTCAGCAAAGTTGCAGGATACAAAATCTATGTACAGAAAGCAGTTGTATTCCTAAGCAATAATAATGAAGCAACAAAAGACAAAAAAACTGATCCCATTCACAATTGAACGAAGAAGCATAAAATACCTAGGAATCAATCTAACCAAAGATGTAAAAGATCTGTATGCTGAAAACTATAGAAAGCTTATGAAGGAAAGGGAAGAAGATACAAAGAAATGGAAAAACGTTCCGTGCTCATGGGTCGGAAGAATATTTTCAAAATGTCAATACTACCCAAAGCTATCTACACATTCAAAGCAATCCCAATCAAAATTGCACCAGAATTCTTCTCGAAGTTAGAACAAGCAATTCTAAAATTCATATGGAACCAATAAAGCCCCGAATAGCCAAAGTAATTTCGAAGAAGTCCAAAGCAGGAGGCATCACAATCGCAGTCTTTAGCCTCTACTACAAAACTATAATCATCAAGACAGCCTAGTGTTGCCAAAAAAGAGACCCATACACCAAAGGAATAGAATTGAAACCCACAAAAATATGGCCAATCCATCTTTAACAAAGGAGGAAGGAATATCCAAGGAAAAAAGACAGTCTGGTTAACAAATGTGGCAGGGCAAACAGGGCAGTAAGATGCAGAAGGTAAGAACTAGACCACTTTCTCAAAACATTCACAAAAAGAAATTCAAAATGGAAAAAAGACCTGAATGTTGGACAGGAAATCATGGCAACCCTAGCGAAGAAAACAGGAAAAGACCATTCTGACTTCAGCTGCAACCATTTCTTACTTGACACATCCCCAAAGGCAAAGGATTTAAAAGCACAAATGAACTATTGGGACCTCATGAAGATAAAAACTTCACAGCAAATAAAAGGCAACCAACGGAATCGGAAAAGATATTTGCAAATGACATATCGGACAAAGGGCTGCTATCCAAAATCTATAAAGAGCTCACCAAATTTCGCTTCGAGAAGCAAATAATCCAGTGTAGAATTTGGCACAAAACATGAATAGACATTTCTCTAACGAAGAAATCCTGATGGCCAGCAGGCACATGAAAAGATGCTTAATGTTGCTCCTCATCAGGGAAATACAAATAAAAACGACACTCGGATATCACCTCCGTCTGTTGGAGTGGCAAAATAAACAATTCAGGAGACTATAGATGCTGGCGAGGATTTGGTGAAACAGGAGCCCTCGTGCACCGTTGGTGGGAATGCAAACTGCTGCAACAACTCTGGAAAACATTGTCAAGTTTCCTCCAAAATTAAAAATAAATCTGAACTATGACACAGCAGTAGCACTGCTAGGAATTTACCCAAGGAATACAGGAGTACTGATGCATAGGGACCCCTGTACCCCAATATTAATAACACCACTCTCAATAGCCAAATTGTGGAAAGAGCCTGAATGTCCAACTGATCAATTGATAAAGAAACTGTGGTTTACATACACAATGGAGTACTACTTTGCAATGAGAATAAAATATGGACCATGGTAGCAATGTGGATGGAACTGGAGAGTGTTAGGGTAAGTGAAAGACAGATACGATATGTGTTCACTCTTATGTGAATCCGGAGAAACTTAAAAGGGACCCATGAAGAAAGCGTAGGATAAAAAAAGAGGTTAGAGTGGGACAGAGCCAAAGCATGAGACTCTTACAAACTGAAAAATAACAGGGTGGATGGGGGGTGGGAGGGAGGGGAGGGTAGGCAATGGGTATTCAGGAGGGCATGTGTTGGGTTGAGCATGGGTGTTGTATGGAACGAAATCTGACAATAAATTTCATATTAAAAGAAAATCAGGATAATATATCATTTCTGGAAAATAGTCCATGTTTTCATTTATTTATTTTTCGTAAGCTCTATACCCAACGTGGGGCTCAAACTTGTGACCCTGAGATCGAGTCCCAAGCTCCACCGATTGAGCCCGACAAGCACCCCTGTCCTTCTCTTATCCAATTCTAATATCTTGAGATTTAAGTCGTTGACTTCACTCTGAAAAGCAGTGAGTCTTACTTGCAGCCAACTGCAAGCAGCACACATCGGAAAAAAAAACGAGAGGTGAAAAAAATGGGGATGATGCCTGCCTTTTGAAAAGCATTCCAATCTCAAAGTAATACCGAAAAGAGATCTCACCTTGTTAACGGATTTTGTTTCGGCGATGTTACCGGTTATAATCGAGATACAAAAAGTAACCGCCATGAAAATGACATTCCCATCATGGGACCCAGGAGGAAAGGCGGGCCCCACATTGCAGAGGGCGGCCACCCTCTGGACCCGCTTGGCTTCCACCTCGCGCAGCGTCGTAGCCTTCCTCAGGGTCTGTTGCAGCTTCTGCTCCACCAACTCCAGGGTCTCTTGCAACTGGCGGTTTTGATCTGCAGTCTAGGAAATGAAAACAAAGCATCAAAATGTAGCAAGTTCTCTCTCCTTTTCCATTTTGAATAAAGTGAAACAAATTCTCAATGCAAAGATCTATTGTAAGTTCTGACCGAAGCCAATGTTTTTGGTAAGTGTTTCAGAATAAACATTTCCTTTCTACAAGGAGTCACCCATGGCCTTGGGCCTCATTTCACTGTGCAAAACTTGTCTTGCCAAAGTATTTGCTCTGCTTCAGTATCTTCAGAGAAGTCTTTTAAAAGACAAAATTCCCACAAATTAAAGAAAACCCATCTTCTGGAGGAGCTTTCTCGTTCTTCCTGACAAGTTAACGAGAGAAAGGTCCGGTCTTACATAATTATAGACTCTTGTCTTAGGGCTCACTACATAGGGCATTCTGAGGTGGGCACAACGGCCAGCACAGAGGTTCGGAGAGCATGCCTGATGCCAGAGGAGTTATTTTTGCAAGTGTATGGTTATTCTACAAAAACCACTCTCACTCTTGAAAAATAATTCAACCTGGAAAATTTAGACAAGAGATTTTTTTGTTAAAGGACTTTTAGGGACTCCGAGGTGGCTCAGTCAGTTAAGGTTTCACCTTCGGCCTAGGTTATAATCTCATAGCTCATGGGTTCAAGCCCCGCCTCGGGCTCTGTGTTGACAGCTCAGAACCTCGAGTACGTTTTGGATTCTGTGTGTCCCTCCCTCCTTCTCTGGCCTCCCCTGATCATGCTCTCGCTCGGTCGCTCCCTCTCTCAAAAATAAATAAACATTAAAAATATCTAAAGTCCTTTTAAAAATTATGTATAAGGTGAGGTTCTTGCAAGGTTAACATTTAATCCCACAAAATTCTTCCTTCTGTTTGAGTTTAGCTTTGCGTGTGTATACTCACCGGATATCATGCCTTAAAACCCTCAAATAAATAAAATACTTGCTGTATACATCGTATTTCACGATCTGCCTTTTACAGTCATGATTTGGAACACCTTACGTGCTCTCAAACAGCATTCCTGAATGTCATTTTAATGGCTTCCTAATATTTCACTTTTATTGTCATTTTGTGTCTACTGACACATTTTATAAACACACCAGGCAAACTTTGTTTCCAAGAAGCTGGATGAGGTTTTCCTTTTTACTGCCGGATGACTTGAGACAACCAAGGAAGAGACGTGCGGCTTCCCAAAAGACAGGGTCTTGCATCCTCAAGCCAGACTATGCTTCTGCACCTGATATTCTCCCCGATCTCAAGTACTAACCAAAACGGTCGGCTGCCTACAAATTCCTGGCCCCTCACCGCTCTTTTGGAAAGAGTGCTAACAAGCAAAAGTGTAACGTGCAGTTAACACATAAGAAGGAATCAATGAGGGTAGCAACATAACATGCTTACATAACATCTGAAAGATTCCCATGACGTTGAAGTAACCCCGTTTTTCAACACAAGATTTTAACACCCTGAAAATTTTACACTGAGACTAGGTCCTTAACTTCATTTGTAATTAACAAAAGAGGAATGAAGTTCAATGCAACCAACGATGATGCAGAGAGCGTTTCTTTGCGATCTCGTTTTCAAGTTTATCCTTGAGGTCGTGCAGGCAAGTGGCTTCATGCTGTGCCCTGAGACAGTGCTTCTCAAAGGTAGTGATCCTCTGTTGCATGTCTTCCTTCTGGGCCATGGCCTACAGCAGGTATTTCAGAGGAAAGACAGGGAAAGAATTAGTGTACGACACATTAACATACTCCAGACAGAAAAACAGGGTGAAATCCTAATTTACAAAAGGAAAGGAGCATCCTCGGGGCACCTGGGTGGCTCAGCCGGTGACGCTTTGTGAGTTGGGGCCCCGTGTAAGGCTCAGCGCAGACAATGCGGAAGCTTCTTGGGATTTTGACCACTCAGTTAACCAGGCTTATTCTTTCCGATGTGTTCAAAGACAAACGAATAATATAATCTCCCGGACATAAAATCTCCTCCCTCGTTGCCTCCGGACACAAGTGAGGTTTCCACAGTACAGGGCCTTCCATCTGGAGGCACACACCAGAAGACAACCATCATTTTTCCGGGAAAAGGGTGGATGAAATCTCACCCAATTACCACAAAGTTGAAGCAGTGGTGTTAACAAATGGAAACCAAACTCAACCTTTCATATAATTGGTAGTCATCTGTAGCTTAGCCTGTAACAAAACTGTATCACATGGTATCTGACACTGCAAATGGAACAAGAACATTCTGCCCTGCTTTTCTTGTCCACCACCCGAAAGATTCCTCTTCCAGCCTTCTGTTTACTAGGCAATTTATGTCAGCAGTCTCAAGAGTGAAAGTGATGAGTCTTAAGAAATGATTGAATTCTCCGCATATTGAACTCAGCTGCGGGGTTTCCACCCATCTTGGCCAAACAACTCCACTGAAAGGGTTATATAATTTCTGCAAATACTTTTGTTTTAAATTCTTACATGACCTCACCTACACTAAGGTACTAAACAGACTGCATGTGTACATACACGAGGGTCTGAGACGGTCTTCCTGAGTTGGCATTGCTGGGCTGGGGGTGAGGTGTGCGGGGACTGTCCACAAAGGGCAGCTCACAGTGACAGGAGGAGGCACAGGGAAACCATCCTACCCTTACTAGTTTCTGTGACAATGATCAGATTCCCATCGACGACCACACGTGCAGAAGCGGCCGCACTCCTCCATGACCTTACACCAGGACCAGCGGGCTGCCCCTCGCTCACTCTGACCGCCACGACCAGGAGCACGGAACCCCTGGGAGGAGGGCAGGGCGGCAGAGGCAGCCGTGACGGCCCCTCGGCAGAGCCGCCCTCTCACGGTCGTGCCCCCGTAAGCGAGTTGAGACCAACACGCTGGTTCCTACGTGCCGAGTGTGTTCCCAACACGGACCGAGAGCACGGCATGGGCCAAGCTCAGATGGCCCACACTCCACACCCGATGGCACTCCGCCACCTGCCCCCCAGGCCTCAGCAGGGGAGAGCCCAGGGAGGACAGATTCAACCACGCAGATGGAGAGACGGCCCGCCCAAGCCCCGGAGTAACGTTCCGTTCTGCTGCTACTTCTATCAAACTCCACAAGTTCAAACCCGTGGGAAATGAAGGACACACTGGGCAAAGACCGAACAAAACACCCCACGTTTAACTCGATGACGGCGTGGCCATTTCAAATGCCACCGACTTCACGGACATCTCGCTGCAACTTGGTGTTCTTTTCTTCAGAAATGAAGAGGTCCTTCCCTGAGGTGTCTAGGTTCTCTTCCAGCTTGACCACGAGACTGGAGAGGAGAGCCAGGCGCTCTTTCCTCTAGCTCTTCACCTTTGAAAGCCAGAAAGGGAAACAAGGGACGGGCCCCACCGCTAGTCTTGTTTAAAAAACAAGGGAAAAAAAGAAACCCCTCCAATCAAATCCTGTGATGACATCTGGAGCTGAACTCTGAATGTGGCCTTTATATCTTCAACGAAACTATACCCCTTTGTGCCACAAGTAACTGCTCCTCACTTGGAAACAAAGGGATTGAGTTTGTTCTCAGAAGACTTTCGTTAGTCTTTACTGTAGAGTTACCCTAAGGTCCCCTTCGCCTCATATAACATGAGGGAATACTGGTAAGCTCTTTCTCGCTTGCTTTTTTTCACACAGTTGCTTGTTAACAGCTTTCAATTTTACATTGGAGAGAAAACTTCCCCGGAAAAAAGTACACTATGAAATTTGTACCAGCCAATCGATATGCACAACATTTCCACCAACCGCTGTTTTTTAACCATAGAGGTCTGACAAGAATTCAAAGAAGCTTAAAAGGAAACTCCAGTTACACAAACACGCAATGTGTGCCTGATCACACACATCATGTGCACAAGTCAAGAACCGCTGTGGCTAGTCACACCGTTTCTTCCTCCGTTTTGTGGCTCCTGAACATAGAATTCAGGGCCATGAGCATCTCCGGCTAACTGGACAGGCCAGCCTGAGACGTCGCCTGTTGCCTCACCACCGTCATCCGGAGAGATCTCTCGTGCCTGGAGACAAGGAACTCCAAATGTTCTAGCAGCAGCTAGCGGGAGAGGCAAAAAGAATCCGTGTTTCAAGAACACTTTCAATTCCGGGCCTTAAGTTCACCAAATGCAAAACCAAGTCTGAATCCTTTAAATTCAATTCCGAGGTAGGGAGCTGCCCAAGCAATTGTGTTAAAATAGCCTTACTTTTCCTCACAGATCAAACAAGGTCTGAGAAAAATGGGTCCCATCCAACTCCACTGGGACATGTGGACCAAGGGAGAGAATGGTGTCCTGTGTGTAAATACACTGGCACGGCGCCTACTGACCCTGGTCTTATTTCTCTCTGCCTTCATTTCTGTGGTTTCCTCTCTCTGTAAGAGCTCCTCCTTGCAGATGGTGAGCTATCAGTGAGTCCTGCAAACTCCTGGGGTTGGAAACGGGATAAAAGTGGAGAAACAGAGGGGGTCGTTAGCCAGAGCGCACCTGGCTTCCGTGGTTCTCCAGAGTCCACTCACCCTACTCCAATCACCCACAACCTTCAAGTAGCACACACACATAAGTCCCTTCCTCACCAATCACAGGAGTTCCAGGGATTTTTGTAGGAACTGAGACTCAATGGGACAGAGATATTTTCAGGTGCCTTGCAGGTCTATGACAGAGGAAATCTGCTGTTGCCCACTCCCAGCCTCTGGCCCCGTCTGGCAAGCATGTTTGTGGAGCGGCAATGGGGAAAGGCACCGGGACTCAAAAGCTGCTGACAGCCTGAATAACTGGCTCAAAGTCAACCATACAGAATGGACTCTTCAAAAATGATAGTACGACTCGACGAAAGGAAGAGTTTAAGACTTATTTCCTTAGTCAAGCAGGAAACTTTCTGGCAGAAGGATTTCTGAGAGATGCCAGGGCCTACAACACCGCGTGGGGTTTTTCTTCCGTCAATACTGTGCGCCCACCCAGGACATGGCATACATGTGGGCTCCAAGGAGGTGTACGCACACTCTCCAGTCAATCGAGCGCAGAGACTGATGCAAGGCTCAATCCGTGAGCCATGACATCATGAACTGAGCTGAAACCAAGAGTCAGACGCTTAACTTCCTGAGCCACCCAGGCGCCCCAGAGGTTTTTTCCGCTATAGGACAAATGGAATAAAGTTTCTCTTAACTGAAATTCCAAATAAAGAGTGGTTGACTTCGGCAATTCTAGAAAATCTGTGTATAAACAGGTGACCTTCTTCAAGGTCCTTCATAAATTAACCCTTTACAAATCAATGGGAATTCTGCCACAGAACTGAACACGTTCCTTGAAATCTGACTTGACAAGGTGAACCCACAGAAGCCTTTCTGACCCTTGATGTAGAACTGTGCAAACCCATTTCCATGTGGAGATATTGTTCCAATAAATTCATTGGAAACTTTTCTGGAGATGTGTGACATTTGGAAAGGCTGGCAGATGAGCTGAGCAGCTTCGAAATATCAAAAAATAGTAACTAAAAGGGAGGTCTCAATCCATGAAATATACGCAGATACTAAGCTATTATAGCATTTCATACCCGAAAACATATAAAAAACTAACAAGATAAAACTTACCAAAACTTGTGCATTGAAACAGACAATACCCACAAGATGCCATTTGCAGTCAAGAGAAAGGCAAACAAAAGTGGAAATTCAGGATTAAGTCCTAATCGCATAAAATGAGCTGTAGCAGACGCTGTCCTCTGGGGAAAGTGTGCACCACCTCCTGTTGCTATTGAGGTCACGTCAAGTGTTGCACGAATCTGCTAATCAGCTCTTGGTAAGCCCTTCACTTCTCCAGTAAATCAAGCACCACAGGAAACGTGATATCTCATGGTTCCTGGGTAATTGTCACCGTGTTAAGCGTAATACCATGAACCATGGATTACACCCTGGGACCCGTCTGATGTGTCCGTAAGGATGCTGGACGTGCTCCCGAGATGCAGAGAAGAGTCATGTTATGACAAGAAAAGGCTGAATGGCCTGACATGTACTGAGGCCCACAGCTGCAGCTGCCAGCCGGCCAGCGTGAAAGAAAGGGAAATTCTCGAAGCTCTCGCTGCGGCTATCCCAGCACCTGAAAAACCTGGGGCTTTTTGTGAGACATCTTTTTGTCTCATGTTGAAGATGTGGCATCTCTATGGGGGTACTAATGTTATGAGACGGGCACACGTGCAATCTCGACTCAAACGGAAAGACAAGTCCTGACATCACAAGTTAAGGCAGAAGGAAGGGAATGACCAAAAACTGGAATATTTCAATGCAGGCACAGGATAGCTTGGTGATTTTAGAAAGGGGTTTGGCTTTTAGAATGGTCAAGACGGATAGGAAGAGCAGCTTCTACCACGAAGAGGAAGTACACGGTTTCCCAGACGCCCAAGAGGTGATTGCAGAGAAGGAACTACAATCCACCACATGTCAACCACTCCAACACAAACAGTGAAAAACCCACGAAAATCAGTTGAGGAGACCATGGCTGCCTGCACAGGTTTTTCATGCAGAAGGAGGGGCCCTGTCGGGGGGAAAATGCCACAAAGGACATTTATTCACGAAAAAGACAAGTGAGCACAATGATGTTGGGTAGGAAGGGGTGAAGCAGCTACCGTCTGAGCGGACACAGGCTGGGTATGATCAGGGCGACTGGCCCTGTGTAGGAAGCTCACCCCAGGGTCCTGAAGGCAACAAGTGCCAGTGGCCAGTGGTCTGGCTGCACAACTAGAGCCCTTTCCCTGGACCAGTTCCATCCCGGCTCTGTCCCTCAACTCAGGAAGTACGCTGAAAGCAAGGGACTGTCCTTTAAATTTCCACTGACACTGGACAATGTCCTGGCCACCCAGAACCCCACGGGTCACCATCAAACGTGTCTTGGCAGCTCACTCGCTCTGGAGGGCAGCAAGTCTAAGTACACCAGCGGAGAAGGGGCCACGAGGACATGTGAAGCTCATGACAAATGCCATTTACAAGAAGGACGGTCATTGCTACCAAAGAGAACAACCTCAGATGAAATATATGAAAGGAAGATTCCGAGGGATGTTTTTATAAACTCCGTCAAGGCCAACACAATAAAGAAATCCCTGCTACAGAAAACTGTCCAAATGACGTGGTCACAGGACCTATGTCACAGCCTATCTGGAAACTCAAGAATGAGACTCTGATTATGGTAAAAAAAAAAAAAAAAAAATACGAAAAAGGTTTGGGGGATGCAGAGATTCAAAATGTGTATCCTAAAGAAGGTCGAGTGCAGAGAAAAACCCAGAGGATGTCGCAGAAGACAGCACAGAGAGGAGATCTGGTGAAAACCCCAGAGGTCGAGGAAAGCTGAATGGAAGTGCCATCGCTGGAAAGCCTGCTGCCACCAGATGTGATCCGGCAGAGTCTCAGCTACTCTCCCACATGGACCATTCCATGACAAGGGCGCTGGGACTAAAGCCAGCCAGCCGTCTATGGAGACTTGAGCCAGGAAGGCCCTCCTGAAAAGTTGCAAAGACATTGCCCGCATCCACCACATACAGCCAGGCCCCGAGACCCAAAATTGCCCCATCCAGCGGGTCCTCCCCACCCCATGCAGGTCTGCACATCAGGACATTTGTGAGACCCACCCTCACTTTCCAGACAGCAAATCCTTACCAAGGAGCTCAGTGAATCTCTTCACCTGCCATGCACACGTCTGTGCGTGAAAATCGAGGGAGCATGCAGCCAGTCCACCCGAGACGCACGTGTGTCACTACCACCTAAGGGTTTTTCAGCAGGAACATCGTGTGTGAGACTTTTGTGCACTTGGACAACCTACCCACACACGGACATAAGGGACAAAAGATCTGATATAAAACGAATAATGTGTTTTCCATAAGTAGTCTTTCAAAAAATGACATTACCTTGTAGCATGCCTGTCTCTGTACCTGCCTGGAGAAAATGCCTCTCAGCCTACTCTCACAGGCCTTTTTTGTAATGCAACAATGTGTTCAGACTCTATTAGGAATATGGCTGTAAAATGCAGGCTAGAAAAGCTTTATAACAATTCATTCACCTCTGTATCTCCTAGGCCATGAGGTAGCAAGCGTACTGATTACATTAAGCAATCATGAAGTAGTCACTCTTCAATGTTAATGCATGATTACGCATGTAACAATGTAATTATACAGGAATCTTTCTAATTCCTCCATTTCTGATGACTAGTTCTGGAGATACACTTAAAAACAGCTTAGTGTGTAACCTAAGCCAACACTGATGCGAGTTCTGGTAGAAAATTTATCCTAGAAACAAAACGGAGAAAAAACTTAGGTATGAATACAGCACAGAGCTGTGAACCTGTTTTCTATGTAACTGTTTCCATAGCTTCCTCGACTCGGAGAATATGGTATATATGACATAAAACATACAAATGTTAATGAAATTTTTGTGTTTCTACTAAGGTTTCTGGACAACAGGAGAGTTTGAACACTTAAGATTTCTGGTGAGGAAGTTATACATGGATTTTCAATTGTGGGCAGGATTTAAAACCGGGAACCAAGTTTTTCTAGGATCAGTTGTAGTCATCCGTGGGGAAAAATGGAGAAAGCACTACCATCGTCAACAGAAAAAAGTAAAATAGAATTTTTTTATTTTAATTTTTTAAATGTTATTCTTTATTTCTTAGAGACAGAGACAAAGAGCAGCAAGGGAGGGGCGGAGTGAGAAGGAGACAAGGAATTCAAAGCAGACTCCAGGCTCTGTGTTGTTAGCACAGAGCCAGACTCGGGGGTTACCTCGCCAACACAAAGTTCATGACCCGACCTGAAGTTGGCTGTTTAACCGACTGAGCCACCCAGGAACAGAATAGGAGTAATTTGGAGGTTCCTTGTACACAAAGCAAACCTGTTTCCCCAAAAGAGTTAGTTACTAAGTTGCTCAGCAAAAGCCAGCACAAAGGGCCAACAGGCAGGACACAGTTTCAGAAGAAAGGCCGTCTTCTCAGAGATCGTGGCGTATGGTACACGGATGGGGCAGGATGTCGGCATCTCTGCACAGCGGGAGGCGCTCCCAACACAGCCAAGCTGCTGAGAGGCGAGTGGGGCAGGTGCAGGGAGGACTGCAGGACTCGGTCCCTCCACGAGTCCACCCAAGTGAAGACAGGGTACAGATCTCCAGGGACCTCACACATGGCCTCTGAGACATGCAAGCTCCATGACAGAGTACCCAGGGACCAGCAGGGAGAGGGAAGAGCAGGAAAGAGGCAAAGCCATCTCCCTGGCTTCTGACCACCGGACCAGGTAGCAAGCTGCTACGTTCACAAGAGGAGGCAGAGATGTTTGCAGATTTGTGGCCCATGTGGAACTCAAAGAGCAGACAACCCACCCAGATGGAGCTTCACTATGAGGCGGTCGGAAAGGTGTCCAAGAGACAGAGGGGGGTGGATGAAGAAGAATTCAGGACAGCCGAACCTCCCAAGAAGAATCTCCTCCCCGATTCTGAGTGACTCAGACTCGTGACAAAATCAGCCATCCTGCAGCAGCACTGTGCACACGTTCCCCCTATTCCACCAAACCACACACTCCCATGCCCTTCTATTGCTCTCCGTATAACCACATACGTCTTTGGGTGAGGTACCTGCAGCACATAGTGTTCAGCACCTAGAACAGTACCTGCCATGCACTCAATAAACAGGTGAACACTTTAGTGTACGCCTTGTACTCACCCAGGTAACTATTACACACATTGCTTTTCAATATTACGTGGTTCTGTGTAGGGTAGAAAGACACAAACTGTCCTGTGCTTTATGTGATGGGTGATATGAGGCGGTTGTACCTGTTGCCTAAAGCACGAATCTTATAGCTCAACCCACACAATAGGAGCCACACTACCCAATGGCGTCTACCCTGCTTCCAGTCGTGTCACCCCCCAACACACTATCCACACAGTAACAGCACCAGCTTTTAAAAATTTTAACATCATGTCAGTCCTTTCCCCTGAGGACACAATGACCCAAGGCCCTTCTCTGAATACCAAATTCCTTACGGGGAAGTTTCTGCCCAACACCAGCGGCCTGGTGCCTCACTTGACTCCACTTCCCCTTCCATAGCTTAAAACAAAGCCACGTTTCTCCTTGATTCTGGCTTTTGGCCCCAGAGACTGCTTGGAGAATGTTCTGTTAGACTCAGATGCTGATGGACCTCTCCAGAAAAAGCCTTTCCTGAACGGCAGTGCGCAAGTAAGCAATTCCTCCTAACTGCGTCATTCTTTCAGATAAACTCAGATGTGCCTCCACCTTCGACTCCGAGGAACACAGATGCCAGATCCCAACTACCACAATGGTGCAGGGTCATAAAGGGGCTCAACAAGGGTGCCTAGTTGTGTCTGTGCAGATGATGCAGGTGCACCAACCCAGAAACCCTTGTTGTCGGGGTTGCACTGTACAGTTGAGGGGCAATTCATCCCGATTCTGCTTCAGTTTCTGGGTCTCCCGTCCTCTGCCCTTTTGTCCGTACTTCCTCTCTCTCAAAAGTAAATAAATATTACCAAAAAAATTTTTAAAAAGCCAAAACTGATCAAACACTCACAGAATAAGTGTCACCCCATCCACCTCCTCGTCCTGCTTTGCCACATCCAGCCCGTCCCTGCAATGCTTGCCCTGGGCAAGCACATGAAAGGGGAGGAAGGCAGCGGCGGTGGGGTGGGGGGGCCTGAGACACAACATCACCACTCAATGGACGCTGGCTGAGGATGAGCAAACTGACCATTTTAGAACGACGGGTACTAGGCAAGGATTACAGGGTTTCGTTTTCTCCTGCAACAAATGCTGTTGAGCAAAATGTTTACTATGACTTCTCTTTCTTCCCCACCTGTTCTTATACTTGTGAATATTCTGTTAGTCAACCTATCATGAACTGGGAAAGATGATTTCAATCTGAAGCATGTTGGCAGGCATCAAGGAGACACTGAGGTAGTCACAACTGGAAGGAATGAGACCCCAACAAAAGGGAAGCCCGCTGAGCCAACACTAATGTTCAGAGTCCTCTCTCTCTCTCAAGACATGTGAGGATTCTGAATTTCTTCAGGGATTTGAGGCAATATACCAATGAGCAGGAAAGGAAACAAAACAGACAAGCAGAAAATCACTGATAACCAACACTGTACAGCACAGGGAGGTACAGAAAATTACCCCGGCACTCGGCAAACACTGCCTGAGAAGCTGAGCCTTCAATAATCTCATTGTGCTGCGGAGAAAATACCTGGGCTTTTGGACCAAGTCCCAAAGAGGGGTCCTGGAAGACACTCCAGGCCTCGAGATGGACATCCTGGAGGACTACACGGGGGTGGTGAACATTTTGAGCCCCGTTCACACTGAACCTTACAAAGACAGAGGACCGGTGACAAGTCATTCAGGCCTGACTGAGCTCAATAACCATCACACTCAGTGTGTGTGGGATGAAAGGCTGAAGAAAAGCAAGCACACGAAGAGCCTCTATGCTTCTCCATAATGTCCAACACAAAATTTAAAAAAGAAATTAAGAAAAGAAAAAGAATAAATGAAAAGAAATGAAAAAAAGAAACAAAAGAAAGAAAAGAAAAAAGAAAAGGGATGCCTGGGTGGCTCAGTCGGTTAATCATCCCACTTTGGTTCGGGTCATGATTTCACGGTTTTATGATTTGATTCCCGTGTCGAACTCTGTGCTGACATTGAAAAGCATGGAGCCTGCTTTGGATTCTGTGTCTCCCTGTTTGTCTCCATCTCCCATGCTCAAGATTTGTCTCTACCTCTCTCTCAAAATAAATAATATTAAAAAAATCTATTTTAATAAAAAAGAAAAAAAAACAGGGAAAGGCACGAGCATAGCTCAGGTTACTCGTTTAGGTGACCAAAATTTGGTTTCGACCCAGGTTTGTGAGTGTGAGCCCTGTGTTGGTCTCTCTACTGATAGAATGGAGCCTCTCAAGAGTCTCTACGCTCCCCTCCCATCCTCTACCCCGACGCGTACTCTCACTCTCTTTCTGAAAAATAAATAAACATTTTAAAAAACAAGGTTTTACATCATATAGACGAAAAGAAGAAAGAACAGAAAGAGACCAAAGGGAGACACACCGACTGGAAATACGGGATGCAAAGGTCAACTGTCCAACAAGCCTACTTGACAAATGGGAAATTTTCAGAGAATCAAAACAGATTCTAAACCTAAAAATTATCAGAGCTAAAACTAAGAACTCTAGGCGCCTGAATGGCTCATTTGGTTAAGCATCTGACTTCAGGTCAGGTCGTGATCTCGTGATTCGGGAGTTTGAGCCCCGCGTTGGACTCTGTGCTGAGTGCTCAGAGCCTAGAACTTGCTTCGGTATCTGTGTCTAGCTCTCTGTTCTTCCCTTGCTCAAATTCTGTCTTTCCAACATAAATAAGAGTAAAAAAAAAATTTTAGTAAGATTAAGAACTATGGGGGTTAATATCAGACTAAACACAAGTGAAGAGAGCCACAGTGAACTGGAAGATAAGTATGTAAAAATTTATCTAGACCATACACAGAGAAAAAATCAATAGAGAAACCCAAAAGACACAAAAAATATGGTTGAAGGGTCCAATGAGAACCTTCAAAGTAGAGAAAACACAGAATGGGGGTTACCAGATCCCTACAAAGAATCAAAACTTTCCAAAACTCATAAAAGAACCATGACAATGACTCCACAAAGAATGCCTGAGGCAAAAAAAAAAGATCCCACCACTAGGAGAGGGGAACAGAATGTACATACCAGTCTGTGGGCTGGTCAGCGGTGGACTGGGGCAGACATCAGCAGACCCCGCCCACCAACGCAAGTTATTCATGACAGCACAGAAGTGCCCCGTAGTTCCGCACAACTCCAAGGACTATCCAACATGACCAAACGGAAGAGTTCCTCTCAAAGAATCTCAAGGAAATGACAGTTCATGAACTGATCGTAAAGGATTTAAACAATATAACAGAAACTGAAATCAGAGTAATAGTCATAAAACTAATCGCTGGGCTTATAAACAGTATACAAGACACCAGAGAGTCTACTGTTACAGAGATCAAGGGACTAAGGAACATACTGGAGGACCTAAAAAATGTTATAAACGAGCTGAAAAATAAAATGGAGAAAACCACAACTCGGATTGAAGATGCAGAGGAGAGAATAGGAGAACTGGAAGAAAAATTTATGGAAAAAGAGGAAGCAGAGAAAAAAGAGATAAAAAGAATCCAGGGGTATGGGGCGAAAATTAGAGAACTGATGCACTGAAGAGAAATAATCTACACATAAGTGGTATTCCAGAGAAGAGAGAAGGAAAGGTGATGAAGGTGTACTTAAAATAATAGTTGAGAACTTCCCAGATCTGGGGAAGGAAAAAGGCATTGAAATCCAAGAGGCACAGAGAACTCCCTTCAGACGTAACTTGAATCCATCTGCACGACATATAATGAAACTGACAAAATAACAAGGATAAAGAGAATATTCTGAAGGCCGTTGGGGATAAACGTGCCCTAACATATAAAGGGACACCGATAAGACTCGTGATGGATCCCTCTACTGAAACATGGCAGGCCAGAAAAGATTGGCAGGAGATCTTCAACGTGATGAACAGAAAAAAATATCCAGCCAAGAATCCTTTATCCAGGAAATCTCTGATTTAGAATGGGAGAGAGAAAGTTCTTTCCAAACAAAACGGAAGGAATTCATCACCACTAAACCAGTCCTACAAAAGATACTAAGGGGGATCCTGTGAGACAAAGTACCAGAGACATTGCTACAAGCACGAAACTTACAGACATCACAATGACTCTACACTCATATCTTTCTACAACACTGAATGTAAATGGACTAAAAGCGCCAACCAAAAGACATAAGGTATCAGAATGGATAGAAAAACGAGACCCAATTATTTGCTGTTTACAAGAGACTCATTTTAGACATGAGGACACCTTCAGATTGAAAGTGAAGGGATGAAAAACTATCATGCTACTGGAAGTCAAAAGAAAGCTGGAGTAACCATACTTAGGCAAACTGGACTCTAAATTAAAGGCTGTAACTAAAGAAGGAAATTTTATAATAATTACAGGGTCTATCCATCAGGAAGAGCTAACAATTATAAATGTCTATGCGCCGAATACGGGAGCCCCCAAATATATAAAACAATTACAAACATAAGCAACCTTACTGATAGAAAGTAGTAATTGCAAAAGACTTTAATACCCCACTTGCAGAAGTGGATACATCATCTAGACACACGGTCAATAAAGAAAAAAGGGCCATGAATGATACATTGGATCAGATGGATTTGACAGATATATTTAGAACTCTGCATCCCAAAGCAACAGAATATACTTTCTTCTCAAGTGCACATGGAATATTCTCCAAGATAGATCACATTCTTGGTCACAAAAGAGTCCTTCTTAAGTATAAAAGAACTGCGATCACACCATGCATATTTTCAGACCACAATGCTATGAAGCTTGAAATCAACAAAAGGAAATCTGGAAAACCTCCAAAAACATGGAGGTTAAAGAACACCCTACTAAAGAAAGAATGGGTCAACCACGTAGGGAAGTATTTAAAAATATATAAAAACAAATGAAAACGAAAACACAACAATCCAAACACTTTGGGATGCAGAGAAGACACTCCTGAGAGGAAATACATTGCAAACCAGGACTATCTCAAGAATAAAGAAAAATCCCAAATAGAAAATCTAACAGAACACCTAAATAAAATACAGGCAGAACAGCAAAGACAGCGTAAACCCAGCAGAAAAAGAGAAATAAAGGTCCGAGCATAAATAAACAATATAGACAATTAACAATATAGAATTTAAAAAATGTAGAGCATATCACAACACGAGTTGTTTTTTTGAAAAAAAACAAACATTGACAAACCTCTAGCCAGGCTTCCCAAAAAGAAAAGGGAGACGACCCAAGTAGATAAAATTATGAATGAAAATGGAATTATTACAACCAATACTTCAGAAATACAAGCAATTATCAGGGAATCATATGAAAAATTATATGCCAACAAACTGGACAACCCAGAAGAAATGAACAAATTCCTAGACACCCACACACTTTCAAAACTCAGAAAGAAATAGAAAACTTGAACAGACCCGTAACCAGCGAAGAAATTAAATCAGTCATCAAAAATCTCCCAATAAGAGTCCAAGACCAGATGGCTTCCCAGGGGAATTCTACCAAGGGTTGAAAGCAGAGATAATACTTATCCTTCTCAAGCTATTCCACAAAATAGAAAGGGAAAGAAAACTTCCAGACTCATTCTATGAAGCCAGTATTACTTTGACAGAGAACCAGTAAAAAAAGAGAACAGGCCAATAACCCTTATGACTATGGATGCAAAAATTCTCAATAGGATACTAGCAAATCGAATTCAAGAGCATATAAAAAGAATGATTCACCATGATCAAGTGGGATTCATTCCTGGGATGCAGGTCGGGTTCAACATTCACAAATAAAAGTGATACATCACGTTAATGAAAGAAAAGATAAGAACCATATGATCCTATCAATCGATGCAGAAAAAGCATTTGACAAAATTCAGCATCGTTTCTTAATAAAAACCCTCGAGAAATGCGGGATAGAAAGAACATACTTAAAAATCATAAACGCCGTTTATGATAAGCCCACAGTTAACATCATCCTCAATGGGGGGAAAACTGAGAGCTTTTTCCCTGAGATCCGGAACACGACAGGGATGTCCACTCTCACCGCTGTCGTTTAACATAGTGTTGGAAGTCCAAGCAACATCAATCAGACAACAAAAGGAAATCAAAGGCATCAAAATTGACAAAGATGAAGTTAAGCTTTCAATTTTTCCAGATGACATGATATTATACATGGAAATTCCAATAGACTCCACCAAAAGTCTACCAGAATGGTAAATGAATTCAGCAAAGTTGCAGGATACAAAATCTATGTACAGAAAGCAGTTGTATTCCTAAGCAATAATAATGAAGCAACAAAAGACAAAAAAACTGATCCCATTCACAATTGAACGAAGAAGCATAAAATACCTAGGAATCAATCTAACCAAAGATGTAAAAGATCTGTATGCTGAAAACTATAGAAAGCTTATGAAGGAAAGGGAAGAAGATACAAAGAAATGGAAAAACGTTCCGTGCTCATGGGTCGGAAGAATATTTTCAAAATGTCAATACTACCCAAAGCTATCTACACATTCAAAGCAATCCCAATCAAAATTGCACCAGAATTCTTCTCGAAGTTAGAACAAGCAATTCTAAAATTCATATGGAACCAATAAAGCCCCGAATAGCCAAAGTAATTTCGAAGAAGTCCAAAGCAGGAGGCATCACAATCGCAGTCTTTAGCCTCTACTACAAAACTATAATCATCAAGACAGCCTAGTGTTGCCAAAAAAGAGACCCATACACCAAAGGAATAGAATTGAAACCCACAAAAATATGGCCAATCCATCTTTAACAAAGGAGGAAGGAATATCCAAGGAAAAAAGACAGTCTGGTTAACAAATGTGGCAGGGCAAACAGGGCAGTAAGATGCAGAAGGTAAGAACTAGACCACTTTCTCAAAACATTCACAAAAAGAAATTCAAAATGGAAAAAAGACCTGAATGTTGGACAGGAAATCATGGCAACCCTAGCGAAGAAAACAGGAAAAGACCATTCTGACTTCAGCTGCAACCATTTCTTACTTGACACATCCCCAAAGGCAAAGGATTTAAAAGCACAAATGAACTATTGGGACCTCATGAAGATAAAAACTTCACAGCAAATAAAAGGCAACCAACGGAATCGGAAAAGATATTTGCAAATGACATATCGGACAAAGGGCTGCTATCCAAAATCTATAAAGAGCTCACCAAATTTCGCTTCGAGAAGCAAATAATCCAGTGTAGAATTTGGCACAAAACATGAATAGACATTTCTCTAACGAAGAAATCCTGATGGCCAGCAGGCACATGAAAAGATGCTTAATGTTGCTCCTCATCAGGGAAATACAAATAAAAACGACACTCGGATATCACCTCCGTCTGTTGGAGTGGCAAAATAAACAATTCAGGAGACTATAGATGCTGGCGAGGATTTGGTGAAACAGGAGCCCTCGTGCACCGTTGGTGGGAATGCAAACTGCTGCAACAACTCTGGAAAACATTGTCAAGTTTCCTCCAAAATTAAAAATAAATCTGAACTATGACACAGCAGTAGCACTGCTAGGAATTTACCCAAGGAATACAGGAGTACTGATGCATAGGGACCCCTGTACCCCAATATTAATAACACCACTCTCAATAGCCAAATTGTGGAAAGAGCCTGAATGTCCAACTGATCAATTGATAAAGAAACTGTGGTTTACATACACAATGGAGTACTACTTTGCAATGAGAATAAAATATGGACCATGGTAGCAATGTGGATGGAACTGGAGAGTGTTAGGGTAAGTGAAAGACAGATACGATATGTGTTCACTCTTATGTGAATCCGGAGAAACTTAAAAGGGACCCATGAAGAAAGCGTAGGATAAAAAAAGAGGTTAGAGTGGGACAGAGCCAAAGCATGAGACTCTTACAAACTGAAAAATAACAGGGTGGATGGGGGGTGGGAGGGAGGGGAGGGTAGGCAATGGGTATTCAGGAGGGCATGTGTTGGGTTGAGCATGGGTGTTGTATGGAACGAAATCTGACAATAAATTTCATATTAAAAGAAAATCAGGATAATATATCATTTCTGGAAAATAGTCCATGTTTTCATTTATTTATTTTTCGTAAGCTCTATACCCAACGTGGGGCTCAAACTTGTGACCCTGAGATCGAGTCCCAAGCTCCACCGATTGAGCCCGACAAGCACCCCTGTCCTTCTCTTATCCAATTCTAATATCTTGAGATTTAAGTCGTTGACTTCACTCTGAAAAGCAGTGAGTCTTACTTGCAGCCAACTGCAAGCAGCACACATCGGAAAAAAAAACGAGAGGTGAAAAAAATGGGGATGATGCCTGCCTTTTGAAAAGCATTCCAATCTCAAAGTAATACCGAAAAGAGATCTCACCTTGTTAACGGATTTTGTTTCGGCGATGTTACCGGTTATAATCGAGATACAAAAAGTAACCGCCATGAAAATGACATTCCCATCATGGGACCCAGGAGGAAAGGCGGGCCCCACATTGCAGAGGGCGGCCACCCTCTGGACCCGCTTGGCTTCCACCTCGCGCAGCGTCGTAGCCTTCCTCAGGGTCTGTTGCAGCTTCTGCTCCACCAACTCCAGGGTCTCTTGCAACTGGCGGTTTTGATCTGCAGTCTAGGAAATGAAAACAAAGCATCAAAATGTAGCAAGTTCTCTCTCCTTTTCCATTTTGAATAAAGTGAAACAAATTCTCAATGCAAAGATCTATTGTAAGTTCTGACCGAAGCCAATGTTTTTGGTAAGTGTTTCAGAATAAACATTTCCTTTCTACAAGGAGTCACCCATGGCCTTGGGCCTCATTTCACTGTGCAAAACTTGTCTTGCCAAAGTATTTGCTCTGCTTCAGTATCTTCAGAGAAGTCTTTTAAAAGACAAAATTCCCACAAATTAAAGAAAACCCATCTTCTGGAGGAGCTTTCTCATTCTTCCTGACAAGTTAACGAGAGAAAGGTCCGGTCTTACATAATTATAGACTCTTGTCTTAGGGCTCACTACATAGGGCATTCTGAGGTGGGCACAACGGCCAGCACAGAGGTTCGGAGAGCATGCCTGATGCCAGAGGAGTTATTTTTGCAAGTGTATGGTTATTCTACAAAAACCACTCTCACTCTTGAAAAATAATTCAACCTGGAAAATTTAGACAAGAGATTTTTTTGTTAAAGGACTTTTAGGGACTCCGAGGTGGCTCAGTCAGTTAAGGTTTCACCTTCGGCCTAGGTTATAATCTCATAGCTCATGGGTTCAAGCCCCGCCTCGGGCTCTGTGTTGACAGCTCAGAACCTCGAGTACGTTTTGGATTCTGTGTGTCCCTCCCTCCTTCTCTGGCCTCCCCTGATCATGCTCTCGCTCGGTCGCTCCCTCTCTCAAAAATAAATAAACATTAAAAATATCTAAAGTCCTTTTAAAAATTATGTATAAGGTGAGGTTCTTGCAAGGTTAACATTTAATCCCACAAAATTCTTCCTTCTGTTTGAGTTTAGCTTTGCGTGTGTATACTCACCGGATATCATGCCTTAAAACCCTCAAATAAATAAAATACTTGCTGTATACATCGTATTTCACGATCTGCCTTTTACAGTCATGATTTGGAACACCTTACGTGCTCTCAAACAGCATTCCTGAATGTCATTTTAATGGCTTCCTAATATTTCACTTTTATTGTCATTTTGTGTCTACTGACACATTTTATAAACACACCAGGCAAACTTTGTTTCCAAGAAGCTGGATGAGGTTTTCCTTTTTACTGCCGGATGACTTGAGACAACCAAGGAAGAGACGTGCGGCTTCCCAAAAGACAGGGTCTTGCATCCTCAAGCCAGACTATGCTTCTGCACCTGATATTCTCCCCGATCTCAAGTACTAACCAAAACGGTCGGCTGCCTACAAATTCCTGGCCCCTCACCGCTCTTTTGGAAAGAGTGCTAACAAGCAAAAGTGTAACGTGCAGTTAACACATAAGAAGGAATCAATGAGGGTAGCAACATAACATGCTTACATAACATCTGAAAGATTCCCATGACGTTGAAGTAACCCCGTTTTTCAACACAAGATTTTAACACCCTGAAAATTTTACACTGAGACTAGGTCCTTAACTTCATTTGTAATTAACAAAAGAGGAATGAAGTTCAATGCAACCAACGATGATGCAGAGAGCGTTTCTTTGCGATCTCGTTTTCAAGTTTATCCTTGAGGTCGTGCAGGCAAGTGGCTTCATGCTGTGCCCTGAGACAGTGCTTCTCAAAGGTAGTGATCCTCTGTTGCATGTCTTCCTTCTGGGCCATGGCCTACAGCAGGTATTTCAGAGGAAAGACAGGGAAAGAATTAGTGTACGACACATTAACATACTCCAGACAGAAAAACAGGGTGAAATCCTAATTTACAAAAGGAAAGGAGCATCCTCGGGGCACCTGGGTGGCTCAGCCGGTGACGCTTTGTGAGTTGGGGCCCCGTGTAAGGCTCAGCGCAGACAATGCGGAAGCTTCTTGGGATTTTGACCACTCAGTTAACCAGGCTTATTCTTTCCGATGTGTTCAAAGACAAACGAATAATATAATCTCCCGGACATAAAATCTCCTCCCTCGTTGCCTCCGGACACAAGTGAGGTTTCCACAGTACAGGGCCTTCCATCTGGAGGCACACACCAGAAGACAACCATCATTTTTCCGGGAAAAGGGTGGATGAAATCTCACCCAATTACCACAAAGTTGAAGCAGTGGTGTTAACAAATGGAAACCAAACTCAACCTTTCATATAATTGGTAGTCATCTGTAGCTTAGCCTGTAACAAAACTGTATCACATGGTATCTGACACTGCAAATGGAACAAGAACATTCTGCCCTGCTTTTCTTGTCCACCACCCGAAAGATTCCTCTTCCAGCCTTCTGTTTACTAGGCAATTTATGTCAGCAGTCTCAAGAGTGAAAGTGATGAGTCTTAAGAAATGATTGAATTCTCCGCATATTGAACTCAGCTGCGGGGTTTCCACCCATCTTGGCCAAACAACTCCACTGAAAGGGTTATATAATTTCTGCAAATACTTTTGTTTTAAATTCTTACATGACCTCACCTACACTAAGGTACTAAACAGACTGCATGTGTACATACACGAGGGTCTGAGACGGTCTTCCTGAGTTGGCATTGCTGGGCTGGGGGTGAGGTGTGCGGGGACTGTCCACAAAGGGCAGCTCACAGTGACAGGAGGAGGCACAGGGAAACCATCCTACCCTTACTAGTTTCTGTGACAATGATCAGATTCCCATCGACGACCACACGTGCAGAAGCGGCCGCACTCCTCCATGACCTTACACCAGGACCAGCGGGCTGCCCCTCGCTCACTCTGACCGCCACGACCAGGAGCACGGAACCCCTGGGAGGAGGGCAGGGCGGCAGAGGCAGCCGTGACGGCCCCTCGGCAGAGCCGCCCTCTCACGGTCGTGCCCCCGTAAGCGAGTTGAGACCAACACGCTGGTTCCTACGTGCCGAGTGTGTTCCCAACACGGACCGAGAGCACGGCATGGGCCAAGCTCAGATGGCCCACACTCCACACCCGATGGCACTCCGCCACCTGCCCCCCAGGCCTCAGCAGGGGAGAGCCCAGGGAGGACAGATTCAACCACGCAGATGGAGAGACGGCCCGCCCAAGCCCCGGAGTAACGTTCCGTTCTGCTGCTACTTCTATCAAACTCCACAAGTTCAAACCCGTGGGAAATGAAGGACACACTGGGCAAAGACCGAACAAAACACCCCACGTTTAACTCGATGACGGCGTGGCCATTTCAAATGCCACCGACTTCACGGACATCTCGCTGCAACTTGGTGTTCTTTTCTTCAGAAATGAAGAGGTCCTTCCCTGAGGTGTCTAGGTTCTCTTCCAGCTTGACCACGAGACTGGAGAGGAGAGCCAGGCGCTCTTTCCTCTAGCTCTTCACCTTTGAAAGCCAGAAAGGGAAACAAGGGACGGGCCCCACCGCTAGTCTTGTTTAAAAAACAAGGGAAAAAAAGAAACCCCTCCAATCAAATCCTGTGATGACATCTGGAGCTGAACTCTGAATGTGGCCTTTATATCTTCAACGAAACTATACCCCTTTGTGCCACAAGTAACTGCTCCTCACTTGGAAACAAAGGGATTGAGTTTGTTCTCAGAAGACTTTCGTTAGTCTTTACTGTAGAGTTACCCTAAGGTCCCCTTCGCCTCATATAACATGAGGGAATACTGGTAAGCTCTTTCTCGCTTGCTTTTTTTCACACAGTTGCTTGTTAACAGCTTTCAATTTTACATTGGAGAGAAAACTTCCCCGGAAAAAAGTACACTATGAAATTTGTACCAGCCAATCGATATGCACAACATTTCCACCAACCGCTGTTTTTTAACCATAGAGGTCTGACAAGAATTCAAAGAAGCTTAAAAGGAAACTCCAGTTACACAAACACGCAATGTGTGCCTGATCACACACATCATGTGCACAAGTCAAGAACCGCTGTGGCTAGTCACACCGTTTCTTCCTCCGTTTTGTGGCTCCTGAACATAGAATTCAGGGCCATGAGCATCTCCGGCTAACTGGACAGGCCAGCCTGAGACGTCGCCTGTTGCCTCACCACCGTCATCCGGAGAGATCTCTCGTGCCTGGAGACAAGGAACTCCAAATGTTCTAGCAGCAGCTAGCGGGAGAGGCAAAAAGAATCCGTGTTTCAAGAACACTTTCAATTCCGGGCCTTAAGTTCACCAAATGCAAAACCAAGTCTGAATCCTTTAAATTCAATTCCGAGGTAGGGAGCTGCCCAAGCAATTGTGTTAAAATAGCCTTACTTTTCCTCACAGATCAAACAAGGTCTGAGAAAAATGGGTCCCATCCAACTCCACTGGGACATGTGGACCAAGGGAGAGAATGGTGTCCTGTGTGTAAATACACTGGCACGGCGCCTACTGACCCTGGTCTTATTTCTCTCTGCCTTCATTTCTGTGGTTTCCTCTCTCTGTAAGAGCTCCTCCTTGCAGATGGTGAGCTATCAGTGAGTCCTGCAAACTCCTGGGGTTGGAAACGGGATAAAAGTGGAGAAACAGAGGGGGTCGTTAGCCAGAGCGCACCTGGCTTCCGTGGTTCTCCAGAGTCCACTCACCCTACTCCAATCACCCACAACCTTCAAGTAGCACACACACATAAGTCCCTTCCTCACCAATCACAGGAGTTCCAGGGATTTTTGTAGGAACTGAGACTCAATGGGACAGAGATATTTTCAGGTGCCTTGCAGGTCTATGACAGAGGAAATCTGCTGTTGCCCACTCCCAGCCTCTGGCCCCGTCTGGCAAGCATGTTTGTGGAGCGGCAATGGGGAAAGGCACCGGGACTCAAAAGCTGCTGACAGCCTGAATAACTGGCTCAAAGTCAACCATACAGAATGGACTCTTCAAAAATGATAGTACGACTCGACGAAAGGAAGAGTTTAAGACTTATTTCCTTAGTCAAGCAGGAAACTTTCTGGCAGAAGGATTTCTGAGAGATGCCAGGGCCTACAACACCGCGTGGGGTTTTTCTTCCGTCAATACTGTGCGCCCACCCAGGACATGGCATACATGTGGGCTCCAAGGAGGTGTACGCACACTCTCCAGTCAATCGAGCGCAGAGACTGATGCAAGGCTCAATCCGTGAGCCATGACATCATGAACTGAGCTGAAACCAAGAGTCAGACGCTTAACTTCCTGAGCCACCCAGGCGCCCCAGAGGTTTTTTCCGCTATAGGACAAATGGAATAAAGTTTCTCTTAACTGAAATTCCAAATAAAGAGTGGTTGACTTCGGCAATTCTAGAAAATCTGTGTATAAACAGGTGACCTTCTTCAAGGTCCTTCATAAATTAACCCTTTACAAATCAATGGGAATTCTGCCACAGAACTGAACACGTTCCTTGAAATCTGACTTGACAAGGTGAACCCACAGAAGCCTTTCTGACCCTTGATGTAGAACTGTGCAAACCCATTTCCATGTGGAGATATTGTTCCAATAAATTCATTGGAAACTTTTCTGGAGATGTGTGACATTTGGAAAGGCTGGCAGATGAGCTGAGCAGCTTCGAAATATCAAAAAATAGTAACTAAAAGGGAGGTCTCAATCCATGAAATATACGCAGATACTAAGCTATTATAGCATTTCATACCCGAAAACATATAAAAAACTAACAAGATAAAACTTACCAAAACTTGTGCATTGAAACAGACAATACCCACAAGATGCCATTTGCAGTCAAGAGAAAGGCAAACAAAAGTGGAAATTCAGGATTAAGTCCTAATCGCATAAAATGAGCTGTAGCAGACGCTGTCCTCTGGGGAAAGTGTGCACCACCTCCTGTTGCTATTGAGGTCACGTCAAGTGTTGCACGAATCTGCTAATCAGCTCTTGGTAAGCCCTTCACTTCTCCAGTAAATCAAGCACCACAGGAAACGTGATATCTCATGGTTCCTGGGTAATTGTCACCGTGTTAAGCGTAATACCATGAACCATGGATTACACCCTGGGACCCGTCTGATGTGTCCGTAAGGATGCTGGACGTGCTCCCGAGATGCAGAGAAGAGTCATGTTATGACAAGAAAAGGCTGAATGGCCTGACATGTACTGAGGCCCACAGCTGCAGCTGCCAGCCGGCCAGCGTGAAAGAAAGGGAAATTCTCGAAGCTCTCGCTGCGGCTATCCCAGCACCTGAAAAACCTGGGGCTTTTTGTGAGACATCTTTTTGTCTCATGTTGAAGATGTGGCATCTCTATGGGGGTACTAATGTTATGAGACGGGCACACGTGCAATCTCGACTCAAACGGAAAGACAAGTCCTGACATCACAAGTTAAGGCAGAAGGAAGGGAATGACCAAAAACTGGAATATTTCAATGCAGGCACAGGATAGCTTGGTGATTTTAGAAAGGGGTTTGGCTTTTAGAATGGTCAAGACGGATAGGAAGAGCAGCTTCTACCACGAAGAGGAAGTACACGGTTTCCCAGACGCCCAAGAGGTGATTGCAGAGAAGGAACTACAATCCACCACATGTCAACCACTCCAACACAAACAGTGAAAAACCCACGAAAATCAGTTGAGGAGACCATGGCTGCCTGCACAGGTTTTTCATGCAGAAGGAGGGGCCCTGTCGGGGGGAAAATGCCACAAAGGACATTTATTCACGAAAAAGACAAGTGAGCACAATGATGTTGGGTAGGAAGGGGTGAAGCAGCTACCGTCTGAGCGGACACAGGCTGGGTATGATCAGGGCGACTGGCCCTGTGTAGGAAGCTCACCCCAGGGTCCTGAAGGCAACAAGTGCCAGTGGCCAGTGGTCTGGCTGCACAACTAGAGCCCTTTCCCTGGACCAGTTCCATCCCGGCTCTGTCCCTCAACTCAGGAAGTACGCTGAAAGCAAGGGACTGTCCTTTAAATTTCCACTGACACTGGACAATGTCCTGGCCACCCAGAACCCCACGGGTCACCATCAAACGTGTCTTGGCAGCTCACTCGCTCTGGAGGGCAGCAAGTCTAAGTACACCAGCGGAGAAGGGGCCACGAGGACATGTGAAGCTCATGACAAATGCCATTTACAAGAAGGACGGTCATTGCTACCAAAGAGAACAACCTCAGATGAAATATATGAAAGGAAGATTCCGAGGGATGTTTTTATAAACTCCGTCAAGGCCAACACAATAAAGAAATCCCTGCTACAGAAAACTGTCCAAATGACGTGGTCACAGGACCTATGTCACAGCCTATCTGGAAACTCAAGAATGAGACTCTGATTATGGTAAAAAAAAAAAAAAAAAAATACGAAAAAGGTTTGGGGGATGCAGAGATTCAAAATGTGTATCCTAAAGAAGGTCGAGTGCAGAGAAAAACCCAGAGGATGTCGCAGAAGACAGCACAGAGAGGAGATCTGGTGAAAACCCCAGAGGTCGAGGAAAGCTGAATGGAAGTGCCATCGCTGGAAAGCCTGCTGCCACCAGATGTGATCCGGCAGAGTCTCAGCTACTCTCCCACATGGACCATTCCATGACAAGGGCGCTGGGACTAAAGCCAGCCAGCCGTCTATGGAGACTTGAGCCAGGAAGGCCCTCCTGAAAAGTTGCAAAGACATTGCCCGCATCCACCACATACAGCCAGGCCCCGAGACCCAAAATTGCCCCATCCAGCGGGTCCTCCCCACCCCATGCAGGTCTGCACATCAGGACATTTGTGAGACCCACCCTCACTTTCCAGACAGCAAATCCTTACCAAGGAGCTCAGTGAATCTCTTCACCTGCCATGCACACGTCTGTGCGTGAAAATCGAGGGAGCATGCAGCCAGTCCACCCGAGACGCACGTGTGTCACTACCACCTAAGGGTTTTTCAGCAGGAACATCGTGTGTGAGACTTTTGTGCACTTGGACAACCTACCCACACACGGACATAAGGGACAAAAGATCTGATATAAAACGAATAATGTGTTTTCCATAAGTAGTCTTTCAAAAAATGACATTACCTTGTAGCATGCCTGTCTCTGTACCTGCCTGGAGAAAATGCCTCTCAGCCTACTCTCACAGGCCTTTTTTGTAATGCAACAATGTGTTCAGACTCTATTAGGAATATGGCTGTAAAATGCAGGCTAGAAAAGCTTTATAACAATTCATTCACCTCTGTATCTCCTAGGCCATGAGGTAGCAAGCGTACTGATTACATTAAGCAATCATGAAGTAGTCACTCTTCAATGTTAATGCATGATTACGCATGTAACAATGTAATTATACAGGAATCTTTCTAATTCCTCCATTTCTGATGACTAGTTCTGGAGATACACTTAAAAACAGCTTAGTGTGTAACCTAAGCCAACACTGATGCGAGTTCTGGTAGAAAATTTATCCTAGAAACAAAACGGAGAAAAAACTTAGGTATGAATACAGCACAGAGCTGTGAACCTGTTTTCTATGTAACTGTTTCCATAGCTTCCTCGACTCGGAGAATATGGTATATATGACATAAAACATACAAATGTTAATGAAATTTTTGTGTTTCTACTAAGGTTTCTGGACAACAGGAGAGTTTGAACACTTAAGATTTCTGGTGAGGAAGTTATACATGGATTTTCAATTGTGGGCAGGATTTAAAACCGGGAACCAAGTTTTTCTAGGATCAGTTGTAGTCATCCGTGGGGAAAAATGGAGAAAGCACTACCATCGTCAACAGAAAAAAGTAAAATAGAATTTTTTTATTTTAATTTTTTAAATGTTATTCTTTATTTCTTAGAGACAGAGACAAAGAGCAGCAAGGGAGGGGCGGAGTGAGAAGGAGACAAGGAATTCAAAGCAGACTCCAGGCTCTGTGTTGTTAGCACAGAGCCAGACTCGGGGGTTACCTCGCCAACACAAAGTTCATGACCCGACCTGAAGTTGGCTGTTTAACCGACTGAGCCACCCAGGAACAGAATAGGAGTAATTTGGAGGTTCCTTGTACACAAAGCAAACCTGTTTCCCCAAAAGAGTTAGTTACTAAGTTGCTCAGCAAAAGCCAGCACAAAGGGCCAACAGGCAGGACACAGTTTCAGAAGAAAGGCCGTCTTCTCAGAGATCGTGGCGTATGGTACACGGATGGGGCAGGATGTCGGCATCTCTGCACAGCGGGAGGCGCTCCCAACACAGCCAAGCTGCTGAGAGGCGAGTGGGGCAGGTGCAGGGAGGACTGCAGGACTCGGTCCCTCCACGAGTCCACCCAAGTGAAGACAGGGTACAGATCTCCAGGGACCTCACACATGGCCTCTGAGACATGCAAGCTCCATGACAGAGTACCCAGGGACCAGCAGGGAGAGGGAAGAGCAGGAAAGAGGCAAAGCCATCTCCCTGGCTTCTGACCACCGGACCAGGTAGCAAGCTGCTACGTTCACAAGAGGAGGCAGAGATGTTTGCAGATTTGTGGCCCATGTGGAACTCAAAGAGCAGACAACCCACCCAGATGGAGCTTCACTATGAGGCGGTCGGAAAGGTGTCCAAGAGACAGAGGGGGGTGGATGAAGAAGAATTCAGGACAGCCGAACCTCCCAAGAAGAATCTCCTCCCCGATTCTGAGTGACTCAGACTCGTGACAAAATCAGCCATCCTGCAGCAGCACTGTGCACACGTTCCCCCTATTCCACCAAACCACACACTCCCATGCCCTTCTATTGCTCTCCGTATAACCACATACGTCTTTGGGTGAGGTACCTGCAGCACATAGTGTTCAGCACCTAGAACAGTACCTGCCATGCACTCAATAAACAGGTGAACACTTTAGTGTACGCCTTGTACTCACCCAGGTAACTATTACACACATTGCTTTTCAATATTACGTGGTTCTGTGTAGGGTAGAAAGACACAAACTGTCCTGTGCTTTATGTGATGGGTGATATGAGGCGGTTGTACCTGTTGCCTAAAGCACGAATCTTATAGCTCAACCCACACAATAGGAGCCACACTACCCAATGGCGTCTACCCTGCTTCCAGTCGTGTCACCCCCCAACACACTATCCACACAGTAACAGCACCAGCTTTTAAAAATTTTAACATCATGTCAGTCCTTTCCCCTGAGGACACAATGACCCAAGGCCCTTCTCTGAATACCAAATTCCTTACGGGGAAGTTTCTGCCCAACACCAGCGGCCTGGTGCCTCACTTGACTCCACTTCCCCTTCCATAGCTTAAAACAAAGCCACGTTTCTCCTTGATTCTGGCTTTTGGCCCCAGAGACTGCTTGGAGAATGTTCTGTTAGACTCAGATGCTGATGGACCTCTCCAGAAAAAGCCTTTCCTGAACGGCAGTGCGCAAGTAAGCAATTCCTCCTAACTGCGTCATTCTTTCAGATAAACTCAGATGTGCCTCCACCTTCGACTCCGAGGAACACAGATGCCAGATCCCAACTACCACAATGGTGCAGGGTCATAAAGGGGCTCAACAAGGGTGCCTAGTTGTGTCTGTGCAGATGATGCAGGTGCACCAACCCAGAAACCCTTGTTGTCGGGGTTGCACTGTACAGTTGAGGGGCAATTCATCCCGATTCTGCTTCAGTTTCTGGGTCTCCCGTCCTCTGCCCTTTTGTCCGTACTTCCTCTCTCTCAAAAGTAAATAAATATTACCAAAAAAATTTTTAAAAAGCCAAAACTGATCAAACACTCACAGAATAAGTGTCACCCCATCCACCTCCTCGTCCTGCTTTGCCACATCCAGCCCGTCCCTGCAATGCTTGCCCTGGGCAAGCACATGAAAGGGGAGGAAGGCAGCGGCGGTGGGGTGGGGGGGCCTGAGACACAACATCACCACTCAATGGACGCTGGCTGAGGATGAGCAAACTGACCATTTTAGAACGACGGGTACTAGGCAAGGATTACAGGGTTTCGTTTTCTCCTGCAACAAATGCTGTTGAGCAAAATGTTTACTATGACTTCTCTTTCTTCCCCACCTGTTCTTATACTTGTGAATATTCTGTTAGTCAACCTATCATGAACTGGGAAAGATGATTTCAATCTGAAGCATGTTGGCAGGCATCAAGGAGACACTGAGGTAGTCACAACTGGAAGGAATGAGACCCCAACAAAAGGGAAGCCCGCTGAGCCAACACTAATGTTCAGAGTCCTCTCTCTCTCTCTCAAGACATGTGAGGATTCTGAATTTCTTCAGGGATTTGAGGCAATATACCAATGAGCAGGAAAGGAAACAAAACAGACAAGCAGAAAATCACTGATAACCAACACTGTACAGCACAGGGAGGTACAGAAAATTACCCCGGCACTCGGCAAACACTGCCTGAGAAGCTGAGCCTTCAATAATCTCATTGTGCTGCGGAGAAAATACCTGGGCTTTTGGACCAAGTCCCAAAGAGGGGTCCTGGAAGACACTCCAGGCCTCGAGATGGACATCCTGGAGGACTACACGGGGGTGGTGAACATTTTGAGCCCCGTTCACACTGAACCTTACAAAGACAGAGGACCGGTGACAAGTCATTCAGGCCTGACTGAGCTCAATAACCATCACACTCAGTGTGTGTGGGATGAAAGGCTGAAGAAAAGCAAGCACACGAAGAGCCTCTATGCTTCTCCATAATGTCCAACACAAAATTTAAAAAAGAAATTAAGAAAAGAAAAAGAATAAATGAAAAGAAATGAAAAAAAGAAACAAAAGAAAGAAAAGAAAAAAGAAAAGGGATGCCTGGGTGGCTCAGTCGGTTAATCATCCCACTTTGGTTCGGGTCATGATTTCACGGTTTTATGATTTGATTCCCGTGTCGAACTCTGTGCTGACATTGAAAAGCATGGAGCCTGCTTTGGATTCTGTGTCTCCCTGTTTGTCTCCATCTCCCATGCTCAAGATTTGTCTCTACCTCTCTCTCAAAATAAATAATATTAAAAAAATCTATTTTAATAAAAAAGAAAAAAAAACAGGGAAAGGCACGAGCATAGCTCAGGTTACTCGTTTAGGTGACCAAAATTTGGTTTCGACCCAGGTTTGTGAGTGTGAGCCCTGTGTTGGTCTCTCTACTGATAGAATGGAGCCTCTCAAGAGTCTCTACGCTCCCCTCCCATCCTCTACCCCGACGCGTACTCTCACTCTCTTTCTGAAAAATAAATAAACATTTTAAAAAACAAGGTTTTACATCATATAGACGAAAAGAAGAAAGAACAGAAAGAGACCAAAGGGAGACACACCGACTGGAAATACGGGATGCAAAGGTCAACTGTCCAACAAGCCTACTTGACAAATGGGAAATTTTCAGAGAATCAAAACAGATTCTAAACCTAAAAATTATCAGAGCTAAAACTAAGAACTCTAGGCGCCTGAATGGCTCATTTGGTTAAGCATCTGACTTCAGGTCAGGTCGTGATCTCGTGATTCGGGAGTTTGAGCCCCGCGTTGGACTCTGTGCTGAGTGCTCAGAGCCTAGAACTTGCTTCGGTATCTGTGTCTAGCTCTCTGTTCTTCCCTTGCTCAAATTCTGTCTTTCCAACATAAATAAGAGTAAAAAAAAAATTTTAGTAAGATTAAGAACTATGGGGGTTAATATCAGACTAAACACAAGTGAAGAGAGCCACAGTGAACTGGAAGATAAGTATGTAAAAATTTATCTAGACCATACACAGAGAAAAAATCAATAGAGAAACCCAAAAGACACACAAAATATGGTTGAAGGGTCCAATGAGAACCTTCAAAGTAGAGAAAACACAGAATGGGGGTTACCAGATCCCTACAAAGAATCAAAACTTTCCAAAACTCATAAAAGAACCATGACAATGACTCCACAAAGAATGCCTGAGGCAAAAAAAAAAGATCCCACCACTAGGAGAGGGGAACAGAATGTACATACCAGTCTGTGGGCTGGTCAGCGGTGGACTGGGGCAGACATCAGCAGACCCCGCCCACCAACGCAAGTTATTCATGACAGCACAGAAGTGCCCCGTAGTTCCGCACAACTCCAAGGACTATCCAACATGACCAAACGGAAGAGTTCCTCTCAAAGAATCTCAAGGAAATGACAGTTCATGAACTGATCGTAAAGGATTTAAACAATATAACAGAAACTGAAATCAGAGTAATAGTCATAAAACTAATCGCTGGGCTTATAAACAGTATACAAGACACCAGAGAGTCTACTGTTACAGAGATCAAGGGACTAAGGAACATACTGGAGGACCTAAAAAATGTTATAAACGAGCTGAAAAATAAAATGGAGAAAACCACAACTCGGATTGAAGATGCAGAGGAGAGAATAGGAGAACTGGAAGAAAAATTTATGGAAAAAGAGGAAGCAGAGAAAAAAGAGATAAAAAGAATCCAGGGGTATGGGGCGAAAATTAGAGAACTGATGCACTGAAGAGAAATAATCTACACATAAGTGGTATTCCAGAGAAGAGAGAAGGAAAGGTGATGAAGGTGTACTTAAAATAATAGTTGAGAACTTCCCAGATCTGGGGAAGGAAAAAGGCATTGAAATCCAAGAGGCACAGAGAACTCCCTTCAGACGTAACTTGAATCCATCTGCACGACATATAATGAAACTGACAAAATAACAAGGATAAAGAGAATATTCTGAAGGCCGTTGGGGATAAACGTGCCCTAACATATAAAGGGACACCGATAAGACTCGTGATGGATCCCTCTACTGAAACATGGCAGGCCAGAAAAGATTGGCAGGAGATCTTCAACGTGATGAACAGAAAAAAATATCCAGCCAAGAATCCTTTATCCAGGAAATCTCTGATTTAGAATGGGAGAGAGAAAGTTCTTTCCAAACAAAACGGAAGGAATTCATCACCACTAAACCAGTCCTACAAAAGATACTAAGGGGGATCCTGTGAGACAAAGTACCAGAGACATTGCTACAAGCACGAAACTTACAGACATCACAATGACTCTACACTCATATCTTTCTACAACACTGAATGTAAATGGACTAAAAGCGCCAACCAAAAGACATAAGGTATCAGAATGGATAGAAAAACGAGACCCAATTATTTGCTGTTTACAAGAGACTCATTTTAGACATGAGGACACCTTCAGATTGAAAGTGAAGGGATGAAAAACTATCATGCTACTGGAAGTCAAAAGAAAGCTGGAGTAACCATACTTAGGCAAACTGGACTCTAAATTAAAGGCTGTAACTAAAGAAGGAAATTTTATAATAATTACAGGGTCTATCCATCAGGAAGAGCTAACAATTATAAATGTCTATGCGCCGAATACGGGAGCCCCCAAATATATAAAACAATTACAAACATAAGCAACCTTACTGATAGAAAGTAGTAATTGCAAAAGACTTTAATACCCCACTTGCAGAAGTGGATACATCATCTAGACACACGGTCAATAAAGAAAAAAGGGCCATGAATGATACATTGGATCAGATGGATTTGACAGATATATTTAGAACTCTGCATCCCAAAGCAACAGAATATACTTTCTTCTCAAGTGCACATGGAATATTCTCCAAGATAGATCACATTCTTGGTCACAAAAGAGTCCTTCTTAAGTATAAAAGAACTGCGATCACACCATGCATATTTTCAGACCACAATGCTATGAAGCTTGAAATCAACAAAAGGAAATCTGGAAAACCTCCAAAAACATGGAGGTTAAAGAACACCCTACTAAAGAAAGAATGGGTCAACCACGTAGGGAAGTATTTAAAAATATATAAAAACAAATGAAAACGAAAACACAACAATCCAAACACTTTGGGATGCAGAGAAGACACTCCTGAGAGGAAATACATTGCAAACCAGGACTATCTCAAGAATAAAGAAAAATCCCAAATAGAAAATCTAACAGAACACCTAAATAAAATACAGGCAGAACAGCAAAGACAGCGTAAACCCAGCAGAAAAAGAGAAATAAAGGTCCGAGCATAAATAAACAATATAGACAATTAACAATATAGAATTTAAAAAATGTAGAGCATATCACAACACGAGTTGTTTTTTTGAAAAAAAACAAACATTGACAAACCTCTAGCCAGGCTTCCCAAAAAGAAAAGGGAGACGACCCAAGTAGATAAAATTATGAATGAAAATGGAATTATTACAACCAATACTTCAGAAATACAAGCAATTATCAGGGAATCATATGAAAAATTATATGCCAACAAACTGGACAACCCAGAAGAAATGAACAAATTCCTAGACACCCACACACTTTCAAAACTCAGAAAGAAATAGAAAACTTGAACAGACCCGTAACCAGCGAAGAAATTAAATCAGTCATCAAAAATCTCCCAATAAGAGTCCAAGACCAGATGGCTTCCCAGGGGAATTCTACCAAGGGTTGAAAGCAGAGATAATACTTATCCTTCTCAAGCTATTATTCCACAAAATAGAAAGGGAAAGAAAACTTCCAGACTCATTCTATGAAGCCAGTATTACTTTGACAGAGAACCAGTAAAAAAAGAGAACAGGCCAATAACCCTTATGACTATGGATGCAAAAATTCTCAATAGGATACTAGCAAATCGAATTCAAGAGCATATAAAAAGAATGATTCACCATGATCAAGTGGGATTCATTCCTGGGATGCAGGTCGGGTTCAACATTCACAAATAAAAGTGATACATCACGTTAATGAAAGAAAAGATAAGAACCATATGATCCTATCAATCGATGCAGAAAAAGCATTTGACAAAATTCAGCATCGTTTCTTAATAAAAACCCTCGAGAAATGTGGGATAGAAAGAACATACTTAAAAATCATAAACGCCGTTTATGATAAGCCCACAGTTAACATCATCCTCAATGGGGGGAAAACTGAGAGCTTTTTCCCTGAGATCCGGAACACGACAGGGATGTCCACTCTCACCGCTGTCGTTTAACATAGTGTTGGAAGTCCAAGCAACATCAATCAGACAACAAAAGGAAATCAAAGGCATCAAAATTGACAAAGATGAAGTTAAGCTTTCAATTTTTCCAGATGACATGATATTATACATGGAAATTCCAATAGACTCCACCAAAAGTCTACCAGAATGGTAAATGAATTCAGCAAAGTTGCAGGATACAAAATCTATGTACAGAAAGCAGTTGTATTCCTAAGCAATAATAATGAAGCAACAAAAGACAAAAAAACTGATCCCATTCACAATTGAACGAAGAAGCATAAAATACCTAGGAATCAATCTAACCAAAGATGTAAAAGATCTGTATGCTGAAAACTATAGAAAGCTTATGAAGGAAAGGGAAGAAGATACAAAGAAATGGAAAAACGTTCCGTGCTCATGGGTCGGAAGAATATTTTCAAAATGTCAATACTACCCAAAGCTATCTACACATTCAAAGCAATCCCAATCAAAATTGCACCAGAATTCTTCTCGAAGTTAGAACAAGCAATTCTAAAATTCATATGGAACCAATAAAGCCCCGAATAGCCAAAGTAATTTCGAAGAAGTCCAAAGCAGGAGGCATCACAATCGCAGTCTTTAGCCTCTACTACAAAACTATAATCATCAAGACAGCCTAGTGTTGCCAAAAAAGAGACCCATACACCAAAGGAATAGAATTGAAACCCACAAAAATATGGCCAATCCATCTTTAACAAAGGAGGAAGGAATATCCAAGGAAAAAAGACAGTCTGGTTAACAAATGTGGCAGGGCAAACAGGGCAGTAAGATGCAGAAGGTAAGAACTAGACCACTTTCTCAAAACATTCACAAAAAGAAATTCAAAATGGAAAAAAGACCTGAATGTTGGACAGGAAATCATGGCAACCCTAGCGAAGAAAACAGGAAAAGACCATTCTGACTTCAGCTGCAACCATTTCTTACTTGACACATCCCCAAAGGCAAAGGATTTAAAAGCACAAATGAACTATTGGGACCTCATGAAGATAAAAACTTCACAGCAAATAAAAGGCAACCAACGGAATCGGAAAAGATATTTGCAAATGACATATCGGACAAAGGGCTGCTATCCAAAATCTATAAAGAGCTCACCAAATTTCGCTTCGAGAAGCAAATAATCCAGTGTAGAATTTGGCACAAAACATGAATAGACATTTCTCTAACGAAGAAATCCTGATGGCCAGCAGGCACATGAAAAGATGCTTAATGTTGCTCCTCATCAGGGAAATACAAATAAAAACGACACTCGGATATCACCTCCGTCTGTTGGAGTGGCAAAATAAACAATTCAGGAGACTATAGATGCTGGCGAGGATTTGGTGAAACAGGAGCCCTCGTGCACCGTTGGTGGGAATGCAAACTGCTGCAACAACTCTGGAAAACATTGTCAAGTTTCCTCCAAAATTAAAAATAAATCTGAACTATGACACAGCAGTAGCACTGCTAGGAATTTACCCAAGGAATACAGGAGTACTGATGCATAGGGACCCCTGTACCCCAATATTAATAACACCACTCTCAATAGCCAAATTGTGGAAAGAGCCTGAATGTCCAACTGATCAATTGATAAAGAAACTGTGGTTTACATACACAATGGAGTACTACTTTGCAATGAGAATAAAATATGGACCATGGTAGCAATGTGGATGGAACTGGAGAGTGTTAGGGTAAGTGAAAGACAGATACGATATGTGTTCACTCTTATGTGAATCCGGAGAAACTTAAAAGGGACCCATGAAGAAAGCGTAGGATAAAAAAAGAGGTTAGAGTGGGACAGAGCCAAAGCATGAGACTCTTACAAACTGAAAAATAACAGGGTGGATGGGGGGTGGGAGGGAGGGGAGGGTAGGCAATGGGTATTCAGGAGGGCATGTGTTGGGTTGAGCATGGGTGTTGTATGGAACGAAATCTGACAATAAATTTCATATTAAAAGAAAATCAGGATAATATATCATTTCTGGAAAATAGTCCATGTTTTCATTTATTTATTTTTCGTAAGCTCTATACCCAACGTGGGGCTCAAACTTGTGACCCTGAGATCGAGTCCCAAGCTCCACCGATTGAGCCCGACAAGCACCCCTGTCCTTCTCTTATCCAATTCTAATATCTTGAGATTTAAGTCGTTGACTTCACTCTGAAAAGCAGTGAGTCTTACTTGCAGCCAACTGCAAGCAGCACACATCGGAAAAAAAAACGAGAGGTGAAAAAAATGGGGATGATGCCTGCCTTTTGAAAAGCATTCCAATCTCAAAGTAATACCGAAAAGAGATCTCACCTTGTTAACGGATTTTGTTTCGGCGATGTTACCGGTTATAATCGAGATACAAAAAGTAACCGCCATGAAAATGACATTCCCATCATGGGACCCAGGAGGAAAGGCGGGCCCCACATTGCAGAGGGCGGCCACCCTCTGGACCCGCTTGGCTTCCACCTCGCGCAGCGTCGTAGCCTTCCTCAGGGTCTGTTGCAGCTTCTGCTCCACCAACTCCAGGGTCTCTTGCAACTGGCGGTTTTGATCTGCAGTCTAGGAAATGAAAACAAAGCATCAAAATGTAGCAAGTTCTCTCTCCTTTTCCATTTTGAATAAAGTGAAACAAATTCTCAATGCAAAGATCTATTGTAAGTTCTGACCGAAGCCAATGTTTTTGGTAAGTGTTTCAGAATAAACATTTCCTTTCTACAAGGAGTCACCCATGGCCTTGGGCCTCATTTCACTGTGCAAAACTTGTCTTGCCAAAGTATTTGCTCTGCTTCAGTATCTTCAGAGAAGTCTTTTAAAAGACAAAATTCCCACAAATTAAAGAAAACCCATCTTCTGGAGGAGCTTTCTCGTTCTTCCTGACAAGTTAACGAGAGAAAGGTCCGGTCTTACATAATTATAGACTCTTGTCTTAGGGCTCACTACATAGGGCATTCTGAGGTGGGCACAACGGCCAGCACAGAGGTTCGGAGAGCATGCCTGATGCCAGAGGAGTTATTTTTGCAAGTGTATGGTTATTCTACAAAAACCACTCTCACTCTTGAAAAATAATTCAACCTGGAAAATTTAGACAAGAGATTTTTTTGTTAAAGGACTTTTAGGGACTCCGAGGTGGCTCAGTCAGTTAAGGTTTCACCTTCGGCCTAGGTTATAATCTCATAGCTCATGGGTTCAAGCCCCGCCTCGGGCTCTGTGTTGACAGCTCAGAACCTCGAGTACGTTTTGGATTCTGTGTGTCCCTCCCTCCTTCTCTGGCCTCCCCTGATCATGCTCTCGCTCGGTCGCTCCCTCTCTCAAAAATAAATAAACATTAAAAATATCTAAAGTCCTTTTAAAAATTATGTATAAGGTGAGGTTCTTGCAAGGTTAACATTTAATCCCACAAAATTCTTCCTTCTGTTTGAGTTTAGCTTTGCGTGTGTATACTCACCGGATATCATGCCTTAAAACCCTCAAATAAATAAAATACTTGCTGTATACATCGTATTTCACGATCTGCCTTTTACAGTCATGATTTGGAACACCTTACGTGCTCTCAAACAGCATTCCTGAATGTCATTTTAATGGCTTCCTAATATTTCACTTTTATTGTCATTTTGTGTCTACTGACACATTTTATAAACACACCAGGCAAACTTTGTTTCCAAGAAGCTGGATGAGGTTTTCCTTTTTACTGCCGGATGACTTGAGACAACCAAGGAAGAGACGTGCGGCTTCCCAAAAGACAGGGTCTTGCATCCTCAAGCCAGACTATGCTTCTGCACCTGATATTCTCCCCGATCTCAAGTACTAACCAAAACGGTCGGCTGCCTACAAATTCCTGGCCCCTCACCGCTCTTTTGGAAAGAGTGCTAACAAGCAAAAGTGTAACGTGCAGTTAACACATAAGAAGGAATCAATGAGGGTAGCAACATAACATGCTTACATAACATCTGAAAGATTCCCATGACGTTGAAGTAACCCCGTTTTTCAACACAAGATTTTAACACCCTGAAAATTTTACACTGAGACTAGGTCCTTAACTTCATTTGTAATTAACAAAAGAGGAATGAAGTTCAATGCAACCAACGATGATGCAGAGAGCGTTTCTTTGCGATCTCGTTTTCAAGTTTATCCTTGAGGTCGTGCAGGCAAGTGGCTTCATGCTGTGCCCTGAGACAGTGCTTCTCAAAGGTAGTGATCCTCTGTTGCATGTCTTCCTTCTGGGCCATGGCCTACAGCAGGTATTTCAGAGGAAAGACAGGGAAAGAATTAGTGTACGACACATTAACATACTCCAGACAGAAAAACAGGGTGAAATCCTAATTTACAAAAGGAAAGGAGCATCCTCGGGGCACCTGGGTGGCTCAGCCGGTGACGCTTTGTGAGTTGGGGCCCCGTGTAAGGCTCAGCGCAGACAATGCGGAAGCTTCTTGGGATTTTGACCACTCAGTTAACCAGGCTTATTCTTTCCGATGTGTTCAAAGACAAACGAATAATATAATCTCCCGGACATAAAATCTCCTCCCTCGTTGCCTCCGGACACAAGTGAGGTTTCCACAGTACAGGGCCTTCCATCTGGAGGCACACACCAGAAGACAACCATCATTTTTCCGGGAAAAGGGTGGATGAAATCTCACCCAATTACCACAAAGTTGAAGCAGTGGTGTTAACAAATGGAAACCAAACTCAACCTTTCATATAATTGGTAGTCATCTGTAGCTTAGCCTGTAACAAAACTGTATCACATGGTATCTGACACTGCAAATGGAACAAGAACATTCTGCCCTGCTTTTCTTGTCCACCACCCGAAAGATTCCTCTTCCAGCCTTCTGTTTACTAGGCAATTTATGTCAGCAGTCTCAAGAGTGAAAGTGATGAGTCTTAAGAAATGATTGAATTCTCCGCATATTGAACTCAGCTGCGGGGTTTCCACCCATCTTGGCCAAACAACTCCACTGAAAGGGTTATATAATTTCTGCAAATACTTTTGTTTTAAATTCTTACATGACCTCACCTACACTAAGGTACTAAACAGACTGCATGTGTACATACACGAGGGTCTGAGACGGTCTTCCTGAGTTGGCATTGCTGGGCTGGGGGTGAGGTGTGCGGGGACTGTCCACAAAGGGCAGCTCACAGTGACAGGAGGAGGCACAGGGAAACCATCCTACCCTTACTAGTTTCTGTGACAATGATCAGATTCCCATCGACGACCACACGTGCAGAAGCGGCCGCACTCCTCCATGACCTTACACCAGGACCAGCGGGCTGCCCCTCGCTCACTCTGACCGCCACGACCAGGAGCACGGAACCCCTGGGAGGAGGGCAGGGCGGCAGAGGCAGCCGTGACGGCCCCTCGGCAGAGCCGCCCTCTCACGGTCGTGCCCCCGTAAGCGAGTTGAGACCAACACGCTGGTTCCTACGTGCCGAGTGTGTTCCCAACACGGACCGAGAGCACGGCATGGGCCAAGCTCAGATGGCCCACACTCCACACCCGATGGCACTCCGCCACCTGCCCCCCAGGCCTCAGCAGGGGAGAGCCCAGGGAGGACAGATTCAACCACGCAGATGGAGAGACGGCCCGCCCAAGCCCCGGAGTAACGTTCCGTTCTGCTGCTACTTCTATCAAACTCCACAAGTTCAAACCCGTGGGAAATGAAGGACACACTGGGCAAAGACCGAACAAAACACCCCACGTTTAACTCGATGACGGCGTGGCCATTTCAAATGCCACCGACTTCACGGACATCTCGCTGCAACTTGGTGTTCTTTTCTTCAGAAATGAAGAGGTCCTTCCCTGAGGTGTCTAGGTTCTCTTCCAGCTTGACCACGAGACTGGAGAGGAGAGCCAGGCGCTCTTTCCTCTAGCTCTTCACCTTTGAAAGCCAGAAAGGGAAACAAGGGACGGGCCCCACCGCTAGTCTTGTTTAAAAAACAAGGGAAAAAAAGAAACCCCTCCAATCAAATCCTGTGATGACATCTGGAGCTGAACTCTGAATGTGGCCTTTATATCTTCAACGAAACTATACCCCTTTGTGCCACAAGTAACTGCTCCTCACTTGGAAACAAAGGGATTGAGTTTGTTCTCAGAAGACTTTCGTTAGTCTTTACTGTAGAGTTACCCTAAGGTCCCCTTCGCCTCATATAACATGAGGGAATACTGGTAAGCTCTTTCTCGCTTGCTTTTTTTCACACAGTTGCTTGTTAACAGCTTTCAATTTTACATTGGAGAGAAAACTTCCCCGGAAAAAAGTACACTATGAAATTTGTACCAGCCAATCGATATGCACAACATTTCCACCAACCGCTGTTTTTTAACCATAGAGGTCTGACAAGAATTCAAAGAAGCTTAAAAGGAAACTCCAGTTACACAAACACGCAATGTGTGCCTGATCACACACATCATGTGCACAAGTCAAGAACCGCTGTGGCTAGTCACACCGTTTCTTCCTCCGTTTTGTGGCTCCTGAACATAGAATTCAGGGCCATGAGCATCTCCGGCTAACTGGACAGGCCAGCCTGAGACGTCGCCTGTTGCCTCACCACCGTCATCCGGAGAGATCTCTCGTGCCTGGAGACAAGGAACTCCAAATGTTCTAGCAGCAGCTAGCGGGAGAGGCAAAAAGAATCCGTGTTTCAAGAACACTTTCAATTCCGGGCCTTAAGTTCACCAAATGCAAAACCAAGTCTGAATCCTTTAAATTCAATTCCGAGGTAGGGAGCTGCCCAAGCAATTGTGTTAAAATAGCCTTACTTTTCCTCACAGATCAAACAAGGTCTGAGAAAAATGGGTCCCATCCAACTCCACTGGGACATGTGGACCAAGGGAGAGAATGGTGTCCTGTGTGTAAATACACTGGCACGGCGCCTACTGACCCTGGTCTTATTTCTCTCTGCCTTCATTTCTGTGGTTTCCTCTCTCTGTAAGAGCTCCTCCTTGCAGATGGTGAGCTATCAGTGAGTCCTGCAAACTCCTGGGGTTGGAAACGGGATAAAAGTGGAGAAACAGAGGGGGTCGTTAGCCAGAGCGCACCTGGCTTCCGTGGTTCTCCAGAGTCCACTCACCCTACTCCAATCACCCACAACCTTCAAGTAGCACACACACATAAGTCCCTTCCTCACCAATCACAGGAGTTCCAGGGATTTTTGTAGGAACTGAGACTCAATGGGACAGAGATATTTTCAGGTGCCTTGCAGGTCTATGACAGAGGAAATCTGCTGTTGCCCACTCCCAGCCTCTGGCCCCGTCTGGCAAGCATGTTTGTGGAGCGGCAATGGGGAAAGGCACCGGGACTCAAAAGCTGCTGACAGCCTGAATAACTGGCTCAAAGTCAACCATACAGAATGGACTCTTCAAAAATGATAGTACGACTCGACGAAAGGAAGAGTTTAAGACTTATTTCCTTAGTCAAGCAGGAAACTTTCTGGCAGAAGGATTTCTGAGAGATGCCAGGGCCTACAACACCGCGTGGGGTTTTTCTTCCGTCAATACTGTGCGCCCACCCAGGACATGGCATACATGTGGGCTCCAAGGAGGTGTACGCACACTCTCCAGTCAATCGAGCGCAGAGACTGATGCAAGGCTCAATCCGTGAGCCATGACATCATGAACTGAGCTGAAACCAAGAGTCAGACGCTTAACTTCCTGAGCCACCCAGGCGCCCCAGAGGTTTTTTCCGCTATAGGACAAATGGAATAAAGTTTCTCTTAACTGAAATTCCAAATAAAGAGTGGTTGACTTCGGCAATTCTAGAAAATCTGTGTATAAACAGGTGACCTTCTTCAAGGTCCTTCATAAATTAACCCTTTACAAATCAATGGGAATTCTGCCACAGAACTGAACACGTTCCTTGAAATCTGACTTGACAAGGTGAACCCACAGAAGCCTTTCTGACCCTTGATGTAGAACTGTGCAAACCCATTTCCATGTGGAGATATTGTTCCAATAAATTCATTGGAAACTTTTCTGGAGATGTGTGACATTTGGAAAGGCTGGCAGATGAGCTGAGCAGCTTCGAAATATCAAAAAATAGTAACTAAAAGGGAGGTCTCAATCCATGAAATATACGCAGATACTAAGCTATTATAGCATTTCATACCCGAAAACATATAAAAAACTAACAAGATAAAACTTACCAAAACTTGTGCATTGAAACAGACAATACCCACAAGATGCCATTTGCAGTCAAGAGAAAGGCAAACAAAAGTGGAAATTCAGGATTAAGTCCTAATCGCATAAAATGAGCTGTAGCAGACGCTGTCCTCTGGGGAAAGTGTGCACCACCTCCTGTTGCTATTGAGGTCACGTCAAGTGTTGCACGAATCTGCTAATCAGCTCTTGGTAAGCCCTTCACTTCTCCAGTAAATCAAGCACCACAGGAAACGTGATATCTCATGGTTCCTGGGTAATTGTCACCGTGTTAAGCGTAATACCATGAACCATGGATTACACCCTGGGACCCGTCTGATGTGTCCGTAAGGATGCTGGACGTGCTCCCGAGATGCAGAGAAGAGTCATGTTATGACAAGAAAAGGCTGAATGGCCTGACATGTACTGAGGCCCACAGCTGCAGCTGCCAGCCGGCCAGCGTGAAAGAAAGGGAAATTCTCGAAGCTCTCGCTGCGGCTATCCCAGCACCTGAAAAACCTGGGGCTTTTTGTGAGACATCTTTTTGTCTCATGTTGAAGATGTGGCATCTCTATGGGGGTACTAATGTTATGAGACGGGCACACGTGCAATCTCGACTCAAACGGAAAGACAAGTCCTGACATCACAAGTTAAGGCAGAAGGAAGGGAATGACCAAAAACTGGAATATTTCAATGCAGGCACAGGATAGCTTGGTGATTTTAGAAAGGGGTTTGGCTTTTAGAATGGTCAAGACGGATAGGAAGAGCAGCTTCTACCACGAAGAGGAAGTACACGGTTTCCCAGACGCCCAAGAGGTGATTGCAGAGAAGGAACTACAATCCACCACATGTCAACCACTCCAACACAAACAGTGAAAAACCCACGAAAATCAGTTGAGGAGACCATGGCTGCCTGCACAGGTTTTTCATGCAGAAGGAGGGGCCCTGTCGGGGGGAAAATGCCACAAAGGACATTTATTCACGAAAAAGACAAGTGAGCACAATGATGTTGGGTAGGAAGGGGTGAAGCAGCTACCGTCTGAGCGGACACAGGCTGGGTATGATCAGGGCGACTGGCCCTGTGTAGGAAGCTCACCCCAGGGTCCTGAAGGCAACAAGTGCCAGTGGCCAGTGGTCTGGCTGCACAACTAGAGCCCTTTCCCTGGACCAGTTCCATCCCGGCTCTGTCCCTCAACTCAGGAAGTACGCTGAAAGCAAGGGACTGTCCTTTAAATTTCCACTGACACTGGACAATGTCCTGGCCACCCAGAACCCCACGGGTCACCATCAAACGTGTCTTGGCAGCTCACTCGCTCTGGAGGGCAGCAAGTCTAAGTACACCAGCGGAGAAGGGGCCACGAGGACATGTGAAGCTCATGACAAATGCCATTTACAAGAAGGACGGTCATTGCTACCAAAGAGAACAACCTCAGATGAAATATATGAAAGGAAGATTCCGAGGGATGTTTTTATAAACTCCGTCAAGGCCAACACAATAAAGAAATCCCTGCTACAGAAAACTGTCCAAATGACGTGGTCACAGGACCTATGTCACAGCCTATCTGGAAACTCAAGAATGAGACTCTGATTATGGTAAAAAAAAAAAAAAAAAAATACGAAAAAGGTTTGGGGGATGCAGAGATTCAAAATGTGTATCCTAAAGAAGGTCGAGTGCAGAGAAAAACCCAGAGGATGTCGCAGAAGACAGCACAGAGAGGAGATCTGGTGAAAACCCCAGAGGTCGAGGAAAGCTGAATGGAAGTGCCATCGCTGGAAAGCCTGCTGCCACCAGATGTGATCCGGCAGAGTCTCAGCTACTCTCCCACATGGACCATTCCATGACAAGGGCGCTGGGACTAAAGCCAGCCAGCCGTCTATGGAGACTTGAGCCAGGAAGGCCCTCCTGAAAAGTTGCAAAGACATTGCCCGCATCCACCACATACAGCCAGGCCCCGAGACCCAAAATTGCCCCATCCAGCGGGTCCTCCCCACCCCATGCAGGTCTGCACATCAGGACATTTGTGAGACCCACCCTCACTTTCCAGACAGCAAATCCTTACCAAGGAGCTCAGTGAATCTCTTCACCTGCCATGCACACGTCTGTGCGTGAAAATCGAGGGAGCATGCAGCCAGTCCACCCGAGACGCACGTGTGTCACTACCACCTAAGGGTTTTTCAGCAGGAACATCGTGTGTGAGACTTTTGTGCACTTGGACAACCTACCCACACACGGACATAAGGGACAAAAGATCTGATATAAAACGAATAATGTGTTTTCCATAAGTAGTCTTTCAAAAAATGACATTACCTTGTAGCATGCCTGTCTCTGTACCTGCCTGGAGAAAATGCCTCTCAGCCTACTCTCACAGGCCTTTTTTGTAATGCAACAATGTGTTCAGACTCTATTAGGAATATGGCTGTAAAATGCAGGCTAGAAAAGCTTTATAACAATTCATTCACCTCTGTATCTCCTAGGCCATGAGGTAGCAAGCGTACTGATTACATTAAGCAATCATGAAGTAGTCACTCTTCAATGTTAATGCATGATTACGCATGTAACAATGTAATTATACAGGAATCTTTCTAATTCCTCCATTTCTGATGACTAGTTCTGGAGATACACTTAAAAACAGCTTAGTGTGTAACCTAAGCCAACACTGATGCGAGTTCTGGTAGAAAATTTATCCTAGAAACAAAACGGAGAAAAAACTTAGGTATGAATACAGCACAGAGCTGTGAACCTGTTTTCTATGTAACTGTTTCCATAGCTTCCTCGACTCGGAGAATATGGTATATATGACATAAAACATACAAATGTTAATGAAATTTTTGTGTTTCTACTAAGGTTTCTGGACAACAGGAGAGTTTGAACACTTAAGATTTCTGGTGAGGAAGTTATACATGGATTTTCAATTGTGGGCAGGATTTAAAACCGGGAACCAAGTTTTTCTAGGATCAGTTGTAGTCATCCGTGGGGAAAAATGGAGAAAGCACTACCATCGTCAACAGAAAAAAGTAAAATAGAATTTTTTTATTTTAATTTTTTAAATGTTATTCTTTATTTCTTAGAGACAGAGACAAAGAGCAGCAAGGGAGGGGCGGAGTGAGAAGGAGACAAGGAATTCAAAGCAGACTCCAGGCTCTGTGTTGTTAGCACAGAGCCAGACTCGGGGGTTACCTCGCCAACACAAAGTTCATGACCCGACCTGAAGTTGGCTGTTTAACCGACTGAGCCACCCAGGAACAGAATAGGAGTAATTTGGAGGTTCCTTGTACACAAAGCAAACCTGTTTCCCCAAAAGAGTTAGTTACTAAGTTGCTCAGCAAAAGCCAGCACAAAGGGCCAACAGGCAGGACACAGTTTCAGAAGAAAGGCCGTCTTCTCAGAGATCGTGGCGTATGGTACACGGATGGGGCAGGATGTCGGCATCTCTGCACAGCGGGAGGCGCTCCCAACACAGCCAAGCTGCTGAGAGGCGAGTGGGGCAGGTGCAGGGAGGACTGCAGGACTCGGTCCCTCCACGAGTCCACCCAAGTGAAGACAGGGTACAGATCTCCAGGGACCTCACACATGGCCTCTGAGACATGCAAGCTCCATGACAGAGTACCCAGGGACCAGCAGGGAGAGGGAAGAGCAGGAAAGAGGCAAAGCCATCTCCCTGGCTTCTGACCACCGGACCAGGTAGCAAGCTGCTACGTTCACAAGAGGAGGCAGAGATGTTTGCAGATTTGTGGCCCATGTGGAACTCAAAGAGCAGACAACCCACCCAGATGGAGCTTCACTATGAGGCGGTCGGAAAGGTGTCCAAGAGACAGAGGGGGGTGGATGAAGAAGAATTCAGGACAGCCGAACCTCCCAAGAAGAATCTCCTCCCCGATTCTGAGTGACTCAGACTCGTGACAAAATCAGCCATCCTGCAGCAGCACTGTGCACACGTTCCCCCTATTCCACCAAACCACACACTCCCATGCCCTTCTATTGCTCTCCGTATAACCACATACGTCTTTGGGTGAGGTACCTGCAGCACATAGTGTTCAGCACCTAGAACAGTACCTGCCATGCACTCAATAAACAGGTGAACACTTTAGTGTACGCCTTGTACTCACCCAGGTAACTATTACACACATTGCTTTTCAATATTACGTGGTTCTGTGTAGGGTAGAAAGACACAAACTGTCCTGTGCTTTATGTGATGGGTGATATGAGGCGGTTGTACCTGTTGCCTAAAGCACGAATCTTATAGCTCAACCCACACAATAGGAGCCACACTACCCAATGGCGTCTACCCTGCTTCCAGTCGTGTCACCCCCCAACACACTATCCACACAGTAACAGCACCAGCTTTTAAAAATTTTAACATCATGTCAGTCCTTTCCCCTGAGGACACAATGACCCAAGGCCCTTCTCTGAATACCAAATTCCTTACGGGGAAGTTTCTGCCCAACACCAGCGGCCTGGTGCCTCACTTGACTCCACTTCCCCTTCCATAGCTTAAAACAAAGCCACGTTTCTCCTTGATTCTGGCTTTTGGCCCCAGAGACTGCTTGGAGAATGTTCTGTTAGACTCAGATGCTGATGGACCTCTCCAGAAAAAGCCTTTCCTGAACGGCAGTGCGCAAGTAAGCAATTCCTCCTAACTGCGTCATTCTTTCAGATAAACTCAGATGTGCCTCCACCTTCGACTCCGAGGAACACAGATGCCAGATCCCAACTACCACAATGGTGCAGGGTCATAAAGGGGCTCAACAAGGGTGCCTAGTTGTGTCTGTGCAGATGATGCAGGTGCACCAACCCAGAAACCCTTGTTGTCGGGGTTGCACTGTACAGTTGAGGGGCAATTCATCCCGATTCTGCTTCAGTTTCTGGGTCTCCCGTCCTCTGCCCTTTTGTCCGTACTTCCTCTCTCTCAAAAGTAAATAAATATTACCAAAAAAATTTTTAAAAAGCCAAAACTGATCAAACACTCACAGAATAAGTGTCACCCCATCCACCTCCTCGTCCTGCTTTGCCACATCCAGCCCGTCCCTGCAATGCTTGCCCTGGGCAAGCACATGAAAGGGGAGGAAGGCAGCGGCGGTGGGGTGGGGGGGCCTGAGACACAACATCACCACTCAATGGACGCTGGCTGAGGATGAGCAAACTGACCATTTTAGAACGACGGGTACTAGGCAAGGATTACAGGGTTTCGTTTTCTCCTGCAACAAATGCTGTTGAGCAAAATGTTTACTATGACTTCTCTTTCTTCCCCACCTGTTCTTATACTTGTGAATATTCTGTTAGTCAACCTATCATGAACTGGGAAAGATGATTTCAATCTGAAGCATGTTGGCAGGCATCAAGGAGACACTGAGGTAGTCACAACTGGAAGGAATGAGACCCCAACAAAAGGGAAGCCCGCTGAGCCAACACTAATGTTCAGAGTCCTCTCTCTCTCTCAAGACATGTGAGGATTCTGAATTTCTTCAGGGATTTGAGGCAATATACCAATGAGCAGGAAAGGAAACAAAACAGACAAGCAGAAAATCACTGATAACCAACACTGTACAGCACAGGGAGGTACAGAAAATTACCCCGGCACTCGGCAAACACTGCCTGAGAAGCTGAGCCTTCAATAATCTCATTGTGCTGCGGAGAAAATACCTGGGCTTTTGGACCAAGTCCCAAAGAGGGGTCCTGGAAGACACTCCAGGCCTCGAGATGGACATCCTGGAGGACTACACGGGGGTGGTGAACATTTTGAGCCCCGTTCACACTGAACCTTACAAAGACAGAGGACCGGTGACAAGTCATTCAGGCCTGACTGAGCTCAATAACCATCACACTCAGTGTGTGTGGGATGAAAGGCTGAAGAAAAGCAAGCACACGAAGAGCCTCTATGCTTCTCCATAATGTCCAACACAAAATTTAAAAAAGAAATTAAGAAAAGAAAAAGAATAAATGAAAAGAAATGAAAAAAAGAAACAAAAGAAAGAAAAGAAAAAAGAAAAGGGATGCCTGGGTGGCTCAGTCGGTTAATCATCCCACTTTGGTTCGGGTCATGATTTCACGGTTTTATGATTTGATTCCCGTGTCGAACTCTGTGCTGACATTGAAAAGCATGGAGCCTGCTTTGGATTCTGTGTCTCCCTGTTTGTCTCCATCTCCCATGCTCAAGATTTGTCTCTACCTCTCTCTCAAAATAAATAATATTAAAAAAATCTATTTTAATAAAAAAGAAAAAAAAACAGGGAAAGGCACGAGCATAGCTCAGGTTACTCGTTTAGGTGACCAAAATTTGGTTTCGACCCAGGTTTGTGAGTGTGAGCCCTGTGTTGGTCTCTCTACTGATAGAATGGAGCCTCTCAAGAGTCTCTACGCTCCCCTCCCATCCTCTACCCCGACGCGTACTCTCACTCTCTTTCTGAAAAATAAATAAACATTTTAAAAAACAAGGTTTTACATCATATAGACGAAAAGAAGAAAGAACAGAAAGAGACCAAAGGGAGACACACCGACTGGAAATACGGGATGCAAAGGTCAACTGTCCAACAAGCCTACTTGACAAATGGGAAATTTTCAGAGAATCAAAACAGATTCTAAACCTAAAAATTATCAGAGCTAAAACTAAGAACTCTAGGCGCCTGAATGGCTCATTTGGTTAAGCATCTGACTTCAGGTCAGGTCGTGATCTCGTGATTCGGGAGTTTGAGCCCCGCGTTGGACTCTGTGCTGAGTGCTCAGAGCCTAGAACTTGCTTCGGTATCTGTGTCTAGCTCTCTGTTCTTCCCTTGCTCAAATTCTGTCTTTCCAACATAAATAAGAGTAAAAAAAAAATTTTAGTAAGATTAAGAACTATGGGGGTTAATATCAGACTAAACACAAGTGAAGAGAGCCACAGTGAACTGGAAGATAAGTATGTAAAAATTTATCTAGACCATACACAGAGAAAAAATCAATAGAGAAACCCAAAAGACACAAAAAATATGGTTGAAGGGTCCAATGAGAACCTTCAAAGTAGAGAAAACACAGAATGGGGGTTACCAGATCCCTACAAAGAATCAAAACTTTCCAAAACTCATAAAAGAACCATGACAATGACTCCACAAAGAATGCCTGAGGCAAAAAAAAAAGATCCCACCACTAGGAGAGGGGAACAGAATGTACATACCAGTCTGTGGGCTGGTCAGCGGTGGACTGGGGCAGACATCAGCAGACCCCGCCCACCAACGCAAGTTATTCATGACAGCACAGAAGTGCCCCGTAGTTCCGCACAACTCCAAGGACTATCCAACATGACCAAACGGAAGAGTTCCTCTCAAAGAATCTCAAGGAAATGACAGTTCATGAACTGATCGTAAAGGATTTAAACAATATAACAGAAACTGAAATCAGAGTAATAGTCATAAAACTAATCGCTGGGCTTATAAACAGTATACAAGACACCAGAGAGTCTACTGTTACAGAGATCAAGGGACTAAGGAACATACTGGAGGACCTAAAAAATGTTATAAACGAGCTGAAAAATAAAATGGAGAAAACCACAACTCGGATTGAAGATGCAGAGGAGAGAATAGGAGAACTGGAAGAAAAATTTATGGAAAAAGAGGAAGCAGAGAAAAAAGAGATAAAAAGAATCCAGGGGTATGGGGCGAAAATTAGAGAACTGATGCACTGAAGAGAAATAATCTACACATAAGTGGTATTCCAGAGAAGAGAGAAGGAAAGGTGATGAAGGTGTACTTAAAATAATAGTTGAGAACTTCCCAGATCTGGGGAAGGAAAAAGGCATTGAAATCCAAGAGGCACAGAGAACTCCCTTCAGACGTAACTTGAATCCATCTGCACGACATATAATGAAACTGACAAAATAACAAGGATAAAGAGAATATTCTGAAGGCCGTTGGGGATAAACGTGCCCTAACATATAAAGGGACACCGATAAGACTCGTGATGGATCCCTCTACTGAAACATGGCAGGCCAGAAAAGATTGGCAGGAGATCTTCAACGTGATGAACAGAAAAAAATATCCAGCCAAGAATCCTTTATCCAGGAAATCTCTGATTTAGAATGGGAGAGAGAAAGTTCTTTCCAAACAAAACGGAAGGAATTCATCACCACTAAACCAGTCCTACAAAAGATACTAAGGGGGATCCTGTGAGACAAAGTACCAGAGACATTGCTACAAGCACGAAACTTACAGACATCACAATGACTCTACACTCATATCTTTCTACAACACTGAATGTAAATGGACTAAAAGCGCCAACCAAAAGACATAAGGTATCAGAATGGATAGAAAAACGAGACCCAATTATTTGCTGTTTACAAGAGACTCATTTTAGACATGAGGACACCTTCAGATTGAAAGTGAAGGGATGAAAAACTATCATGCTACTGGAAGTCAAAAGAAAGCTGGAGTAACCATACTTAGGCAAACTGGACTCTAAATTAAAGGCTGTAACTAAAGAAGGAAATTTTATAATAATTACAGGGTCTATCCATCAGGAAGAGCTAACAATTATAAATGTCTATGCGCCGAATACGGGAGCCCCCAAATATATAAAACAATTACAAACATAAGCAACCTTACTGATAGAAAGTAGTAATTGCAAAAGACTTTAATACCCCACTTGCAGAAGTGGATACATCATCTAGACACACGGTCAATAAAGAAAAAAGGGCCATGAATGATACATTGGATCAGATGGATTTGACAGATATATTTAGAACTCTGCATCCCAAAGCAACAGAATATACTTTCTTCTCAAGTGCACATGGAATATTCTCCAAGATAGATCACATTCTTGGTCACAAAAGAGTCCTTCTTAAGTATAAAAGAACTGCGATCACACCATGCATATTTTCAGACCACAATGCTATGAAGCTTGAAATCAACAAAAGGAAATCTGGAAAACCTCCAAAAACATGGAGGTTAAAGAACACCCTACTAAAGAAAGAATGGGTCAACCACGTAGGGAAGTATTTAAAAATATATAAAAACAAATGAAAACGAAAACACAACAATCCAAACACTTTGGGATGCAGAGAAGACACTCCTGAGAGGAAATACATTGCAAACCAGGACTATCTCAAGAATAAAGAAAAATCCCAAATAGAAAATCTAACAGAACACCTAAATAAAATACAGGCAGAACAGCAAAGACAGCGTAAACCCAGCAGAAAAAGAGAAATAAAGGTCCGAGCATAAATAAACAATATAGACAATTAATATAGAATTTAAAAAATGTAGAGCATATCACAACACGAGTTGTTTTTTTGAAAAAAAACAAACATTGACAAACCTCTAGCCAGGCTTCCCAAAAAGAAAAGGGAGACGACCCAAGTAGATAAAGTTATGAATGAAAATGGAATTATTACAACCAATACTTCAGAAATACAAGCAATTATCAGGGAATCATATGAAAAATTATATGCCAACAAACTGGACAACCCAGAAGAAATGGACAAATTCCTAGACACCCACACACTTTCAAAACTCAGAAAGAAATAGAAAACTTGAACAGACCCGTAACCAGCGAAGAAATTAAATCAGTCATCAAAAATCTCCCAATAAGAGTCCAAGACCAGATGGCTTCCCAGGGGAATTCTACCAAGGGTTGAAAGCAGAGATAATACTTATCCTTCTCAAGCTATTCCACAAAATAGAAAGGGAAAGAAAACTTCCAGACTCATTCTATGAAGCCAGTATTACTTTGACAGAGAACCAGTAAAAAAAGAGAACAGGCCAATAACCCTTATGACTATGGATGCAAAAATTCTCAATAGGATACTAGCAAATCGAATTCAAGAGCATATAAAAAGAATGATTCACCATGATCAAGTGGGATTCATTCCTGGGATGCAGGTCGGGTTCAACATTCACAAATAAAAGTGATACATCACGTTAATGAAAGAAAAGATAAGAACCATATGATCCTATCAATCGATGCAGAAAAAGCATTTGACAAAATTCAGCATCGTTTCTTAATAAAAACCCTCGAGAAATGCGGGATAGAAAGAACATACTTAAAAATCATAAACGCCGTTTATGATAAGCCCACAGTTAACATCATCCTCAATGGGGGGAAAACTGAGAGCTTTTTCCCTGAGATCCGGAACACGACAGGGATGTCCACTCTCACCGCTGTCGTTTAACATAGTGTTGGAAGTCCAAGCAACATCAATCAGACAACAAAAGGAAATCAAAGGCATCAAAATTGACAAAGATGAAGTTAAGCTTTCAATTTTTCCAGATGACATGATATTATACATGGAAATTCCAATAGACTCCACCAAAAGTCTACCAGAATGGTAAATGAATTCAGCAAAGTTGCAGGATACAAAATCTATGTACAGAAAGCAGTTGTATTCCTAAGCAATAATAATGAAGCAACAAAAGACAAAAAAACTGATCCCATTCACAATTGAACGAAGAAGCATAAAATACCTAGGAATCAATCTAACCAAAGATGTAAAAGATCTGTATGCTGAAAACTATAGAAAGCTTATGAAGGAAAGGGAAGAAGATACAAAGAAATGGAAAAACGTTCCGTGCTCATGGGTCGGAAGAATATTTTCAAAATGTCAATACTACCCAAAGCTATCTACACATTCAAAGCAATCCCAATCAAAATTGCACCAGAATTCTTCTCGAAGTTAGAACAAGCAATTCTAAAATTCATATGGAACCAATAAAGCCCCGAATAGCCAAAGTAATTTCGAAGAAGTCCAAAGCAGGAGGCATCACAATCGCAGTCTTTAGCCTCTACTACAAAACTATAATCATCAAGACAGCCTAGTGTTGCCAAAAAAGAGACCCATACACCAAAGGAATAGAATTGAAACCCACAAAAATATGGCCAATCCATCTTTAACAAAGGAGGAAGGAATATCCAAGGAAAAAAGACAGTCTGGTTAACAAATGTGGCAGGGCAAACAGGGCAGTAAGATGCAGAAGGTAAGAACTAGACCACTTTCTCAAAACATTCACAAAAAGAAATTCAAAATGGAAAAAAGACCTGAATGTTGGACAGGAAATCATGGCAACCCTAGCGAAGAAAACAGGAAAAGACCATTCTGACTTCAGCTGCAACCATTTCTTACTTGACACATCCCCAAAGGCAAAGGATTTAAAAGCACAAATGAACTATTGGGACCTCATGAAGATAAAAACTTCACAGCAAATAAAAGGCAACCAACGGAATCGGAAAAGATATTTGCAAATGACATATCGGACAAAGGGCTGCTATCCAAAATCTATAAAGAGCTCACCAAATTTCGCTTCGAGAAGCAAATAATCCAGTGTAGAATTTGGCACAAAACATGAATAGACATTTCTCTAACGAAGAAATCCTGATGGCCAGCAGGCACATGAAAAGATGCTTAATGTTGCTCCTCATCAGGGAAATACAAATAAAAACGACACTCGGATATCACCTCCGTCTGTTGGAGTGGCAAAATAAACAATTCAGGAGACTATAGATGCTGGCGAGGATTTGGTGAAACAGGAGCCCTCGTGCACCGTTGGTGGGAATGCAAACTGCTGCAACAACTCTGGAAAACATTGTCAAGTTTCCTCCAAAATTAAAAATAAATCTGAACTATGACACAGCAGTAGCACTGCTAGGAATTTACCCAAGGAATACAGGAGTACTGATGCATAGGGACCCCTGTACCCCAATATTAATAACACCACTCTCAATAGCCAAATTGTGGAAAGAGCCTGAATGTCCAACTGATCAATTGATAAAGAAACTGTGGTTTACATACACAATGGAGTACTACTTTGCAATGAGAATAAAATATGGACCATGGTAGCAATGTGGATGGAACTGGAGAGTGTTAGGGTAAGTGAAAGACAGATACGATATGTGTTCACTCTTATGTGAATCCGGAGAAACTTAAAAGGGACCCATGAAGAAAGCGTAGGATAAAAAAAGAGGTTAGAGTGGGACAGAGCCAAAGCATGAGACTCTTACAAACTGAAAAATAACAGGGTGGATGGGGGGTGGGAGGGAGGGGAGGGTAGGCAATGGGTATTCAGGAGGGCATGTGTTGGGTTGAGCATGGGTGTTGTATGGAACGAAATCTGACAATAAATTTCATATTAAAAGAAAATCAGGATAATATATCATTTCTGGAAAATAGTCCATGTTTTCATTTATTTATTTTTCGTAAGCTCTATACCCAACGTGGGGCTCAAACTTGTGACCCTGAGATCGAGTCCCAAGCTCCACCGATTGAGCCCGACAAGCACCCCTGTCCTTCTCTTATCCAATTCTAATATCTTGAGATTTAAGTCGTTGACTTCACTCTGAAAAGCAGTGAGTCTTACTTGCAGCCAACTGCAAGCAGCACACATCGGAAAAAAAAACGAGAGGTGAAAAAAATGGGGATGATGCCTGCCTTTTGAAAAGCATTCCAATCTCAAAGTAATACCGAAAAGAGATCTCACCTTGTTAACGGATTTTGTTTCGGCGATGTTACCGGTTATAATCGAGATACAAAAAGTAACCGCCATGAAAATGACATTCCCATCATGGGACCCAGGAGGAAAGGCGGGCCCCACATTGCAGAGGGCGGCCACCCTCTGGACCCGCTTGGCTTCCACCTCGCGCAGCGTCGTAGCCTTCCTCAGGGTCTGTTGCAGCTTCTGCTCCACCAACTCCAGGGTCTCTTGCAACTGGCGGTTTTGATCTGCAGTCTAGGAAATGAAAACAAAGCATCAAAATGTAGCAAGTTCTCTCTCCTTTTCCATTTTGAATAAAGTGAAACAAATTCTCAATGCAAAGATCTATTGTAAGTTCTGACCGAAGCCAATGTTTTTGGTAAGTGTTTCAGAATAAACATTTCCTTTCTACAAGGAGTCACCCATGGCCTTGGGCCTCATTTCACTGTGCAAAACTTGTCTTGCCAAAGTATTTGCTCTGCTTCAGTATCTTCAGAGAAGTCTTTTAAAAGACAAAATTCCCACAAATTAAAGAAAACCCATCTTCTGGAGGAGCTTTCTCGTTCTTCCTGACAAGTTAACGAGAGAAAGGTCCGGTCTTACATAATTATAGACTCTTGTCTTAGGGCTCACTACATAGGGCATTCTGAGGTGGGCACAACGGCCAGCACAGAGGTTCGGAGAGCATGCCTGATGCCAGAGGAGTTATTTTTGCAAGTGTATGGTTATTCTACAAAAACCACTCTCACTCTTGAAAAATAATTCAACCTGGAAAATTTAGACAAGAGATTTTTTTGTTAAAGGACTTTTAGGGACTCCGAGGTGGCTCAGTCAGTTAAGGTTTCACCTTCGGCCTAGGTTATAATCTCATAGCTCATGGGTTCAAGCCCCGCCTCGGGCTCTGTGTTGACAGCTCAGAACCTCGAGTACGTTTTGGATTCTGTGTGTCCCTCCCTCCTTCTCTGGCCTCCCCTGATCATGCTCTCGCTCGGTCGCTCCCTCTCTCAAAAATAAATAAACATTAAAAATATCTAAAGTCCTTTTAAAAATTATGTATAAGGTGAGGTTCTTGCAAGGTTAACATTTAATCCCACAAAATTCTTCCTTCTGTTTGAGTTTAGCTTTGCGTGTGTATACTCACCGGATATCATGCCTTAAAACCCTCAAATAAATAAAATACTTGCTGTATACATCGTATTTCACGATCTGCCTTTTACAGTCATGATTTGGAACACCTTACGTGCTCTCAAACAGCATTCCTGAATGTCATTTTAATGGCTTCCTAATATTTCACTTTTATTGTCATTTTGTGTCTACTGACACATTTTATAAACACACCAGGCAAACTTTGTTTCCAAGAAGCTGGATGAGGTTTTCCTTTTTACTGCCGGATGACTTGAGACAACCAAGGAAGAGACGTGCGGCTTCCCAAAAGACAGGGTCTTGCATCCTCAAGCCAGACTATGCTTCTGCACCTGATATTCTCCCCGATCTCAAGTACTAACCAAAACGGTCGGCTGCCTACAAATTCCTGGCCCCTCACCGCTCTTTTGGAAAGAGTGCTAACAAGCAAAAGTGTAACGTGCAGTTAACACATAAGAAGGAATCAATGAGGGTAGCAACATAACATGCTTACATAACATCTGAAAGATTCCCATGACGTTGAAGTAACCCCGTTTTTCAACACAAGATTTTAACACCCTGAAAATTTTACACTGAGACTAGGTCCTTAACTTCATTTGTAATTAACAAAAGAGGAATGAAGTTCAATGCAACCAACGATGATGCAGAGAGCGTTTCTTTGCGATCTCGTTTTCAAGTTTATCCTTGAGGTCGTGCAGGCAAGTGGCTTCATGCTGTGCCCTGAGACAGTGCTTCTCAAAGGTAGTGATCCTCTGTTGCATGTCTTCCTTCTGGGCCATGGCCTACAGCAGGTATTTCAGAGGAAAGACAGGGAAAGAATTAGTGTACGACACATTAACATACTCCAGACAGAAAAACAGGGTGAAATCCTAATTTACAAAAGGAAAGGAGCATCCTCGGGGCACCTGGGTGGCTCAGCCGGTGACGCTTTGTGAGTTGGGGCCCCGTGTAAGGCTCAGCGCAGACAATGCGGAAGCTTCTTGGGATTTTGACCACTCAGTTAACCAGGCTTATTCTTTCCGATGTGTTCAAAGACAAACGAATAATATAATCTCCCGGACATAAAATCTCCTCCCTCGTTGCCTCCGGACACAAGTGAGGTTTCCACAGTACAGGGCCTTCCATCTGGAGGCACACACCAGAAGACAACCATCATTTTTCCGGGAAAAGGGTGGATGAAATCTCACCCAATTACCACAAAGTTGAAGCAGTGGTGTTAACAAATGGAAACCAAACTCAACCTTTCATATAATTGGTAGTCATCTGTAGCTTAGCCTGTAACAAAACTGTATCACATGGTATCTGACACTGCAAATGGAACAAGAACATTCTGCCCTGCTTTTCTTGTCCACCACCCGAAAGATTCCTCTTCCAGCCTTCTGTTTACTAGGCAATTTATGTCAGCAGTCTCAAGAGTGAAAGTGATGAGTCTTAAGAAATGATTGAATTCTCCGCATATTGAACTCAGCTGCGGGGTTTCCACCCATCTTGGCCAAACAACTCCACTGAAAGGGTTATATAATTTCTGCAAATACTTTTGTTTTAAATTCTTACATGACCTCACCTACACTAAGGTACTAAACAGACTGCATGTGTACATACACGAGGGTCTGAGACGGTCTTCCTGAGTTGGCATTGCTGGGCTGGGGGTGAGGTGTGCGGGGACTGTCCACAAAGGGCAGCTCACAGTGACAGGAGGAGGCACAGGGAAACCATCCTACCCTTACTAGTTTCTGTGACAATGATCAGATTCCCATCGACGACCACACGTGCAGAAGCGGCCGCACTCCTCCATGACCTTACACCAGGACCAGCGGGCTGCCCCTCGCTCACTCTGACCGCCACGACCAGGAGCACGGAACCCCTGGGAGGAGGGCAGGGCGGCAGAGGCAGCCGTGACGGCCCCTCGGCAGAGCCGCCCTCTCACGGTCGTGCCCCCGTAAGCGAGTTGAGACCAACACGCTGGTTCCTACGTGCCGAGTGTGTTCCCAACACGGACCGAGAGCACGGCATGGGCCAAGCTCAGATGGCCCACACTCCACACCCGATGGCACTCCGCCACCTGCCCCCCAGGCCTCAGCAGGGGAGAGCCCAGGGAGGACAGATTCAACCACGCAGATGGAGAGACGGCCCGCCCAAGCCCCGGAGTAACGTTCCGTTCTGCTGCTACTTCTATCAAACTCCACAAGTTCAAACCCGTGGGAAATGAAGGACACACTGGGCAAAGACCGAACAAAACACCCCACGTTTAACTCGATGACGGCGTGGCCATTTCAAATGCCACCGACTTCACGGACATCTCGCTGCAACTTGGTGTTCTTTTCTTCAGAAATGAAGAGGTCCTTCCCTGAGGTGTCTAGGTTCTCTTCCAGCTTGACCACGAGACTGGAGAGGAGAGCCAGGCGCTCTTTCCTCTAGCTCTTCACCTTTGAAAGCCAGAAAGGGAAACAAGGGACGGGCCCCACCGCTAGTCTTGTTTAAAAAACAAGGGAAAAAAAGAAACCCCTCCAATCAAATCCTGTGATGACATCTGGAGCTGAACTCTGAATGTGGCCTTTATATCTTCAACGAAACTATACCCCTTTGTGCCACAAGTAACTGCTCCTCACTTGGAAACAAAGGGATTGAGTTTGTTCTCAGAAGACTTTCGTTAGTCTTTACTGTAGAGTTACCCTAAGGTCCCCTTCGCCTCATATAACATGAGGGAATACTGGTAAGCTCTTTCTCGCTTGCTTTTTTTCACACAGTTGCTTGTTAACAGCTTTCAATTTTACATTGGAGAGAAAACTTCCCCGGAAAAAAGTACACTATGAAATTTGTACCAGCCAATCGATATGCACAACATTTCCACCAACCGCTGTTTTTTAACCATAGAGGTCTGACAAGAATTCAAAGAAGCTTAAAAGGAAACTCCAGTTACACAAACACGCAATGTGTGCCTGATCACACACATCATGTGCACAAGTCAAGAACCGCTGTGGCTAGTCACACCGTTTCTTCCTCCGTTTTGTGGCTCCTGAACATAGAATTCAGGGCCATGAGCATCTCCGGCTAACTGGACAGGCCAGCCTGAGACGTCGCCTGTTGCCTCACCACCGTCATCCGGAGAGATCTCTCGTGCCTGGAGACAAGGAACTCCAAATGTTCTAGCAGCAGCTAGCGGGAGAGGCAAAAAGAATCCGTGTTTCAAGAACACTTTCAATTCCGGGCCTTAAGTTCACCAAATGCAAAACCAAGTCTGAATCCTTTAAATTCAATTCCGAGGTAGGGAGCTGCCCAAGCAATTGTGTTAAAATAGCCTTACTTTTCCTCACAGATCAAACAAGGTCTGAGAAAAATGGGTCCCATCCAACTCCACTGGGACATGTGGACCAAGGGAGAGAATGGTGTCCTGTGTGTAAATACACTGGCACGGCGCCTACTGACCCTGGTCTTATTTCTCTCTGCCTTCATTTCTGTGGTTTCCTCTCTCTGTAAGAGCTCCTCCTTGCAGATGGTGAGCTATCAGTGAGTCCTGCAAACTCCTGGGGTTGGAAACGGGATAAAAGTGGAGAAACAGAGGGGGTCGTTAGCCAGAGCGCACCTGGCTTCCGTGGTTCTCCAGAGTCCACTCACCCTACTCCAATCACCCACAACCTTCAAGTAGCACACACACATAAGTCCCTTCCTCACCAATCACAGGAGTTCCAGGGATTTTTGTAGGAACTGAGACTCAATGGGACAGAGATATTTTCAGGTGCCTTGCAGGTCTATGACAGAGGAAATCTGCTGTTGCCCACTCCCAGCCTCTGGCCCCGTCTGGCAAGCATGTTTGTGGAGCGGCAATGGGGAAAGGCACCGGGACTCAAAAGCTGCTGACAGCCTGAATAACTGGCTCAAAGTCAACCATACAGAATGGACTCTTCAAAAATGATAGTACGACTCGACGAAAGGAAGAGTTTAAGACTTATTTCCTTAGTCAAGCAGGAAACTTTCTGGCAGAAGGATTTCTGAGAGATGCCAGGGCCTACAACACCGCGTGGGGTTTTTCTTCCGTCAATACTGTGCGCCCACCCAGGACATGGCATACATGTGGGCTCCAAGGAGGTGTACGCACACTCTCCAGTCAATCGAGCGCAGAGACTGATGCAAGGCTCAATCCGTGAGCCATGACATCATGAACTGAGCTGAAACCAAGAGTCAGACGCTTAACTTCCTGAGCCACCCAGGCGCCCCAGAGGTTTTTTCCGCTATAGGACAAATGGAATAAAGTTTCTCTTAACTGAAATTCCAAATAAAGAGTGGTTGACTTCGGCAATTCTAGAAAATCTGTGTATAAACAGGTGACCTTCTTCAAGGTCCTTCATAAATTAACCCTTTACAAATCAATGGGAATTCTGCCACAGAACTGAACACGTTCCTTGAAATCTGACTTGACAAGGTGAACCCACAGAAGCCTTTCTGACCCTTGATGTAGAACTGTGCAAACCCATTTCCATGTGGAGATATTGTTCCAATAAATTCATTGGAAACTTTTCTGGAGATGTGTGACATTTGGAAAGGCTGGCAGATGAGCTGAGCAGCTTCGAAATATCAAAAAATAGTAACTAAAAGGGAGGTCTCAATCCATGAAATATACGCAGATACTAAGCTATTATAGCATTTCATACCCGAAAACATATAAAAAACTAACAAGATAAAACTTACCAAAACTTGTGCATTGAAACAGACAATACCCACAAGATGCCATTTGCAGTCAAGAGAAAGGCAAACAAAAGTGGAAATTCAGGATTAAGTCCTAATCGCATAAAATGAGCTGTAGCAGACGCTGTCCTCTGGGGAAAGTGTGCACCACCTCCTGTTGCTATTGAGGTCACGTCAAGTGTTGCACGAATCTGCTAATCAGCTCTTGGTAAGCCCTTCACTTCTCCAGTAAATCAAGCACCACAGGAAACGTGATATCTCATGGTTCCTGGGTAATTGTCACCGTGTTAAGCGTAATACCATGAACCATGGATTACACCCTGGGACCCGTCTGATGTGTCCGTAAGGATGCTGGACGTGCTCCCGAGATGCAGAGAAGAGTCATGTTATGACAAGAAAAGGCTGAATGGCCTGACATGTACTGAGGCCCACAGCTGCAGCTGCCAGCCGGCCAGCGTGAAAGAAAGGGAAATTCTCGAAGCTCTCGCTGCGGCTATCCCAGCACCTGAAAAACCTGGGGCTTTTTGTGAGACATCTTTTTGTCTCATGTTGAAGATGTGGCATCTCTATGGGGGTACTAATGTTATGAGACGGGCACACGTGCAATCTCGACTCAAACGGAAAGACAAGTCCTGACATCACAAGTTAAGGCAGAAGGAAGGGAATGACCAAAAACTGGAATATTTCAATGCAGGCACAGGATAGCTTGGTGATTTTAGAAAGGGGTTTGGCTTTTAGAATGGTCAAGACGGATAGGAAGAGCAGCTTCTACCACGAAGAGGAAGTACACGGTTTCCCAGACGCCCAAGAGGTGATTGCAGAGAAGGAACTACAATCCACCACATGTCAACCACTCCAACACAAACAGTGAAAAACCCACGAAAATCAGTTGAGGAGACCATGGCTACCTGCACAGGTTTTTCATGCAGAAGGAGGGGCCCTGTCGGGGGGAAAATGCCACAAAGGACATTTATTCACGAAAAAGACAAGTGAGCACAATGATGTTGGGTAGGAAGGGGTGAAGCAGCTACCGTCTGAGCGGACACAGGCTGGGTATGATCAGGGCGACTGGCCCTGTGTAGGAAGCTCACCCCAGGGTCCTGAAGGCAACAAGTGCCAGTGGCCAGTGGTCTGGCTGCACAACTAGAGCCCTTTCCCTGGACCAGTTCCATCCCGGCTCTGTCCCTCAACTCAGGAAGTACGCTGAAAGCAAGGGACTGTCCTTTAAATTTCCACTGACACTGGACAATGTCCTGGCCACCCAGAACCCCACGGGTCACCATCAAACGTGTCTTGGCAGCTCACTCGCTCTGGAGGGCAGCAAGTCTAAGTACACCAGCGGAGAAGGGGCCACGAGGACATGTGAAGCTCATGACAAATGCCATTTACAAGAAGGACGGTCATTGCTACCAAAGAGAACAACCTCAGATGAAATATATGAAAGGAAGATTCCGAGGGATGTTTTTATAAACTCCGTCAAGGCCAACACAATAAAGAAATCCCTGCTACAGAAAACTGTCCAAATGACGTGGTCACAGGACCTATGTCACAGCCTATCTGGAAACTCAAGAATGAGACTCTGATTATGGTAAAAAAAAAAAAAAAAAAAAATACGAAAAAGGTTTGGGGGATGCAGAGATTCAAAATGTGTATCCTAAAGAAGGTCGAGTGCAGAGAAAAACCCAGAGGATGTCGCAGAAGACAGCACAGAGAGGAGATCTGGTGAAAACCCCAGAGGTCGAGGAAAGCTGAATGGAAGTGCCATCGCTGGAAAGCCTGCTGCCACCAGATGTGATCCGGCAGAGTCTCAGCTACTCTCCCACATGGACCATTCCATGACAAGGGCGCTGGGACTAAAGCCAGCCAGCCGTCTATGGAGACTTGAGCCAGGAAGGCCCTCCTGAAAAGTTGCAAAGACATTGCCCGCATCCACCACATACAGCCAGGCCCCGAGACCCAAAATTGCCCCATCCAGCGGGTCCTCCCCACCCCATGCAGGTCTGCACATCAGGACATTTGTGAGACCCACCCTCACTTTCCAGACAGCAAATCCTTACCAAGGAGCTCAGTGAATCTCTTCACCTGCCATGCACACGTCTGTGCGTGAAAATCGAGGGAGCATGCAGCCAGTCCACCCGAGACGCACGTGTGTCACTACCACCTAAGGGTTTTTCAGCAGGAACATCGTGTGTGAGACTTTTGTGCACTTGGACAACCTACCCACACACGGACATAAGGGACAAAAGATCTGATATAAAACGAATAATGTGTTTTCCATAAGTAGTCTTTCAAAAAATGACATTACCTTGTAGCATGCCTGTCTCTGTACCTGCCTGGAGAAAATGCCTCTCAGCCTACTCTCACAGGCCTTTTTTGTAATGCAACAATGTGTTCAGACTCTATTAGGAATATGGCTGTAAAATGCAGGCTAGAAAAGCTTTATAACAATTCATTCACCTCTGTATCTCCTAGGCCATGAGGTAGCAAGCGTACTGATTACATTAAGCAATCATGAAGTAGTCACTCTTCAATGTTAATGCATGATTACGCATGTAACAATGTAATTATACAGGAATCTTTCTAATTCCTCCATTTCTGATGACTAGTTCTGGAGATACACTTAAAAACAGCTTAGTGTGTAACCTAAGCCAACACTGATGCGAGTTCTGGTAGAAAATTTATCCTAGAAACAAAACGGAGAAAAAACTTAGGTATGAATACAGCACAGAGCTGTGAACCTGTTTTCTATGTAACTGTTTCCATAGCTTCCTCGACTCGGAGAATATGGTATATATGACATAAAACATACAAATGTTAATGAAATTTTTGTGTTTCTACTAAGGTTTCTGGACAACAGGAGAGTTTGAACACTTAAGATTTCTGGTGAGGAAGTTATACATGGATTTTCAATTGTGGGCAGGATTTAAAACCGGGAACCAAGTTTTTCTAGGATCAGTTGTAGTCATCCGTGGGGAAAAATGGAGAAAGCACTACCATCGTCAACAGAAAAAAGTAAAATAGAATTTTTTTATTTTAATTTTTTAAATGTTATTCTTTATTTCTTAGAGACAGAGACAAAGAGCAGCAAGGGAGGGGCGGAGTGAGAAGGAGACAAGGAATTCAAAGCAGACTCCAGGCTCTGTGTTGTTAGCACAGAGCCAGACTCGGGGGTTACCTCGCCAACACAAAGTTCATGACCCGACCTGAAGTTGGCTGTTTAACCGACTGAGCCACCCAGGAACAGAATAGGAGTAATTTGGAGGTTCCTTGTACACAAAGCAAACCTGTTTCCCCAAAAGAGTTAGTTACTAAGTTGCTCAGCAAAAGCCAGCACAAAGGGCCAACAGGCAGGACACAGTTTCAGAAGAAAGGCCGTCTTCTCAGAGATCGTGGCGTATGGTACACGGATGGGGCAGGATGTCGGCATCTCTGCACAGCGGGAGGCGCTCCCAACACAGCCAAGCTGCTGAGAGGCGAGTGGGGCAGGTGCAGGGAGGACTGCAGGACTCGGTCCCTCCACGAGTCCACCCAAGTGAAGACAGGGTACAGATCTCCAGGGACCTCACACATGGCCTCTGAGACATGCAAGCTCCATGACAGAGTACCCAGGGACCAGCAGGGAGAGGGAAGAGCAGGAAAGAGGCAAAGCCATCTCCCTGGCTTCTGACCACCGGACCAGGTAGCAAGCTGCTACGTTCACAAGAGGAGGCAGAGATGTTTGCAGATTTGTGGCCCATGTGGAACTCAAAGAGCAGACAACCCACCCAGATGGAGCTTCACTATGAGGCGGTCGGAAAGGTGTCCAAGAGACAGAGGGGGGTGGATGAAGAAGAATTCAGGACAGCCGAACCTCCCAAGAAGAATCTCCTCCCCGATTCTGAGTGACTCAGACTCGTGACAAAATCAGCCATCCTGCAGCAGCACTGTGCACACGTTCCCCCTATTCCACCAAACCACACACTCCCATGCCCTTCTATTGCTCTCCGTATAACCACATACGTCTTTGGGTGAGGTACCTGCAGCACATAGTGTTCAGCACCTAGAACAGTACCTGCCATGCACTCAATAAACAGGTGAACACTTTAGTGTACGCCTTGTACTCACCCAGGTAACTATTACACACATTGCTTTTCAATATTACGTGGTTCTGTGTAGGGTAGAAAGACACAAACTGTCCTGTGCTTTATGTGATGGGTGATATGAGGCGGTTGTACCTGTTGCCTAAAGCACGAATCTTATAGCTCAACCCACACAATAGGAGCCACACTACCCAATGGCGTCTACCCTGCTTCCAGTCGTGTCACCCCCCAACACACTATCCACACAGTAACAGCACCAGCTTTTAAAAATTTTAACATCATGTCAGTCCTTTCCCCTGAGGACACAATGACCCAAGGCCCTTCTCTGAATACCAAATTCCTTACGGGGAAGTTTCTGCCCAACACCAGCGGCCTGGTGCCTCACTTGACTCCACTTCCCCTTCCATAGCTTAAAACAAAGCCACGTTTCTCCTTGATTCTGGCTTTTGGCCCCAGAGACTGCTTGGAGAATGTTCTGTTAGACTCAGATGCTGATGGACCTCTCCAGAAAAAGCCTTTCCTGAACGGCAGTGCGCAAGTAAGCAATTCCTCCTAACTGCGTCATTCTTTCAGATAAACTCAGATGTGCCTCCACCTTCGACTCCGAGGAACACAGATGCCAGATCCCAACTACCACAATGGTGCAGGGTCATAAAGGGGCTCAACAAGGGTGCCTAGTTGTGTCTGTGCAGATGATGCAGGTGCACCAACCCAGAAACCCTTGTTGTCGGGGTTGCACTGTACAGTTGAGGGGCAATTCATCCCGATTCTGCTTCAGTTTCTGGGTCTCCCGTCCTCTGCCCTTTTGTCCGTACTTCCTCTCTCTCAAAAGTAAATAAATATTACCAAAAAAATTTTTAAAAAGCCAAAACTGATCAAACACTCACAGAATAAGTGTCACCCCATCCACCTCCTCGTCCTGCTTTGCCACATCCAGCCCGTCCCTGCAATGCTTGCCCTGGGCAAGCACATGAAAGGGGAGGAAGGCAGCGGCGGTGGGGTGGGGGGGCCTGAGACACAACATCACCACTCAATGGACGCTGGCTGAGGATGAGCAAACTGACCATTTTAGAACGACGGGTACTAGGCAAGGATTACAGGGTTTCGTTTTCTCCTGCAACAAATGCTGTTGAGCAAAATGTTTACTATGACTTCTCTTTCTTCCCCACCTGTTCTTATACTTGTGAATATTCTGTTAGTCAACCTATCATGAACTGGGAAAGATGATTTCAATCTGAAGCATGTTGGCAGGCATCAAGGAGACACTGAGGTAGTCACAACTGGAAGGAATGAGACCCCAACAAAAGGGAAGCCCGCTGAGCCAACACTAATGTTCAGAGTCCTCTCTCTCTCTCAAGACATGTGAGGATTCTGAATTTCTTCAGGGATTTGAGGCAATATACCAATGAGCAGGAAAGGAAACAAAACAGACAAGCAGAAAATCACTGATAACCAACACTGTACAGCACAGGGAGGTACAGAAAATTACCCCGGCACTCGGCAAACACTGCCTGAGAAGCTGAGCCTTCAATAATCTCATTGTGCTGCGGAGAAAATACCTGGGCTTTTGGACCAAGTCCCAAAGAGGGGTCCTGGAAGACACTCCAGGCCTCGAGATGGACATCCTGGAGGACTACACGGGGGTGGTGAACATTTTGAGCCCCGTTCACACTGAACCTTACAAAGACAGAGGACCGGTGACAAGTCATTCAGGCCTGACTGAGCTCAATAACCATCACACTCAGTGTGTGTGGGATGAAAGGCTGAAGAAAAGCAAGCACACGAAGAGCCTCTATGCTTCTCCATAATGTCCAACACAAAATTTAAAAAAGAAATTAAGAAAAGAAAAAGAATAAATGAAAAGAAATGAAAAAAAGAAACAAAAGAAAGAAAAGAAAAAAGAAAAGGGATGCCTGGGTGGCTCAGTCGGTTAATCATCCCACTTTGGTTCGGGTCATGATTTCACGGTTTTATGATTTGATTCCCGTGTCGAACTCTGTGCTGACATTGAAAAGCATGGAGCCTGCTTTGGATTCTGTGTCTCCCTGTTTGTCTCCATCTCCCATGCTCAAGATTTGTCTCTACCTCTCTCTCAAAATAAATAATATTAAAAAAATCTATTTTAATAAAAAAGAAAAAAAAACAGGGAAAGGCACGAGCATAGCTCAGGTTACTCGTTTAGGTGACCAAAATTTGGTTTCGACCCAGGTTTGTGAGTGTGAGCCCTGTGTTGGTCTCTCTACTGATAGAATGGAGCCTCTCAAGAGTCTCTACGCTCCCCTCCCATCCTCTACCCCGACGCGTACTCTCACTCTCTTTCTGAAAAATAAATAAACATTTTAAAAAACAAGGTTTTACATCATATAGACGAAAAGAAGAAAGAACAGAAAGAGACCAAAGGGAGACACACCGACTGGAAATACGGGATGCAAAGGTCAACTGTCCAACAAGCCTACTTGACAAATGGGAAATTTTCAGAGAATCAAAACAGATTCTAAACCTAAAAATTATCAGAGCTAAAACTAAGAACTCTAGGCGCCTGAATGGCTCATTTGGTTAAGCATCTGACTTCAGGTCAGGTCGTGATCTCGTGATTCGGGAGTTTGAGCCCCGCGTTGGACTCTGTGCTGAGTGCTCAGAGCCTAGAACTTGCTTCGGTATCTGTGTCTAGCTCTCTGTTCTTCCCTTGCTCAAATTCTGTCTTTCCAACATAAATAAGAGTAAAAAAAAAATTTTAGTAAGATTAAGAACTATGGGGGTTAATATCAGACTAAACACAAGTGAAGAGAGCCACAGTGAACTGGAAGATAAGTATGTAAAAATTTATCTAGACCATACACAGAGAAAAAATCAATAGAGAAACCCAAAAGACACACAAAATATGGTTGAAGGGTCCAATGAGAACCTTCAAAGTAGAGAAAACACAGAATGGGGGTTACCAGATCCCTACAAAGAATCAAAACTTTCCAAAACTCATAAAAGAACCATGACAATGACTCCACAAAGAATGCCTGAGGCAAAAAAAAAAAGATCCCACCACTAGGAGAGGGGAACAGAATGTACATACCAGTCTGTGGGCTGGTCAGCGGTGGACTGGGGCAGACATCAGCAGACCCCGCCCACCAACGCAAGTTATTCATGACAGCACAGAAGTGCCCCGTAGTTCCGCACAACTCCAAGGACTATCCAACATGACCAAACGGAAGAGTTCCTCTCAAAGAATCTCAAGGAAATGACAGTTCATGAACTGATCGTAAAGGATTTAAACAATATAACAGAAACTGAAATCAGAGTAATAGTCATAAAACTAATCGCTGGGCTTATAAACAGTATACAAGACACCAGAGAGTCTACTGTTACAGAGATCAAGGGACTAAGGAACATACTGGAGGACCTAAAAAATGTTATAAACGAGCTGAAAAATAAAATGGAGAAAACCACAACTCGGATTGAAGATGCAGAGGAGAGAATAGGAGAACTGGAAGAAAAATTTATGGAAAAAGAGGAAGCAGAGAAAAAAGAGATAAAAAGAATCCAGGGGTATGGGGCGAAAATTAGAGAACTGATGCACTGAAGAGAAATAATCTACACATAAGTGGTATTCCAGAGAAGAGAGAAGGAAAGGTGATGAAGGTGTACTTAAAATAATAGTTGAGAACTTCCCAGATCTGGGGAAGGAAAAAGGCATTGAAATCCAAGAGGCACAGAGAACTCCCTTCAGACGTAACTTGAATCCATCTGCACGACATATAATGAAACTGACAAAATAACAAGGATAAAGAGAATATTCTGAAGGCCGTTGGGGATAAACGTGCCCTAACATATAAAGGGACACCGATAAGACTCGTGATGGATCCCTCTACTGAAACATGGCAGGCCAGAAAAGATTGGCAGGAGATCTTCAACGTGATGAACAGAAAAAAATATCCAGCCAAGAATCCTTTATCCAGGAAATCTCTGATTTAGAATGGGAGAGAGAAAGTTCTTTCCAAACAAAACGGAAGGAATTCATCACCACTAAACCAGTCCTACAAAAGATACTAAGGGGGATCCTGTGAGACAAAGTACCAGAGACATTGCTACAAGCACGAAACTTACAGACATCACAATGACTCTACACTCATATCTTTCTACAACACTGAATGTAAATGGACTAAAAGCGCCAACCAAAAGACATAAGGTATCAGAATGGATAGAAAAACGAGACCCAATTATTTGCTGTTTACAAGAGACTCATTTTAGACATGAGGACACCTTCAGATTGAAAGTGAAGGGATGAAAAACTATCATGCTACTGGAAGTCAAAAGAAAGCTGGAGTAACCATACTTAGGCAAACTGGACTCTAAATTAAAGGCTGTAACTAAAGAAGGAAATTTTATAATAATTACAGGGTCTATCCATCAGGAAGAGCTAACAATTATAAATGTCTATGCGCCGAATACGGGAGCCCCCAAATATATAAAACAATTACAAACATAAGCAACCTTACTGATAGAAAGTAGTAATTGCAAAAGACTTTAATACCCCACTTGCAGAAGTGGATACATCATCTAGACACACGGTCAATAAAGAAAAAAGGGCCATGAATGATACATTGGATCAGATGGATTTGACAGATATATTTAGAACTCTGCATCCCAAAGCAACAGAATATACTTTCTTCTCAAGTGCACATGGAATATTCTCCAAGATAGATCACATTCTTGGTCACAAAAGAGTCCTTCTTAAGTATAAAAGAACTGCGATCACACCATGCATATTTTCAGACCACAATGCTATGAAGCTTGAAATCAACAAAAGGAAATCTGGAAAACCTCCAAAAACATGGAGGTTAAAGAACACCCTACTAAAGAAAGAATGGGTCAACCACGTAGGGAAGTATTTAAAAATATATAAAAACAAATGAAAACGAAAACACAACAATCCAAACACTTTGGGATGCAGAGAAGACACTCCTGAGAGGAAATACATTGCAAACCAGGACTATCTCAAGAATAAAGAAAAATCCCAAATAGAAAATCTAACAGAACACCTAAATAAAATACAGGCAGAACAGCAAAGACAGCGTAAACCCAGCAGAAAAAGAGAAATAAAGGTCCGAGCATAAATAAACAATATAGACAATTAACAATATAGAATTTAAAAAATGTAGAGCATATCACAACACGAGTTGTTTTTTTGAAAAAAAACAAACATTGACAAACCTCTAGCCAGGCTTCCCAAAAAGAAAAGGGAGACGACCCAAGTAGATAAAATTATGAATGAAAATGGAATTATTACAACCAATACTTCAGAAATACAAGCAATTATCAGGGAATCATATGAAAAATTATATGCCAACAAACTGGACAACCCAGAAGAAATGGACAAATTCCTAGACACCCACACACTTTCAAAACTCAGAAAGAAATAGAAAACTTGAACAGACCCGTAACCAGCGAAGAAATTAAATCAGTCATCAAAAATCTCCCAATAAGAGTCCAAGACCAGATGGCTTCCCAGGGGAATTCTACCAAGGGTTGAAAGCAGAGATAATACTTATCCTTCTCAAGCTATTCCACAAAATAGAAAGGGAAAGAAAACTTCCAGACTCATTCTATGAAGCCAGTATTACTTTGACAGAGAACCAGTAAAAAAAGAGAACAGGCCAATAACCCTTATGACTATGGATGCAAAAATTCTCAATAGGATACTAGCAAATCGAATTCAAGAGCATATAAAAAGAATGATTCACCATGATCAAGTGGGATTCATTCCTGGGATGCAGGTCGGGTTCAACATTCACAAATAAAAGTGATACATCACGTTAATGAAAGAAAAGATAAGAACCATATGATCCTATCAATCGATGCAGAAAAAGCATTTGACAAAATTCAGCATCGTTTCTTAATAAAAACCCTCGAGAAATGCGGGATAGAAAGAACATACTTAAAAATCATAAACGCCGTTTATGATAAGCCCACAGTTAACATCATCCTCAATGGGGGGAAAACTGAGAGCTTTTTCCCTGAGATCCGGAACACGACAGGGATGTCCACTCTCACCGCTGTCGTTTAACATAGTGTTGGAAGTCCAAGCAACATCAATCAGACAACAAAAGGAAATCAAAGGCATCAAAATTGACAAAGATGAAGTTAAGCTTTCAATTTTTCCAGATGACATGATATTATACATGGAAATTCCAATAGACTCCACCAAAAGTCTACCAGAATGGTAAATGAATTCAGCAAAGTTGCAGGATACAAAATCTATGTACAGAAAGCAGTTGTATTCCTAAGCAATAATAATGAAGCAACAAAAGACAAAAAAACTGATCCCATTCACAATTGAACGAAGAAGCATAAAATACCTAGGAATCAATCTAACCAAAGATGTAAAAGATCTGTATGCTGAAAACTATAGAAAGCTTATGAAGGAAAGGGAAGAAGATACAAAGAAATGGAAAAACGTTCCGTGCTCATGGGTCGGAAGAATATTTTCAAAATGTCAATACTACCCAAAGCTATCTACACATTCAAAGCAATCCCAATCAAAATTGCACCAGAATTCTTCTCGAAGTTAGAACAAGCAATTCTAAAATTCATATGGAACCAATAAAGCCCCGAATAGCCAAAGTAATTTCGAAGAAGTCCAAAGCAGGAGGCATCACAATCGCAGTCTTTAGCCTCTACTACAAAACTATAATCATCAAGACAGCCTAGTGTTGCCAAAAAAGAGACCCATACACCAAAGGAATAGAATTGAAACCCACAAAAATATGGCCAATCCATCTTTAACAAAGGAGGAAGGAATATCCAAGGAAAAAAGACAGTCTGGTTAACAAATGTGGCAGGGCAAACAGGGCAGTAAGATGCAGAAGGTAAGAACTAGACCACTTTCTCAAAACATTCACAAAAAGAAATTCAAAATGGAAAAAAGACCTGAATGTTGGACAGGAAATCATGGCAACCCTAGCGAAGAAAACAGGAAAAGACCATTCTGACTTCAGCTGCAACCATTTCTTACTTGACACATCCCCAAAGGCAAAGGATTTAAAAGCACAAATGAACTATTGGGACCTCATGAAGATAAAAACTTCACAGCAAATAAAAGGCAACCAACGGAATCGGAAAAGATATTTGCAAATGACATATCGGACAAAGGGCTGCTATCCAAAATCTATAAAGAGCTCACCAAATTTCGCTTCGAGAAGCAAATAATCCAGTGTAGAATTTGGCACAAAACATGAATAGACATTTCTCTAACGAAGAAATCCTGATGGCCAGCAGGCACATGAAAAGATGCTTAATGTTGCTCCTCATCAGGGAAATACAAATAAAAACGACACTCGGATATCACCTCCGTCTGTTGGAGTGGCAAAATAAACAATTCAGGAGACTATAGATGCTGGCGAGGATTTGGTGAAACAGGAGCCCTCGTGCACCGTTGGTGGGAATGCAAACTGCTGCAACAACTCTGGAAAACATTGTCAAGTTTCCTCCAAAATTAAAAATAAATCTGAACTATGACACAGCAGTAGCACTGCTAGGAATTTACCCAAGGAATACAGGAGTACTGATGCATAGGGACCCCTGTACCCCAATATTAATAACACCACTCTCAATAGCCAAATTGTGGAAAGAGCCTGAATGTCCAACTGATCAATTGATAAAGAAACTGTGGTTTACATACACAATGGAGTACTACTTTGCAATGAGAATAAAATATGGACCATGGTAGCAATGTGGATGGAACTGGAGAGTGTTAGGGTAAGTGAAAGACAGATACGATATGTGTTCACTCTTATGTGAATCCGGAGAAACTTAAAAGGGACCCATGAAGAAAGCGTAGGATAAAAAAAGAGGTTAGAGTGGGACAGAGCCAAAGCATGAGACTCTTACAAACTGAAAAATAACAGGGTGGATGGGGGGTGGGAGGGAGGGGAGGGTAGGCAATGGGTATTCAGGAGGGCATGTGTTGGGTTGAGCATGGGTGTTGTATGGAACGAAATCTGACAATAAATTTCATATTAAAAGAAAATCAGGATAATATATCATTTCTGGAAAATAGTCCATGTTTTCATTTATTTATTTTTCGTAAGCTCTATACCCAACGTGGGGCTCAAACTTGTGACCCTGAGATCGAGTCCCAAGCTCCACCGATTGAGCCCGACAAGCACCCCTGTCCTTCTCTTATCCAATTCTAATATCTTGAGATTTAAGTCGTTGACTTCACTCTGAAAAGCAGTGAGTCTTACTTGCAGCCAACTGCAAGCAGCACACATCGGAAAAAAAAACGAGAGGTGAAAAAAATGGGGATGATGCCTGCCTTTTGAAAAGCATTCCAATCTCAAAGTAATACCGAAAAGAGATCTCACCTTGTTAACGGATTTTGTTTCGGCGATGTTACCGGTTATAATCGAGATACAAAAAGTAACCGCCATGAAAATGACATTCCCATCATGGGACCCAGGAGGAAAGGCGGGCCCCACATTGCAGAGGGCGGCCACCCTCTGGACCCGCTTGGCTTCCACCTCGCGCAGCGTCGTAGCCTTCCTCAGGGTCTGTTGCAGCTTCTGCTCCACCAACTCCAGGGTCTCTTGCAACTGGCGGTTTTGATCTGCAGTCTAGGAAATGAAAACAAAGCATCAAAATGTAGCAAGTTCTCTCTCCTTTTCCATTTTGAATAAAGTGAAACAAATTCTCAATGCAAAGATCTATTGTAAGTTCTGACCGAAGCCAATGTTTTTGGTAAGTGTTTCAGAATAAACATTTCCTTTCTACAAGGAGTCACCCATGGCCTTGGGCCTCATTTCACTGTGCAAAACTTGTCTTGCCAAAGTATTTGCTCTGCTTCAGTATCTTCAGAGAAGTCTTTTAAAAGACAAAATTCCCACAAATTAAAGAAAACCCATCTTCTGGAGGAGCTTTCTCGTTCTTCCTGACAAGTTAACGAGAGAAAGGTCCGGTCTTACATAATTATAGACTCTTGTCTTAGGGCTCACTACATAGGGCATTCTGAGGTGGGCACAACGGCCAGCACAGAGGTTCGGAGAGCATGCCTGATGCCAGAGGAGTTATTTTTGCAAGTGTATGGTTATTCTACAAAAACCACTCTCACTCTTGAAAAATAATTCAACCTGGAAAATTTAGACAAGAGATTTTTTTGTTAAAGGACTTTTAGGGACTCCGAGGTGGCTCAGTCAGTTAAGGTTTCACCTTCGGCCTAGGTTATAATCTCATAGCTCATGGGTTCAAGCCCCGCCTCGGGCTCTGTGTTGACAGCTCAGAACCTCGAGTACGTTTTGGATTCTGTGTGTCCCTCCCTCCTTCTCTGGCCTCCCCTGATCATGCTCTCGCTCGGTCGCTCCCTCTCTCAAAAATAAATAAACATTAAAAATATCTAAAGTCCTTTTAAAAATTATGTATAAGGTGAGGTTCTTGCAAGGTTAACATTTAATCCCACAAAATTCTTCCTTCTGTTTGAGTTTAGCTTTGCGTGTGTATACTCACCGGATATCATGCCTTAAAACCCTCAAATAAATAAAATACTTGCTGTATACATCGTATTTCACGATCTGCCTTTTACAGTCATGATTTGGAACACCTTACGTGCTCTCAAACAGCATTCCTGAATGTCATTTTAATGGCTTCCTAATATTTCACTTTTATTGTCATTTTGTGTCTACTGACACATTTTATAAACACACCAGGCAAACTTTGTTTCCAAGAAGCTGGATGAGGTTTTCCTTTTTACTGCCGGATGACTTGAGACAACCAAGGAAGAGACGTGCGGCTTCCCAAAAGACAGGGTCTTGCATCCTCAAGCCAGACTATGCTTCTGCACCTGATATTCTCCCCGATCTCAAGTACTAACCAAAACGGTCGGCTGCCTACAAATTCCTGGCCCCTCACCGCTCTTTTGGAAAGAGTGCTAACAAGCAAAAGTGTAACGTGCAGTTAACACATAAGAAGGAATCAATGAGGGTAGCAACATAACATGCTTACATAACATCTGAAAGATTCCCATGACGTTGAAGTAACCCCGTTTTTCAACACAAGATTTTAACACCCTGAAAATTTTACACTGAGACTAGGTCCTTAACTTCATTTGTAATTAACAAAAGAGGAATGAAGTTCAATGCAACCAACGATGATGCAGAGAGCGTTTCTTTGCGATCTCGTTTTCAAGTTTATCCTTGAGGTCGTGCAGGCAAGTGGCTTCATGCTGTGCCCTGAGACAGTGCTTCTCAAAGGTAGTGATCCTCTGTTGCATGTCTTCCTTCTGGGCCATGGCCTACAGCAGGTATTTCAGAGGAAAGACAGGGAAAGAATTAGTGTACGACACATTAACATACTCCAGACAGAAAAACAGGGTGAAATCCTAATTTACAAAAGGAAAGGAGCATCCTCGGGGCACCTGGGTGGCTCAGCCGGTGACGCTTTGTGAGTTGGGGCCCCGTGTAAGGCTCAGCGCAGACAATGCGGAAGCTTCTTGGGATTTTGACCACTCAGTTAACCAGGCTTATTCTTTCCGATGTGTTCAAAGACAAACGAATAATATAATCTCCCGGACATAAAATCTCCTCCCTCGTTGCCTCCGGACACAAGTGAGGTTTCCACAGTACAGGGCCTTCCATCTGGAGGCACACACCAGAAGACAACCATCATTTTTCCGGGAAAAGGGTGGATGAAATCTCACCCAATTACCACAAAGTTGAAGCAGTGGTGTTAACAAATGGAAACCAAACTCAACCTTTCATATAATTGGTAGTCATCTGTAGCTTAGCCTGTAACAAAACTGTATCACATGGTATCTGACACTGCAAATGGAACAAGAACATTCTGCCCTGCTTTTCTTGTCCACCACCCGAAAGATTCCTCTTCCAGCCTTCTGTTTACTAGGCAATTTATGTCAGCAGTCTCAAGAGTGAAAGTGATGAGTCTTAAGAAATGATTGAATTCTCCGCATATTGAACTCAGCTGCGGGGTTTCCACCCATCTTGGCCAAACAACTCCACTGAAAGGGTTATATAATTTCTGCAAATACTTTTGTTTTAAATTCTTACATGACCTCACCTACACTAAGGTACTAAACAGACTGCATGTGTACATACACGAGGGTCTGAGACGGTCTTCCTGAGTTGGCATTGCTGGGCTGGGGGTGAGGTGTGCGGGGACTGTCCACAAAGGGCAGCTCACAGTGACAGGAGGAGGCACAGGGAAACCATCCTACCCTTACTAGTTTCTGTGACAATGATCAGATTCCCATCGACGACCACACGTGCAGAAGCGGCCGCACTCCTCCATGACCTTACACCAGGACCAGCGGGCTGCCCCTCGCTCACTCTGACCGCCACGACCAGGAGCACGGAACCCCTGGGAGGAGGGCAGGGCGGCAGAGGCAGCCGTGACGGCCCCTCGGCAGAGCCGCCCTCTCACGGTCGTGCCCCCGTAAGCGAGTTGAGACCAACACGCTGGTTCCTACGTGCCGAGTGTGTTCCCAACACGGACCGAGAGCACGGCATGGGCCAAGCTCAGATGGCCCACACTCCACACCCGATGGCACTCCGCCACCTGCCCCCCAGGCCTCAGCAGGGGAGAGCCCAGGGAGGACAGATTCAACCACGCAGATGGAGAGACGGCCCGCCCAAGCCCCGGAGTAACGTTCCGTTCTGCTGCTACTTCTATCAAACTCCACAAGTTCAAACCCGTGGGAAATGAAGGACACACTGGGCAAAGACCGAACAAAACACCCCACGTTTAACTCGATGACGGCGTGGCCATTTCAAATGCCACCGACTTCACGGACATCTCGCTGCAACTTGGTGTTCTTTTCTTCAGAAATGAAGAGGTCCTTCCCTGAGGTGTCTAGGTTCTCTTCCAGCTTGACCACGAGACTGGAGAGGAGAGCCAGGCGCTCTTTCCTCTAGCTCTTCACCTTTGAAAGCCAGAAAGGGAAACAAGGGACGGGCCCCACCGCTAGTCTTGTTTAAAAAACAAGGGAAAAAAAGAAACCCCTCCAATCAAATCCTGTGATGACATCTGGAGCTGAACTCTGAATGTGGCCTTTATATCTTCAACGAAACTATACCCCTTTGTGCCACAAGTAACTGCTCCTCACTTGGAAACAAAGGGATTGAGTTTGTTCTCAGAAGACTTTCGTTAGTCTTTACTGTAGAGTTACCCTAAGGTCCCCTTCGCCTCATATAACATGAGGGAATACTGGTAAGCTCTTTCTCGCTTGCTTTTTTTCACACAGTTGCTTGTTAACAGCTTTCAATTTTACATTGGAGAGAAAACTTCCCCGGAAAAAAGTACACTATGAAATTTGTACCAGCCAATCGATATGCACAACATTTCCACCAACCGCTGTTTTTTAACCATAGAGGTCTGACAAGAATTCAAAGAAGCTTAAAAGGAAACTCCAGTTACACAAACACGCAATGTGTGCCTGATCACACACATCATGTGCACAAGTCAAGAACCGCTGTGGCTAGTCACACCGTTTCTTCCTCCGTTTTGTGGCTCCTGAACATAGAATTCAGGGCCATGAGCATCTCCGGCTAACTGGACAGGCCAGCCTGAGACGTCGCCTGTTGCCTCACCACCGTCATCCGGAGAGATCTCTCGTGCCTGGAGACAAGGAACTCCAAATGTTCTAGCAGCAGCTAGCGGGAGAGGCAAAAAGAATCCGTGTTTCAAGAACACTTTCAATTCCGGGCCTTAAGTTCACCAAATGCAAAACCAAGTCTGAATCCTTTAAATTCAATTCCGAGGTAGGGAGCTGCCCAAGCAATTGTGTTAAAATAGCCTTACTTTTCCTCACAGATCAAACAAGGTCTGAGAAAAATGGGTCCCATCCAACTCCACTGGGACATGTGGACCAAGGGAGAGAATGGTGTCCTGTGTGTAAATACACTGGCACGGCGCCTACTGACCCTGGTCTTATTTCTCTCTGCCTTCATTTCTGTGGTTTCCTCTCTCTGTAAGAGCTCCTCCTTGCAGATGGTGAGCTATCAGTGAGTCCTGCAAACTCCTGGGGTTGGAAACGGGATAAAAGTGGAGAAACAGAGGGGGTCGTTAGCCAGAGCGCACCTGGCTTCCGTGGTTCTCCAGAGTCCACTCACCCTACTCCAATCACCCACAACCTTCAAGTAGCACACACACATAAGTCCCTTCCTCACCAATCACAGGAGTTCCAGGGATTTTTGTAGGAACTGAGACTCAATGGGACAGAGATATTTTCAGGTGCCTTGCAGGTCTATGACAGAGGAAATCTGCTGTTGCCCACTCCCAGCCTCTGGCCCCGTCTGGCAAGCATGTTTGTGGAGCGGCAATGGGGAAAGGCACCGGGACTCAAAAGCTGCTGACAGCCTGAATAACTGGCTCAAAGTCAACCATACAGAATGGACTCTTCAAAAATGATAGTACGACTCGACGAAAGGAAGAGTTTAAGACTTATTTCCTTAGTCAAGCAGGAAACTTTCTGGCAGAAGGATTTCTGAGAGATGCCAGGGCCTACAACACCGCGTGGGGTTTTTCTTCCGTCAATACTGTGCGCCCACCCAGGACATGGCATACATGTGGGCTCCAAGGAGGTGTACGCACACTCTCCAGTCAATCGAGCGCAGAGACTGATGCAAGGCTCAATCCGTGAGCCATGACATCATGAACTGAGCTGAAACCAAGAGTCAGACGCTTAACTTCCTGAGCCACCCAGGCGCCCCAGAGGTTTTTTCCGCTATAGGACAAATGGAATAAAGTTTCTCTTAACTGAAATTCCAAATAAAGAGTGGTTGACTTCGGCAATTCTAGAAAATCTGTGTATAAACAGGTGACCTTCTTCAAGGTCCTTCATAAATTAACCCTTTACAAATCAATGGGAATTCTGCCACAGAACTGAACACGTTCCTTGAAATCTGACTTGACAAGGTGAACCCACAGAAGCCTTTCTGACCCTTGATGTAGAACTGTGCAAACCCATTTCCATGTGGAGATATTGTTCCAATAAATTCATTGGAAACTTTTCTGGAGATGTGTGACATTTGGAAAGGCTGGCAGATGAGCTGAGCAGCTTCGAAATATCAAAAAATAGTAACTAAAAGGGAGGTCTCAATCCATGAAATATACGCAGATACTAAGCTATTATAGCATTTCATACCCGAAAACATATAAAAAACTAACAAGATAAAACTTACCAAAACTTGTGCATTGAAACAGACAATACCCACAAGATGCCATTTGCAGTCAAGAGAAAGGCAAACAAAAGTGGAAATTCAGGATTAAGTCCTAATCGCATAAAATGAGCTGTAGCAGACGCTGTCCTCTGGGGAAAGTGTGCACCACCTCCTGTTGCTATTGAGGTCACGTCAAGTGTTGCACGAATCTGCTAATCAGCTCTTGGTAAGCCCTTCACTTCTCCAGTAAATCAAGCACCACAGGAAACGTGATATCTCATGGTTCCTGGGTAATTGTCACCGTGTTAAGCGTAATACCATGAACCATGGATTACACCCTGGGACCCGTCTGATGTGTCCGTAAGGATGCTGGACGTGCTCCCGAGATGCAGAGAAGAGTCATGTTATGACAAGAAAAGGCTGAATGGCCTGACATGTACTGAGGCCCACAGCTGCAGCTGCCAGCCGGCCAGCGTGAAAGAAAGGGAAATTCTCGAAGCTCTCGCTGCGGCTATCCCAGCACCTGAAAAACCTGGGGCTTTTTGTGAGACATCTTTTTGTCTCATGTTGAAGATGTGGCATCTCTATGGGGGTACTAATGTTATGAGACGGGCACACGTGCAATCTCGACTCAAACGGAAAGACAAGTCCTGACATCACAAGTTAAGGCAGAAGGAAGGGAATGACCAAAAACTGGAATATTTCAATGCAGGCACAGGATAGCTTGGTGATTTTAGAAAGGGGTTTGGCTTTTAGAATGGTCAAGACGGATAGGAAGAGCAGCTTCTACCACGAAGAGGAAGTACACGGTTTCCCAGACGCCCAAGAGGTGATTGCAGAGAAGGAACTACAATCCACCACATGTCAACCACTCCAACACAAACAGTGAAAAACCCACGAAAATCAGTTGAGGAGACCATGGCTGCCTGCACAGGTTTTTCATGCAGAAGGAGGGGCCCTGTCGGGGGGAAAATGCCACAAAGGACATTTATTCACGAAAAAGACAAGTGAGCACAATGATGTTGGGTAGGAAGGGGTGAAGCAGCTACCGTCTGAGCGGACACAGGCTGGGTATGATCAGGGCGACTGGCCCTGTGTAGGAAGCTCACCCCAGGGTCCTGAAGGCAACAAGTGCCAGTGGCCAGTGGTCTGGCTGCACAACTAGAGCCCTTTCCCTGGACCAGTTCCATCCCGGCTCTGTCCCTCAACTCAGGAAGTACGCTGAAAGCAAGGGACTGTCCTTTAAATTTCCACTGACACTGGACAATGTCCTGGCCACCCAGAACCCCACGGGTCACCATCAAACGTGTCTTGGCAGCTCACTCGCTCTGGAGGGCAGCAAGTCTAAGTACACCAGCGGAGAAGGGGCCACGAGGACATGTGAAGCTCATGACAAATGCCATTTACAAGAAGGACGGTCATTGCTACCAAAGAGAACAACCTCAGATGAAATATATGAAAGGAAGATTCCGAGGGATGTTTTTATAAACTCCGTCAAGGCCAACACAATAAAGAAATCCCTGCTACAGAAAACTGTCCAAATGACGTGGTCACAGGACCTATGTCACAGCCTATCTGGAAACTCAAGAATGAGACTCTGATTATGGTAAAAAAAAAAAAAAAAAAATACGAAAAAGGTTTGGGGGATGCAGAGATTCAAAATGTGTATCCTAAAGAAGGTCGAGTGCAGAGAAAAACCCAGAGGATGTCGCAGAAGACAGCACAGAGAGGAGATCTGGTGAAAACCCCAGAGGTCGAGGAAAGCTGAATGGAAGTGCCATCGCTGGAAAGCCTGCTGCCACCAGATGTGATCCGGCAGAGTCTCAGCTACTCTCCCACATGGACCATTCCATGACAAGGGCGCTGGGACTAAAGCCAGCCAGCCGTCTATGGAGACTTGAGCCAGGAAGGCCCTCCTGAAAAGTTGCAAAGACATTGCCCGCATCCACCACATACAGCCAGGCCCCGAGACCCAAAATTGCCCCATCCAGCGGGTCCTCCCCACCCCATGCAGGTCTGCACATCAGGACATTTGTGAGACCCACCCTCACTTTCCAGACAGCAAATCCTTACCAAGGAGCTCAGTGAATCTCTTCACCTGCCATGCACACGTCTGTGCGTGAAAATCGAGGGAGCATGCAGCCAGTCCACCCGAGACGCACGTGTGTCACTACCACCTAAGGGTTTTTCAGCAGGAACATCGTGTGTGAGACTTTTGTGCACTTGGACAACCTACCCACACACGGACATAAGGGACAAAAGATCTGATATAAAACGAATAATGTGTTTTCCATAAGTAGTCTTTCAAAAAATGACATTACCTTGTAGCATGCCTGTCTCTGTACCTGCCTGGAGAAAATGCCTCTCAGCCTACTCTCACAGGCCTTTTTTGTAATGCAACAATGTGTTCAGACTCTATTAGGAATATGGCTGTAAAATGCAGGCTAGAAAAGCTTTATAACAATTCATTCACCTCTGTATCTCCTAGGCCATGAGGTAGCAAGCGTACTGATTACATTAAGCAATCATGAAGTAGTCACTCTTCAATGTTAATGCATGATTACGCATGTAACAATGTAATTATACAGGAATCTTTCTAATTCCTCCATTTCTGATGACTAGTTCTGGAGATACACTTAAAAACAGCTTAGTGTGTAACCTAAGCCAACACTGATGCGAGTTCTGGTAGAAAATTTATCCTAGAAACAAAACGGAGAAAAAACTTAGGTATGAATACAGCACAGAGCTGTGAACCTGTTTTCTATGTAACTGTTTCCATAGCTTCCTCGACTCGGAGAATATGGTATATATGACATAAAACATACAAATGTTAATGAAATTTTTGTGTTTCTACTAAGGTTTCTGGACAACAGGAGAGTTTGAACACTTAAGATTTCTGGTGAGGAAGTTATACATGGATTTTCAATTGTGGGCAGGATTTAAAACCGGGAACCAAGTTTTTCTAGGATCAGTTGTAGTCATCCGTGGGGAAAAATGGAGAAAGCACTACCATCGTCAACAGAAAAAAGTAAAATAGAATTTTTTTATTTTAATTTTTTAAATGTTATTCTTTATTTCTTAGAGACAGAGACAAAGAGCAGCAAGGGAGGGGCGGAGTGAGAAGGAGACAAGGAATTCAAAGCAGACTCCAGGCTCTGTGTTGTTAGCACAGAGCCAGACTCGGGGGTTACCTCGCCAACACAAAGTTCATGACCCGACCTGAAGTTGGCTGTTTAACCGACTGAGCCACCCAGGAACAGAATAGGAGTAATTTGGAGGTTCCTTGTACACAAAGCAAACCTGTTTCCCCAAAAGAGTTAGTTACTAAGTTGCTCAGCAAAAGCCAGCACAAAGGGCCAACAGGCAGGACACAGTTTCAGAAGAAAGGCCGTCTTCTCAGAGATCGTGGCGTATGGTACACGGATGGGGCAGGATGTCGGCATCTCTGCACAGCGGGAGGCGCTCCCAACACAGCCAAGCTGCTGAGAGGCGAGTGGGGCAGGTGCAGGGAGGACTGCAGGACTCGGTCCCTCCACGAGTCCACCCAAGTGAAGACAGGGTACAGATCTCCAGGGACCTCACACATGGCCTCTGAGACATGCAAGCTCCATGACAGAGTACCCAGGGACCAGCAGGGAGAGGGAAGAGCAGGAAAGAGGCAAAGCCATCTCCCTGGCTTCTGACCACCGGACCAGGTAGCAAGCTGCTACGTTCACAAGAGGAGGCAGAGATGTTTGCAGATTTGTGGCCCATGTGGAACTCAAAGAGCAGACAACCCACCCAGATGGAGCTTCACTATGAGGCGGTCGGAAAGGTGTCCAAGAGACAGAGGGGGGTGGATGAAGAAGAATTCAGGACAGCCGAACCTCCCAAGAAGAATCTCCTCCCCGATTCTGAGTGACTCAGACTCGTGACAAAATCAGCCATCCTGCAGCAGCACTGTGCACACGTTCCCCCTATTCCACCAAACCACACACTCCCATGCCCTTCTATTGCTCTCCGTATAACCACATACGTCTTTGGGTGAGGTACCTGCAGCACATAGTGTTCAGCACCTAGAACAGTACCTGCCATGCACTCAATAAACAGGTGAACACTTTAGTGTACGCCTTGTACTCACCCAGGTAACTATTACACACATTGCTTTTCAATATTACGTGGTTCTGTGTAGGGTAGAAAGACACAAACTGTCCTGTGCTTTATGTGATGGGTGATATGAGGCGGTTGTACCTGTTGCCTAAAGCACGAATCTTATAGCTCAACCCACACAATAGGAGCCACACTACCCAATGGCGTCTACCCTGCTTCCAGTCGTGTCACCCCCCAACACACTATCCACACAGTAACAGCACCAGCTTTTAAAAATTTTAACATCATGTCAGTCCTTTCCCCTGAGGACACAATGACCCAAGGCCCTTCTCTGAATACCAAATTCCTTACGGGGAAGTTTCTGCCCAACACCAGCGGCCTGGTGCCTCACTTGACTCCACTTCCCCTTCCATAGCTTAAAACAAAGCCACGTTTCTCCTTGATTCTGGCTTTTGGCCCCAGAGACTGCTTGGAGAATGTTCTGTTAGACTCAGATGCTGATGGACCTCTCCAGAAAAAGCCTTTCCTGAACGGCAGTGCGCAAGTAAGCAATTCCTCCTAACTGCGTCATTCTTTCAGATAAACTCAGATGTGCCTCCACCTTCGACTCCGAGGAACACAGATGCCAGATCCCAACTACCACAATGGTGCAGGGTCATAAAGGGGCTCAACAAGGGTGCCTAGTTGTGTCTGTGCAGATGATGCAGGTGCACCAACCCAGAAACCCTTGTTGTCGGGGTTGCACTGTACAGTTGAGGGGCAATTCATCCCGATTCTGCTTCAGTTTCTGGGTCTCCCGTCCTCTGCCCTTTTGTCCGTACTTCCTCTCTCTCAAAAGTAAATAAATATTACCAAAAAAATTTTTAAAAAGCCAAAACTGATCAAACACTCACAGAATAAGTGTCACCCCATCCACCTCCTCGTCCTGCTTTGCCACATCCAGCCCGTCCCTGCAATGCTTGCCCTGGGCAAGCACATGAAAGGGGAGGAAGGCAGCGGCGGTGGGGTGGGGGGGCCTGAGACACAACATCACCACTCAATGGACGCTGGCTGAGGATGAGCAAACTGACCATTTTAGAACGACGGGTACTAGGCAAGGATTACAGGGTTTCGTTTTCTCCTGCAACAAATGCTGTTGAGCAAAATGTTTACTATGACTTCTCTTTCTTCCCCACCTGTTCTTATACTTGTGAATATTCTGTTAGTCAACCTATCATGAACTGGGAAAGATGATTTCAATCTGAAGCATGTTGGCAGGCATCAAGGAGACACTGAGGTAGTCACAACTGGAAGGAATGAGACCCCAACAAAAGGGAAGCCCGCTGAGCCAACACTAATGTTCAGAGTCCTCTCTCTCTCTCAAGACATGTGAGGATTCTGAATTTCTTCAGGGATTTGAGGCAATATACCAATGAGCAGGAAAGGAAACAAAACAGACAAGCAGAAAATCACTGATAACCAACACTGTACAGCACAGGGAGGTACAGAAAATTACCCCGGCACTCGGCAAACACTGCCTGAGAAGCTGAGCCTTCAATAATCTCATTGTGCTGCGGAGAAAATACCTGGGCTTTTGGACCAAGTCCCAAAGAGGGGTCCTGGAAGACACTCCAGGCCTCGAGATGGACATCCTGGAGGACTACACGGGGGTGGTGAACATTTTGAGCCCCGTTCACACTGAACCTTACAAAGACAGAGGACCGGTGACAAGTCATTCAGGCCTGACTGAGCTCAATAACCATCACACTCAGTGTGTGTGGGATGAAAGGCTGAAGAAAAGCAAGCACACGAAGAGCCTCTATGCTTCTCCATAATGTCCAACACAAAATTTAAAAAAGAAATTAAGAAAAGAAAAAGAATAAATGAAAAGAAATGAAAAAAAGAAACAAAAGAAAGAAAAGAAAAAAGAAAAGGGATGCCTGGGTGGCTCAGTCGGTTAATCATCCCACTTTGGTTCGGGTCATGATTTCACGGTTTTATGATTTGATTCCCGTGTCGAACTCTGTGCTGACATTGAAAAGCATGGAGCCTGCTTTGGATTCTGTGTCTCCCTGTTTGTCTCCATCTCCCATGCTCAAGATTTGTCTCTACCTCTCTCTCAAAATAAATAATATTAAAAAAATCTATTTTAATAAAAAAGAAAAAAAAACAGGGAAAGGCACGAGCATAGCTCAGGTTACTCGTTTAGGTGACCAAAATTTGGTTTCGACCCAGGTTTGTGAGTGTGAGCCCTGTGTTGGTCTCTCTACTGATAGAATGGAGCCTCTCAAGAGTCTCTACGCTCCCCTCCCATCCTCTACCCCGACGCGTACTCTCACTCTCTTTCTGAAAAATAAATAAACATTTTAAAAAACAAGGTTTTACATCATATAGACGAAAAGAAGAAAGAACAGAAAGAGACCAAAGGGAGACACACCGACTGGAAATACGGGATGCAAAGGTCAACTGTCCAACAAGCCTACTTGACAAATGGGAAATTTTCAGAGAATCAAAACAGATTCTAAACCTAAAAATTATCAGAGCTAAAACTAAGAACTCTAGGCGCCTGAATGGCTCATTTGGTTAAGCATCTGACTTCAGGTCAGGTCGTGATCTCGTGATTCGGGAGTTTGAGCCCCGCGTTGGACTCTGTGCTGAGTGCTCAGAGCCTAGAACTTGCTTCGGTATCTGTGTCTAGCTCTCTGTTCTTCCCTTGCTCAAATTCTGTCTTTCCAACATAAATAAGAGTAAAAAAAAAATTTTAGTAAGATTAAGAACTATGGGGGTTAATATCAGACTAAACACAAGTGAAGAGAGCCACAGTGAACTGGAAGATAAGTATGTAAAAATTTATCTAGACCATACACAGAGAAAAAATCAATAGAGAAACCCAAAAGACACAAAAAATATGGTTGAAGGGTCCAATGAGAACCTTCAAAGTAGAGAAAACACAGAATGGGGGTTACCAGATCCCTACAAAGAATCAAAACTTTCCAAAACTCATAAAAGAACCATGACAATGACTCCACAAAGAATGCCTGAGGCAAAAAAAAAAGATCCCACCACTAGGAGAGGGGAACAGAATGTACATACCAGTCTGTGGGCTGGTCAGCGGTGGACTGGGGCAGACATCAGCAGACCCCGCCCACCAACGCAAGTTATTCATGACAGCACAGAAGTGCCCCGTAGTTCCGCACAACTCCAAGGACTATCCAACATGACCAAACGGAAGAGTTCCTCTCAAAGAATCTCAAGGAAATGACAGTTCATGAACTGATCGTAAAGGATTTAAACAATATAACAGAAACTGAAATCAGAGTAATAGTCATAAAACTAATCGCTGGGCTTATAAACAGTATACAAGACACCAGAGAGTCTACTGTTACAGAGATCAAGGGACTAAGGAACATACTGGAGGACCTAAAAAATGTTATAAACGAGCTGAAAAATAAAATGGAGAAAACCACAACTCGGATTGAAGATGCAGAGGAGAGAATAGGAGAACTGGAAGAAAAATTTATGGAAAAAGAGGAAGCAGAGAAAAAAGAGATAAAAAGAATCCAGGGGTATGGGGCGAAAATTAGAGAACTGATGCACTGAAGAGAAATAATCTACACATAAGTGGTATTCCAGAGAAGAGAGAAGGAAAGGTGATGAAGGTGTACTTAAAATAATAGTTGAGAACTTCCCAGATCTGGGGAAGGAAAAAGGCATTGAAATCCAAGAGGCACAGAGAACTCCCTTCAGACGTAACTTGAATCCATCTGCACGACATATAATGAAACTGACAAAATAACAAGGATAAAGAGAATATTCTGAAGGCCGTTGGGGATAAACGTGCCCTAACATATAAAGGGACACCGATAAGACTCGTGATGGATCCCTCTACTGAAACATGGCAGGCCAGAAAAGATTGGCAGGAGATCTTCAACGTGATGAACAGAAAAAAATATCCAGCCAAGAATCCTTTATCCAGGAAATCTCTGATTTAGAATGGGAGAGAGAAAGTTCTTTCCAAACAAAACGGAAGGAATTCATCACCACTAAACCAGTCCTACAAAAGATACTAAGGGGGATCCTGTGAGACAAAGTACCAGAGACATTGCTACAAGCACGAAACTTACAGACATCACAATGACTCTACACTCATATCTTTCTACAACACTGAATGTAAATGGACTAAAAGCGCCAACCAAAAGACATAAGGTATCAGAATGGATAGAAAAACGAGACCCAATTATTTGCTGTTTACAAGAGACTCATTTTAGACATGAGGACACCTTCAGATTGAAAGTGAAGGGATGAAAAACTATCATGCTACTGGAAGTCAAAAGAAAGCTGGAGTAACCATACTTAGGCAAACTGGACTCTAAATTAAAGGCTGTAACTAAAGAAGGAAATTTTATAATAATTACAGGGTCTATCCATCAGGAAGAGCTAACAATTATAAATGTCTATGCGCCGAATACGGGAGCCCCCAAATATATAAAACAATTACAAACATAAGCAACCTTACTGATAGAAAGTAGTAATTGCAAAAGACTTTAATACCCCACTTGCAGAAGTGGATACATCATCTAGACACACGGTCAATAAAGAAAAAAGGGCCATGAATGATACATTGGATCAGATGGATTTGACAGATATATTTAGAACTCTGCATCCCAAAGCAACAGAATATACTTTCTTCTCAAGTGCACATGGAATATTCTCCAAGATAGATCACATTCTTGGTCACAAAAGAGTCCTTCTTAAGTATAAAAGAACTGCGATCACACCATGCATATTTTCAGACCACAATGCTATGAAGCTTGAAATCAACAAAAGGAAATCTGGAAAACCTCCAAAAACATGGAGGTTAAAGAACACCCTACTAAAGAAAGAATGGGTCAACCACGTAGGGAAGTATTTAAAAATATATAAAAACAAATGAAAACGAAAACACAACAATCCAAACACTTTGGGATGCAGAGAAGACACTCCTGAGAGGAAATACATTGCAAACCAGGACTATCTCAAGAATAAAGAAAAATCCCAAATAGAAAATCTAACAGAACACCTAAATAAAATACAGGCAGAACAGCAAAGACAGCGTAAACCCAGCAGAAAAAGAGAAATAAAGGTCCGAGCATAAATAAACAATATAGACAATTAACAATATAGAATTTAAAAAATGTAGAGCATATCACAACACGAGTTGTTTTTTTGAAAAAAAACAAACATTGACAAACCTCTAGCCAGGCTTCCCAAAAAGAAAAGGGAGACGACCCAAGTAGATAAAATTATGAATGAAAATGGAATTATTACAACCAATACTTCAGAAATACAAGCAATTATCAGGGAATCATATGAAAAATTATATGCCAACAAACTGGACAACCCAGAAGAAATGAACAAATTCCTAGACACCCACACACTTTCAAAACTCAGAAAGAAATAGAAAACTTGAACAGACCCGTAACCAGCGAAGAAATTAAATCAGTCATCAAAAATCTCCCAATAAGAGTCCAAGACCAGATGGCTTCCCAGGGGAATTCTACCAAGGGTTGAAAGCAGAGATAATACTTATCCTTCTCAAGCTATTCCACAAAATAGAAAGGGAAAGAAAACTTCCAGACTCATTCTATGAAGCCAGTATTACTTTGACAGAGAACCAGTAAAAAAAGAGAACAGGCCAATAACCCTTATGACTATGGATGCAAAAATTCTCAATAGGATACTAGCAAATCGAATTCAAGAGCATATAAAAAGAATGATTCACCATGATCAAGTGGGATTCATTCCTGGGATGCAGGTCGGGTTCAACATTCACAAATAAAAGTGATACATCACGTTAATGAAAGAAAAGATAAGAACCATATGATCCTATCAATCGATGCAGAAAAAGCATTTGACAAAATTCAGCATCGTTTCTTAATAAAAACCCTCGAGAAATGCGGGATAGAAAGAACATACTTAAAAATCATAAACGCCGTTTATGATAAGCCCACAGTTAACATCATCCTCAATGGGGGGAAAACTGAGAGCTTTTTCCCTGAGATCCGGAACACGACAGGGATGTCCACTCTCACCGCTGTCGTTTAACATAGTGTTGGAAGTCCAAGCAACATCAATCAGACAACAAAAGGAAATCAAAGGCATCAAAATTGACAAAGATGAAGTTAAGCTTTCAATTTTTCCAGATGACATGATATTATACATGGAAATTCCAATAGACTCCACCAAAAGTCTACCAGAATGGTAAATGAATTCAGCAAAGTTGCAGGATACAAAATCTATGTACAGAAAGCAGTTGTATTCCTAAGCAATAATAATGAAGCAACAAAAGACAAAAAAACTGATCCCATTCACAATTGAACGAAGAAGCATAAAATACCTAGGAATCAATCTAACCAAAGATGTAAAAGATCTGTATGCTGAAAACTATAGAAAGCTTATGAAGGAAAGGGAAGAAGATACAAAGAAATGGAAAAACGTTCCGTGCTCATGGGTCGGAAGAATATTTTCAAAATGTCAATACTACCCAAAGCTATCTACACATTCAAAGCAATCCCAATCAAAATTGCACCAGAATTCTTCTCGAAGTTAGAACAAGCAATTCTAAAATTCATATGGAACCAATAAAGCCCCGAATAGCCAAAGTAATTTCGAAGAAGTCCAAAGCAGGAGGCATCACAATCGCAGTCTTTAGCCTCTACTACAAAACTATAATCATCAAGACAGCCTAGTGTTGCCAAAAAAGAGACCCATACACCAAAGGAATAGAATTGAAACCCACAAAAATATGGCCAATCCATCTTTAACAAAGGAGGAAGGAATATCCAAGGAAAAAAGACAGTCTGGTTAACAAATGTGGCAGGGCAAACAGGGCAGTAAGATGCAGAAGGTAAGAACTAGACCACTTTCTCAAAACATTCACAAAAAGAAATTCAAAATGGAAAAAAGACCTGAATGTTGGACAGGAAATCATGGCAACCCTAGCGAAGAAAACAGGAAAAGACCATTCTGACTTCAGCTGCAACCATTTCTTACTTGACACATCCCCAAAGGCAAAGGATTTAAAAGCACAAATGAACTATTGGGACCTCATGAAGATAAAAACTTCACAGCAAATAAAAGGCAACCAACGGAATCGGAAAAGATATTTGCAAATGACATATCGGACAAAGGGCTGCTATCCAAAATCTATAAAGAGCTCACCAAATTTCGCTTCGAGAAGCAAATAATCCAGTGTAGAATTTGGCACAAAACATGAATAGACATTTCTCTAACGAAGAAATCCTGATGGCCAGCAGGCACATGAAAAGATGCTTAATGTTGCTCCTCATCAGGGAAATACAAATAAAAACGACACTCGGATATCACCTCCGTCTGTTGGAGTGGCAAAATAAACAATTCAGGAGACTATAGATGCTGGCGAGGATTTGGTGAAACAGGAGCCCTCGTGCACCGTTGGTGGGAATGCAAACTGCTGCAACAACTCTGGAAAACATTGTCAAGTTTCCTCCAAAATTAAAAATAAATCTGAACTATGACACAGCAGTAGCACTGCTAGGAATTTACCCAAGGAATACAGGAGTACTGATGCATAGGGACCCCTGTACCCCAATATTAATAACACCACTCTCAATAGCCAAATTGTGGAAAGAGCCTGAATGTCCAACTGATCAATTGATAAAGAAACTGTGGTTTACATACACAATGGAGTACTACTTTGCAATGAGAATAAAATATGGACCATGGTAGCAATGTGGATGGAACTGGAGAGTGTTAGGGTAAGTGAAAGACAGATACGATATGTGTTCACTCTTATGTGAATCCGGAGAAACTTAAAAGGGACCCATGAAGAAAGCGTAGGATAAAAAAAGAGGTTAGAGTGGGACAGAGCCAAAGCATGAGACTCTTACAAACTGAAAAATAACAGGGTGGATGGGGGGTGGGAGGGAGGGGAGGGTAGGCAATGGGTATTCAGGAGGGCATGTGTTGGGTTGAGCATGGGTGTTGTATGGAACGAAATCTGACAATAAATTTCATATTAAAAGAAAATCAGGATAATATATCATTTCTGGAAAATAGTCCATGTTTTCATTTATTTATTTTTCGTAAGCTCTATACCCAACGTGGGGCTCAAACTTGTGACCCTGAGATCGAGTCCCAAGCTCCACCGATTGAGCCCGACAAGCACCCCTGTCCTTCTCTTATCCAATTCTAATATCTTGAGATTTAAGTCGTTGACTTCACTCTGAAAAGCAGTGAGTCTTACTTGCAGCCAACTGCAAGCAGCACACATCGGAAAAAAAAACGAGAGGTGAAAAAAATGGGGATGATGCCTGCCTTTTGAAAAGCATTCCAATCTCAAAGTAATACCGAAAAGAGATCTCACCTTGTTAACGGATTTTGTTTCGGCGATGTTACCGGTTATAATCGAGATACAAAAAGTAACCGCCATGAAAATGACATTCCCATCATGGGACCCAGGAGGAAAGGCGGGCCCCACATTGCAGAGGGCGGCCACCCTCTGGACCCGCTTGGCTTCCACCTCGCGCAGCGTCGTAGCCTTCCTCAGGGTCTGTTGCAGCTTCTGCTCCACCAACTCCAGGGTCTCTTGCAACTGGCGGTTTTGATCTGCAGTCTAGGAAATGAAAACAAAGCATCAAAATGTAGCAAGTTCTCTCTCCTTTTCCATTTTGAATAAAGTGAAACAAATTCTCAATGCAAAGATCTATTGTAAGTTCTGACCGAAGCCAATGTTTTTGGTAAGTGTTTCAGAATAAACATTTCCTTTCTACAAGGAGTCACCCATGGCCTTGGGCCTCATTTCACTGTGCAAAACTTGTCTTGCCAAAGTATTTGCTCTGCTTCAGTATCTTCAGAGAAGTCTTTTAAAAGACAAAATTCCCACAAATTAAAGAAAACCCATCTTCTGGAGGAGCTTTCTCGTTCTTCCTGACAAGTTAACGAGAGAAAGGTCCGGTCTTACATAATTATAGACTCTTGTCTTAGGGCTCACTACATAGGGCATTCTGAGGTGGGCACAACGGCCAGCACAGAGGTTCGGAGAGCATGCCTGATGCCAGAGGAGTTATTTTTGCAAGTGTATGGTTATTCTACAAAAACCACTCTCACTCTTGAAAAATAATTCAACCTGGAAAATTTAGACAAGAGATTTTTTTGTTAAAGGACTTTTAGGGACTCCGAGGTGGCTCAGTCAGTTAAGGTTTCACCTTCGGCCTAGGTTATAATCTCATAGCTCATGGGTTCAAGCCCCGCCTCGGGCTCTGTGTTGACAGCTCAGAACCTCGAGTACGTTTTGGATTCTGTGTGTCCCTCCCTCCTTCTCTGGCCTCCCCTGATCATGCTCTCGCTCGGTCGCTCCCTCTCTCAAAAATAAATAAACATTAAAAATATCTAAAGTCCTTTTAAAAATTATGTATAAGGTGAGGTTCTTGCAAGGTTAACATTTAATCCCACAAAATTCTTCCTTCTGTTTGAGTTTAGCTTTGCGTGTGTATACTCACCGGATATCATGCCTTAAAACCCTCAAATAAATAAAATACTTGCTGTATACATCGTATTTCACGATCTGCCTTTTACAGTCATGATTTGGAACACCTTACGTGCTCTCAAACAGCATTCCTGAATGTCATTTTAATGGCTTCCTAATATTTCACTTTTATTGTCATTTTGTGTCTACTGACACATTTTATAAACACACCAGGCAAACTTTGTTTCCAAGAAGCTGGATGAGGTTTTCCTTTTTACTGCCGGATGACTTGAGACAACCAAGGAAGAGACGTGCGGCTTCCCAAAAGACAGGGTCTTGCATCCTCAAGCCAGACTATGCTTCTGCACCTGATATTCTCCCCGATCTCAAGTACTAACCAAAACGGTCGGCTGCCTACAAATTCCTGGCCCCTCACCGCTCTTTTGGAAAGAGTGCTAACAAGCAAAAGTGTAACGTGCAGTTAACACATAAGAAGGAATCAATGAGGGTAGCAACATAACATGCTTACATAACATCTGAAAGATTCCCATGACGTTGAAGTAACCCCGTTTTTCAACACAAGATTTTAACACCCTGAAAATTTTACACTGAGACTAGGTCCTTAACTTCATTTGTAATTAACAAAAGAGGAATGAAGTTCAATGCAACCAACGATGATGCAGAGAGCGTTTCTTTGCGATCTCGTTTTCAAGTTTATCCTTGAGGTCGTGCAGGCAAGTGGCTTCATGCTGTGCCCTGAGACAGTGCTTCTCAAAGGTAGTGATCCTCTGTTGCATGTCTTCCTTCTGGGCCATGGCCTACAGCAGGTATTTCAGAGGAAAGACAGGGAAAGAATTAGTGTACGACACATTAACATACTCCAGACAGAAAAACAGGGTGAAATCCTAATTTACAAAAGGAAAGGAGCATCCTCGGGGCACCTGGGTGGCTCAGCCGGTGACGCTTTGTGAGTTGGGGCCCCGTGTAAGGCTCAGCGCAGACAATGCGGAAGCTTCTTGGGATTTTGACCACTCAGTTAACCAGGCTTATTCTTTCCGATGTGTTCAAAGACAAACGAATAATATAATCTCCCGGACATAAAATCTCCTCCCTCGTTGCCTCCGGACACAAGTGAGGTTTCCACAGTACAGGGCCTTCCATCTGGAGGCACACACCAGAAGACAACCATCATTTTTCCGGGAAAAGGGTGGATGAAATCTCACCCAATTACCACAAAGTTGAAGCAGTGGTGTTAACAAATGGAAACCAAACTCAACCTTTCATATAATTGGTAGTCATCTGTAGCTTAGCCTGTAACAAAACTGTATCACATGGTATCTGACACTGCAAATGGAACAAGAACATTCTGCCCTGCTTTTCTTGTCCACCACCCGAAAGATTCCTCTTCCAGCCTTCTGTTTACTAGGCAATTTATGTCAGCAGTCTCAAGAGTGAAAGTGATGAGTCTTAAGAAATGATTGAATTCTCCGCATATTGAACTCAGCTGCGGGGTTTCCACCCATCTTGGCCAAACAACTCCACTGAAAGGGTTATATAATTTCTGCAAATACTTTTGTTTTAAATTCTTACATGACCTCACCTACACTAAGGTACTAAACAGACTGCATGTGTACATACACGAGGGTCTGAGACGGTCTTCCTGAGTTGGCATTGCTGGGCTGGGGGTGAGGTGTGCGGGGACTGTCCACAAAGGGCAGCTCACAGTGACAGGAGGAGGCACAGGGAAACCATCCTACCCTTACTAGTTTCTGTGACAATGATCAGATTCCCATCGACGACCACACGTGCAGAAGCGGCCGCACTCCTCCATGACCTTACACCAGGACCAGCGGGCTGCCCCTCGCTCACTCTGACCGCCACGACCAGGAGCACGGAACCCCTGGGAGGAGGGCAGGGCGGCAGAGGCAGCCGTGACGGCCCCTCGGCAGAGCCGCCCTCTCACGGTCGTGCCCCCGTAAGCGAGTTGAGACCAACACGCTGGTTCCTACGTGCCGAGTGTGTTCCCAACACGGACCGAGAGCACGGCATGGGCCAAGCTCAGATGGCCCACACTCCACACCCGATGGCACTCCGCCACCTGCCCCCCAGGCCTCAGCAGGGGAGAGCCCAGGGAGGACAGATTCAACCACGCAGATGGAGAGACGGCCCGCCCAAGCCCCGGAGTAACGTTCCGTTCTGCTGCTACTTCTATCAAACTCCACAAGTTCAAACCCGTGGGAAATGAAGGACACACTGGGCAAAGACCGAACAAAACACCCCACGTTTAACTCGATGACGGCGTGGCCATTTCAAATGCCACCGACTTCACGGACATCTCGCTGCAACTTGGTGTTCTTTTCTTCAGAAATGAAGAGGTCCTTCCCTGAGGTGTCTAGGTTCTCTTCCAGCTTGACCACGAGACTGGAGAGGAGAGCCAGGCGCTCTTTCCTCTAGCTCTTCACCTTTGAAAGCCAGAAAGGGAAACAAGGGACGGGCCCCACCGCTAGTCTTGTTTAAAAAACAAGGGAAAAAAAGAAACCCCTCCAATCAAATCCTGTGATGACATCTGGAGCTGAACTCTGAATGTGGCCTTTATATCTTCAACGAAACTATACCCCTTTGTGCCACAAGTAACTGCTCCTCACTTGGAAACAAAGGGATTGAGTTTGTTCTCAGAAGACTTTCGTTAGTCTTTACTGTAGAGTTACCCTAAGGTCCCCTTCGCCTCATATAACATGAGGGAATACTGGTAAGCTCTTTCTCGCTTGCTTTTTTTCACACAGTTGCTTGTTAACAGCTTTCAATTTTACATTGGAGAGAAAACTTCCCCGGAAAAAAGTACACTATGAAATTTGTACCAGCCAATCGATATGCACAACATTTCCACCAACCGCTGTTTTTTAACCATAGAGGTCTGACAAGAATTCAAAGAAGCTTAAAAGGAAACTCCAGTTACACAAACACGCAATGTGTGCCTGATCACACACATCATGTGCACAAGTCAAGAACCGCTGTGGCTAGTCACACCGTTTCTTCCTCCGTTTTGTGGCTCCTGAACATAGAATTCAGGGCCATGAGCATCTCCGGCTAACTGGACAGGCCAGCCTGAGACGTCGCCTGTTGCCTCACCACCGTCATCCGGAGAGATCTCTCGTGCCTGGAGACAAGGAACTCCAAATGTTCTAGCAGCAGCTAGCGGGAGAGGCAAAAAGAATCCGTGTTTCAAGAACACTTTCAATTCCGGGCCTTAAGTTCACCAAATGCAAAACCAAGTCTGAATCCTTTAAATTCAATTCCGAGGTAGGGAGCTGCCCAAGCAATTGTGTTAAAATAGCCTTACTTTTCCTCACAGATCAAACAAGGTCTGAGAAAAATGGGTCCCATCCAACTCCACTGGGACATGTGGACCAAGGGAGAGAATGGTGTCCTGTGTGTAAATACACTGGCACGGCGCCTACTGACCCTGGTCTTATTTCTCTCTGCCTTCATTTCTGTGGTTTCCTCTCTCTGTAAGAGCTCCTCCTTGCAGATGGTGAGCTATCAGTGAGTCCTGCAAACTCCTGGGGTTGGAAACGGGATAAAAGTGGAGAAACAGAGGGGGTCGTTAGCCAGAGCGCACCTGGCTTCCGTGGTTCTCCAGAGTCCACTCACCCTACTCCAATCACCCACAACCTTCAAGTAGCACACACACATAAGTCCCTTCCTCACCAATCACAGGAGTTCCAGGGATTTTTGTAGGAACTGAGACTCAATGGGACAGAGATATTTTCAGGTGCCTTGCAGGTCTATGACAGAGGAAATCTGCTGTTGCCCACTCCCAGCCTCTGGCCCCGTCTGGCAAGCATGTTTGTGGAGCGGCAATGGGGAAAGGCACCGGGACTCAAAAGCTGCTGACAGCCTGAATAACTGGCTCAAAGTCAACCATACAGAATGGACTCTTCAAAAATGATAGTACGACTCGACGAAAGGAAGAGTTTAAGACTTATTTCCTTAGTCAAGCAGGAAACTTTCTGGCAGAAGGATTTCTGAGAGATGCCAGGGCCTACAACACCGCGTGGGGTTTTTCTTCCGTCAATACTGTGCGCCCACCCAGGACATGGCATACATGTGGGCTCCAAGGAGGTGTACGCACACTCTCCAGTCAATCGAGCGCAGAGACTGATGCAAGGCTCAATCCGTGAGCCATGACATCATGAACTGAGCTGAAACCAAGAGTCAGACGCTTAACTTCCTGAGCCACCCAGGCGCCCCAGAGGTTTTTTCCGCTATAGGACAAATGGAATAAAGTTTCTCTTAACTGAAATTCCAAATAAAGAGTGGTTGACTTCGGCAATTCTAGAAAATCTGTGTATAAACAGGTGACCTTCTTCAAGGTCCTTCATAAATTAACCCTTTACAAATCAATGGGAATTCTGCCACAGAACTGAACACGTTCCTTGAAATCTGACTTGACAAGGTGAACCCACAGAAGCCTTTCTGACCCTTGATGTAGAACTGTGCAAACCCATTTCCATGTGGAGATATTGTTCCAATAAATTCATTGGAAACTTTTCTGGAGATGTGTGACATTTGGAAAGGCTGGCAGATGAGCTGAGCAGCTTCGAAATATCAAAAAATAGTAACTAAAAGGGAGGTCTCAATCCATGAAATATACGCAGATACTAAGCTATTATAGCATTTCATACCCGAAAACATATAAAAAACTAACAAGATAAAACTTACCAAAACTTGTGCATTGAAACAGACAATACCCACAAGATGCCATTTGCAGTCAAGAGAAAGGCAAACAAAAGTGGAAATTCAGGATTAAGTCCTAATCGCATAAAATGAGCTGTAGCAGACGCTGTCCTCTGGGGAAAGTGTGCACCACCTCCTGTTGCTATTGAGGTCACGTCAAGTGTTGCACGAATCTGCTAATCAGCTCTTGGTAAGCCCTTCACTTCTCCAGTAAATCAAGCACCACAGGAAACGTGATATCTCATGGTTCCTGGGTAATTGTCACCGTGTTAAGCGTAATACCATGAACCATGGATTACACCCTGGGACCCGTCTGATGTGTCCGTAAGGATGCTGGACGTGCTCCCGAGATGCAGAGAAGAGTCATGTTATGACAAGAAAAGGCTGAATGGCCTGACATGTACTGAGGCCCACAGCTGCAGCTGCCAGCCGGCCAGCGTGAAAGAAAGGGAAATTCTCGAAGCTCTCGCTGCGGCTATCCCAGCACCTGAAAAACCTGGGGCTTTTTGTGAGACATCTTTTTGTCTCATGTTGAAGATGTGGCATCTCTATGGGGGTACTAATGTTATGAGACGGGCACACGTGCAATCTCGACTCAAACGGAAAGACAAGTCCTGACATCACAAGTTAAGGCAGAAGGAAGGGAATGACCAAAAACTGGAATATTTCAATGCAGGCACAGGATAGCTTGGTGATTTTAGAAAGGGGTTTGGCTTTTAGAATGGTCAAGACGGATAGGAAGAGCAGCTTCTACCACGAAGAGGAAGTACACGGTTTCCCAGACGCCCAAGAGGTGATTGCAGAGAAGGAACTACAATCCACCACATGTCAACCACTCCAACACAAACAGTGAAAAACCCACGAAAATCAGTTGAGGAGACCATGGCTGCCTGCACAGGTTTTTCATGCAGAAGGAGGGGCCCTGTCGGGGGGAAAATGCCACAAAGGACATTTATTCACGAAAAAGACAAGTGAGCACAATGATGTTGGGTAGGAAGGGGTGAAGCAGCTACCGTCTGAGCGGACACAGGCTGGGTATGATCAGGGCGACTGGCCCTGTGTAGGAAGCTCACCCCAGGGTCCTGAAGGCAACAAGTGCCAGTGGCCAGTGGTCTGGCTGCACAACTAGAGCCCTTTCCCTGGACCAGTTCCATCCCGGCTCTGTCCCTCAACTCAGGAAGTACGCTGAAAGCAAGGGACTGTCCTTTAAATTTCCACTGACACTGGACAATGTCCTGGCCACCCAGAACCCCACGGGTCACCATCAAACGTGTCTTGGCAGCTCACTCGCTCTGGAGGGCAGCAAGTCTAAGTACACCAGCGGAGAAGGGGCCACGAGGACATGTGAAGCTCATGACAAATGCCATTTACAAGAAGGACGGTCATTGCTACCAAAGAGAACAACCTCAGATGAAATATATGAAAGGAAGATTCCGAGGGATGTTTTTATAAACTCCGTCAAGGCCAACACAATAAAGAAATCCCTGCTACAGAAAACTGTCCAAATGACGTGGTCACAGGACCTATGTCACAGCCTATCTGGAAACTCAAGAATGAGACTCTGATTATGGTAAAAAAAAAAAAAAAAAAATACGAAAAAGGTTTGGGGGATGCAGAGATTCAAAATGTGTATCCTAAAGAAGGTCGAGTGCAGAGAAAAACCCAGAGGATGTCGCAGAAGACAGCACAGAGAGGAGATCTGGTGAAAACCCCAGAGGTCGAGGAAAGCTGAATGGAAGTGCCATCGCTGGAAAGCCTGCTGCCACCAGATGTGATCCGGCAGAGTCTCAGCTACTCTCCCACATGGACCATTCCATGACAAGGGCGCTGGGACTAAAGCCAGCCAGCCGTCTATGGAGACTTGAGCCAGGAAGGCCCTCCTGAAAAGTTGCAAAGACATTGCCCGCATCCACCACATACAGCCAGGCCCCGAGACCCAAAATTGCCCCATCCAGCGGGTCCTCCCCACCCCATGCAGGTCTGCACATCAGGACATTTGTGAGACCCACCCTCACTTTCCAGACAGCAAATCCTTACCAAGGAGCTCAGTGAATCTCTTCACCTGCCATGCACACGTCTGTGCGTGAAAATCGAGGGAGCATGCAGCCAGTCCACCCGAGACGCACGTGTGTCACTACCACCTAAGGGTTTTTCAGCAGGAACATCGTGTGTGAGACTTTTGTGCACTTGGACAACCTACCCACACACGGACATAAGGGACAAAAGATCTGATATAAAACGAATAATGTGTTTTCCATAAGTAGTCTTTCAAAAAATGACATTACCTTGTAGCATGCCTGTCTCTGTACCTGCCTGGAGAAAATGCCTCTCAGCCTACTCTCACAGGCCTTTTTTGTAATGCAACAATGTGTTCAGACTCTATTAGGAATATGGCTGTAAAATGCAGGCTAGAAAAGCTTTATAACAATTCATTCACCTCTGTATCTCCTAGGCCATGAGGTAGCAAGCGTACTGATTACATTAAGCAATCATGAAGTAGTCACTCTTCAATGTTAATGCATGATTACGCATGTAACAATGTAATTATACAGGAATCTTTCTAATTCCTCCATTTCTGATGACTAGTTCTGGAGATACACTTAAAAACAGCTTAGTGTGTAACCTAAGCCAACACTGATGCGAGTTCTGGTAGAAAATTTATCCTAGAAACAAAACGGAGAAAAAACTTAGGTATGAATACAGCACAGAGCTGTGAACCTGTTTTCTATGTAACTGTTTCCATAGCTTCCTCGACTCGGAGAATATGGTATATATGACATAAAACATACAAATGTTAATGAAATTTTTGTGTTTCTACTAAGGTTTCTGGACAACAGGAGAGTTTGAACACTTAAGATTTCTGGTGAGGAAGTTATACATGGATTTTCAATTGTGGGCAGGATTTAAAACCGGGAACCAAGTTTTTCTAGGATCAGTTGTAGTCATCCGTGGGGAAAAATGGAGAAAGCACTACCATCGTCAACAGAAAAAAGTAAAATAGAATTTTTTTATTTTAATTTTTTAAATGTTATTCTTTATTTCTTAGAGACAGAGACAAAGAGCAGCAAGGGAGGGGCGGAGTGAGAAGGAGACAAGGAATTCAAAGCAGACTCCAGGCTCTGTGTTGTTAGCACAGAGCCAGACTCGGGGGTTACCTCGCCAACACAAAGTTCATGACCCGACCTGAAGTTGGCTGTTTAACCGACTGAGCCACCCAGGAACAGAATAGGAGTAATTTGGAGGTTCCTTGTACACAAAGCAAACCTGTTTCCCCAAAAGAGTTAGTTACTAAGTTGCTCAGCAAAAGCCAGCACAAAGGGCCAACAGGCAGGACACAGTTTCAGAAGAAAGGCCGTCTTCTCAGAGATCGTGGCGTATGGTACACGGATGGGGCAGGATGTCGGCATCTCTGCACAGCGGGAGGCGCTCCCAACACAGCCAAGCTGCTGAGAGGCGAGTGGGGCAGGTGCAGGGAGGACTGCAGGACTCGGTCCCTCCACGAGTCCACCCAAGTGAAGACAGGGTACAGATCTCCAGGGACCTCACACATGGCCTCTGAGACATGCAAGCTCCATGACAGAGTACCCAGGGACCAGCAGGGAGAGGGAAGAGCAGGAAAGAGGCAAAGCCATCTCCCTGGCTTCTGACCACCGGACCAGGTAGCAAGCTGCTACGTTCACAAGAGGAGGCAGAGATGTTTGCAGATTTGTGGCCCATGTGGAACTCAAAGAGCAGACAACCCACCCAGATGGAGCTTCACTATGAGGCGGTCGGAAAGGTGTCCAAGAGACAGAGGGGGGTGGATGAAGAAGAATTCAGGACAGCCGAACCTCCCAAGAAGAATCTCCTCCCCGATTCTGAGTGACTCAGACTCGTGACAAAATCAGCCATCCTGCAGCAGCACTGTGCACACGTTCCCCCTATTCCACCAAACCACACACTCCCATGCCCTTCTATTGCTCTCCGTATAACCACATACGTCTTTGGGTGAGGTACCTGCAGCACATAGTGTTCAGCACCTAGAACAGTACCTGCCATGCACTCAATAAACAGGTGAACACTTTAGTGTACGCCTTGTACTCACCCAGGTAACTATTACACACATTGCTTTTCAATATTACGTGGTTCTGTGTAGGGTAGAAAGACACAAACTGTCCTGTGCTTTATGTGATGGGTGATATGAGGCGGTTGTACCTGTTGCCTAAAGCACGAATCTTATAGCTCAACCCACACAATAGGAGCCACACTACCCAATGGCGTCTACCCTGCTTCCAGTCGTGTCACCCCCCAACACACTATCCACACAGTAACAGCACCAGCTTTTAAAAATTTTAACATCATGTCAGTCCTTTCCCCTGAGGACACAATGACCCAAGGCCCTTCTCTGAATACCAAATTCCTTACGGGGAAGTTTCTGCCCAACACCAGCGGCCTGGTGCCTCACTTGACTCCACTTCCCCTTCCATAGCTTAAAACAAAGCCACGTTTCTCCTTGATTCTGGCTTTTGGCCCCAGAGACTGCTTGGAGAATGTTCTGTTAGACTCAGATGCTGATGGACCTCTCCAGAAAAAGCCTTTCCTGAACGGCAGTGCGCAAGTAAGCAATTCCTCCTAACTGCGTCATTCTTTCAGATAAACTCAGATGTGCCTCCACCTTCGACTCCGAGGAACACAGATGCCAGATCCCAACTACCACAATGGTGCAGGGTCATAAAGGGGCTCAACAAGGGTGCCTAGTTGTGTCTGTGCAGATGATGCAGGTGCACCAACCCAGAAACCCTTGTTGTCGGGGTTGCACTGTACAGTTGAGGGGCAATTCATCCCGATTCTGCTTCAGTTTCTGGGTCTCCCGTCCTCTGCCCTTTTGTCCGTACTTCCTCTCTCTCAAAAGTAAATAAATATTACCAAAAAAATTTTTAAAAAGCCAAAACTGATCAAACACTCACAGAATAAGTGTCACCCCATCCACCTCCTCGTCCTGCTTTGCCACATCCAGCCCGTCCCTGCAATGCTTGCCCTGGGCAAGCACATGAAAGGGGAGGAAGGCAGCGGCGGTGGGGTGGGGGGGCCTGAGACACAACATCACCACTCAATGGACGCTGGCTGAGGATGAGCAAACTGACCATTTTAGAACGACGGGTACTAGGCAAGGATTACAGGGTTTCGTTTTCTCCTGCAACAAATGCTGTTGAGCAAAATGTTTACTATGACTTCTCTTTCTTCCCCACCTGTTCTTATACTTGTGAATATTCTGTTAGTCAACCTATCATGAACTGGGAAAGATGATTTCAATCTGAAGCATGTTGGCAGGCATCAAGGAGACACTGAGGTAGTCACAACTGGAAGGAATGAGACCCCAACAAAAGGGAAGCCCGCTGAGCCAACACTAATGTTCAGAGTCCTCTCTCTCTCTCAAGACATGTGAGGATTCTGAATTTCTTCAGGGATTTGAGGCAATATACCAATGAGCAGGAAAGGAAACAAAACAGACAAGCAGAAAATCACTGATAACCAACACTGTACAGCACAGGGAGGTACAGAAAATTACCCCGGCACTCGGCAAACACTGCCTGAGAAGCTGAGCCTTCAATAATCTCATTGTGCTGCGGAGAAAATACCTGGGCTTTTGGACCAAGTCCCAAAGAGGGGTCCTGGAAGACACTCCAGGCCTCGAGATGGACATCCTGGAGGACTACACGGGGGTGGTGAACATTTTGAGCCCCGTTCACACTGAACCTTACAAAGACAGAGGACCGGTGACAAGTCATTCAGGCCTGACTGAGCTCAATAACCATCACACTCAGTGTGTGTGGGATGAAAGGCTGAAGAAAAGCAAGCACACGAAGAGCCTCTATGCTTCTCCATAATGTCCAACACAAAATTTAAAAAAGAAATTAAGAAAAGAAAAAGAATAAATGAAAAGAAATGAAAAAAAGAAACAAAAGAAAGAAAAGAAAAAAGAAAAGGGATGCCTGGGTGGCTCAGTCGGTTAATCATCCCACTTTGGTTCGGGTCATGATTTCACGGTTTTATGATTTGATTCCCGTGTCGAACTCTGTGCTGACATTGAAAAGCATGGAGCCTGCTTTGGATTCTGTGTCTCCCTGTTTGTCTCCATCTCCCATGCTCAAGATTTGTCTCTACCTCTCTCTCAAAATAAATAATATTAAAAAAATCTATTTTAATAAAAAAGAAAAAAAAACAGGGAAAGGCACGAGCATAGCTCAGGTTACTCGTTTAGGTGACCAAAATTTGGTTTCGACCCAGGTTTGTGAGTGTGAGCCCTGTGTTGGTCTCTCTACTGATAGAATGGAGCCTCTCAAGAGTCTCTACGCTCCCCTCCCATCCTCTACCCCGACGCGTACTCTCACTCTCTTTCTGAAAAATAAATAAACATTTTAAAAAACAAGGTTTTACATCATATAGACGAAAAGAAGAAAGAACAGAAAGAGACCAAAGGGAGACACACCGACTGGAAATACGGGATGCAAAGGTCAACTGTCCAACAAGCCTACTTGACAAATGGGAAATTTTCAGAGAATCAAAACAGATTCTAAACCTAAAAATTATCAGAGCTAAAACTAAGAACTCTAGGCGCCTGAATGGCTCATTTGGTTAAGCATCTGACTTCAGGTCAGGTCGTGATCTCGTGATTCGGGAGTTTGAGCCCCGCGTTGGACTCTGTGCTGAGTGCTCAGAGCCTAGAACTTGCTTCGGTATCTGTGTCTAGCTCTCTGTTCTTCCCTTGCTCAAATTCTGTCTTTCCAACATAAATAAGAGTAAAAAAAAAATTTTAGTAAGATTAAGAACTATGGGGGTTAATATCAGACTAAACACAAGTGAAGAGAGCCACAGTGAACTGGAAGATAAGTATGTAAAAATTTATCTAGACCATACACAGAGAAAAAATCAATAGAGAAACCCAAAAGACACAAAAAATATGGTTGAAGGGTCCAATGAGAACCTTCAAAGTAGAGAAAACACAGAATGGGGGTTACCAGATCCCTACAAAGAATCAAAACTTTCCAAAACTCATAAAAGAACCATGACAATGACTCCACAAAGAATGCCTGAGGCAAAAAAAAAAGATCCCACCACTAGGAGAGGGGAACAGAATGTACATACCAGTCTGTGGGCTGGTCAGCGGTGGACTGGGGCAGACATCAGCAGACCCCGCCCACCAACGCAAGTTATTCATGACAGCACAGAAGTGCCCCGTAGTTCCGCACAACTCCAAGGACTATCCAACATGACCAAACGGAAGAGTTCCTCTCAAAGAATCTCAAGGAAATGACAGTTCATGAACTGATCGTAAAGGATTTAAACAATATAACAGAAACTGAAATCAGAGTAATAGTCATAAAACTAATCGCTGGGCTTATAAACAGTATACAAGACACCAGAGAGTCTACTGTTACAGAGATCAAGGGACTAAGGAACATACTGGAGGACCTAAAAAATGTTATAAACGAGCTGAAAAATAAAATGGAGAAAACCACAACTCGGATTGAAGATGCAGAGGAGAGAATAGGAGAACTGGAAGAAAAATTTATGGAAAAAGAGGAAGCAGAGAAAAAAGAGATAAAAAGAATCCAGGGGTATGGGGCGAAAATTAGAGAACTGATGCACTGAAGAGAAATAATCTACACATAAGTGGTATTCCAGAGAAGAGAGAAGGAAAGGTGATGAAGGTGTACTTAAAATAATAGTTGAGAACTTCCCAGATCTGGGGAAGGAAAAAGGCATTGAAATCCAAGAGGCACAGAGAACTCCCTTCAGACGTAACTTGAATCCATCTGCACGACATATAATGAAACTGACAAAATAACAAGGATAAAGAGAATATTCTGAAGGCCGTTGGGGATAAACGTGCCCTAACATATAAAGGGACACCGATAAGACTCGTGATGGATCCCTCTACTGAAACATGGCAGGCCAGAAAAGATTGGCAGGAGATCTTCAACGTGATGAACAGAAAAAAATATCCAGCCAAGAATCCTTTATCCAGGAAATCTCTGATTTAGAATGGGAGAGAGAAAGTTCTTTCCAAACAAAACGGAAGGAATTCATCACCACTAAACCAGTCCTACAAAAGATACTAAGGGGGATCCTGTGAGACAAAGTACCAGAGACATTGCTACAAGCACGAAACTTACAGACATCACAATGACTCTACACTCATATCTTTCTACAACACTGAATGTAAATGGACTAAAAGCGCCAACCAAAAGACATAAGGTATCAGAATGGATAGAAAAACGAGACCCAATTATTTGCTGTTTACAAGAGACTCATTTTAGACATGAGGACACCTTCAGATTGAAAGTGAAGGGATGAAAAACTATCATGCTACTGGAAGTCAAAAGAAAGCTGGAGTAACCATACTTAGGCAAACTGGACTCTAAATTAAAGGCTGTAACTAAAGAAGGAAATTTTATAATAATTACAGGGTCTATCCATCAGGAAGAGCTAACAATTATAAATGTCTATGCGCCGAATACGGGAGCCCCCAAATATATAAAACAATTACAAACATAAGCAACCTTACTGATAGAAAGTAGTAATTGCAAAAGACTTTAATACCCCACTTGCAGAAGTGGATACATCATCTAGACACACGGTCAATAAAGAAAAAAGGGCCATGAATGATACATTGGATCAGATGGATTTGACAGATATATTTAGAACTCTGCATCCCAAAGCAACAGAATATACTTTCTTCTCAAGTGCACATGGAATATTCTCCAAGATAGATCACATTCTTGGTCACAAAAGAGTCCTTCTTAAGTATAAAAGAACTGCGATCACACCATGCATATTTTCAGACCACAATGCTATGAAGCTTGAAATCAACAAAAGGAAATCTGGAAAACCTCCAAAAACATGGAGGTTAAAGAACACCCTACTAAAGAAAGAATGGGTCAACCACGTAGGGAAGTATTTAAAAATATATAAAAACAAATGAAAACGAAAACACAACAATCCAAACACTTTGGGATGCAGAGAAGACACTCCTGAGAGGAAATACATTGCAAACCAGGACTATCTCAAGAATAAAGAAAAATCCCAAATAGAAAATCTAACAGAACACCTAAATAAAATACAGGCAGAACAGCAAAGACAGCGTAAACCCAGCAGAAAAAGAGAAATAAAGGTCCGAGCATAAATAAACAATATAGACAATTAACAATATAGAATTTAAAAAATGTAGAGCATATCACAACACGAGTTGTTTTTTTGAAAAAAAACAAACATTGACAAACCTCTAGCCAGGCTTCCCAAAAAGAAAAGGGAGACGACCCAAGTAGATAAAATTATGAATGAAAATGGAATTATTACAACCAATACTTCAGAAATACAAGCAATTATCAGGGAATCATATGAAAAATTATATGCCAACAAACTGGACAACCCAGAAGAAATGAACAAATTCCTAGACACCCACACACTTTCAAAACTCAGAAAGAAATAGAAAACTTGAACAGACCCGTAACCAGCGAAGAAATTAAATCAGTCATCAAAAATCTCCCAATAAGAGTCCAAGACCAGATGGCTTCCCAGGGGAATTCTACCAAGGGTTGAAAGCAGAGATAATACTTATCCTTCTCAAGCTATTCCACAAAATAGAAAGGGAAAGAAAACTTCCAGACTCATTCTATGAAGCCAGTATTACTTTGACAGAGAACCAGTAAAAAAAGAGAACAGGCCAATAACCCTTATGACTATGGATGCAAAAATTCTCAATAGGATACTAGCAAATCGAATTCAAGAGCATATAAAAAGAATGATTCACCATGATCAAGTGGGATTCATTCCTGGGATGCAGGTCGGGTTCAACATTCACAAATAAAAGTGATACATCACGTTAATGAAAGAAAAGATAAGAACCATATGATCCTATCAATCGATGCAGAAAAAGCATTTGACAAAATTCAGCATCGTTTCTTAATAAAAACCCTCGAGAAATGCGGGATAGAAAGAACATACTTAAAAATCATAAACGCCGTTTATGATAAGCCCACAGTTAACATCATCCTCAATGGGGGGAAAACTGAGAGCTTTTTCCCTGAGATCCGGAACACGACAGGGATGTCCACTCTCACCGCTGTCGTTTAACATAGTGTTGGAAGTCCAAGCAACATCAATCAGACAACAAAAGGAAATCAAAGGCATCAAAATTGACAAAGATGAAGTTAAGCTTTCAATTTTTCCAGATGACATGATATTATACATGGAAATTCCAATAGACTCCACCAAAAGTCTACCAGAATGGTAAATGAATTCAGCAAAGTTGCAGGATACAAAATCTATGTACAGAAAGCAGTTGTATTCCTAAGCAATAATAATGAAGCAACAAAAGACAAAAAAACTGATCCCATTCACAATTGAACGAAGAAGCATAAAATACCTAGGAATCAATCTAACCAAAGATGTAAAAGATCTGTATGCTGAAAACTATAGAAAGCTTATGAAGGAAAGGGAAGAAGATACAAAGAAATGGAAAAACGTTCCGTGCTCATGGGTCGGAAGAATATTTTCAAAATGTCAATACTACCCAAAGCTATCTACACATTCAAAGCAATCCCAATCAAAATTGCACCAGAATTCTTCTCGAAGTTAGAACAAGCAATTCTAAAATTCATATGGAACCAATAAAGCCCCGAATAGCCAAAGTAATTTCGAAGAAGTCCAAAGCAGGAGGCATCACAATCGCAGTCTTTAGCCTCTACTACAAAACTATAATCATCAAGACAGCCTAGTGTTGCCAAAAAAGAGACCCATACACCAAAGGAATAGAATTGAAACCCACAAAAATATGGCCAATCCATCTTTAACAAAGGAGGAAGGAATATCCAAGGAAAAAAGACAGTCTGGTTAACAAATGTGGCAGGGCAAACAGGGCAGTAAGATGCAGAAGGTAAGAACTAGACCACTTTCTCAAAACATTCACAAAAAGAAATTCAAAATGGAAAAAAGACCTGAATGTTGGACAGGAAATCATGGCAACCCTAGCGAAGAAAACAGGAAAAGACCATTCTGACTTCAGCTGCAACCATTTCTTACTTGACACATCCCCAAAGGCAAAGGATTTAAAAGCACAAATGAACTATTGGGACCTCATGAAGATAAAAACTTCACAGCAAATAAAAGGCAACCAACGGAATCGGAAAAGATATTTGCAAATGACATATCGGACAAAGGGCTGCTATCCAAAATCTATAAAGAGCTCACCAAATTTCGCTTCGAGAAGCAAATAATCCAGTGTAGAATTTGGCACAAAACATGAATAGACATTTCTCTAACGAAGAAATCCTGATGGCCAGCAGGCACATGAAAAGATGCTTAATGTTGCTCCTCATCAGGGAAATACAAATAAAAACGACACTCGGATATCACCTCCGTCTGTTGGAGTGGCAAAATAAACAATTCAGGAGACTATAGATGCTGGCGAGGATTTGGTGAAACAGGAGCCCTCGTGCACCGTTGGTGGGAATGCAAACTGCTGCAACAACTCTGGAAAACATTGTCAAGTTTCCTCCAAAATTAAAAATAAATCTGAACTATGACACAGCAGTAGCACTGCTAGGAATTTACCCAAGGAATACAGGAGTACTGATGCATAGGGACCCCTGTACCCCAATATTAATAACACCACTCTCAATAGCCAAATTGTGGAAAGAGCCTGAATGTCCAACTGATCAATTGATAAAGAAACTGTGGTTTACATACACAATGGAGTACTACTTTGCAATGAGAATAAAATATGGACCATGGTAGCAATGTGGATGGAACTGGAGAGTGTTAGGGTAAGTGAAAGACAGATACGATATGTGTTCACTCTTATGTGAATCCGGAGAAACTTAAAAGGGACCCATGAAGAAAGCGTAGGATAAAAAAAGAGGTTAGAGTGGGACAGAGCCAAAGCATGAGACTCTTACAAACTGAAAAATAACAGGGTGGATGGGGGGTGGGAGGGAGGGGAGGGTAGGCAATGGGTATTCAGGAGGGCATGTGTTGGGTTGAGCATGGGTGTTGTATGGAACGAAATCTGACAATAAATTTCATATTAAAAGAAAATCAGGATAATATATCATTTCTGGAAAATAGTCCATGTTTTCATTTATTTATTTTTCGTAAGCTCTATACCCAACGTGGGGCTCAAACTTGTGACCCTGAGATCGAGTCCCAAGCTCCACCGATTGAGCCCGACAAGCACCCCTGTCCTTCTCTTATCCAATTCTAATATCTTGAGATTTAAGTCGTTGACTTCACTCTGAAAAGCAGTGAGTCTTACTTGCAGCCAACTGCAAGCAGCACACATCGGAAAAAAAAACGAGAGGTGAAAAAAATGGGGATGATGCCTGCCTTTTGAAAAGCATTCCAATCTCAAAGTAATACCGAAAAGAGATCTCACCTTGTTAACGGATTTTGTTTCGGCGATGTTACCGGTTATAATCGAGATACAAAAAGTAACCGCCATGAAAATGACATTCCCATCATGGGACCCAGGAGGAAAGGCGGGCCCCACATTGCAGAGGGCGGCCACCCTCTGGACCCGCTTGGCTTCCACCTCGCGCAGCGTCGTAGCCTTCCTCAGGGTCTGTTGCAGCTTCTGCTCCACCAACTCCAGGGTCTCTTGCAACTGGCGGTTTTGATCTGCAGTCTAGGAAATGAAAACAAAGCATCAAAATGTAGCAAGTTCTCTCTCCTTTTCCATTTTGAATAAAGTGAAACAAATTCTCAATGCAAAGATCTATTGTAAGTTCTGACCGAAGCCAATGTTTTTGGTAAGTGTTTCAGAATAAACATTTCCTTTCTACAAGGAGTCACCCATGGCCTTGGGCCTCATTTCACTGTGCAAAACTTGTCTTGCCAAAGTATTTGCTCTGCTTCAGTATCTTCAGAGAAGTCTTTTAAAAGACAAAATTCCCACAAATTAAAGAAAACCCATCTTCTGGAGGAGCTTTCTCATTCTTCCTGACAAGTTAACGAGAGAAAGGTCCGGTCTTACATAATTATAGACTCTTGTCTTAGGGCTCACTACATAGGGCATTCTGAGGTGGGCACAACGGCCAGCACAGAGGTTCGGAGAGCATGCCTGATGCCAGAGGAGTTATTTTTGCAAGTGTATGGTTATTCTACAAAAACCACTCTCACTCTTGAAAAATAATTCAACCTGGAAAATTTAGACAAGAGATTTTTTTGTTAAAGGACTTTTAGGGACTCCGAGGTGGCTCAGTCAGTTAAGGTTTCACCTTCGGCCTAGGTTATAATCTCATAGCTCATGGGTTCAAGCCCCGCCTCGGGCTCTGTGTTGACAGCTCAGAACCTCGAGTACGTTTTGGATTCTGTGTGTCCCTCCCTCCTTCTCTGGCCTCCCCTGATCATGCTCTCGCTCGGTCGCTCCCTCTCTCAAAAATAAATAAACATTAAAAATATCTAAAGTCCTTTTAAAAATTATGTATAAGGTGAGGTTCTTGCAAGGTTAACATTTAATCCCACAAAATTCTTCCTTCTGTTTGAGTTTAGCTTTGCGTGTGTATACTCACCGGATATCATGCCTTAAAACCCTCAAATAAATAAAATACTTGCTGTATACATCGTATTTCACGATCTGCCTTTTACAGTCATGATTTGGAACACCTTACGTGCTCTCAAACAGCATTCCTGAATGTCATTTTAATGGCTTCCTAATATTTCACTTTTATTGTCATTTTGTGTCTACTGACACATTTTATAAACACACCAGGCAAACTTTGTTTCCAAGAAGCTGGATGAGGTTTTCCTTTTTACTGCCGGATGACTTGAGACAACCAAGGAAGAGACGTGCGGCTTCCCAAAAGACAGGGTCTTGCATCCTCAAGCCAGACTATGCTTCTGCACCTGATATTCTCCCCGATCTCAAGTACTAACCAAAACGGTCGGCTGCCTACAAATTCCTGGCCCCTCACCGCTCTTTTGGAAAGAGTGCTAACAAGCAAAAGTGTAACGTGCAGTTAACACATAAGAAGGAATCAATGAGGGTAGCAACATAACATGCTTACATAACATCTGAAAGATTCCCATGACGTTGAAGTAACCCCGTTTTTCAACACAAGATTTTAACACCCTGAAAATTTTACACTGAGACTAGGTCCTTAACTTCATTTGTAATTAACAAAAGAGGAATGAAGTTCAATGCAACCAACGATGATGCAGAGAGCGTTTCTTTGCGATCTCGTTTTCAAGTTTATCCTTGAGGTCGTGCAGGCAAGTGGCTTCATGCTGTGCCCTGAGACAGTGCTTCTCAAAGGTAGTGATCCTCTGTTGCATGTCTTCCTTCTGGGCCATGGCCTACAGCAGGTATTTCAGAGGAAAGACAGGGAAAGAATTAGTGTACGACACATTAACATACTCCAGACAGAAAAACAGGGTGAAATCCTAATTTACAAAAGGAAAGGAGCATCCTCGGGGCACCTGGGTGGCTCAGCCGGTGACGCTTTGTGAGTTGGGGCCCCGTGTAAGGCTCAGCGCAGACAATGCGGAAGCTTCTTGGGATTTTGACCACTCAGTTAACCAGGCTTATTCTTTCCGATGTGTTCAAAGACAAACGAATAATATAATCTCCCGGACATAAAATCTCCTCCCTCGTTGCCTCCGGACACAAGTGAGGTTTCCACAGTACAGGGCCTTCCATCTGGAGGCACACACCAGAAGACAACCATCATTTTTCCGGGAAAAGGGTGGATGAAATCTCACCCAATTACCACAAAGTTGAAGCAGTGGTGTTAACAAATGGAAACCAAACTCAACCTTTCATATAATTGGTAGTCATCTGTAGCTTAGCCTGTAACAAAACTGTATCACATGGTATCTGACACTGCAAATGGAACAAGAACATTCTGCCCTGCTTTTCTTGTCCACCACCCGAAAGATTCCTCTTCCAGCCTTCTGTTTACTAGGCAATTTATGTCAGCAGTCTCAAGAGTGAAAGTGATGAGTCTTAAGAAATGATTGAATTCTCCGCATATTGAACTCAGCTGCGGGGTTTCCACCCATCTTGGCCAAACAACTCCACTGAAAGGGTTATATAATTTCTGCAAATACTTTTGTTTTAAATTCTTACATGACCTCACCTACACTAAGGTACTAAACAGACTGCATGTGTACATACACGAGGGTCTGAGACGGTCTTCCTGAGTTGGCATTGCTGGGCTGGGGGTGAGGTGTGCGGGGACTGTCCACAAAGGGCAGCTCACAGTGACAGGAGGAGGCACAGGGAAACCATCCTACCCTTACTAGTTTCTGTGACAATGATCAGATTCCCATCGACGACCACACGTGCAGAAGCGGCCGCACTCCTCCATGACCTTACACCAGGACCAGCGGGCTGCCCCTCGCTCACTCTGACCGCCACGACCAGGAGCACGGAACCCCTGGGAGGAGGGCAGGGCGGCAGAGGCAGCCGTGACGGCCCCTCGGCAGAGCCGCCCTCTCACGGTCGTGCCCCCGTAAGCGAGTTGAGACCAACACGCTGGTTCCTACGTGCCGAGTGTGTTCCCAACACGGACCGAGAGCACGGCATGGGCCAAGCTCAGATGGCCCACACTCCACACCCGATGGCACTCCGCCACCTGCCCCCCAGGCCTCAGCAGGGGAGAGCCCAGGGAGGACAGATTCAACCACGCAGATGGAGAGACGGCCCGCCCAAGCCCCGGAGTAACGTTCCGTTCTGCTGCTACTTCTATCAAACTCCACAAGTTCAAACCCGTGGGAAATGAAGGACACACTGGGCAAAGACCGAACAAAACACCCCACGTTTAACTCGATGACGGCGTGGCCATTTCAAATGCCACCGACTTCACGGACATCTCGCTGCAACTTGGTGTTCTTTTCTTCAGAAATGAAGAGGTCCTTCCCTGAGGTGTCTAGGTTCTCTTCCAGCTTGACCACGAGACTGGAGAGGAGAGCCAGGCGCTCTTTCCTCTAGCTCTTCACCTTTGAAAGCCAGAAAGGGAAACAAGGGACGGGCCCCACCGCTAGTCTTGTTTAAAAAACAAGGGAAAAAAAGAAACCCCTCCAATCAAATCCTGTGATGACATCTGGAGCTGAACTCTGAATGTGGCCTTTATATCTTCAACGAAACTATACCCCTTTGTGCCACAAGTAACTGCTCCTCACTTGGAAACAAAGGGATTGAGTTTGTTCTCAGAAGACTTTCGTTAGTCTTTACTGTAGAGTTACCCTAAGGTCCCCTTCGCCTCATATAACATGAGGGAATACTGGTAAGCTCTTTCTCGCTTGCTTTTTTTCACACAGTTGCTTGTTAACAGCTTTCAATTTTACATTGGAGAGAAAACTTCCCCGGAAAAAAGTACACTATGAAATTTGTACCAGCCAATCGATATGCACAACATTTCCACCAACCGCTGTTTTTTAACCATAGAGGTCTGACAAGAATTCAAAGAAGCTTAAAAGGAAACTCCAGTTACACAAACACGCAATGTGTGCCTGATCACACACATCATGTGCACAAGTCAAGAACCGCTGTGGCTAGTCACACCGTTTCTTCCTCCGTTTTGTGGCTCCTGAACATAGAATTCAGGGCCATGAGCATCTCCGGCTAACTGGACAGGCCAGCCTGAGACGTCGCCTGTTGCCTCACCACCGTCATCCGGAGAGATCTCTCGTGCCTGGAGACAAGGAACTCCAAATGTTCTAGCAGCAGCTAGCGGGAGAGGCAAAAAGAATCCGTGTTTCAAGAACACTTTCAATTCCGGGCCTTAAGTTCACCAAATGCAAAACCAAGTCTGAATCCTTTAAATTCAATTCCGAGGTAGGGAGCTGCCCAAGCAATTGTGTTAAAATAGCCTTACTTTTCCTCACAGATCAAACAAGGTCTGAGAAAAATGGGTCCCATCCAACTCCACTGGGACATGTGGACCAAGGGAGAGAATGGTGTCCTGTGTGTAAATACACTGGCACGGCGCCTACTGACCCTGGTCTTATTTCTCTCTGCCTTCATTTCTGTGGTTTCCTCTCTCTGTAAGAGCTCCTCCTTGCAGATGGTGAGCTATCAGTGAGTCCTGCAAACTCCTGGGGTTGGAAACGGGATAAAAGTGGAGAAACAGAGGGGGTCGTTAGCCAGAGCGCACCTGGCTTCCGTGGTTCTCCAGAGTCCACTCACCCTACTCCAATCACCCACAACCTTCAAGTAGCACACACACATAAGTCCCTTCCTCACCAATCACAGGAGTTCCAGGGATTTTTGTAGGAACTGAGACTCAATGGGACAGAGATATTTTCAGGTGCCTTGCAGGTCTATGACAGAGGAAATCTGCTGTTGCCCACTCCCAGCCTCTGGCCCCGTCTGGCAAGCATGTTTGTGGAGCGGCAATGGGGAAAGGCACCGGGACTCAAAAGCTGCTGACAGCCTGAATAACTGGCTCAAAGTCAACCATACAGAATGGACTCTTCAAAAATGATAGTACGACTCGACGAAAGGAAGAGTTTAAGACTTATTTCCTTAGTCAAGCAGGAAACTTTCTGGCAGAAGGATTTCTGAGAGATGCCAGGGCCTACAACACCGCGTGGGGTTTTTCTTCCGTCAATACTGTGCGCCCACCCAGGACATGGCATACATGTGGGCTCCAAGGAGGTGTACGCACACTCTCCAGTCAATCGAGCGCAGAGACTGATGCAAGGCTCAATCCGTGAGCCATGACATCATGAACTGAGCTGAAACCAAGAGTCAGACGCTTAACTTCCTGAGCCACCCAGGCGCCCCAGAGGTTTTTTCCGCTATAGGACAAATGGAATAAAGTTTCTCTTAACTGAAATTCCAAATAAAGAGTGGTTGACTTCGGCAATTCTAGAAAATCTGTGTATAAACAGGTGACCTTCTTCAAGGTCCTTCATAAATTAACCCTTTACAAATCAATGGGAATTCTGCCACAGAACTGAACACGTTCCTTGAAATCTGACTTGACAAGGTGAACCCACAGAAGCCTTTCTGACCCTTGATGTAGAACTGTGCAAACCCATTTCCATGTGGAGATATTGTTCCAATAAATTCATTGGAAACTTTTCTGGAGATGTGTGACATTTGGAAAGGCTGGCAGATGAGCTGAGCAGCTTCGAAATATCAAAAAATAGTAACTAAAAGGGAGGTCTCAATCCATGAAATATACGCAGATACTAAGCTATTATAGCATTTCATACCCGAAAACATATAAAAAACTAACAAGATAAAACTTACCAAAACTTGTGCATTGAAACAGACAATACCCACAAGATGCCATTTGCAGTCAAGAGAAAGGCAAACAAAAGTGGAAATTCAGGATTAAGTCCTAATCGCATAAAATGAGCTGTAGCAGACGCTGTCCTCTGGGGAAAGTGTGCACCACCTCCTGTTGCTATTGAGGTCACGTCAAGTGTTGCACGAATCTGCTAATCAGCTCTTGGTAAGCCCTTCACTTCTCCAGTAAATCAAGCACCACAGGAAACGTGATATCTCATGGTTCCTGGGTAATTGTCACCGTGTTAAGCGTAATACCATGAACCATGGATTACACCCTGGGACCCGTCTGATGTGTCCGTAAGGATGCTGGACGTGCTCCCGAGATGCAGAGAAGAGTCATGTTATGACAAGAAAAGGCTGAATGGCCTGACATGTACTGAGGCCCACAGCTGCAGCTGCCAGCCGGCCAGCGTGAAAGAAAGGGAAATTCTCGAAGCTCTCGCTGCGGCTATCCCAGCACCTGAAAAACCTGGGGCTTTTTGTGAGACATCTTTTTGTCTCATGTTGAAGATGTGGCATCTCTATGGGGGTACTAATGTTATGAGACGGGCACACGTGCAATCTCGACTCAAACGGAAAGACAAGTCCTGACATCACAAGTTAAGGCAGAAGGAAGGGAATGACCAAAAACTGGAATATTTCAATGCAGGCACAGGATAGCTTGGTGATTTTAGAAAGGGGTTTGGCTTTTAGAATGGTCAAGACGGATAGGAAGAGCAGCTTCTACCACGAAGAGGAAGTACACGGTTTCCCAGACGCCCAAGAGGTGATTGCAGAGAAGGAACTACAATCCACCACATGTCAACCACTCCAACACAAACAGTGAAAAACCCACGAAAATCAGTTGAGGAGACCATGGCTGCCTGCACAGGTTTTTCATGCAGAAGGAGGGGCCCTGTCGGGGGGAAAATGCCACAAAGGACATTTATTCACGAAAAAGACAAGTGAGCACAATGATGTTGGGTAGGAAGGGGTGAAGCAGCTACCGTCTGAGCGGACACAGGCTGGGTATGATCAGGGCGACTGGCCCTGTGTAGGAAGCTCACCCCAGGGTCCTGAAGGCAACAAGTGCCAGTGGCCAGTGGTCTGGCTGCACAACTAGAGCCCTTTCCCTGGACCAGTTCCATCCCGGCTCTGTCCCTCAACTCAGGAAGTACGCTGAAAGCAAGGGACTGTCCTTTAAATTTCCACTGACACTGGACAATGTCCTGGCCACCCAGAACCCCACGGGTCACCATCAAACGTGTCTTGGCAGCTCACTCGCTCTGGAGGGCAGCAAGTCTAAGTACACCAGCGGAGAAGGGGCCACGAGGACATGTGAAGCTCATGACAAATGCCATTTACAAGAAGGACGGTCATTGCTACCAAAGAGAACAACCTCAGATGAAATATATGAAAGGAAGATTCCGAGGGATGTTTTTATAAACTCCGTCAAGGCCAACACAATAAAGAAATCCCTGCTACAGAAAACTGTCCAAATGACGTGGTCACAGGACCTATGTCACAGCCTATCTGGAAACTCAAGAATGAGACTCTGATTATGGTAAAAAAAAAAAAAAAAAAATACGAAAAAGGTTTGGGGGATGCAGAGATTCAAAATGTGTATCCTAAAGAAGGTCGAGTGCAGAGAAAAACCCAGAGGATGTCGCAGAAGACAGCACAGAGAGGAGATCTGGTGAAAACCCCAGAGGTCGAGGAAAGCTGAATGGAAGTGCCATCGCTGGAAAGCCTGCTGCCACCAGATGTGATCCGGCAGAGTCTCAGCTACTCTCCCACATGGACCATTCCATGACAAGGGCGCTGGGACTAAAGCCAGCCAGCCGTCTATGGAGACTTGAGCCAGGAAGGCCCTCCTGAAAAGTTGCAAAGACATTGCCCGCATCCACCACATACAGCCAGGCCCCGAGACCCAAAATTGCCCCATCCAGCGGGTCCTCCCCACCCCATGCAGGTCTGCACATCAGGACATTTGTGAGACCCACCCTCACTTTCCAGACAGCAAATCCTTACCAAGGAGCTCAGTGAATCTCTTCACCTGCCATGCACACGTCTGTGCGTGAAAATCGAGGGAGCATGCAGCCAGTCCACCCGAGACGCACGTGTGTCACTACCACCTAAGGGTTTTTCAGCAGGAACATCGTGTGTGAGACTTTTGTGCACTTGGACAACCTACCCACACACGGACATAAGGGACAAAAGATCTGATATAAAACGAATAATGTGTTTTCCATAAGTAGTCTTTCAAAAAATGACATTACCTTGTAGCATGCCTGTCTCTGTACCTGCCTGGAGAAAATGCCTCTCAGCCTACTCTCACAGGCCTTTTTTGTAATGCAACAATGTGTTCAGACTCTATTAGGAATATGGCTGTAAAATGCAGGCTAGAAAAGCTTTATAACAATTCATTCACCTCTGTATCTCCTAGGCCATGAGGTAGCAAGCGTACTGATTACATTAAGCAATCATGAAGTAGTCACTCTTCAATGTTAATGCATGATTACGCATGTAACAATGTAATTATACAGGAATCTTTCTAATTCCTCCATTTCTGATGACTAGTTCTGGAGATACACTTAAAAACAGCTTAGTGTGTAACCTAAGCCAACACTGATGCGAGTTCTGGTAGAAAATTTATCCTAGAAACAAAACGGAGAAAAAACTTAGGTATGAATACAGCACAGAGCTGTGAACCTGTTTTCTATGTAACTGTTTCCATAGCTTCCTCGACTCGGAGAATATGGTATATATGACATAAAACATACAAATGTTAATGAAATTTTTGTGTTTCTACTAAGGTTTCTGGACAACAGGAGAGTTTGAACACTTAAGATTTCTGGTGAGGAAGTTATACATGGATTTTCAATTGTGGGCAGGATTTAAAACCGGGAACCAAGTTTTTCTAGGATCAGTTGTAGTCATCCGTGGGGAAAAATGGAGAAAGCACTACCATCGTCAACAGAAAAAAGTAAAATAGAATTTTTTTATTTTAATTTTTTAAATGTTATTCTTTATTTCTTAGAGACAGAGACAAAGAGCAGCAAGGGAGGGGCGGAGTGAGAAGGAGACAAGGAATTCAAAGCAGACTCCAGGCTCTGTGTTGTTAGCACAGAGCCAGACTCGGGGGTTACCTCGCCAACACAAAGTTCATGACCCGACCTGAAGTTGGCTGTTTAACCGACTGAGCCACCCAGGAACAGAATAGGAGTAATTTGGAGGTTCCTTGTACACAAAGCAAACCTGTTTCCCCAAAAGAGTTAGTTACTAAGTTGCTCAGCAAAAGCCAGCACAAAGGGCCAACAGGCAGGACACAGTTTCAGAAGAAAGGCCGTCTTCTCAGAGATCGTGGCGTATGGTACACGGATGGGGCAGGATGTCGGCATCTCTGCACAGCGGGAGGCGCTCCCAACACAGCCAAGCTGCTGAGAGGCGAGTGGGGCAGGTGCAGGGAGGACTGCAGGACTCGGTCCCTCCACGAGTCCACCCAAGTGAAGACAGGGTACAGATCTCCAGGGACCTCACACATGGCCTCTGAGACATGCAAGCTCCATGACAGAGTACCCAGGGACCAGCAGGGAGAGGGAAGAGCAGGAAAGAGGCAAAGCCATCTCCCTGGCTTCTGACCACCGGACCAGGTAGCAAGCTGCTACGTTCACAAGAGGAGGCAGAGATGTTTGCAGATTTGTGGCCCATGTGGAACTCAAAGAGCAGACAACCCACCCAGATGGAGCTTCACTATGAGGCGGTCGGAAAGGTGTCCAAGAGACAGAGGGGGGTGGATGAAGAAGAATTCAGGACAGCCGAACCTCCCAAGAAGAATCTCCTCCCCGATTCTGAGTGACTCAGACTCGTGACAAAATCAGCCATCCTGCAGCAGCACTGTGCACACGTTCCCCCTATTCCACCAAACCACACACTCCCATGCCCTTCTATTGCTCTCCGTATAACCACATACGTCTTTGGGTGAGGTACCTGCAGCACATAGTGTTCAGCACCTAGAACAGTACCTGCCATGCACTCAATAAACAGGTGAACACTTTAGTGTACGCCTTGTACTCACCCAGGTAACTATTACACACATTGCTTTTCAATATTACGTGGTTCTGTGTAGGGTAGAAAGACACAAACTGTCCTGTGCTTTATGTGATGGGTGATATGAGGCGGTTGTACCTGTTGCCTAAAGCACGAATCTTATAGCTCAACCCACACAATAGGAGCCACACTACCCAATGGCGTCTACCCTGCTTCCAGTCGTGTCACCCCCCAACACACTATCCACACAGTAACAGCACCAGCTTTTAAAAATTTTAACATCATGTCAGTCCTTTCCCCTGAGGACACAATGACCCAAGGCCCTTCTCTGAATACCAAATTCCTTACGGGGAAGTTTCTGCCCAACACCAGCGGCCTGGTGCCTCACTTGACTCCACTTCCCCTTCCATAGCTTAAAACAAAGCCACGTTTCTCCTTGATTCTGGCTTTTGGCCCCAGAGACTGCTTGGAGAATGTTCTGTTAGACTCAGATGCTGATGGACCTCTCCAGAAAAAGCCTTTCCTGAACGGCAGTGCGCAAGTAAGCAATTCCTCCTAACTGCGTCATTCTTTCAGATAAACTCAGATGTGCCTCCACCTTCGACTCCGAGGAACACAGATGCCAGATCCCAACTACCACAATGGTGCAGGGTCATAAAGGGGCTCAACAAGGGTGCCTAGTTGTGTCTGTGCAGATGATGCAGGTGCACCAACCCAGAAACCCTTGTTGTCGGGGTTGCACTGTACAGTTGAGGGGCAATTCATCCCGATTCTGCTTCAGTTTCTGGGTCTCCCGTCCTCTGCCCTTTTGTCCGTACTTCCTCTCTCTCAAAAGTAAATAAATATTACCAAAAAAATTTTTAAAAAGCCAAAACTGATCAAACACTCACAGAATAAGTGTCACCCCATCCACCTCCTCGTCCTGCTTTGCCACATCCAGCCCGTCCCTGCAATGCTTGCCCTGGGCAAGCACATGAAAGGGGAGGAAGGCAGCGGCGGTGGGGTGGGGGGGCCTGAGACACAACATCACCACTCAATGGACGCTGGCTGAGGATGAGCAAACTGACCATTTTAGAACGACGGGTACTAGGCAAGGATTACAGGGTTTCGTTTTCTCCTGCAACAAATGCTGTTGAGCAAAATGTTTACTATGACTTCTCTTTCTTCCCCACCTGTTCTTATACTTGTGAATATTCTGTTAGTCAACCTATCATGAACTGGGAAAGATGATTTCAATCTGAAGCATGTTGGCAGGCATCAAGGAGACACTGAGGTAGTCACAACTGGAAGGAATGAGACCCCAACAAAAGGGAAGCCCGCTGAGCCAACACTAATGTTCAGAGTCCTCTCTCTCTCTCTCAAGACATGTGAGGATTCTGAATTTCTTCAGGGATTTGAGGCAATATACCAATGAGCAGGAAAGGAAACAAAACAGACAAGCAGAAAATCACTGATAACCAACACTGTACAGCACAGGGAGGTACAGAAAATTACCCCGGCACTCGGCAAACACTGCCTGAGAAGCTGAGCCTTCAATAATCTCATTGTGCTGCGGAGAAAATACCTGGGCTTTTGGACCAAGTCCCAAAGAGGGGTCCTGGAAGACACTCCAGGCCTCGAGATGGACATCCTGGAGGACTACACGGGGGTGGTGAACATTTTGAGCCCCGTTCACACTGAACCTTACAAAGACAGAGGACCGGTGACAAGTCATTCAGGCCTGACTGAGCTCAATAACCATCACACTCAGTGTGTGTGGGATGAAAGGCTGAAGAAAAGCAAGCACACGAAGAGCCTCTATGCTTCTCCATAATGTCCAACACAAAATTTAAAAAAGAAATTAAGAAAAGAAAAAGAATAAATGAAAAGAAATGAAAAAAAGAAACAAAAGAAAGAAAAGAAAAAAGAAAAGGGATGCCTGGGTGGCTCAGTCGGTTAATCATCCCACTTTGGTTCGGGTCATGATTTCACGGTTTTATGATTTGATTCCCGTGTCGAACTCTGTGCTGACATTGAAAAGCATGGAGCCTGCTTTGGATTCTGTGTCTCCCTGTTTGTCTCCATCTCCCATGCTCAAGATTTGTCTCTACCTCTCTCTCAAAATAAATAATATTAAAAAAATCTATTTTAATAAAAAAGAAAAAAAAACAGGGAAAGGCACGAGCATAGCTCAGGTTACTCGTTTAGGTGACCAAAATTTGGTTTCGACCCAGGTTTGTGAGTGTGAGCCCTGTGTTGGTCTCTCTACTGATAGAATGGAGCCTCTCAAGAGTCTCTACGCTCCCCTCCCATCCTCTACCCCGACGCGTACTCTCACTCTCTTTCTGAAAAATAAATAAACATTTTAAAAAACAAGGTTTTACATCATATAGACGAAAAGAAGAAAGAACAGAAAGAGACCAAAGGGAGACACACCGACTGGAAATACGGGATGCAAAGGTCAACTGTCCAACAAGCCTACTTGACAAATGGGAAATTTTCAGAGAATCAAAACAGATTCTAAACCTAAAAATTATCAGAGCTAAAACTAAGAACTCTAGGCGCCTGAATGGCTCATTTGGTTAAGCATCTGACTTCAGGTCAGGTCGTGATCTCGTGATTCGGGAGTTTGAGCCCCGCGTTGGACTCTGTGCTGAGTGCTCAGAGCCTAGAACTTGCTTCGGTATCTGTGTCTAGCTCTCTGTTCTTCCCTTGCTCAAATTCTGTCTTTCCAACATAAATAAGAGTAAAAAAAAAATTTTAGTAAGATTAAGAACTATGGGGGTTAATATCAGACTAAACACAAGTGAAGAGAGCCACAGTGAACTGGAAGATAAGTATGTAAAAATTTATCTAGACCATACACAGAGAAAAAATCAATAGAGAAACCCAAAAGACACAAAAAATATGGTTGAAGGGTCCAATGAGAACCTTCAAAGTAGAGAAAACACAGAATGGGGGTTACCAGATCCCTACAAAGAATCAAAACTTTCCAAAACTCATAAAAGAACCATGACAATGACTCCACAAAGAATGCCTGAGGCAAAAAGATGTTAACAGTCATGAGAGGTAAAAGATACCGCCTTCCATGGGACAAGACTACCAGCTCACGTTTCCAGAAAGCAAATGAAGCCAGATGATGGATTGTCATCTAGAAATTGTTGAATGAAAATAACCACCAACCTGGAAGTCTTTACCTAATAAAAACCTTCAAAGTGAAGACAAGGTAAAGATATTTTCCAGGCAAAACAAAAGCAAAAAGAGAAAAAACAAACAAAAAACTAAGATTAGGAATCAACTACACAAACGAACTAAAAACAATATCAAAACACGTCGTTAAAGAAAAGAAACCTAGTCTCTGACAGATATAGGAAAAATCAAGGCTTCCAGAACAGCGTCCCAACAGAAAGGCTATGAGAACAAATCTTAACAATCATTAAAGACACAAAACAATGACACCTACGCCAAAATCTATCTAAAACTTTAAAATTTTACCGAAAAAAAGGTGAAAGTGTTCACCGTGGTTCAAATGTCAAAGGAAACAGCAGGGGCACCTGGTTAACTCAGTCAGTTGAATGTCCGACTTTGGCTCAGGTCACCATCTCACGGTTTGTGAGTTGGAACCCCGTGTCAGGTTCTGTGCTGATGGTTCAGAGCCTGGAACCTGCTTCAGATTCTGTGTCTCCATTTCTCTAGCCCCTCCCCCACTTTTTTATGTCTCTCTCAAAAAACCAATAAATATTAAAAAAAAAGAAAAGAAAAATGAGACGGCAGTGTCAAGGAAGCAGTCCAAGTCCTGAATCAGGCGGGGGTCAGTTTAAAATGCACCAGCCTCTAGAAATATATTCCAATTACCTACCAGATACGTGTACATTTCAAAAATCCCTCATATTTCTTTTTTTTAATATATGAAATTTATGGTCAAATTGATTTCCATACAACACCCCGTGCTCATCCCAAAAGGTGCCCTCCTCAATACCCATCACCCACCCTCCCTTCCCTCCCACCCCCCATCAACCCTCTGTTTGTTCTCATTTTTTAACAGTCTCTTATGCTTTGTCTTTCTCCTCCACTCTAACCTTTTTTTTTTTCTTTCCCTCCACCATGGGCTTCTGTTACGTTTCTCAGGATCCACATAAGAGTGAAACCATATGGTATCTGTCTTTCTCTGTATGGCTTATTTCACTTAGCATAACACTCTCCAGTTCCATCCACGTTGCTACAAAAGGCCATATTTCATTTTTTCTGATTGCCACGTAGTATTCCATTGTGTATATAAACCACAATTTCTTTATCCATTCATCAGTTGATAAAAATCCCTTACATTTCTAATGGAAGGTCAGAGGCCAAAAGAACAAATAACAGGTGGGACCAGGAAGAAACTAGTAACATGGTAGGTGTAAACCAACATATCAGTCACACGTACTCAAATACTCCAAGCAAAAGATTGACTATCAAATTCATTAAAAGGAAACTAAGCATTCACTGATCACAAAGTTACACCTTAAAACGAATGATCACTGACAGGTGGAAGTAAAAGATCGCCAGGCAAATCCTACCAAACAGAAAACTGATGTGGCCACTGGGACCCTCCAATAAAATAACCTCTATAGCAAAAAGCTCTACTAGAGAAAAAGAGGAACAATTTGCGATTAAAATTCCATCTTCCAAGAAAACAAGACTAATTTGCATATAACTGATAACGCAATGTCAAACTGCAGAAAAATTGACAAATATAGAAAAGGGCCACATCCATAAGCACGATGGGAGACTCGAAATAACATCTCTCAGTATCGGACAGAACTGACAACAGGAAAATCAAGGGAGTGGGACGGGGCTGTCCAAAATGCAGTCACGTACTTTAAGTACTTGAAATGAGGCTCCTCCAAACTGCGATGTATAGAAAGTATAAAATGCACACCACATTTTAAAGAAAACATAAAAGAGAATGCAAAATCTTTCATTAGTTTTTTCTCACAATAGCTAAACACTGTGATATGTTAGTAGTATTAAACTCATTCTCGTCTATTACTTACTTGATTTAATGTTGTTACTAAAATCTGAATTCTCTCATTAACAAACTTCATCTAACCTATAAATATAGAAATACTGCATATCTTACCGATAAATATTTTTTTCACATGACCAAAGAACAGTTCATGAAAACTCATATATGCTAGGACACTAGGAAAGTCATCTCATCTCAAAGGACTGAAATACTGCAGGGCATATTTAGGGCTTGCATTCAATGAAGAGTTCAATTTCTTCCAAAATTCATCAGTTCCAAAGTGATGGTATGAAGACAGGGAGACTTCCGGTGATGACCAGTCATGGGCGGCTGAGAGAGCACTGTCACCCTTGCCACCACAGGAGGACATGGAGAAGCAAGCTGTTGATGAACCAGGAAGCTGACTCTCACCTGACTCTGAATCTGCAGACGCCTTGACCTTGAGAACTTCCCAGTCTCCTCAACTATAAGAAAGAAGCTTCTTCTGCTTATTAGGCAGCCAGTCTATGGTATTTTGTTATAACCACACCAAAACACTGAGACAGATAACTTCATGGAATTAAGCTAGAAATCCGCACAGAGAGAACGAGAAAGTATCCCAAAATATCAAGGTGTTATGCTACTAAACATTGTGATGAATTAAGAAAAAAAAAATGCCACAATGAAAGTTAGAAAATAGTTTCACATAAAGATAAACATTTGGCTTATCAAAACTTGTGAGATCAGTAAAAGTGTGCTTAAAGGGAGACTCATAGGGATAGCTCAGTCCCTCGGCAACCAACTATTGATTTTGGCTCAGGGCCTGATCCCATGGCCACAAGATCGAGCCCCGAGCAAGGTTCCTCACTGAGTGAGGAGCCTGCTTGAGATTCTCTCTCTGTCTCTCTCTCTCTCTCTCTCTCTCCCCCCCTCTGCCCCTCTGCCCTGCTCATGCTCTCATTCTAAAATGAATCAACACACCAATAAGCAAATACAATACACATACTGGAAAAGAACAAAGGCTAAAAATCAAATGAAGGATTTCTTTCTAGAACTACAAGAAAGAACAGAAATCACCACATAGATGGAACAATAAAAGGCAGAAATCCATGCAACAGAAAACAAAGAGTAGATGTCAGAAATCAAAAAAGCCAAAGTTGGTTGTCTGAGAAAGGGACAAAGCACGATTTACCTATATCCAGGATTGCTAAAGTAAATATCAAAACATATGCTGCAGATAAGAAGGATAATATAAACCAGTTTGCACTTTTTTCTTGGTAAGTTTGGGAAGTCTGAGCAAATTCTTCGAAAACAAAATGCCTTATCTAGAAAATAGAAAATATGGGAAATCGGAAAAATCTTGTTTCCACTTAAAAAAGCAATCTGCCATGAAATCCCTTCTCTCAAGGAAAACCTAACACCAGCAGGTTTGCCTATCACTTTTTCCCAAAAATAAAGAACATACAAAAAAATTCTTCTGGGAAAGCACAAGGAGTGCTCCTACCTACGTCGTTTTAGGAGGCCAGCAGGACCTTAACCTCAAACCCCAGGAAAGACAGCAAAATTGGGTGCAAGTGAACACCCACTACTCTCGAATACAGATGCAAGAATCCGAAGCACAATAGTTACAAATGGAATCCAATGAAAAGAGAATGGAATCCAATGAAAAGAGACAACAGGTTCTGCTTATTCTAGAAGGTCAAGAGTTGTTTTACGTTAAGCCAAAACATTAAAAAGAAAATCTCTTTTTGCAAAAGATGCACAAAACACTTCTCAGAAAATTTAGTCATTATTTCATTGATGATTTTTAAATCTTAGAAAATTAAAAATAGAGAATTTTCAAATTTTGATAGACCACTCTACCAGTAACGCCACTGGTGTCATATGTATTGGTAAAATACTGAACTCTTTGGGTTCCTGAGTGGCCTATAGTTGGTGAAGCTTCCAGCTCTTGATTCAGCTCAGGCCATGATCTCACGGTTCATGGGTTTGAGCCCTGCATCAGACTCTCAGGTGAGAGTGTGGACTCTTCTTGGGAATCCTCTCTTTCCCCCCTCAGTCTCCTTCCCATGCATGTGCTCTAAATAAATAAACAAACTTTAGAAAATATATACAAAAATAATGAAAACCTTCTCTCTACTATCTGGAAGGAGACAAGGACACCTACTCTCACCACTTCCTTTCAACACTGTACTGGAGGCCCTAGCCGGTTCAAGGCAAGAAAAGTGAAAATGGTCACACTACTGGAAAGAAACAAAAGAAACTTACAAAGGGCAACACTGGGAGAATGAAAGGCAGACATACACAAGAATATGAAAAATTCTGCCATTCACAGATATATTCCACACTCATAGAAAGACCTCTTTTGACAAAACACAAAACACACAAAACTATCACAAAGTGGCTTCCAAAAGGCAAATATTTGACAAAAGAAATATGCAAGTGGCTTAGAAGCACTTGCTTCCTGGGTCCCACGGGAGCAGCATGAATACTCCACACCTCCCAACACCTGAGCCCCAGCACAGAGCAAACACAAGAGAAAAGGCAATACCAGGGATGAGCCACCGGGGAGCTCCCTCACTCTGTTGCTCGTGGGGAAAAGACACACGTGCCACCATTCATGACCTGCTCTTCCAAGGCAACCCAATACGATGCATGTGGATCTGCAGGCAGCCTCTGCACAAACCGGAACACCCACCGGAGAAAGAATAAACCGTTCCGTGCTCACTCACTATGCCTTTGACAGCAAGGGAGGACGAGCAGAGCCACACAAGGAAAGCAGGTGCATTGCGCACACACAGCGCTCAAGGGTTAGCTCAACATGAAGCGAAGAACAAGCCAAAGCAATTGCCGGTGAAAGTCAAGACCGTGGTTACCTTTGGGGGACGTTCGGTGGGTGTCAGCAGGAGGTAGGAAGCACGGTAAGGTTCCAGTTCTTCACATCCAGGTGGTGGTTCCAAGAATGTGTTCGCTGAGTGAAAAATATGGAAGATCAGCTGAAAGTAGTGGCCTAGGATGTTCCAAACGTCCACCGCGTGCCACACAACTAGGCCGCTCTGTGCGGGCAGCTAACCCCCAAGAGAAGCAAGGAAGCCCCACCCATCTGAGTGCGGAGTCAGGAAAGAGCATCCAGACGCCAGAGGAGCTACCGCCACACCCTACTCGCCTCCAGCTGTTCATCTGGGGGAGTCCACATCACCTTCCTAAACATCATTGGCCACAAGACACTGAATGCAGAAGCAGCTGGAAGAATAAAGATCTTGCACTAAGCAAATGCCACGCTTCTACACAGTGTTGTTCTGAAAATGTACGGATTTTTTCCATGAAAGGTATGAGTACGTTAATAAGTACTAATTTATTGTCTTTAAGTGAATTCATCACATCTGAGATGCTCGGATTTAGTTTGGTTTCCTTAATGTTTGTTTTTGAGAGAGAGACGCAGGGCACGTGAAGGGGAGGGGCAGAGGGAGAGGGCCACAGAGAATCTGAGACAAGTCCAGGTTGGCAGCTGGCAGTACAGAGCCCGACATGGGGCTCTAAACCATCAACTGTGAGATCATCACCTGAGCCAGAGTAGGACCCTTAACACAGAGAGGCACCCAGGCGCCCGCTTCAATTCTCGGTTTAACCTCACCACAGTAGAGATCAAGAGACACAACCCCCACACTAGAAGGCTCTCTGGGGCCCTCAATAATCCCCTGATGTCCAAATGTCCCGACACCACCGAGTTTGAGAAACACTGACCCAGGGGAAAAAGGGCACTCTCCCCTTCTCCTCAGCTTCCCAATTTCTATAGGGTTTCCCCAGCTCACCAAACTCTCTAGGGCCTGGCCCACAGGACTGGAGGGCCTAAGTCGACTTTTTTTCGTGAAAGCCGCCTCGGGGGACAGGACATGTGCAGCCTGTGCGGGGCCAAGTAACAGACAAGGCGGGACGGTCTGCGACAGCCTCGGCGTGGGCAGGCGGCACACTTCTCACACCACAGTAGCGGCTGAGGCAGGCACCGGGAGAACCTCCCAGAAGCAGACTCTTGCAGTGAGAAGGGCCCTTACGGTCCCCCGAGCGCCCCACACACCGAACCCGCCGCCAGAAAGCGGCCACCACGACTGATGGGAGCCTGTGGGCATCCACATGGACAGTCTGTACTTTCTCCCGAGGGTGGCCAAATGCTGTCCCAGCATGAGTAGAACCAGGGGGCCCTGAGCCACCAGGCTTCTCATGGCTGGCATTGTGACGCCTGCGGGAGTCCTTGTGTCGAGGTGTTCTGCAGAACTCACCTGCCTCGATGGGGACGCCTTCTGAGAAGCAGGAGCCCCAAGGTGACATCCTCGTAGTTGGAAGTTATCTAGCAAGCGAGAAGAGCGACGTTCAGGGAGCACTTCTCTTGCCTTCTACAGCCTTCAGGAGCCTTCGCGAGCCTTCCTACTGCCTTCAGGAGCCCACTCTCCTCCCGCCCACCTCTCTGCCTGGCAAATGGGCTGTGGGGCCAGCAGACACAGAATCAGCTGCCTCAGGGCAGGAAGACCATCCAGTGGTTAAGTTGCAACGATGGAGACTCATCAACAAACACCCGCCCGGACGCACTCTGGTACAACGTCAGAAGAGAACCCGATCTCAGCTGTGCTCCTTGGGCGTGGACACACGTCAGCAAAGTTTTGGGGTTTTAACAAAGGCCTCGCCTCAGAGGGCTGTACGAATACCTGCTCCTGGGAGAGACTTTGCAGCAGTGAGGGCAGGAATGTGTGTGACATCTCTGGAGCTTCCTCTCACGTTTGTTAAAACTGTCTAAAAAACTAGGCAAGAGGCCAAACACCCCCCCAAAAGATGCATGGGCGGGTTTCCATGCAATCATAACCCACATATGTGCTCTTTCCAAGCCTATTCCTCACCCCCTTCCTTGGCCACCGAGAGCGGCTCCAGAGCATGTACGAGCCCCGATGTTACTGATGGGCCAGGTTCGGGACACCCTGGGCTACGGTGGAGCCTCATTGTTCCTGATTTTCCATGTTTCCCAAAGAGCGAGTTCCCCCCCCCCTTGTCGCTTTTGGAAGACACACTGTGTCCAAGCAAAGCAGCAGTGCTGACTGCCCACACATGGCACACTCTGACCCGTGTGAGGGGTCATCTCAGTGTGGATTTTAATTGTAGTCCTCTGATGAAGAGTGACTTTGAGCATCTTTTCCTTTTTCTTGTATTCAATATAATTTATTGTCAAATTGGTTTCCATTCAACACCCAGTACTCATCCCCACACATCCTCTCCTCAATGACCATCACCCGCTTTCCCCTCTCCCCCACCCCCCATCAAGCCTCAGCTTTTTCTCAGTATTTAAGACTCTCTTACGGTAAGACTCCTTCCCTCTCTGTAAATTTTTTCCCCCTTTCCCCTCTCCCCTGGTCTAAGTTTCTCAGCATCCAAATACGAATGAAAACATATTGTATCTGTCTTTCTCTGTCTTATTTCACTTGGCAGAACACCATCCAGTTCCATCCACTTTGCTACAAATTTCATTTTTATTGCCAGGTATTAGTCAATTATGTTTGTAAACGACCATTTCTTCATCCATTCATCAGTTGAAGGCTATTTAGGTTCTTTCCATCATTTGTCTACTGTTGAAAATGCTGCTATAAACATTGGTGTGCCAGTCCCTTATGCACCAGCACTTCTGAGTCCCCTGTATTCTGGCAATGCTTTTGCTGAGTCATAGGGTACATTTATTTTTAATTTTGTGAGGAATCTCCACAGTTTTCCAGAGAACCTTCACCAGTTTTCTTTCCCACCAACAATGCAAAAGGTTTCTTGTTTCTCCCCATCCTCTTCAGCATCTATAGTATCCTGATTTTTTCATTTCCCCCAGTCTGATGTGAAGTGCAATCTCTGTGTGGTTTTGATTTGTATTTCCGTGAAGAGTAGTGGTGTTGAGAGCAAGATGAGGAGCCTCTTGTCAGGTGTCTCTTGGCGATCTGTAGGTCTTCTTTAGAAGAGTGCCTATTCATATCTTCTGCCCAATTCATGACTGGATTGTTTTCAGATGTGGAGTTTGGTGAGTTCTTTATAGGTTTTTGGATAGTAGCCCTTGTCTGATAAGTCATTTGCAAATACACCCATTTCATCTGTTGCCTTTTTTGTGTTTATTGTTTTCTTTGGAGTGCAGGTTTTTATCTTTATGAGGTCCGTATAGTTCATTTTTGCTTTTAGTTCTCTTACCTTTGGAGATGTGTCATGTAAGAAATTGCCGCAGATGAGGTAAGAGAGGGTCTGTCTTTTCTCTTCTAGAGTTTTTACAGATTCCTGACTCACATTCAGGTCTTTATCCTTTTTAAGTTTATTTTGAGATATCTCTAAGGAATTGGTTTAGCTTCTTTTTTCTACATGTTGTTACCAGTTCTCCCAACAACACTTGTTAAAGAATCTGTTTTTTTCCCATTGGATACTGTTTCCTGCTTTGTGGAAGATTAGTGAGCCATATATATTTGGGTCTGATTCTGGGTTCTATATTTTATTCCATTGGCCTGTGTGTCTGTGTGCCCATACCGTACTGTCTTAATTACAGGTTTGTAGCAGAAGCTAAATTCTGAGATTGTGATGCATCGTGTTTTGGTTTTAGACTTCAATAATACTTTGGATATTCGGGGTCCTTTGTGATTCCACATAAATGTTAGGATTGTTTGTTCTAGCTTTGAAATAATGCTGACACAATTTTGATGTGGATTGCAGTGAATATGCCGATTGCTTTGGGTAGTATTGACATTTTAACAATAATTATTCTTCTAATCCACGAACATGGAAGATTTTCCCATTTCTTTGTGTCTTCTTCAATTTCCTTCATAACCATTCTATAGTTTTCAGCATAATTTTTTTATATCTTTGGATAGGTGTCTTTGTTATTTAGATTATACGTATTTTATGGTGCTGGCGCAATTGTGAATGTGATCAATTTCTTGATATCTCTCTGTTTTTCATTATTCGTGTATGAAAATGCAACGGGTTTCTGTACATTGATTTTGTACCCTGCGACTTTGCTGAATTCATGTTTCAGTTCTAGGAGATTTTTGTTGCGGTCTGTGAGGTTTTCCATGTAGAGTGTCATGTGGTCTCTGAAGAGTGAAAGTTCGACTTCATCTTTGCCATTTTGATGCCATTTATTTCATTTTGTTGTATGAATTCTGGTTTCGGGAATTCCAAAACTACGTTCAACAACAGTGGTGAGAGTGGACATCTTTGTCATGTTCCTGATCTCAGGAGGAAAACTTTCATTTTTTTCCCCAGGAGGATGATACTAGCTATGGGCTTTTATCATCAATGGCTTTTATCATGTGTACTTATGTATGTTCCTTCTATTCCAACTTTCGTGAAAGTGTTTATTAAGAAAGTTTGCTGTGTTTTGTCAAATGCTTTTTCTGCCTGTATTGACAGAATCATGTGGTTCTTGTTCTTTTAGTAATGTGATATATCATATTGATTGATTTGCAAATATTGAACCAGCCCTATAGCCCAGGAAGGAATCCCATTTGACCATGGTGAATATTTTCATATGCTGTGTGTTTGATTTGCCAGTATCTTCTTGAGAATTTTTGCATCCTTATTCATCAGGCATATTGTTCTGTAGTCTTTTTTTTCTTGGTCTCTGGTTTTGGAGTCAAGGTAAAGCTGTCTTCGTAGAATGAGTCTGGAAGTTTTCCTTTCATTTCTATTCTTTAGAACACATTGAGTAAGGAAAGTACTAACTCTGCTTTAGCTATCTGGTGGTGTTCCCCAAGGAAGAATGTGGTCCAGAAAATGAGGTAAAATGACCAGGACAACTCCCTGGAAAGATGATCGTCCCAGGAATAAGATACAGATAGATAAGAAACACAAAAGAGTGGGGCAAAGGAAAGCTTCTGTCGTCTACAGTGGGAACCCAAAAGCAAGATGCCCGAGTTCTTACTTCAGAAAGAGAGGGAAAGCTTCTGGAGTTCACTGTTTTCCCTTGCCATCCTGTCAGTGGATAGAGAAGACAGTGATTCCAAGGTAACAGGCTTGTGTTGCAGGCGAAGGTTCAAATGTTTAGAACAGGGCTGGGGTGCTGTAATTCTTGAAAGGTCTCTTTCTGTGCTAAGCAGGTCCTCGAGAATCCTGCCCATGGTGAACCACCTGCTCTTCAGAATGAAATCTTTAATGACCAGGGAGGGAAACAAGTTGGCTAGCCATTATTTCTTATACCAGCCAACCAAACACCATGTACTCTCAGGAAGGCAATCCTTCCTTTGGGATCTCAGAAACTGCTCTTGTTTAGCACAGACCAGATTCAGAGCTGGTTAGGAGTGGCCAGCACACACTATGTGGGGGACAGCCTCATTGTCCTTGCCTGAGACCCAATACAGGGTTATCCCTATGGTCAGGATAATCAGAATGGCTAGAAACAGACCAAAATTGTTTCAGTTCACCACATTATGGAATCAAGCTGAGACGGAAATATCTACCTCCACATGCTTCTTATCCCAGAAGAGAGGATAGCTCCCTCCCAATATCGGTGACGCTGATTCCACATAGGCATTCCTCCTGGGCAATTTGAAATGCCCTGGGCTTAACTTTGTCCACAGAGTACAGAAAGTCAATTGTTGAGGGATCCTGTGGCCGAAGGAACCCCGCAGTGACAAGAATATAGCCTGACACTCCAGTTAAAAGTAGAAAAAATGGTTCTGAGACACTGTCCTGAGTGGACACCAGGGAGAACTTTTTTGGAAAAGAGCAACAGGATGGAGGATACAGAGAAGACCAAAGTTCTTTCTTACTTAACACGAGAGAATGCGATAGAGCAATGAATGAAGCAACGAACGAGCACAGTATCCTGACAGAATGGTTGCCTCAGGAGTAAGAACCATGTATGGGCTAGTACCAAGGGAGACTTCCTGCACTGTTTCTTCAGACAGGGGTGGAAATTTTCTGGCATTGGCTTTTGTTGCCCTGTCCTTTGAAGCCAGTAGTGACACCTAGTTACCAGCTTTTGGCTCAGGTATTTGGAGAGTGGCTCTGCTGTAGCAGTGCTTTAGTGGGCGGTGTCCGGCATGTGGCACATCCTGAAGAATATTGCCAATGGATGAAGAGTCTGCTCTGCATGGTGAAGGCATCAGTAGCCACCAATGGTTGGTGTTCTGTTGTCAAACTGATGAAGAGTGGCGGTGATGGTTGGGGTGGTCCATAGCCCAAGACAAAGAAAGATTTCCTTAAGACAACTTTCATAAAAAGAAGGTGATTTTATTAAATGATGGGGACAGAACCCACATGCAGGAAGAACTGCACTGGGGTCCTGAAGGGTAACTCATTACACACCATCAGGATGGCAGGGCATCAGGGATAGGGTAAGTCTCTAAGCAGTGTTGGAAGCAAGTTTTCAGCACCTTGAGGGGCTAAGTGTGGCTAGGGAAATGCCACTTAATAAAACCCAAGTCATGAGATCCATTGAATGTATATCGGGGGTGCTTAAGCTTGGAGTAAGACTGCCAGCTTATATCTTGGGCCATTTGAATTAATAGAAGTTGACCTGCAGGGCCCTCGTTGTTGGGATAATGTTACGCTAAGGTTGTCTTTTGACCCTAGCAAAGTGTCATCACCATCATTGAGCAGCTGAGCTTCTAGAAGGAGCTCACTCTGTCCGTTTCAGGGACTTGTCAGTGGGCTATAGGCAGTAAGGGAATTTCATTTGCATTTGCTCTATCACACATTACCATGGCAAGTGCTTAAGCCCCTTTTCCCTCTACTTGGGTTGTCAAGAGTGTCCACAGAAAAACAATAATATCCCCCCCGGGGTGGGAAGAGGGGCTAGCTTGTGCTTTATCCCTCAGTCTGCCTTATGCTCCCTCATCATATCCTCACTGAATAACGTCAACCCTGAAACCTTGAAGACTGATGAAGGTAGAAGGTTTCATCTTCTGTAGCTTCGTTGTACTGGGTAGAGGCGTAAGTCGTCCTAACCTATATGGATCCTTATTGGTTTCTTAAGCAACATGTAAAAGAGTTACAAAAGGCAGGGGCAGCTGAATTCAAAGTGGGCTTTCTTGAGTAGAAAGTCTCATCGTTTGGCAAATAATTGTAGTGATGGAGTCGGCACCAGGCAGATAGGCATGGGAGAACCCTGCAAAGCCTAGTTAGAAAAACAAGAGAGAAGCCCAAAGTCCTTTGGTAGTTGACAAACATGCTCAAGTCCAGGAGTGTAGCCAGTCACTAAAGGAAAGAGAGGCATTGTTTAAATCAATTGAAGTATTCATGTCAGTCAGAAATCCAGAATTCTCTCGGTGGTAATCTAGAATGTATACACAATATTTTGTCAGATCATATTCCAAACCCCGTGTCTACCAGTGCTGCCAGTGAGGTTTTTAGATGTGAGGTTTGAAGCATCCTCAGATGGAAGTGGGAACAGGCAGCAGGAATCCGATTGGTCTTTCCAGTTGGGAACTCAAATGTCTGCAGTGATCCTTCGAATGGCCCATCTGTAAGAAGGAAATGTTAGTATGAATTGAGAAAGGAAAGTGAAAAAGAAAGGTGGGACCATCCTAAGAGAGGTTTGAGGTCTCGTACAGGTTCCTCGGAATAATAAGGCACACTCGTTTGCCCACTTACTTCCTGTAAAGTGGGTAGAGGTTTTGTTTCGATACGGGAGCCCATGAAGATTGCCCCTCTAAATGATTGCAGTTGGAAGACATAATATGATGCATTAAGGGCTTTTTATTTCAGAGTTAAATCCCCTGTTGCATGAGATTCCATCCTTTGAATAAACCAGTCTTGGGGGTTTATATGGGGTGAGTTTCGAGTAACTGTCAGATCAGGTGTAGGGAGGACATCGTTTGCATACTTAGAGATTTACAAATTAACTCAGCTACAAGTGAATACTAGAGCACTGTCCCTTGATAGGTATACAGTGAGAAAAGACTTTGCATACAGTTGTTGGGGAAACCCATCCCATTTTCAAGCTGTTTAAAGATTATACCCAGGGTGGGTCTTATTACTATGCCCACAGAACAACAAGGTTGTCCATACCTGTGGTACTGTGACAGGATCTCTCAAGGTTACTTCACGTGTAGTTTAGGCAAACATTTAAAGACACCTAGGATTTAACATCTGTAAATGTGCATTGCTGAAATGTAGATTTTCTCTCTAAAAACCCTCATTGCCCAAAAGTAGCCATCCAGACTAATTCATTTGCAAAACACCACTTGAAAAACTTGGCCTCATTTATTTCCATAAACTCTGCAAGAAGAGTCATTGATCCTAAGGATCTTTGAAAGTGTATTTTGCTGGAATCCCTTCTAAGGTATCTCCAGACTGAATTTTTATAGCCTATCCAGGCCAGAAAGTTTTCAAATTCTTGTATTTCTCCTAAAAGTGGTTTTTTTGTGAGTTTCCTACAAGACCAAAAAGGTTTTGTGAGAGAAGAACAATACCAAGTGTTAAAGTCTCAGAAATAGTGTTAGAGATCTGATGAGACTTCAGGATGACGCAACTGACAAGGGCATTCGGTTCTTTCTGTGGCATATAACACTGTGATACAAAGAATATCAAGTGAAGACCTTAGAGCAGAACCAATTAAAACTTGAGCATTGCCTGTCTTTGAGCAGTTACAGCATTAACCCAAGCAAGAGAACCTAAGGTTTACCATTGACAACGCTTCTCCAAGCAACTTAGCATACATGCCACATAAAAAGGCCTAATTGGTCAAAAAGACTTCATTTACAATTGAATTCTTGGGAAAGTTCGTTCAAGCCTTAGGAAGTGATAGAGCACATCCTAGATAGAATTACAGATCATTTCCAATGTGAAACTTTAAATTATTGGGGCACTGGGGTGGCTCTGTTGGTTAGACGTCTGACTGCAGCTCGGGTCATAATCTCGTGGTTTGTGAATTCCAGGCCCACGTCACACTCTGTGCTGACAGCTTGGAGCCTGGAGTCTGGTTCAGATTCTGTGCCTCCCTATCTGCCCTTCCCCTGCTCATGTTCTATCTCTCTGAATTTCAAAAATAAATGATAAAAAATAAAATTTAAGTTGATATTTAACCGAGATGGCAAGACGAGATTCCAAAGGCAAATAGGGAACATTTTATAGTTGTTAGCAAAACCTAACTCCTTTACCATTGAGAAGTTTTCAGTTTAAGTCATCAGACTTGACAAAGAACATATCCAAAGCTTTGGTTTTCCTGGCATACAAAAGACAAAGAAAAAAACAAAACAAAACTTTGTTTACATTTTCTTATGAAGAGCAGATCAACAATCCAAGAAAACTTTGTCTTTCCAAAACATAAGAAAACAGGATTTTAAACTTATATCAGTGTAGTAAAATCCGTAGACGGCAAACTTAGTCCATCTTTACCACCCATAAAATTCCTTTCCAAAGATTTCCCTTCATGAACCTGGTACAACTTTCCTTTGCCTTCAGGTTTTGTCCCAAGTCATTTCTTTCCAAACAACCCATTTAACCCAATTTTCTTTCTTTTACCCTCAACAAAAAATGTATTGCCATTCTTTGTATCTTTCTTACAACCTCCTATTTTCCAACAAAACTGCTTTCCTTATTTCCATCAGTCTTAAGAACACTTAGCAGAATTTTAACTTTTAGAACCTTAGTCTCCAATGAAAACTTAATAAGCAGTTGAGAACTCTTTGCACCAGAATTCTTTAGATGGCTAATTCATGAGTCAGTTAAGCACAAAGCATGTTTTCAAATAGGTCCAAATAGCCTTAGTTCCTATGCATTAAGGAGTTCCTCTGCATAAGTTCCTGTGCATTAAAAGCACAGAGGCGACTGGGTGACTCAGTCGTTAAGTGTCCGACTGCGGCTCGGGTCACGATCTAGCCGTTCATGGGTTCAAGCCCTACGTCGGGCTCTGTGTTGACTGCTCAGAGCCTGGAGGCTGCTTCGGTTTTATGTCTCCTTCTCACTCTGCACCTCCCCCACTCACACTCTGTTTCTCTGTCTTTTCTCTCTTCAAAAAGGATAAACATAAAAAGTAGAAAAGAAAGAAGTTAAAAGACCACTTCTATGTCCAATAATGAAAGATTTCCCCTGCAATCTCTTTGGAAAGGACATAGATGTCCCATGAACGTCTTGTCATTCACCGTGTAAACTTAAAAGCACAAGTCTAAAGTCTCAGGTTTCCAAAGACTTTGAAAGTTATCTTCAGAATTACCCAAGTAATTAACCATTTAAGACAGTTGAAATTAACCATTATTTCAAGTCCTCATTTGGTGACAAATTGCAATCGAGATCCATTGAGCATATTTGACCTTTCATAAAGATTGAGAGAATAAATTTTCACACTGAATGCTGATAACTCTAAAGACAAGTCTATCTTAATGAAACCAGCAAACTTCATTTAGCTGAAACACGGAATTGGTTCACCTACACCCACAGAAAAGACCTACACTCATTTGTTCCACCGTTCAGTTTTTACCAGAGATGTCAGTGAGCTCCAAGAACCTGAAGTGCGTGGTGCAAGGGAATGCTCTTTTTCCCTTGATATTTAGCGTGGGAAGAGGGGCCGATGGTGCCTAAGGCACTGAGGGTGGTAAGGGAACCAGTTCTATAGGCCCCACACAAGCTGGTGCAGAAACAGGAGGAAGGGGATGGGAAAGGCAGAAGATTTGGGGTGCCAGCAGAAGGCAGAGAAGGAAAATTTCCCGGGTCTAATCTTGTCAGCTGGGACAGAAGAGCTGACACCATGTCTTTTGTTCCACCAAAGTGGAATAAGGCAGTTCAAGTCAGGCCGGAAAAGACAGGGAATTTCCCCGAAATTAGTGGATTTTCAGCAGCTGCCTGGGAAATTTCCTTAAAAGTCTCCATCTTGAGGTAACCTGAGCACAGTTGTCTCCAGTTATAGCCCCTAACTCACGAAAGGAATGAGGGAGAGGCCCTCATATCTATCATGCAGAGAGGAAGCGTCCGTGTTACCCTTTCAAGGATTGCCTCTCTTACCTTCAGTGACTGAGTTCTGAGTTCTCTCAGGAGGAGGCCTATTTAGACAAATTTCATCCAACATATCAGGGGGGAGCTCACTTGCTTAGCTACTGACCAAACACATTCTGCAAGAAGCCCCTGTGTCCCATTAGCCACCAAGGGCTGGACCTAGGGCAACAGCCGTCCATTTGCCCTGTTTAGTAAAGCCATGCAGTGTTACAGGATCAGTCCTTTCCACATTTTGCAAACCCAACTGTTTCCAGTGGGTTCAAAAGGCATCCTAAGGGAGAATCCTTGCGGACCAAAGAGGAACTCCCATGTTCCACCTCGAGAGAAAAGGGGAGAGAGAAGGTCCATTACCCTTAGAATCCATCCCGACTCCCCAGTAGCATCCCCCACACAGAATATGTCAGGGGTTCCCGAAGTGTCAAAGCGACCCGAGACATCCCTTGAACAAAATCACTATGACTGCCAACCAGGTGGCGAAGGGCTCCTGAAGGAGGGATGCTAGCCTCCCCACCCCCACCGGCTTCCCCATTGCATTCTAGACAACAGATGGGTGCCTGACTTACAGACCCGCGTCTCCTTTGCTGAGAAGGCAGAGAAGTAACTGCCATTTTCAACCCATGGAAATACTAGAAGAGTTTGACAAGGGGAAATGACCCAATTTTAAGTAGTAGTTAATAGAGGACATTGAGGGAAAACAGAAAAGAGAGAAATCCATCATGATATAAGTGACATTCTGACCCGCGTAGTCTTCACAGCGAACCTCCCTAGGAAATGGCGCCCTGCTGGGTTTTAATTCAGTCAGGTACTGGTTTCGGTCAGCTCTCAGTGGAGATCTGGCATGCAGAAGAGGCTACTCCAGAGATATGGAGGGGGTCACATTAGATCAATGAGGAGGAATCCTCACACACGGGAGTCTTAAGATTGGCAGACATGGCAGTCACTTAAGTGGCTGTCCACTGCCCAAGACAGACAACTTTAGACACGGAAAGGAATAAAGAGAGGGCGTCAAGTTTCTGCATCTCACTGCCATTCTGGCCAAGGTCCTAACTTCCAACCAAAAGGCAGGCTTTCTCCTCCCCGTAGAGTCGCCGCAGCCTAGAGGATTGCAGCCAGAGCAATCCCCGCAAAAGTGTTCCCATAAGACCCTACTTCTCAAAAATCCTCTGAAATGAGAGTAAATGAAAGAGAAAACATACCAAATTGACACTGAAGCACAGAGTCAAGGTGAGAAGATTCGAAGCCCCACATTCGGACACCAAAATGCTGATATTTGGGGATGATGGTGGACTGGTCCACAGCTGATGACCAACACAGAATTCTGGAAGACGTCTTTGGTGAAAAAGGTGGCTTTCTTAATGCCTGGAAGAGCTGTGCTGGGGCCCTACAGCTAACTCATCATTATATTCCTTCAGGTTGGCAGGAGGTCAGGGATAGAATAAGAAATTTTGGAAGCAAGGTTTCCTGCACCTTCAGGGCATAACTCTTGGGAAACACTATTAACCCTTAATGAAACGTGTCATGAGACCCTTTAGATGTAGATCAGGGACCGTAAGTTGGATCCCGTGTCCCAAGTTGATTGCCCGTGTATATCGGGGAAACTGAGGGAAAGGAAGTGGACTTACAAGGTCCTGGATGTTGGAGTAATGTTAGGCTACAGTTCTCTTTTGCCCCCATCAAAGTGCCATTATCTAGGCAGCTGAGCTCTTGGAGGTCACTGTGCTGGTTTCAAGGTGTTGTCAAAGGCCTAAAGGCATAAGGAATTTAATTTTTCCCATGCCTTTGTTTCCGACATTAGCACGGCAAGGGCTTAAGCCCCTGTTCTTGGGTAGCAGGGGTGTCCAAGGCATATTCCTCAGATCCCCCATGGGGTAGCAGGGGGCGGCTAACTTGCGGTTTACTCTTAGTCGGGCTCATGCTCCATAACTCTTACCATGCCAACTGCCGCCTTTTAAGCACCAAGTGATAAGTGAAAGGGGGTCAATGGATCTTTTTGTAAATCAGCAAATGGTTGCTTTCAGGTAGCATGGTAGCAGAATGGGAGCTCTCCACCATTCCCTGGGTTTACACTGAGTTATGGACAAGCCCAATGTGCCTGGTGGGAACCAATAAAGACAGAAAATCAGCAAGTGTTGGGGTGCCTGGGTAGCTCAGTGGGTTAAGCAGCTGACTCTTGATTTCGGGTCAGGTCATGATCTCAAGGTCATGAATTGAAGCCCTGCATCTGGCTTTGAACTCATGGCATGAAGCCTGCTTTGGATCCTCTCACCCTCTTTCTGCCCCAACCTTGATCAATATCTTAGGAAATTACAAGACAAAGGCAATGTTAACAGTCTAATCTCCAGAAAACTACTCAATTTCCTGATGGGCCTGTATCACTCACCTCTCCATAGTGATGGGGGGGAATAAAGGCAAGAAGGAAATGTCAGATCAAATAGGATTACCTAGGGTGCCTTGGTGGCTCAGTGGGTTAAACTTCCGACTTTGGCCCAGCTCATGATCTCAGGGTTCCTGAGTTCCAGCCCCATGTCGGGTTCTGTGCTAACACCTCAGAGCCTGAAGACTGCTTCGCATGCTGTCGCTCTCTCTCTCTGTGTCCCTCCCAGACTCATTCTCTCCTCCTCTCTGTCTCTCTCCCAAAAAGGAAATAAACATTCAAAACATTAAATTGGAATTTTTTTGTAATCTGTAGTAGTTGACCATTATTTGAAGCTGGCAGAGGAATATTGTTCTCCAAGATCTTCCTATCTTAATTGCTTTCCTAGAGGGAGAAATTACCTTAGTTTGACAAAAGCTCGGCTTCCATTGATCTGTGAGTCTTTAGCTGATGAAGGTCTCCTTGGAAACTTGCCTTTAGACTTTACCTTCCCCAAACCCCTAGGGTATAACCAGACTTCATAAGCCCAGTGCAGGCAGCTCTTCCTGCCCACAGGTCCTATTCCACTGTTTTAATAAAATCACCTCTGTGCACCAAAGAAGTCTTCAAGAATGCTTTCCGGGACGTCAGCTCTTAACCACACAAACCACACCATCACCCCGCAAAATTTTATCACGCTATACCTGAGATCCCTTCTGCAAGCTCTGTACATTCTTACCTCAGGTCAAGAAGTCTTTTGGCCTTCACCTGTCTTCCAGCTCTTTCCTTCAATGTATAAAGGCAGGGGTAATTAGGTGATGGTGTTGCCTTGGAGCTAACACTTACATGAGTGGAACCGGGCTCTGGTCTTGTCCACTTTGATCCTTTTCTTGGCCGACCAGCTCTGAGATTGCAATGTGCAAAGGCAACACTTCAGCTATTAGGAGTGCAGGCATTTCAGGCAGCAGGGGGAAGGTGTCAGCAAGGTGACCATTGGCATGCCTACCACAGCCTACCAAGCACCAGGTTCTCAATAAGATGATAATGCTCCCTCAGTGATATTAGAAAGAGATTTGTCCAGGTGGGACAAAGGTGTGGGAGCTTGCTGTCAACTGCTGGGATATTGCTGTCTGGGTGGCAGCTGCATTGCTCCTGACTCCTTCCTGCTGATATATTCTTTTTGCCCTAGAAGGAAGGCAGGCTGCTTTTCACCCGGCCTTCTGTCCGCAGGCAAACCTCTTGTGCTCAATGCTTTCCAACGCACTGGGGTACCTGCTTCCTGTTGCCGGTGTAAGTTTTCCAGGGAAGCCCATGAAGCACTAATTTTCCAAGCTTTCCCACATCCAGGGAACCTGATATAAAAAAGTTGACAATTAAAAATCAGAAGGGTGGCTTCCAGACTCCTGCTACCAAACACCACAAGGAAGAACTTGACAATAAATAAAAATGAGGATTATGATGATAATCATAACCACAATAATAACAAGTGAGAAGAAAAACACTAAGTGCCTAAGTTTTTCACCTCAGATGAGAATGGAATGAAACTGGGACTGCGAACATGAGCACCATTTCTCAGGCAAGCTATTTGTCCTGAGAGTAAGAAGGAAAAACTGTGGGGTTGGGATGTAAGGAAGCACTAGTCACAAGAGCACTGCATCCTGAGCTAAGTAGGGCAGGAAGTCTTCTGACTCTGGCCATCCACTTACAACCAGTGGGCAAAGGCACTCGCGACCTATCTCAATGTTGGCTTCTTTGTGCTGGCTGGCAGCCATGTCTGTGGAATTGGGTTCTGGTCCCCGTGTCCTTGAATGGACTGTCTGCCATACCACCCGGGGTAAACAATGCTCATGCTCCAACACTGGACTTCTCACCATGTGGTTACCTCACAGCGACCTGTGGGACAGGGTCACAACAGCCCGCAGGCTAACAAGCACACAGGTCTCAGGGAGGGCAATGTTTCCTTGGGAATCACCATGTGTTAGCTGCTTGTGAATGCTGGGCACTCTCTGAGTAACAGTCACATGATTACTGACTCTGACCTCTGATCTCCAACTTCCCATTCACAGGAGTGAAGATGGCTCCCTCCCAGTAACACTTGCCCCATTTCAGAAGACTTTTTGCCTTCTCTTGCCAAGAGAGGTGTCACAGGTGAGCCCATGCAGAACCCATTGTCCGCGCTCCCCTGTATCTAAGGCAACGTTGCAGGACTCCACAATTAAAATCGTAGAGACATATTTCCAGGCTAAGAATCTCAATCATTCACTGGAATACTTGTTTAGAAAGGGATCAAGGGAGTCAGAAGGGATGCAGTTGGGTCCAAACCCTGTCCCAGATAATGGAATAATCTGTGAAAGAAGTGACTGGCACGATTCCCCAGGGAAGCTTGGGGTCCTATGACTATGGAAAACCTGTGGGGGTATAGAGCAAAGAACATATTTTAGCTACACTTGGGAGCCTGAATGTAGCAAAAGAAACCCTACATCTCACATCAGTGTCAGGGGTTGGGCACTTGCCAGCTTTGCAGCTTTTCCTATCCTTGGGTAAAAGCAGTGGTGATCTGGAGGGCAGAGTCACAATAGGAGTTGATACCCCAGTCTGTAGGACTGGGTTTGTTTCTATTTAGTTTTTTGAGTCATTTCTTTGACGTTCACCTGCTGGCGAAACAACTGGGCATGCATGATCCCTGAGAGTCTCCGAAGGCAGCATTTTAAAGCAGTCTATGGCAGGGCAAAGAACTCAGTAATAGTCCCTGCACAACAAGAGACTTCAACACCCCACTTTTTGAGGAGGACATGTTTTCATTGATATCGGAAATTAGTTGTTCGGAGGGTTGAAAACAACCTTCATGTGTGCTCACTGGGAGTTAATCTGCCCTATCTGTAATGAGGAAGAATGAAATCAAGTCATTGGCAGCAATGTAGATGGAACGGGAAGGTTGTATGCTGAGCGACATAAGTCTGTCAGAGAAGGATAGGTATATGTTTTCACTCACATGTGCTTCTTGAGAAGCTTAAGAGAAGAATGTGGGGGAAGGGAAGGGGAAAAAGAGTTACAGAGAGGGTTGGAGGCAAACCATAAGAGACTCTTAAATAGAGACAACAAATGGAGTGTTGATGGGTGGTGGGGGGAGAGAAAATGGGTGATGGCCATTGAAAAGGGCAGTTGGTATAAGTACTGGGTGTTTTAAGAAGCCAATTTATCAATAAACTATGAAAAAAAGAATAATTTTTTTTCAGCCCTATGTGATTTTTTTCTTTACTTCTGAATGTGGCCTTAAATGCCCCATCTCTATCAGTTTTGCCACAGCAGTGAGACCAACTGTCTCCCAATATCACCTGCCCATTCCCACAGGCAAGCCTCTTATGCTTCACACATTCATGTCCCCAGTACCTCCTTTTCCCAAGGTATATCTGGAAGACACCAGAACACCAGTTCCTCAAGTGATTCCAAATTGATGGGAACATGGCAAGACTCCACCAATAAAACTGGAGACAAAGGTTGCCCGACTCCAGCACAGAATGTCTCCCAATGAACACACAGTGAGGATAAGTGAAAGGAAATTGAAAGATACACTGAGGGCTAAGGCTCTTCATCTAAGATGAGAACAGAAAGAAGCTGGAGCTGTTACTAGCACAACTCCCTGGGCAAGTTTGGGTTCCAAGGAGTGAAAAAGACTTGTTGGCATGAAGAGAAATGGAACACCCACTAACTATACCAGGGAGTTCCGTGAGCAACGTCATGCACCCCAACGTCAATATGGTCAGCAAAGTGTCAAGCTCTGGCCACGTTTCAAGCCATTCCCATCTGTGGATATAAAGGCCCTTGTGACTCACAGGTAGGCTCTTGCTCCTGGCCAATCTTCAGGTTCAGGCTCTGGTATTTTAGTCTTGGCGTATTGTGCCCCAACCTTCTCAGTGAATGAACTTTACACGCACGAACCCTGTCTCAGGGGGTAGGTAGCTCAGGCTTTCCTGAAAAGGGTAGGTAGAGAACAGGGCAATGGTCCCATGGCAATGGAAACCAGCCAAACACAGAGCTCTTACTGGCAGGAGGTCAACCTTTCCTTTTCGATATCAGAAATTAAGTGCTATGTGATGACACACGGTGTGAGTGCAGGCTCCCCAGGAAGGACTGGGCACTGTCTGAGTGACAGCCCTGTAGCTCCTCAACATGGTACTAGGCCTTTGATCCAGAAATGAGATCGTATCCTTCCAAACCAACATGAAAAACGAATTGCTGTAGGGTACCACACCACCGAGTGGGAGCTCCCCTAGAGCTTCTTGCCTGAGGACAGACAGTTGCTCCTGAATGTGACCCCTGATCCCAGTCTCTTCTTGACCATGAAGATGTGTGCTCTCTCCAGCACCAACTGCTTTGAATTGCTTTAGCATATTATATTCTCTATTCTATTTAACATCTAACTTGATTGCTTTGCAGCATGACACCTGTCTGTGGAGTGCTTTCAACCCACAGGGACACATCACTGTTTGTTTTTATGTCTCTGGCTAAATGTATGTCACTTTACAACAACCTATGTTGCTAAAGTGCGAAATCTCCCAATGGTTTAGCTGTAATTCTGTGATTGCCAACAGGAAACTGATATCTGACAGAAATATAGAAATATCTAAATTCCCTTGAAAGACAGTCTTTGTCAGTTGTGGTTCCTGCATTTGGTCACGTTCTACTATCATCTAGAAATGAGGATTTTGCATATTTAGAAACACTTGTGAGTAGAAAATGTCATAAACATTGAATGTTCATTATAGCACATTCTTCTGTCTTATTTTCCTTCATTTATTCTAAATATCTGAGTGGCAAACATTAGATTTTATTCGATTCCTGCTGAGGTATAAGAATAAAGAGAAACTAAATAGAAATATTTCTGGAATAAGTGAGTCAGTCACAATAAATCTTTTTGTTTTTAGGCTTTTTGTTTTAGGCTTTTTGTTTTTTTTGTTTTTGTTTTTGTTTTCAGTCCTCTTTGTAATATGTAATGATGCCTCCAGTTTTTCTTTGGTTTGTAGGATTGCTTTATTTGGGGACTCGTGGAATTCCATACATATTTTAGGATCATTTTTCTGTGAAAGATGGTGGTGGTATTTTGATAAGGATTGCATTAACATGTAGATTGTTTGACGTAGTATAGACCTTTTAACCATTTTTTTAGTCCAAACCATGGGCATGGAGAGGTTTCCCTTTTCTTTGTGTCCTCTTGCATTTCTTTCATAAGATTTCAGAGTACAGATTTTGTACCTCTCTATTAAGGTAATTTCTACGTAACTCATAAAGTATTTTGGTGCAATTGGCAATAGCTTAAACCTCTCCCATCATGTTTGCTTTAAAAATGAGAGATGAATATTGTAGAAGAAATCATGCCAACACTTGCTGTGCATTTGGGGTCATCTTACTATCCAAATTCCACATATGAACTGGCACACACACACTGACGATATGTTCAAGAGAGGCTGGACACTGGGCATTGACAAAACAGAAAGAAGAAACAGGTTAGAGAGAGCTCTGCCATGGGGCAGCAGCATCCATTTTCACAGCTGCATGCACAAAGGCCCAAAGATGGGCAAGAAATTCTTGATGTTCGTAGATCTCTGCTACACCCAGGGCGACCTTTGACCCAGCCTCCAGAGGAAAGGACTAGGGTCCTACAGTCCACCTCTCTGGACACCTGGAATTATGATGAACTAACTTCAGTTAGTTTGACAATAACTAAAGGAGAAAAGTCTCCAGTGTTCTCCCATAATCATTTGTGTTACCAGCGGGTTTCTCCTGAGTTCCGTAAAATCATAAAGTGTCATCTAGCTTTGGTTCTCGATCAATGCTTCGCTGTGTTCTGAGATACTAGAGAAGGACTTGATACTTGCTGAAGCCTTTAGAGACTAGAGAGCTTTGGGGACTTGGGGCGGTGAGAGCTGGGATAAGGAAGGACATGTCAGAGCACTGTACACTGAGTCCAGAGCCCAAGTCCAATAACAGGCCAGGGTCCCCAGGCTCTTCATTTGGAAACGGGATTTATTTTGCTGGCTGACTGGAGGATGCCTCCTGAGTCACAAGTATACACTGGGGATGGACAAAGGGGAACGGTACAAACCTGAGATCCGTAGCACAGCTCTTGGGCGTGTAGGTTATGAGCTTTACTCAGGGACCTTCAAGGGCTACGTTAGCTTAGGTTTAAGTTAGGTTAGGTTAAGTTAGGGTTAGAGTGCTGATTCTGTCTGGTGGTCTTCATGCCTGTGGCTGCAGTGCTAGCGCCGGACACCAGGGTACAGGCAGCCTCCTGTGTCAGGGGTACACACTGAGACTTGCTGGAGGAACGGAACAAGAGAAAGTTCATGTAGAGGTCATTCTGGAATCCCCCAGCCTCTGATACAACAGGAATCCCCATTAGTAGCAGTTATCTTCACAGAGTAAGCCCATTAAATCTAGACAGAGGGCTCCACGGTCCTTCAATTTCTTCATTCAGTAACTGCTCCAAGGACGTACTTTGTGCTAGGGGATCTTGTGGGCCTAACTTAAAGGCTGACAATGACAAAGCAGTCCCCGCCTGCCAGGTCTTCACAGTCTGGTGGGGAGATGAACGAAGGTATGAAAGACAAGACGTCCCAATAAAAAGGGAAGGGGTTCAAGGACTGTAGTAGAGAAAAAAAAGTGTGCTCTAAGGACAGCCTGGGGAGTCACTGGAGAGTATGTCACTGAAGTGACATTTGCTGGGGACAGAATGACAAGAGAGAACCACCCTGCCCATGTCTGCAATGTGTCAGGAGAAGATATTGCTGTGGCCAAGAATAGGAGACAAAATCGAGTGTGTCCAGAAACATTAGAAAGGTGGAAAATGTGGCTGTGGGATCTTGGGAGGGGAGAGGCAGGGAGGAGCCAGAGCATAGACCAGATGCTGGGACCTGGTAGACTATTAGGTTTCCATTCCTCTCTGACAGCATTACCTAGGTACTTTGAAACTTAAAGCTACAAATATTTAATAATCACAATTTTTGTAGGAGAGGAATCCAGTCACAGCATAGCTGTGTGACCCTGCCTCAAAGTCTCTATGAATCCAGGTTTGTGGTCTGAACGGAGACTCAAAAGGGTGATACTTTCTTTTCAAGCTCACTCACACAGTGTCAGAACTCAGTTGCAACTGAGAGCCTATTTCAATCTTTTGACTTGGAAACTTGCTTCTTACTCTCCTATATCATGTTCTCATATGGTAGCCCTTAACGCAAGGCTTGATTCCCCATTTCCAGGGTTAGCAGAGAGGCATAGGGAGCAAATGAGGACAGAGAGCAGAGAGAGAGAGAGAGAGAGAGACAAAAGAGAAAGAGATAGAGACAGAGAGAGAGAGAAAGAGGAGTAGACAGACATAGAGATGGAACAAACACGGGACAAAGCAAGAAGTGACAGAATTTCTGTCCTGAAATCTTGAAACTGACCTCCAATCACTAACAGCTTAGTGGTTTCACAAGGGGTGAAGTTTCCTGATTGGACACAGATCACTGTTTGTGTCCCTGGGGGATGTCCAGGAGAGTGTGTTCATCATGTTCACCCAGAACTGAAAACAGTGGCTACATTTTGGAAATGGCAGTGATAAACTTCCAGCCTCATCATTAGAAAAGTGAACGTAGGACGATGAGTTTGGTGTAAATCTCATCCACAAAACTAGAAAAATAACTCATCACACTCCTGAAACTAGTCACCTTGTTGTGCACACACTACTGAAATTAGACCCCTTGTTGTGCATTTGAGATTAGGACACTCATTTTTCAGTAGCGAGAGGGGCCTCAACTCTGTTACTGGAAAGTTATTGTTGCCATGATTTCAGTTGCCATCACCGTTGATTCCGGAAGGGAAGGGTCTGCTTCTGGAGACCAAAGCCAGGGATTAGGGATTTGCACAAAGACTTTCATGTAGGCATATGTCATCTCTATTTTTTCTCTAAGAGCCCTGAATGGGACACCTTCTCAGAGAGGATCCGATTCCTCTGGCAACACGACCATGATACAGCATTTAGAATGATGGTGTCAGAATGTCAACACTGTTGTCAAAACCATTTAATGGACCATGACCAAGTGTTTAGATTTCTGTTTCTTATTTTAATTTAAATTTTAGTTAACATATTGGTTTCAGAAGTCGAATTCAGTGAGTCATCACTTACAACACTCAGTGCTCATCACGAGTGCCCTCCTTAGGACCCACCACCCATCTAGCCCATCTCTCACCCACATCCCTCCATAAACTCTCAGTTTGTTCTTTATCATTAAAAGTCTACCTCTCTTCTAGGTGCATGTGTGGCTCAGTCGGTTGAGTGTCTGACTCCGAATCAGGTCATGATCTCACAGTCTGTGAGTTCGAGCCCTGCGTCAGGCTCTGTGCTGACAGCTCAGAGCCTGGAGTTGGCTTTGGATTCTGTGTCTCCCTCTCTCTCTGCCTCTCCCTGTTCAAGCTCTGTCTCTCTCTCTCTCTCTCTGTCAAAAATAAATAAGCATTAAAAAAAATATATTTCATCGCACTGTGTGCTGACAGCTCAGAGCCTGGAGCATGCTTCTAATTCTGTGTCCCCCCCCCCCCCCCGCCCTTCCCCGGCTCATGCTCTGTCTCTCTCTGTCTCAGCAATAAACATTAAAAAAAAATTTTGTCTACCTCTCTTGTCTTCCTCACCTTCTCATATGTTAAATTACACACGCTAGTGAAATTGTGATATTTGTCTTTCTCAGTTGGACTCATTTAGTTTAGCATAATACATTCTAGTTCCATCCACATAGTTGCAAATGGCTATGCACTCTCAGTTGATGGCTGAGTAATATTCTCATCAATATAAAACCTGCACAGTGAAGGAAACAATGAACAAAAAAGGAGCACCCAGCATGGGGGAAGATATTTGCAAGACACTTATCTGATAAAGGGTTAAGATCCAAAATCTAGAAGCAACTTATCAAACTCAGCACCTCCCCCAAAAAAAACCCAGTTATGAAATGGGCAGAAGACATGAATAGACCCTTTCACAAAGAAGACTTCCTGATGGTTAACAGACATATGGAAAGATGCTCAACATCACTCTGCATTAAGGAATGCAAAGCAAAACCATGACGGGAGACCACCTCACACCTGTTAGAATGGCTACAATTAACCACACAAGAAAAAACAATTGGTGAGATTTGGAGAAAGGGGAACACTCTTGCAGTGCTGGTCACAATACAAACTGGTGCAGCCACTCTGTTATGACTTTTTAAAGAAGCAACTTTAGCAAGCACTCCTCCTTCTATGGCTACTTTTTCTCATTTATGTGTACTATTAAGGGCATTGGCAGCAGGTGAAGATTTTTCCTTAGGAGGAGTAGGGTAAAAAAAATTGAAAACCTGGGGCACCTGGGTGGCTCAGTTGGTTAAGCAGCCGACTTCAGTCAGGTCATGATCTCACGGTCCGTGAGTTCGAGCCTCGTGTCGGGCTCTGTGCTGACAGCTCAGAGCCTGGAGACTGTTTCAGATTCTGTGTCTCCATCTCTCTCTGACCTTCCCCCATTCATGCTCTGTCTCTCTCTGTCTCAAAAATGAATAAACATTAAAAAAATTTTTTTTAAATTGAAAACAAATGTAAATGGATATTTAAAGATATGAAGTAAGGTTTACCCAGTTGAAATGAAAACAAGAATAAAAACAGAAACAAAACAGTTTGCCCAACAAAAAAGCCAAACTCACATTGTGATTCCACTCTCTGAAAATAATGCTTATATGTAGAAAAATAGTGTAGGCTGTGATTGTCCTTGAATGTCAGGATTTTTATTTCCTTCATTATCCTTATTTTGTATTTCCAAATAACACAGAAAGCTACCGACAAATGTAACCTGGTTTGGTTAAGCTGCTTCAAAATCAAAGGAAAGTCAATAAGGAAGATGACCCAATGGAGGTTTCCAAAGAGAATGACTTGATTGTCACAGGAATAGAGAAGCCCTTGGAAAAACTAAAGAGGCCTAGAAGATTTCTGCCACAATGCTATAATTTGGTGAGACAAATTACTTGGTCCTCTCCAGTTTAAACAAGTTCTAGGAAATAAATACACAGATTATAAAACTTTTGTTCAGTATACAAACACACTTTTCCAAAAGCTTTAATGCATTCCTTTGCAAGACCTTCGTGCTAAGCTTTCCTTTTGGAGGAATTTTCCTTTGAAGTGCAAGTATCTGCTCTAAATGACCCATGCTGTGCTCTCCATCCCTACTAACCACATGGACCCCCTTTTCACCTGTTTTCTTCATTGGCAGTGATCTCCACATGGGCACAGATCACATTTTGTCCCGGTCACTAATGAAGATATAGTGCTGGACACAGAGGAAGGATGGGTGGCCTTTAAAGGAATTCATACAAAATGAACCTGTATTTGACGCGTCATGAGCGTCAAAACTACAGGCCCAGGATGGCACGCACGGAGTATTTCCCGCTAACCTTCCATTGTTAAGCTGCCTTTGTCTCTCTGAAAACATTGTCATCCTCATTCTTCTTCAATGCCTGCACAACTACTGCTAAATATTTCTGCACAGGAAAGAGAGGAATCTGTGCAATGTGACTTAGAGGATACCGTAACTTCTTTGAAGGTAGTTCTTTTTTTTTTTTAATTTTTTTTAACGTTCATTCATCTTTAGAGACAGAGAGAGATACAGCATTAGCAGGGAAGGGGCAGAGAGAGAAGGAGACATAAGCTCTGAGCTATCAGCACAAGGCCCAACACAGGGCTCGAACTCACAGATGGCGAGATCATGATTTGAACACGTCAGACACACAACTCACTGAGCCGCCCATACGCCCCCCCCCCCACCCAAGGTAGTTCTGAAGCCACAGCAGGCCTGGCAAGGGAGCCATAACTACAATCTCATGTAATACACCTACTAAATGATTGGACAGGTACTCATTTCATTTACTTTCTTTTTCAAATTGTATTTTTTTGTTGTTTCTTAGATTTCAAAAGGTTAATACAAATAGTTAATTAGTCTCAGGGACCAAATATTACCCAGTGTGCATTTTGGCAGGTACACATTTCAATCCCCTTCACGTGCTGCAAAAACTACCCAACCAACCACCTTCCCTCTAGTACTATCAAACTGTTCTAATACTAGGGTCTGCTACTTGATAGTCTATTGCTCTCCTTCTCTCGCTTTCTCTTTCTCTTTCTCTCTCGCTCTCTTCTCACTCTCTCTTATTTCCGGTGATTCTTTGCTTCTAACCCACAAATAATTACATTATTGCAAAGTACTTCTATATTTCTGACAAAATTCATTATCAAAATTGTTAAATTCATCAAACTATTACAAGCTGAAACGTTACACTCTTCACTGGGCTGCATAATATATATCCTACAGGCTCACCCAGGAATAAAACAAACCCTTATGGCACCCATAAAAGACCTAGATGGATGCTCAGTGGGAAGAAGGTGCAAGCTACCAGGGACATTCGGCCAGCCTGGCCTTACACCCCTGCAGATACTCATCAACTCCTGCCCACCCTAGTGCTGGAACAGCACGCCAGCTGGCCTTTCCCTCCCATCTGCCCCACCTGGCTCAAATCCAACCCGGAAACCTCATCTTGCCCAGAGAACATCACCAGCCCAAGCCCACTACCTTAGCTGCATCCTGTGAATGGCCAGAGATCTGGGGATGAGGGCTTCGAGGGAGAGAACAGGTCCAAGACCCAAGGAACACAGGCCTGTGGCAGACTCTGAGTCTGGGGTGTGCATGCACTTACCGCCCCTCCTGGGTCCTAGTATCCATCCATCCAGCCCCCAAACTCCAGCCCACAGTCCCCAACACCCAACCTCCGACACCCGGGTGGAGCGCACTACCCTCCATGCAGGTGCTAGGGGTGTGTCAAGGAACATGCAAAACAGGGATGGGGATAGAAGCCCGTGCAGTGGGATTTGGCCCAGGGATGACAGCGGAGTGGGGAGCAGCCCCTGTAACATATGGTGGGTTGTGTGATCCAGACCAGACGGCTGGGCAGGCCTGGGAGGGGCCGAGAAAGCAGTGACTGGGGTGTGCTTGGCCCCAGGAGCACTGCACCCTGGGAAGTAAGACAGTGAGGAAGGGGCGCAGGCGGGCACCAAAGCAGAGGTGAAAGAGGACAAAGGTAAAAGGCAAAAGCCTACAGCACGCTTTGTTCCCTCAAGGGCTCCCATCCAAGTATTAAAGGAAGCCCAAAACTGCTTAGGTTCTGATAACAATAGAGATCTGGCACATTCAGGGAAGTATGGCATAAGACACAAGAGGCTGCCACTGGGCGCCTCAAGAGCCTTCTCCACGCCCCTAAAACCCAGTACGTGCAACTCTTCACCCGTGCACCTGCCTGCCTCCCTGCCACAGTGCTGGCCAGCCTGCCTCCCACCGACTTCCTCTGCTGGCACCAAGTGGGTGGCAGAGGCCGCGCAACAGGCCCCTGGCAACCCGGAGTGGCGAAAGCCCTGGCTGTCTCTGAAACTGGTACTCTTGCAGGCTGCTCCGGCTTGGTCCCACGCCCACCTCCACCTTCATCCCACACCTCACCGCAATGCATGGCACTGCACCTCACAGCAACTCAGCAAACCACACCACCCCACTCCACCACACCCCACACAACCCCACACCACACCAAAGCACAGCACACCACACCACGCCCCACTGCTTATGTGAAATGTGTGGGAGCGAGCAGGAGCATCCTCCCGGGCAGGCCTTAGGGGCCCCCCGGATTCTCAGGGCCTCCTCTCCACCCTAAGGAAGCCCCCCACCTGGCCTATCCCTCCCTTCAGCCCCATCTGGCTCAAACGCAAACTGGAGGCCCAAGCATCCCCAGAGAATATCACCAACCAAAGCCCGCTGCCCTAGATGGGCCTTGTGAATTGCCAGGGGCTCTGGGGATGAGGGCTCCGAGGGAGGGAAGAGGTCCAGGAACCATGCAGCCCAGGCCTGTGGCATAGTTGGAGTCTGTGTCCCTCATGCCCCTTCTTTGTCCTCAGATACATGCACCCCAGCCCCCACCGTCCAGCCCCCAGCCCCTGGACCCCGGACCCAGGAACCTGGACTTTGGAAACAAGTCCCACCTGCACTCCAAGCGGTGTAGGTGGTATGTCAGGAAAGGTGCAAAGCTAGGGTGTGGATTCAAGCCCGTGCAGTGGGATTTGGCCTGGTTTTGGGAGTGGGGGGCAGGGAGCGGGACCCTTGTGAGGTGAGCTGGGGAGTGCAAGGCAGGCCAGGCCCCTGGGCTGAACAGGGAGGGGCTGAGGGATTCCTGGTTGGTTTGAGATTGGCACCAGGAGCGCAGCTCCCTGGTCAGGGAGGGAGGGGACCTAGGCTAGAGCCAAAGGAGAGGTGAAGGAGGTCAAAGTCAAAAGGCAAAGCCTACAGCACCCGGTATTCCCAGACGGTCTCCCATCAAAGTACTAACCAGGCCCGAAAGTCCTTAGCTTCCGAGACAAAAGAATCAGGCGCATTCAGGATAGTATGTCCCTAAAGGCTATCCGCTTCTGCTTGGTGCCTAAAGAGAATGGCCCTCGCCTCCCAAGACCAGAGATTGTCCCACAACACACGTGAAGCTGCCTGCCAGCCTTCCTGTCAGCTGGACGGACTGCCTCCTGCCGCGTTCCTCCGTGGGCACCGGGAACCAGGAGTGGGTGGGAGGGCAGGTGGCGCAGCGAGACCCCAGACTCCGACTCCGCCACACGCCTGGGCTCCCTGGGTCCTGGACCTCTCCCCTCCCTCTAGCCCTAATCCCCAGGGACCCTGGCATTTCGCGAGGCCAGGTAGGACAGCGGGCTCGGGCTGGTGATGTTCTCTGGGGGCGCTGGAGCCTCTGGGGTGGATTGGTACCAGGTGGGGCAGACGGGAGGGAAAGGCCAGGTGGCTGGCTGCGTTCGCCCTGCGGCTGAGGAGGAGGCGCTGAGACCCCGGCGGGGCGGGCCCGGAAGACACGGCCGGCAGGATGCCCCACGCTCGCCTCCACCCGCTTGCCAGGGAGCAGCCCTACGTGGTGCGGTGCGGTGCGGTGCAGGATGGAGCGGAGGCGGACGTGGGGGCAAGCCGGGAGCAGCCTGCAAGAGTCCCGGGATCGGAGAACGCCGGGGCTTGCGCCACAGCGCATTGCCAGGGTCGTCTTGCGCGGCCTCAGCCACCCGCCCGGGGCCCGCGGCGGAGGGCGGTGGCAGTCAGGCAGACAGGCAGGCATGCAGGCAGGCAGAAGGGCAGGCAGGTGCGTGCATGGGTGAAGCGCGGCACCCGCCGGGTTGGGACGCGTGGAGCAGGCTCTTGAGGCGCCCAGCGGCGGCGGCCGGCGTCTACGGCCATACCACCCCGAACGCGCCCGATCTCCTCTGATCTCGGAAGCTAAGCAGGGTCGGGCCTGGTTAGTACTTGGATGGGAGACCGCCTGGGAATACCGGGTGCTGTAGGCTTTTTTGCCTTTGGCCTTTGGCCTCCTTGACCTCTCCTTTGGCGCGCGCCGCCCCTCCCCCCCTCCCTCCCTGTGTCCCCCTCTCCCCTGGGAGCGCGGCTCCTGGGGCCAAACACACCCCAGCCACTGCTCCCTCAGCCCCTGGCACAACAGCAAGGCGGCCTGGCCTGGTCCGGCCCCGCCCCGCCCCGCTCCGCCCCCCGAGCCCGCACACCCCACGGCACTTCACAAGGGGCACGCTCCCCGCTCCCCGCACCTGGCCAGATCCCACTGCACCGGCTGGAAGCCACGCCCCAGCTTTGCACCTTTCCTGACACACCACCCACAACGGCACCCGGCACCCGCACGGAGGGCGGGGGGTGCGGTGAGGGCAGGAACGGGGGCTGGCGCCTGGGATCTGGAGGGTGGGGGCTGGGTGGGTGGATAGGAGAACCCAGGAGCGGGCGGGCGGGGCAGCGAGACCCCAGACTCGGACTCCGCCACACGCCTGGGTTCCCTGGGTCCTGGACCTCTCCCCTCCCTGGAGCCCTCATCCCCAGGGCCCCTGGCATTTCGCGAGGAGCAGCTAGGGCAGCGGGCTCGGGCTGGTGATGTACTCTGGGGGCGCTGGGGCCCCCGGGGTGGCTTGGCACCAGGTGGGGCAGACGGCAGGGAAAGGCCGGGTGGCTGGCTGCGCTCGCCCTGGGGCTGGGGAGGAGGCGCTGAGACCCCGGCGGGGCGGGCCCTGAAGGCACGGCCGGCCGGCCGGCCGGATGCCCCACCCTCGCTTCCACCCTCTTGCCAGGGAGCAGGCAGACGTGGTGCGGTGCGGTACCGTGCGGTACCGTGCGGGATGGAAGCGGAGGCGGGCGTGTGGCCAGGTTGGGAGCAGCCTGCAAGAGTCCCGTGATCGGAGAACGCCGGGGCTTGCGTCACAGCGCGTTGCCAGGGTCCTCTTGCGCGGCCTCCGCCACCCGCCCGGGCCTGCGGCGGAGGGCGGCGGCAGGCAGACAGGTGCGTGCACGGGTGAAGCGCGGCAACCGCTGGGCTTGGGTCCCGTGGAGCAGCCTCCTGAGGCGCCAGGCGGTAGCCGCCGGCGTCTAAGGCCATAGCACCCCGAACGCGCCCGATCTCCTCTGATCTCGGAAACTAAGCAGGGCCGGGCCTGGTTAGTACTTGGATGGGAGACCGCCTGGGAATATAGGGTGCACTGGCTTTTTTGCCTTTGGCCTTTGGCCTCCTTGACCGCTCCTTTGGCGCGCGCCGCCGCTCCCCCCTCCCCCCTCCCTCCCTGTGTCCCTCTCTCCCGTGGGAGCGCGGCTCCTGGGGCCAAACACACCCCAGCCACTGCTCCCTCAGCCCCTCGCGCAAAAGCAAGGCGGCCTGGCCTGGTCCGGCCCGGTCCCGCCCCGCCCCCCGAGCCCGCACACCCCACGGCACTTGACAAGGGGCACGCTCCACTCTCCACGCACACGGCCAGATCCCACTGCACCGGCTGGAAGCCACGCCCCAGTTTCCACCTTTCCTGACACACCACCCACACCGGCACCCGCACGGAGGGTGGGGGGGTGCGGGGGGGGGCGTGCGGTGAGGGCGGGACCGGGACCTGGCGCCTGGGGACTGGAGGGTGGGGGCTGGGTGGGTGGATACCAGAACCCAGGAGCTGGCGGGCGGGTGGCGGAGGCGCGCAAGAGGACCCTGGCAAGGCGCGGTGGCGCAAGCCCCGGCGTTCTCCGATCCCGGGACTCTTGGAGGCCGCTCCCGGCTTGGCCCCACGCCCGCCTCCGCTTCCATCCGGCAAGGCACCGCACCGCACCTCACCGCACTAGGTCGGGCTACTCACTGGCAAGAGGGTGGAAGCGAGCGTGGGGCATCCGGCCGGCCGTGCCTTCCGGGGCCCGCCCCGCCGGGGTGTCCGCCTCTCCTCCCCAGCCCCAGGGCGAGCGCAGCCAGCCACCCGGCCTTCCCGTCCCGTCTGCCCCACCTGATGCAAACCCACCCCGGAGGCCCCAGCGCCCCCAGTGAACATCACCAGCCCGAGCCCGCTGCCCTAGCTGGGCCTGGCGAATTGCCTGGGCCCTGCCCGGGGATGAGGGCTCGAGGGAGGGGAGAGGTCCAGGACCCAGGGAGCCCAGGCGTGTGG